>NC_092041.1:4910581-6110581 GCF_003086295.3 Arachis hypogaea | reverse complement strand
TAATGATGACGATGATAACGAAGAAATAAGAGAAATAAAAAAGAGAACAGAATAGATCAAATAAAAAAAAGGAGAAAGAGTTAGTAGTAGTGTTAGTAATAACGACGATGACGATATAACCAAAAAGAAAGATGAAAAAAAAAGAAAGAAATAACAGCTACACTATGATAAAACTACTCATCTAAAAAACTTATTTTAATTTTAAGATTTATCAAGAATCGAACTCTGACAGGACAGTATAATATTAATGGTCATATCTCTAATACTTCCTAAACCTCTATTGTATATATTATATATTTAGATTATTGGCTCCCTATATTTTTTCTAAAAAAATAGTAATAATAACTTAGTTGAATTTAGTTAAATAATTCATTTTATGATAGAACTTTTATGTAATCTTTAATAAGCAAATTGAAAGATGTGGAGAAAAAAAAGATATGGTAGAAAAAAAAACACCCCTCCCGGTCACATATCATAGCACAAGCACATAATCAATTATACAAGGGAAACAATTTTTGTTTACATTAACGGCTAAATATATAGGCGGTAATTAATTTTAGTTTGAATAAATTAAATATAAATTTTAGTTATACAATAACAACTTTATTTGGTTGTTGAGAGTGAATATTTCAATTTAATAATTGCATAAAATTGTAACGGTAGATGGTGAAGCGAGGGCGTCAGTGGTGATTCATTGCCGGAATAAGAGTGAAGAGTGAAGACGCGCTTGTTTTCCGTTGCTCTTCATCCAGAGAGAGAGAGAGGATAAAAGCTTCATCAGTGTTCTGATCCGAACACACGGAAGCACAAATGAGTTATGGTTATTGCTTTCAACGCTCGAAATCGTATGCTATCTCCCTCAATTATTCCAATTATCCACTTATTCTTCTTTCTTACTTACCTCAGATGCTTATAGTATGAAATTGAGAATTGATAGTTTGATACCATTTACGTTTTTATTAATCCGTGTTGACAGATCCTACACCCATTCTCATCTATCATTATCATCAATTATGGTAGAAATTGATACTCTGTTTCCTTCATGCCTTAGAATAGACATAATCAAATTCCACGAAATTAATTCCATTCCGCTCACTTTCTTTGACTCATCCACCTTTTATAATCTCTGAGAGAAAGAGAACTTTTATTTTCTTTTCATTTTTTTTTTTGGATTTTGTCTTTGCTAATAACCTTTTTTCTACGAGTTACCTTTATTTATCTGTTATCTGTTGGTTTATCATTGTTTTTACTTGTTACAATTCATATAAAATGTTCAAATGCTGCAAAAAATTATCATGTTAGGTATACGTGTACGTGTGAAGTATAATAGCCTTTTTGGGTTTAATTTAGGGACCAAAAGCTGCTGCGTTGTTGGTAGGTAGGATTATGGAGTAAATGTAGTTGAGGATTTGGAATTTGCCATGTCAATTTTGGAAAAACCATCATCATCATCATCATCAGATCGAGATGTTGATCCATTGTTAAAGGATTTAAATGAAAAGAAGCAGAATTTTAAGCGTAACGTGGTGTCACTGGCGGCTGAGTTGAAGGAGCTTCGTGGCCGCCTTGCATCACAGGAGCAATCATACAATAAAGAAACCCTAATAAGACAGGTCCACTATTTCCTTTGCTTTTTCGGGATTACTGATTTACTTCTTTGTCATTTGACTATTTGAGAATTTCATTCTTCTTTTATTATTTTAGGAAAAGATAGAAATTAATACAGCTCTTTCTTTTTTCTCTACCTTTTGGCCGCACTGTCATTACAGCCTTGCTATCAATCATTTCTACTTTTTTGAGTCTTTGTAGATGTGGGGTCAGGGAAACGAAAATTCTCAATTGAGCAATGTATTTTATGGATTTCGATTTTGGTTGATTTTTCACAGGAAGTGGAGTTAAAAGCCAATTTCATGGAAATGGAAATTGTCACGTTGCAGAAGAAACTAGAAAAAAGAAATCAGCAGATTCAAGCTTCAGTCTCTTCTGCTGCCGAGGTTCTAATTATGCTTCCTACTACTAGTACTATCTATATATGACAGTATGACACCTGCCTTGATTTTATACGACACTCGTGTTGGAACTGCTGTTAGTTATAATTTATTATTCACAACTTTTTTGTGGTACAAGGAGCACATTTTTTCTTCTATTGCGTGTATTTTGCTTTTCTCTTTTTTACTCATTTTCTCATTGAAAACAAGTACTATACTACACAATACGCGATGCTCATATTTTAATTTTTATACTCTCCTTTTTCTCTCCTTTTCATCTGGACACCTTTTCTGTTTATAGGAACCTTACCGAACAGTAATTATTAACTTCTAAACAAAGTTCTTAAAATTGTTACTTCAAGTGTGGAGTATGGAATAATTTATCATTTTTTTTCCAAGTTGGAAAATGAATGATATAAATAATAGTTACATAATGTCTATCAAAGGCTGGAAATAATTTTTGACTTCCATTGTGAACCAGTTGATTTCAACTATAAGAAATTAATCCATATGCTCAAGTGACTTCTACAGTGCTAGAGACATATAATAGTAATTACCTCTTCTACAGTTGACTTCTACTTCTACTAATAATTAAAGACAAGCGCAATAAGTTGTGGTTCTACAGAACAAAAACTTGTAAATATCTGCAGAACCCTTCACATAGGTGGTAAAAAATACCAACTTTCAAAATTCTTTCACTAGAGTAACTATTTTACTCTGTTGGTTAACCAAAATGCAGATGAAGGTGTACAAGTGGCGCCTATTTAATGGATTGTGTATGCATGTAAAAATACATAGAGGATCTACACCTATCCTGCAAAGATGAACTCTTATTTTATATGAACCAAGCAGTGATTATCTCATACTTGTGAGTATATTTTTGAAATCTTGAATTCTTGATGCAGCATATTAAGGATATGAATGATATAAGATCACAGCTTTTAGCAGCTAGAGCAAGTGCTGATGCAAATGCTGCATCAACTCAATCAGCGGAGCTCCTATGTTGTGAACTTATAAAAGAATTAAATGAAAAAAACAGTAATCTAAAGGAGCAAGAGGATTGTGTCATTAGGTTGGTAGAGCAACTGCAGCATCTGCAGAAAGATCTTCTGGAAAGGGAATCTTCACAAAAGCAATTGAAAGATACTGTTCTGAGAATCGAGAATGATATAATGGAGACATTTAAAAGAACTGGGGAGAAGAAGGAGTCTACTCTGAGGAAAATTTTAGATGAGTTTTCTCCTAAGAATCTTGAGAAAATGAATAAGCTACTGGATGTTGAAGATGAAGAGATAGCAAAACTGAAGGATGAAATTAAGATTATGTCCACCCATTGGAAGCTAAAGACAATGGACTTAGAGTCACAGGTAAAGCCATCATTGTTTGCCTGTGTAATTGTTCATCCATATATTTGATGGTCAATAGTTTATGTTTTTAAATGGCATTTTTATTTTATCTGCATTTACAAATCCAGTTGGAGAAACAGCGACATACTGATCAGGAGCTGAAGAAGAGGATCTTGAAGTTGGAATTCTGTCTGCAGGATGCTCGTTCTCAGACACGGAAGCTCCTGCGGGTAAATCTATACACCCCTTTTCTGTTGTTTTCCATTTGAAAATAATTTTACTTTTCTTGATGTTTACGATGAATTGAATTCTACAGGCTATGAAATTATTATATGGACACAATTTAGATATACTAAATCAACTAAAAATTGACAAATTCTCGTTGATCTTGTTCATTAAGGGCATCATACGTATTCAATTCATGTGAACTGTTTTCATCCATGTACTTGATCAACAATGGCGATATGTATGTCTATTCTTTTATCGACTTGATTTTTTCTACTTAATGCATACTAGTGTACACAAGAATTTCTCTTTATTGTTATTGGATGCAGCATTAGCTTTATTTTATTAATTTAAAAAAAACCTTGACTGCTTTTGGGTCAGAAAGTGCATTGATTTGTGAAAGATGATTAGGAAGGGCGTTCAGTATTCATTTACCATTGGACCCTTCTTTATGAGCTTTCATGGGTACCCTTGATTGGTTAACTGTCATATTGCCATACATTCAATCAACTTGCTTTATGAATTATGCATAATAGCATGCATAAAAAGACTTAATTTCCTTCTAATCAACTTGCATAATTCATTTAATGTGTTTGGAAAAAACAGATCGGAGAGCGACGGGACATGGATATTAAAGAACTGAAAGACCAATTAGCTGCAAAACAACAGAGTGGTTATGTGGCTGCAGAAAAGCAAAGTAGTTTCTGGGAAACTTCTGGATTTAAAATCATGGTTTCCATGTCCATGCTGATCTTGATTGTATTTTCCAAGCGATGATACCATTCTGATATCCGGTAATTCTTTTGTGGGAGACAACCTAGAAACTTCAAGTTTATCCAAGGAGCATGGACAAAGACAAGTGAAATAAATCAATTTTTGCTTTGTAGAAATGCCCTGTTGGAGATAATCTAGCTTTAATCTATGGTAACATCAAAATCAAGAAGCATTTTTTATGTGAAGCTCATTACTCTTGTGACGAGCTATAGGACCGGTATATTAGATTATTATTAATTTAGGTTCCAATTTTTGCCATTTCCAATTCATGATACATTATTCTTTAGCCCATTGCGAAATTTTGAGCCATAGAATGAAGCTTTCCAGATGAATTCTCCATTTTCAACCATTTAATTTATATAATCTTTCATTGTCCACATATGTAAGTTTCTTTTGTCAATAAAATCCTGGGTTAAAATCATAGGTGGACCCATTTCACCCACATTCCATAATGCACAATCATGAAATGTCTGTCATCCACTTGAAAAATGCCCGTTACGCATGCAACAGTGCTTTGTGTATGTTCGAAAAATTGTGTCACATGCAACGGTTAAAAAGTCAAGGGGTTTGATAAAGTTTGCTATTGCATAAAAGGTTCTCAATTGAAAGAAAAGCGTGCTTTCTAAAATAGAAAAACGATAAAACGTCTTTTGCAAAATCACAGTATGACGGTGCAAAACATTTATACTTAATAGCAGCGTAATGGACTCTCTGCTGGAAATAAAACATTAGTGATTGGCATCTCAAAAGTTCACAGTACATTCAATCATTCAAGCTCTATGAGATAATTATCCAAAGAACGTGGTTTCTCAATTCTTTCATGGTTTATCCAGATAATGAAACTGTTCCCTTGATCACCTAACATATCAAAGTGAATAACTCTGTTGGAAAATAACAATCTCATTTATATGCAAATGAATTTCCAAATGAAATCTAACCAGTGCGTACAAATTACATAAAGCCATGAACTAATAATATAGTACCTTCAACATGAAGCTATCCTATGATTTCCCCTAAGCTAAGGCTTAACATACAGGTGAGCATATCCAGCATTCACTATCACAGATTCCCTCTGATTCATAATACTTAGTTATCAATCGATGTGGAGGGAGTACTATATATCGTTGGCTGGCTCCTTGTCTTTCTGCATTGCACCTATAGACCTGTACATACCTTCTAATGTCGTACTTCTAAAGTGATCTATGGTTCCTGTTGAAAACTAGGGTCTCTCTATTGGTTTAAAATGAGTGTTCTGGTGACCAAGGTTATAGCCAGAACCATGCAGCCGAGAAAAGGTCTTACACCAGCTGAATGTGAGGAATCTCCATCAGGAGGGCTTAGCAATCCCAAACCTGATGGTGAGCTAGCAGATCTGCAAAACACAGCATTGTATATTAGATTTAAAATCATTTTATGTGTCTCTCTAACCCAATAGTTTAAGCTTTTGGGAGCAATGGTTTCACGACATTATGCGCAACAAGGTGTAATGGTATTGCCAAAGAATTCAAAAAGCAATGACAACCATGTCATATTTCACTTACCCTGATGTACCCGCTCCGGTTAAAGATGACGACGACGACGACGATGATGGGTAAATGCAAGAACCTGTACCTAATCACAATTGAAAGGAGATTATTAAGTATGATATTTCAACTTAGCATAATATATAAAATAAAGTAAACTTAGATAATAAGGTATTAAGGCCTTACTTGGGTTGGTGTTGAC
This sequence comes from Arachis hypogaea, assembly GCF_003086295.3. NCBI lineage: Eukaryota > Viridiplantae > Streptophyta > Magnoliopsida > Fabales > Fabaceae > Arachis > Arachis hypogaea. Next base: position 6,104,523 of record NC_092041.1, on the reverse strand, counting down.
TAAGGTAGCAGTCCCTCCAAAGTCACAACTTGTTGGTGCTGGATTCTTCTGGTAATAGCTGTTGAATGCAAAAGAAGCATGATTTTGAACAGAATTTGGATTGTAACAACTCCCACCTTGCTGTAACTGTGAGCAATCTACACCAGGCATTCCACAAGCATAGTCAAGTGCTGATTGAAGAGCAGTTGCTGAGACTCCACTCTTTGCCACACACCAGCTCTGACCCTGACCCTGACCCTGAGTTGCTGGTGGAGCATTTGTGCTTGTTGCAGGAGGAGGCTGGTTGTTTGTGACAGGAACAATCCCCGATGGTGGCGGATAAGAAGCCGCAGGGTTCGTGACAGGTACAGGTGAATTCGCCGGATTTGTGGGGGTTGAGGGAGGAGGTATGGAAGAGGGAACTGTTATAGGCACTGAAGTGGTTGGATTGGTGGGTGAAACTGTAACTGGTGTGGATGAAGGAACTGTGATTATGGCTGGTGTATCTGAAGTTGGATTTGTAGGATTAACTGGTGAAGGTGTGTTATTTGTCTCATCTAAAATTCTTCTTGTATAAACTTTGCTTAGTTCTTTTTCTCTCTGAGACAAAGGAAATAAGATCTCTTCCTTTTGAGCAAAACCATCAACAGTTATCTGCAATTTTTCTGCATATAATGCTACTATTCTTCTAGCTATCTGGGTTCCTGATTCAAGATATTTTGATATCCCTTCACTAAATTGAACAAACCCCCCCAAACTCACATGGTAGATCTTGTTTCTCTGGATGAATGTGGGTGATTCAGTGTCTTCACTCTCAGCAAAAGAAAACCCCACCAATGTACCTGCAAATGAGTTAGAACAAATAGCATCAGATTCTGCAAATAATTCCAACTTGATTTTCAAATGATCTACCTCCAGAACAAACTGGGTTTATTCCAAAGAAAATACAGATAAGAAATTGAACATCATTTCAAAGATGTAAATAACAAAAAGGATAGATGGCATAGATTCTAGGAGATTCAGATGCAAAAGGAAACAAAGTTTTTTTTTTTAAATAAGGTTTATATGGGACATGTATTTAAGAATATTCACAAGAAGGAATAATTTACCTGAACAGAAGACAAGGATAAAAGAGAGGAACAAGAGGATGATAGAAGCTTCCTTGGCCATTGTTTTTTCAAAAGAGTATAGATTGAAAAATGTAGAAGGTTGGTTGGTATTGTTGTTCTAGTGTGGGTTCACAGAGAGGGCACTGCTTTTAAAACCATGGCAAAGAAAGTGGAGTGAAGATATGAAGGTGAAAAGGAGGGGAAAAAGGTTTCTACAAAAGAAAGCGACCAACTTGTTGTAAAGAAAAATTATAAAGAAAAGAAAAAAATATGTTTCTTTGTCATTAAGGATGGGGGTTATTATATTACTTATTACACATTTTTTTTTTTCATATGTTCTTACTCTAACACTAAGGTTATTTTTTATTCAATGACATAAGTTGTTTTTTTTTTTTTTTGCTTTTGGGGGTGACTTATGACATAAGTTGTTTAATTATGTACCAAACATTTATTCATTTTTCAAATAGATTATAAAGATTTTAAATACCTTAAAACTAAAGATTTTTTAAATCTTTCTATTTTCGTATGATTTATATTTATAGATTTTTTTACGGTATTCCTTAACCTAATAAGTCACTAATTTATCGGAAATCAGAATATATTTTTAAGAGTCTATTTGAGACGCTGACCAATGAGTTATTACTACATGTACACAGAATTCAAACTCTTAACATTTATTTAAGTGGACTAATAAATTAACTACTAGATCAATCCATCTTGACTATATTTATAGATGAATAGAGTGTAAGTGTAGTCCTAAGAAGAAAAAGAATCACCACTCCTAATGCTTTAATTTGTTATTTATCATCTTTTTGCAAGCCCGATTGACAAAAAATGACCATGTGCATGACACACATTTGGAGTGCTGCACTGTTGCTATGCTAAGGCCAGACAAGGCTCGTGCCCTCTGAATAATGTTAAGAAACTTTATTTATAAATTTTGACTATGCTCATCAGCACATATATAAATTTATGTTGTGGCTTGTATCCTCAGAAATAAAAGGAAATGATGGCAAATACAAATCGGCTAATGTTGTTGGATTCCTGAGTCACTCATGAATTGGTCGAGGTCGATGTACCCACCGCAACTTCATTGTTGTGGTTGTTAATAAAAATATTATTAATTCGAAAGACATGACTTTTGCAATTTAAAAAATGCTGTGGAATTTAATTCTCCACCGCCATGTTAAAAATAATTAACGGAAATTTTGCTCTTGATTGTGACATGTGTGAAAGGAAAACAACTTGCCAGGAGAAAAAAATGGCTTTATTTAGAGGGCCAATAATTTGATAACCCTATCTCAATAATCCTTTTAAAAGTATTTACAAAATTTATTTTTATATCTATATTTAATAAATTAACATTTTCCCTGTAATAACTCTTTTGAGTTTAAGATGCTTTTTATATGAAAATGAATATTATTACTTTCATTTTTATAATGTTATTTGTTTTTTTTTCAAACTTATGTAAATATATAATATAAAAAAACATATATGAAAAAGCATTATAAAAAATGAAAGTGATATTATATAATATTTTTAAATCTTAGATAGTTTTATTATAGCGTTTGGATGAAAGGAAAATAGATAGGAGATAATGGACATGGAGGCAAATGGTTAACTTATGTTATTGGCGATTAAACTCTATGACCATGCTAGGTATCTTAACACTCTCATATTAGAACCAACCAATAATGAACCCACATCTACCTTCAACTTCAAGCTCCTCGCATATAACCATTTTGTTTAACTAACTTGGTTGAAATCAAATGGTTAATTTATTCGTCTAAATAAATAGAAGTTTAAATTCTATTATATACAATAATCATCAAGAAGTGAACAAGAGTAGTTTTGTATAATGGGTTTGGAGGTAGAAACTAGAAACGAGTTCTACTATTTGAAAATTTTGAAAACTGAATATGGAAAAGAGGTCCTTACACATACAAGTTTTTTTGACTTACAAATCTTATAAGTTGGCACAAGTTCAACAAAACACACGCATTACACTTCTATATTCAAGAGTAAATAAACGCACGTTATTCAACCACTTCCTGTTTCCAAAACGCACTACTCACCATGCATTATGAACGACTCTTCTTCTTCTTCCTCTATGAAAATGAGTTTTTTTTGCCAAATTTGAAGATAATGGAACTTCAGAAATACACCCAAACGATTATAGAAATACACCCAAACGGTTACAGGAATTCACCTAAATGATTATAGAAATATACCCAAAGGATTACAAAACTACATCCAAAGGATTTAAGAAATACACCAAAAATTCGTTGAAGTACACCTTATTCATAATTCATAACTCTTTCTCTTTTTCCTCTTCATCTTCTGCTGTTTCTTCTTCTTCAAAAATGATTTCAGAGCTTGATGTCAAAAAACAATGAAAATCGAGAATAATGAAGAAAGAAAACAGAGAGAAAAACACGTAAATGAAGAAGGAGAAAGAGAAGGCAAGAAACGAAAGAAAAGAAGAAGAAGAAGAACCTGCAGCAAGAAGAAGAAGAAGAAGGTGCAGTAAAAAAAATAATGGAAATCGAGAATAACAAAGAAAGAAAACAGAGAAAAAAGTACGTAAATGAAGAAGGAGAAAGAGAAGACAAGAAAAGAAAGAAAAGAAAGAAAAGAAGAAGAAGAAGAGGAAGAAAAAGAAGAAGAGGAAGAGAAAGGTGCAGTAAAAACGTACAGTACGGTTCGAAGCGCGTTATAACTTGTAAAGACTTGTATAAAAAATGTTTGTACGTCGAGAATTATTCTATTGGAAAATAAAGGTTGAAAGAAGAATTTGAAATAAAAAAAAACAAAAATAACAGAAGAATTATAATTGTAAAAATGTACATAAAATAAATTTTGTAAATAATTTTAAAATAGTTATTGATACCCTCTCTCTTACTAAGGATATCTAGAAAAGATTTAAAATTGGGTGGATGGGGTTGAAGATTCATATAAAAAAAGGGGTCAATCTCGTTCAGCAAGAACCATTGTTAATACTTAATAGTAACAAATTGACATGTGTGTATCTAAAGCCTAAAGGAAGAAAAATCATGGAGACTAAAAAGTCATTTGAAGGGTATGGAGAAATCTTTATTTAGGATTTAGCCGAAGAAAGTTAAAAGTAAAAAGTATTATCCTTCAAATGTAGTTAGTGTTGGATCCGTTATTATTTTGATAAAAGAAAATTTAATAAAAAGATATTTTTTTATTTTTTAATATATTTGATAAATTTTTAGTAATAAAAGTAAAAATATTAGAAAACACAAAAAAAATCTTTTTTAAGAAGTTGTAATTTATATTTTTTTAAAAATTTTTTCTTTAAAAAAATATATTTTATGTAATAAATAAACAAAAAAATATTTTTATATTGTTATACTCAAACATAATTGATAAATAAAAAAATCTTTTTGCATTAGATATCTAAACATAAAATTATTTTTACTTTTTCATAAAATCTTTTAAAAAAATATAATTCAAAAAAAAATTATCTTTTTTAGAAACTCACCTAAACAAGCCCTTAATGTACCAAACATATTAAATATTTAATTCTTTTCATATATATATATTTTTTAATTTATAACATTGTTAATAAATATTACTGAACAATTTCCACTTAATTATTTGCTCTTTCGGTGTGTTCTATAGATAAGATGGAATTGAGTGAAAATTTGTTTAGAAATGACGCAACTTTTTGGAGTTAACAAGTCTGGTATAGTTTTTTTGAGCCAAAGTCTCGATCAATAATTCTAACCAAATGTGTATTCCAATTGTTTATTTATTTATTTTTGAAATATAGATGAATAAGTATTTTGTAACTAAATTTTAATTAAGTTTCTAAAAGAATTAGTTTTTTTTAAATAACAGAAACAAAAAATTATAAAATTAAAAATATTTTTTTATAATAAACGCAAAAAAATTTTTTATAATAAATACATATATTTTTAAGAAAAAATACAATTTTTTAAAAAGAAACAAAACAAAAATGTTTGAAACTAAAATACATAAATTTTATATAAATAACAAAATATAAAAAGAAAAAAAATCTTGTTGAAAATGAAAATAAAAAAAAATAAGAAAAGAAAAAAAAAACAGCACGAACAATAAAAAAGAAGCAACTATATATCAAGAGGGAGGAAGAAAGAAGAGATGCAAAAGATGGTAAAACTAAATTTTTGAATTCTTTTATTCAAGGTTAAGGCTTTTATCCATATATAAATTTAAAAAATTCAAATTTTTAGAATCACCTAAAATAAAATTAATTACACAAAAATTCTCTTTTTAATATTATATAAATTATTTTAGAATGTTATTATTTAAATTTGCAAATAAATAGTCTCAAAAAGAGACGATTTATATATTAAAATTTCAACTTGTTTAATACATAAATTGTCTTAGGACATACTTATTTAGGTTGATACATAAATAATCTTAGAGGATTATAATTTTTGTGCTAAATTATCAACTCATTCTACACAAAAATCGTTTTAGAGTGTAGTTATTTAGTTATTTCTTAAAATTTTTAAATTTATTAATTTTGTTATATAACAAAAAGTAAATAAAAATAAAATGATTGTGTTTATATTTTTTACATATCTCATTAATTTAGCTATTTTTATATCTTTTATTTTCTCCAATTTTATTTTTAATTTAGTAGTTGAAAATAATATAAACTTTTTCGTTTATAAATGTTGGTACTAAAAAAGAATTTTCTTGACTAGAAGGCATTTCGATTATATAAGCAGAGACGAGCAAGACAAAGTCGAAGAAAGAAGGTGCGAAGGGCGTCGAAATCGAAAGATAGTTATTGTCTTCCTTTGAACATCAAGACTTGTTACTCGACTTTCAAGTTGAGGGGAGAACATAGGTGCAAAATTTTGAGAAGTAAGCTGAAGAAAATTTGGAACTTGAAGACCAAGGAAGATGTGGATGTCAAAATTTGGGAGTTAAGATTTTTCATGGTCAAAACAAGGTCATAAAAACAAGATCATAGTATGAGAAAAAGGAGAAAGTAAGATCATGATCAAGATGTTCCATGCCAAGATTCTCATAGTCTATAAATAGAAGAAATTTAAAAGAGTTCTGGGACTTCCATAATAAAATACTAGATCATCACATAAAATTCTGCAAAAATTTCAGTCCTAGCGACGCAACGAAAGATCATGGAATGCAAATGTATGTGAGTATTAAGAGTCTATTTTATGTTATTTTCCTTTGTTTTCTTTTCGTTTTAATCCATTTCTTTTCATTTATGTGTTTTTAATATTTTATTGTTATTTTATTTTTTTTCCATTTCAAGTTTACTCTTTCTTTTATTTAAAACTTTCATATTTTTTTTATTTTTTTATTATAATTTTTTATTATTTGTCACAATTCAAGCATTTCATATATTTCTTGCATTTTCGACACAAACACTAAGCAATATCCAGGTCGAGCCAACTCTTATTTTAAAAGAGTTATTTGCTTACCGAACTTAAATATTGATACAAACTTGATTTGACACTATGCCGAGGTTTACCAAAAATAAAGTGAAACAAATTGGCACGTGTTGGAGGTGATGGATAACTCACTATACTTTTTGTTAAATAGATCCTCAAGCTCAGCAATCAAAAATAGATCACTTTTATAAGATGGATGTTCGAGATCCTTCCACAATTCGTGTGAATTATCACACCACAGTCCCCTCTATGAAATTTCTGGGTTCAATGATTCACGTAGTCATGAAGTATCTGTTGAAACTAGTTTGAGGAAGGTGCCATCAATGAATCAAATTTTATTCTTTGATTTTAGACACATCCACACATATCTGAACCAGGTGTTATAGTTAAATGTGGTCAGTGGAATGGTTGTGAAAGCAATTCCAAGGGTCTCACTTGGGTGAAGATAGTAACAACTTAAAAGATCTTATAAAAATTTACTGCAGTGAAACTTTGTATATTTGAAATATCTATCTTTCACGAGGTACTCTCACTACAAATTTTTATATGTAATGAAAAATTCACATCTTATTGTAGGCTTCACGTTCATCACTATAACAAAACTCTGTTCAAATTTGTAGAGTTGTGGTGAAACAGTGTAACAAGCATCATATAAAAAAAACTCTAAAAAAAGAAAGAGATAATTAAAAAATAAAAAAAAAGTTTATTATCTTTGTTTTTATATTAGAGGATATAAAAACAAAATTCATCTTAGTCAATCATTATATCTCATCAAGCAAAAGTGATCCTAAAAGAGATAGAGGCTAGTTAGAGTTTTTAAAATTTGCATAAAGTACCCTTTATTTAGGATTTAGCCGAAGAAAGTTAAAAGTAAAAAGTATTATCCTTCAAATGTATTTAATGTACTAAACACATTAAATATTTAATTCTTTTCATAATTTTTTAATTTAAACATTGTTAATAAGTATCACTGAACAATTTTCACTTAATTATTTGCTCCTTCGATGTGTTCTGCAGATGAGATGGAATTGAGTGCAAAATTATTTAGAAATGACAAAATTTTTTGGAGTTAACAAGTCCGATTTAGTTTTTTGAGGCAAAGTCTGGACCAAAAATTCTAACCAAATACGTATTCCAATTTTTGTTTATTTATTTATTTTTGAAATGATAGATGAATAAGTATTTTGTAATTAAATTTTAATTAAGTTTCTAAAAAAATTAGTTTTTTTTAAATAACAGAAACAAAAAATTATAAAATTAAAAATATTTTTTTATAATAGATGCAAAAGTTTTTTATATACATTTTTAAGAAAAATACAATTTTTTTAAAATGAAACAAAAAAATATTTGAAACTAAAAAAGATTAGATTAAATTTTTAATATTATTATTTTAACAATTTTGTTATTACAGAATTTTAAATTATAATATGTATATGTTATTATATAAAATATTATCTTAAATATTATATACATATTATAATAATTTACGCATAATATTATTAAATATATACACATAATTGACCATGTCTAATAATTATAAACTATAATAATAAAAGACAAACAATTTATAAAATTAAAAAAAATAATAAGGTGCATAACATACAAAAGGGCATTACAACATATAAATATAAATATAACACTAATTTAATTAAAAAAATATTAATATTTGATCTACTATTAATAAAATGTAATTAGTGTACTAAAATGAAGATGATAGAAGAAGAAGATGATAAAAAAAGATAGTTGAGAGAGTAAATTTTATAATTAATTTTCAACGGTCAAAATTAAAAACAAAAGTTACAAATATTGCTTCAACTAAATGTACATCTAAGATTAAAAATCATGTTAAAAAAATCATTTAAACAAATTTGGTCGAACATTCAATACTTTTCAATGTACGTTTATGCTGAATTATTTGTTGTTTAGAGAGGGCTGGTTTTAACTTGGAATTGCGGTTTGAGGGATATTATATGTGAAATGGATTGTCTTGACATTCTGTCCATCATGTATGAGCTTACAAGTGAGTATTCATTTGAAGTAACAGATTTGGTTCACAAGATTCATGAACTTTTATCTCGTCCTTGGTTTGTTCACGTTGAATGGGTGTCCCGATAAGCAAATAGAACTGCAAATTGAATGACTAAATATGGTGCCAAGAGTAACTCTAATCATGTTATTTGGTTTGAGCCTTGTGTTGATCTCCAACAAATCATCCGCTTGAATTTAGGATAATTTTTGCTTTGTTTCTTTCCTTATTTAGACAAAAAAAATGTACATTTATGCTTTTAAACGCTAAATCAAATATACACTAAAAAGTCTAAAACCTCAAGAATTTTAGTTTATTAATAAAGAAATTTTTAATAACTAAAACTTTTAGTTGTTACTCTACAAAAACCGCATGAATATTTATTTTCTTAAAACCTAAAACTCTTGATTTTTCAAAAAAGAACTTTTCATATTTATATATCTTTAATGAGTAGCCTAAGACACTTTAACATAACTCTAAAGAAATTAATTGTTTCAAAATGGATTGGTACGGTCAAATGGTCAATACTACATTACATATATAGACAAGACCACAAACCAAGTCCTGTGCTTGAATAGAGAAAAGAAAAAATTAAAAATAAATTGGAAGACATCTCAACACTTAGCAGTATATTAGTACATTAGTATAATTATATTTAAGTTTTTATTACTATATTACCAGTATTACAGCAATATATAAGCTTAGCAATTTTTGTTATCAAAATCATTAAATCATCAAATACATACTATATAATATACTCAATAATAATAAAATTTCAAATTATTTTTAATTGCAAACTACTACATGTTTTTATGTTTATTTTATATTTGCTTTATTTTTTTTATATATAATGTACAAATCTCTTAGCAATTATATATCCATAGTTTCACCAATCTTTTTTCTTTTTAACATTAATTCAATGGTTATTCATTCTTTTTTACAATTTCAATTAAGTGATCCATTACCACAACTTTTGTCAGATTAAAGATAAAAAAGTAGTAAAATATTTTTATTATCCGATTAATTCGATTAGTGGTGTGTAATTTCCTCGGGTTCATTCAGCAGTTTGTTATGACATGGTGGCATCATGATAAGGAAGAACTACCGGATTATTATAAATTATAGTTCGAACTGATAATTAATTAGATTATTAATTTAATCGATGAATTATTGATTTATTCGATTGGTTTAATTATAATTAAATAAAAATATAAAAATGAAATTAAAATATAAATTAAATACATATTTTTTAAAATATATTAATAATAATAAAATATTAAATTTTAGATATAATTTATGGTATAAAAAAAGATAATATTATGTGTTTTTATTTGTTTAGTATCTAAGTCAATTTATGTTTAAAAGGATAAACTAATAAAAATTCATTTATCATTTATTATATATCTATTTTTTGTAACATATATTATTAACAAACAAGATGACATAGTAGAAATAGGAGGTGTTGTATACTTGTTGTACCATGTTCCAATCAACCTGCCAACAGTTTTGGAGTTATACTGGACGGGAGCTCCTACGATGATTCGACGGCACACAAGTGCTTCATGGACCCGATCCGGTCTAGTGCGGCCTGAAGCGTAAACTGTCCAGACCACCAGTTTTTTAGTTGAACTGGTTGGTCCAGTTCTATTTTGTTATTGTAGTAGTTTTTTTTTCTATTGTTAACTCCGACTATATTTTATCATTCCAGAGCCTCCCTAACATTCACTGTGAGACACAAACTTTCTTCTGACGCCAGGAGCACCAAAGCTCATGTTATCTATTTGAAGGACTATCATTGTAGCTCACTTTAGCAATTTTGTCAACTCTAACTCTTTATATCATATCTCACAACACTTGTCATAGGATAAACTAACTCCAAAATATAAGTCACTTTCTCTAGCCATCATCTCAAATCTAGAACCTAACACTTATGAAGAAGCAGCTGCACATGAATGTTGGTGAAAGGCAATACAAGATGAATTGACAGCTTTAGATCATAATAGAATTTGGTGTCTCACTGAACTCCCAATAGGCAAGAAGGCTGTGGGTTGCAAATGAGTTTTTCGGATAAAATTTAATCCCGATGGCACCATAAAGAGGCACAAAGCGAGGCTAGTTGCAAAAGGATTCACTCAAGTGCAAGGAGTAGATTATGTGATACTTTTAGTCCAGTTGTGAAAGTGACTACCATACGAGTAATGATAGCATTAGCAGCGGCAAAGAAATGACATTTGAAACAGCTGGACGTCAATACTGCCTTCCTTCACGGAGATTTGGACAAGGAAGTTTATATGAAGATACCACCCGGTCTGTATCACAACCAGGTTTGGTTTGTAAATTGCAAAAGTCTCTATATGAGTTTAAACAAGCAAGCAGGCAATGGAACATTAAGCTCACTCAGACTCTTTTGGATGCTGGTTATAAGCAGTTTTTTTATGATCGTTCACTCCATTAAGAAATAATCCAAAAGCTTCACTGCCATTCAAGTATATGTTGAGACTTGGTTTTAACCGGGAATGACATTGGCGAAATCAATACCATCAACCAAATTTTGGATGACAAATTCAAAATAAAGGATCTTGATGATCTCAAGTACTTCTTGGAATGGAAGTATCATGCTCTAACTCTGGAATTCACATTTATCAGCGTAAGTATTTCATGGACCTTTTCAAGGATTTTGATTATCTAGATTGCAAGCTTTTCTCCACTCCTTTTGATTATAGTCAGAAACTCTCGAAGAAATCCGGTACCATTTTACCGGACAACACTACTTACAGACAGCTCATCGGCTGACTCCTTTACCTCACAAACATTAGACCCGATATCTCTTATGCCGTGGGACGTTTGAGCCAATTTTTTGACTGTACAACCACTTCTCACCTACAGGCTGCTTTTCACATACTTTGTTATTTAAAGAGCAGACTTACAACTGGTCTATTCTTTTTATCTACTTCTAATTTGTATCTTACCGTAGTTATTATTTCATGTTTGGGAACTCTCTCGTTAGTTGGAAGAGTAAGAAGCAAACTACAGTTTGCCAAGTTCTTTGTAGAAGCTGAATATAGGTCTCTTGCTGTTGTCACTTGTGAAACTAGTTGGTTATCTTTCTTAATGAATTTCATTGGTTTGCCCGCTTCAAAAGTCTATCACTCTATTTCGTGACAACCAGTCAACCATTAACATTGCCAATAATCCCATCTTTCATGAAAGAACTAAACATATTAAAGTGGACTGCCACATTATTTGTGAAAAAGCATTTGTCTAGTCTCATTCATCTGATGCCAGTTCGTTCCAAAGACCAACTTGCTGATTTTCTTACCAAAGTTCTGCCCAGCGGGTCCTTTTCTTACTAATATTTCAAAACTAAAATTATTAGATTTATACAATTCTAGCTTGCGAGAGGTGTTATCTAAATTATTTTTTATCAATAGTAGATGTAGGCTTATTTGTTATAATTTTTTTAGTGAAAAAATATAAGGAGGATATAGTATATAAAGTGTAATAACCGATATTTTGAAGGAGATTTTTCATTATCTTCAACAATGAGAATAACTTACTTTTATTCTCCTCTTAATTCTTTCTGATTCATCATACTATCAACATCAGATCAAGAGTACAAATTCCATGACGAGTCGGAATTTTCATAGAGTAAACCAAGTGGGATATATCCTGGCCAAATGTACATCCTTTCTCCTTTTTAATCGAAGTAATGTTTGTTTACTACAAAAGTAAGTGAAAAAAAAATATGCTGAGATTGTGAGTCGCTTTGCTCAATTTTGAGGGCTACGTTACACAGAGCTCTGTATGGAAAGGATTCTGGAAAAAGAAAAACTAGTATATAAAATATTTCTAAAACAATGTCTGCATAAAAATAATTTAAACAAAATTGAGGAAATATTTGAGAAGATGACGGATTTAAATTGAACCTCTTTACACTCCTATACAAAAGACATGGAAAAAGATTTATTTGAATTCCAGATGAAAATGGAGAAAGACAAGGTGACACCTTCACCTTACCATTACAAGACGATGATCGATTTCATCATATGGGTCAAAGAATATAGCTCAAATGGAGCTAGTTGATCACATGATGTGTTGCCTAGATTATTTTTTCTATCAATAGTAGATGTAAGCTTATTTGTTATAATTTTTTTAGTGGGAGTACATAAGAAGTACATAGTATGTAAAGTGTAATATCTCAAGATATTTTAAAGAAAATTTTTTCATTCTCTTCAACAATGAGAATAACTTATTTTTCTCATTCTCTTAATCTTTTCTGGTTTATCAAACTATCAACATCGCAACTTGAACAACCTAGGACATGAGATTTTTTTATGGTGCGGTGAGTGTGGAAACAAAGCTGTGAATCAAATTGAAAATATTTATTGAGTTATTACACTTTATAAACTATGTATTCTTATGTACTCTCACTAAAAAAAATTATAAAAAATAAGTCTACATCTACTATTGATAAAAAAAATTCTAGATAATAAGATGAGAACCCAAGGCATATTTTTAGATATAAAAACAAAATCCATCCCGCCAATCATTAGATCTCATTCAGCCAAATAGACAAAGTCAAAGTGATCTTGGAAGAGATAGAGACTAGTGACTTAAGAGGGAAATGTTGGCTGGGAAGACATTTATTATTAGCTAAGCTTGGTGAAGAAAAAGAGGTAGCTAGAATTTTAAGATTTGCACAAATTATCCAAGATTGGAAGAATTTTTTTATCAATAGTAGATGTAGGTTTATTTATTATAATTTTTGTAGTGGGAAAACATAAAAAGTACATAGTATATAAAGTATAATAATTCAATAGATATTTTTAAAGGAATTTTTTATTCTCTTCAACAATGAGAATAACTTATTTTTCTCTTTATCTTAATTCATTCTGATTGATCAAACTATCAACATCACAATTTGAGCAGTTTAGGATATGAGATTTTCTTCAGCTCAGCATTACAAATCCAATGAAGACTCGGAATTTTTAGAGGATAAACCAAGTGGGATCTATTCACTATTTCACAAGACTGGCAAAAGTTTACAAGTAACTGTGATAGTAAATTTTGTGACTTCCTGCTAAATACAAATACTTTCTCTTTTTTTATCGAAGTAATGAGTTTGTTTATAGGGTGCAAAAATTCAGTGAAAAAAATATGCTAAGATTGTGAGTAGCTTTACTCAACTTCCGGAGCTACGTTACGTAGAGCTCTATAAGAAAAGGATTGCAGAAAAAGAAAAATTAGTTGTTGGAAAAACTCAACACAGGTTTAAATCAAGAACCTGTCTAACAGCGGAAGCATAAAAAAAATAATTTTCCCACAACCTATGCGATTAATGGGCAACACCAAAGATACTCCAAGCAGCAAATATAATGGCAGAAATTAAATAATCAGACACTAGAATTTTAACGTGGGAAAACCCCCAAAAAAGAGGGACAAAAAACCCACGGGACCTAGTCCAGACAAAATCTTCCACTATCAGAATAATGGGTACACAAACAGTCTTCCTAGTGATATTAGGGCATCTCAACAATCAACAAAATACATCATCAAAACTGATGGAATCAACATAAACCCTCCACAAAAGTGGGTATCTCAAATCAGGCAAAAGAGAAGGCAACACAACTAACAAGTTATATCCTAATGTTCATCTCCACACCAGGAATAACATACTAAAATTTCATAAGAAATGGAGCAAGTTTACCAAGTCAATGTGATCAAGGTTGGCTTGCCCTTTTCCCCCAAATTTCTCTTCTCCTTCGAGGCCGCAGCACTGTGCTTTGCTTCCTTTCTTTCAAATTTATTTGTTTTCCTTTTTTTTTAATGAGATGTGGGCCCCACTTAGTTGGGGACCCACCAACAAATCTCTCCCTCACCAACTCAAGTGGGGATAGGCTGCTCCACCAAACCCGCCTTCTCTTTGCAGTAATCAAACTTCACTGCAGGTAAACTCTTAGTCATCATATCTGAACCATTATCATCGGTATGGATCTTCTCAAGTGCATATGACTTCATCTCAAGCGCTTGACGTATCCAATGATACCTCACCTCTATGTGCTTCGATCTGGAATGAAACGTCGGATTCTTGCTGAGATGGATAGCACTCTGACTATCACAAAATAACACAAACTTCTCTTGATTGATGCCTAACTCTTGTAGGAATTTCTTCATCCACAAGAGTTCCTTAGAAGCTTCAACAACAGCAATGTATTCTGCCTCTGTAGTAGACAAAGCAACACATTTCTAAAGTCGAGATTGCCACGACACAGCTCCCCCTGCAAAAGTCATCATATAACCAGAAGTAGACTTTCTTGAATCAAGATCCCCAGCCATATCTGCATCTGTGTAACCATCCAACACAGGTTGGCCACTCCCAAAGCACAAACAAACTCTGGAAGTACCATTAAGGTATCTGAGAATCCACTTCACTGCTTGCCAGTGTTCCTTGCCAGGATTAGAGAGAAACCGACTAACAACTCCAACTGCATGAGCAATATCCGGCCTGGTGCAAACCATAGCATACATCAAACTGCCAACTGCAGATGCATATGGAATCTTCTTCATTTTCGCTTTCTCTTTCTCACTTGTAGGACATTGCTGCGAACTCAGCTTGAAATGACTAGCAAGTGGAGTACTAACAGGTTTGGAATTACTCATGCTAAACCTCTCTAAAACCTTCTCAATGTACTTCTGTTGTGACAACCACAGTTTCCCATTCTTCCTGTCACGAGTGATACTTATGCCAAGGATTTTCTTTGCAGGACCCAAATCCTTCATAGCAAAGGATCTGTTCAAGTCTTTCTTAAGACTTTCAATCTTCTTAGTCTCATGACCAACAATCAACATGTCATCAACATAAAGCAAGAGAATTATAAAATCACCATCAGAGAATTTCTTAACATATACACAATGATCAGAAGAAGTCTTACTGTACCCATGAGCTTCCATGAAGGAATCAAACTTCATGTACCACTGCCTTGGCGCTTGCTTCAGCCCATATAAGCTCTTCTTCAACTTGCATACAAGATGCTCCTTTCCTTTAACCTCGAAACCCTCTGGTTGCTCCATATAGATTTCTTTATCTATGTCACCGTGAATGAATGCAGTCTTCACATCAAGCTGCTCAACCTCTAAATTCAAGCTAACCGCCAATCCAAGCACAACTCGAATAGAGGACATCTTCACAACTGGAGAGAAAATCTCCTCAAAATCAATACCTTTCTTTTGCTCAAAGCCTTTCACAACCAATCGAGCTTTGTACCTTGGCCGTGAGACACTTTCATCCGCTTTCAATTTGAACACCCATTTATTCTTGAATGCTCTCTTACCCTTCGGCAACTTCACCAATTCAAAAGTATGATTCTCATGCAAGGATTTCATTTCTTCTTGCATGGCCTTCAACCAATCTTCCTTATGCTCATCAAACATAGCTTCCTGGTAGCTCTCTGGCTCCCCAGTCTCAGTGTTCATCACATACTCATGAGGAGAGTATTTCTGAGAAGGATGACGCTCTCTAGTAGATCTTCTCAATTCAGGCTCAACTGGTGGTTCAGGTGGAACTTCAACATCTGGCACCTCAGGTTGAGGTGTAGGGTCATCATGCAAATCATCACCATCATTATCAACTTGTACATCTCCCCCATCAATAGGAGGTCTAGTAGAAGGACCAGGTTCATCATCAATAGAACGTCTAACAGTTACTGTTGGCTTATCTGTCTTCTCAAGATCTTCAATAGTTTGGTCTTCAAGAAAAATCACATCTCGGCTTCTAATTATCTTCTTGCTCACCGGATCCCATAATCTGTAACCAAAGTCTTCGTGACCATAACCCATGAAGATACACTGCTTTGACTTCCCATCAAGTTTAGACCTTTCATCTCTTGGAATGTGAACAAAAGCTCTGCAGCCAAACACTCTCAAGTGACTATAGGAGACATCTTTCCCTTTCCAAACTTTATCTGGAACATCACCATTTAGTGGAACTGAAGGAGAAAGGTTGATCAAATCTACTGCAGTCCTCGTTGCTTCACCCCAAAAGGATTTAGGCAACTTTGCATGAGAGAGCATACACCTGACTCTATCATTGATAGTGCGATTCATTCTCTCTGTAACTCCATTATGTTGAGGAGTCTTAGGAACCGTCTTCTCAAGCTTGATCCCATGTCCTTTACAATACTCTTCAAATGGACCCCTATATTCACCACCATTATCTGCTCGAACACATTTCAATTTTCTTCCTGTTTCTCTTTCAACACTTGCATGAAAGTATTTGAAGATTCCGAGCACCTGGTCTTTAGATTTCAAAACAAAAGCCCACACTTTTCAAGAATAATCATCAATAAAAGTAACAAAATATGATGCACCACCTAGTGTCTTAGCATCCATAGTGCAAGCATCAGTGTGAACTAAATCTAGAACATGTGATCTCCTATGAGGTCCAGAATTATGAAATGATACTCTAGCATGCTTTCTAACAAAACAATGAGTGCAAGTATTTAAAGTTGTACCTTTCACTGGAAGTGAGTGTTTCTTGGCCAAGACGCTTAGTCCTTTCTCGCTCAAGTGACCAAGACGTATATGCCACAAATCAGAAGAGGAATCATCAGCTACATTCATCTCTTCTTTGCACAACATTGCTTGCAACCGGTAGAGAGTAGTAAGACTATTGTCTTCTCTAGCAACAATGAGAGCCCCTTTGGTAATCTTGCATTTTCCACTACCAAAGGAAGTGCAATATCCTTCTTGATCCAATGCCTTCACTGAAATGAGATTGAACCGCATATCTGGCGCATGCCTAACATTCCTCAACTGCAACTTGCATCCCATATTAGTTTCAAGCCACATATCACCCATACCAATGATATCACACACTCCTTTATCTCCCAATTTGATCTTGCCACAATTTCCAGCAGTATAGGAAGTGAAAAATTCACGCTTCGGAGTGACATGACATGAAGCACCAGAGTCCATAATCCAAGTGGAATCATCACATACAAGATTCACATAATTTTCATCATATGTGATAAGAACATCTTCATAAACAATAGCAGCAGATTCTTTATCACTATCTTTACCTTTGTCTTCGTTTCTTCCCCTTGATTGTTCTCTTTTCAACAACCTACAATACCTCTTGATATGCCCCGGCTTGCCACAATGGTGACAAATGAACTCCTTTCTTGGCTTGTACTTTCCTCTTGACTTGCTTCGACTCTCTGACCTGTCAGAACTGTGAGGTTTTCTACTTTGACTTCTCCCCCGTGACTCTGAAACAAGTGCTTCTGATTGGGAGGAGGCATTAGTCAAACCTCGCTCTCTTCTTCTGGCTTCTTCATTCAACATACTCTCTTTAACCATTGCTAATGTCAACTTTTCTTTTGGAGCTGAGTTAGTCAGTGTCACAATCAGAACTTCCCAACTATCAGGCAAAGAGCTCAACAACAACAAGGCTTGCAACTCATCATTCAAAGTGATTTCATTATTTGTCAGTTGGTTCACTGTCTCTTAAAAAATACTCAAGTACTCCGGCATTGATTTACCTTCAACATACTTCATATTGACAAGCTTCCTAATCAAGAATGCTTTGTTTTGCACATTCTTTCTCTCATATAACTCCTTCAATTTGTTCCACATCTTCTCAGCATTCGTTTCGGTGTCAACATGTGAATACACACTAAGATCAAGCCATTGCCTCATCAAAGCAACTGCCTTCCGATTCAGCTTCTTCCATTCAGCATCGGATTTAGTACCTTTGGATTTATCTCCCTCCACAGGATCATACAAGTCCTTGCTATACAGCATATCTTCCATGAGGGTCTTCCAAATTGAATAATTTTGGGAATTCAATTTGACCATATTCGGTCCATGAGTATTTTCCTCCATTTAATCAGCACAGAAATAAACAACCAAAGCTCTGGATACCACTTTGTTGGGAAAACTCAACACAGGTTTAAATCAAGAACCTGTCTAACAGCGGAAGCATAAAAAAAATAATTTTCTCACAACCTATTCGATTAATGGGCAACACCAAAGATACTCCAGCAGCAAATATAATGGCAGAAATTAAATAATCAGACACCAGAATTTTAACGTGGGAAAACCCCCAAAAAAGAGGGACAAAAAACCCACGGGACCTAGTCCAGAAAAAATCTTCCACTATCAGAATAATGGGTACACAAACAGTCTTCCTAGTGATACTAGGGCATCTCAACAATCAACAAAATACATCATCAAAACTGATGGAATCAACATAAACCCTCTACAAAAGTGGGTATCTCAAATCAGGCAAAAGAGAAGGCAATACAACTAACAGGTTATATCCTAATGTTCATCTCCACACCACGAATAACATACTAAAATTTCATAAGAAATGGAGCAAGTTTACCAAGTCAATGTGATCAAGGTTGGCTTGCCCTTTTCTCCCAAATTTCTCTTCTCCTTCGAGGCCGCAGTACTGTGCTTTGCTTCCTTTCTTTCAAATTTATTTGTTTTCCTTTTTTTAATGAGATGTGGGCCCCACTTAGTTGGGGACCCACCAACACTAGTGTACCAAGCCTTTCTAAATTAAAACAATGCTTGCACAAAAATAATTTAAATAAAGGTAAGGAAACATTTTAAAAGATAGAAATTTAAAGTTTCTTTCATTCTCATATTGGAACCTCCTTACACTCCTCTACAAAAGACAAGAAAAAGATTTATCTGAATTGAGGAAGAAAATAGAGGAAGATAAGGTGACACCTTCACCTTACCATTGGGATGATGATTGATTCATTAGGTGGGTCAAAGAATATAGCTCAAATGGAGCTAATTGTTCACAAGATATGTTACCTATATTATTTTTTTAGTAGACTTATTTGTTATAATTTTTTTAGTGAGAGTACATAAAGAGTACATAATTTACAAAGTATAATAACCAATGTTCTAAAAATCAGTTTGGACTGGCCGGTCGAACCGGCCAAACCGTAAACGGACAAAAAAACGATTCGGACAATCAACAAACCCGCGAAATCTAAAGACCGGAATTAAATCGGTGAACTGGCCAATAATCGGTCGGTCGAACCGAACCGTGATCCAGCCGGTTTTTGGCTGGGCAGCAAAACGCTGCTGTTTCCGCCTCTGACACCTTAAATCAATGTTCTGATCCCTAATTGCCTTCACAATTCTCATCGAGTTTAGAATCAGATAACGCCATCACAGTCTCACAGTCTCACACGGCCACACGGGTTCGTTGTCGCGCAGTCACCTCCTTCGACCAGTCACCTCCGTCGTGCAGCAGCCGTCGTTCGTTGGAACAGCCACCTCCATCGTGCAGCAACCGTCGTCCCTTCGAAGGTGATCCACCACTGCTTGGTTCACTCGGCGTCGCTGTCTCCCACTCTCCCTATTGCATGTTCTGTTGAAGTCTTGAAGGTGCCTTCGGGCTTCAGAGTTCTAGGAATTTTTTTTAATTATGAACTTATGATTATTTGATTGAATTATTGAATAACTGTTGCATGTCTCTATCTCCTGATGAGTTTGATTGAGTAGCTCTTTGATTTTGTGACATGATGAACTCTGAAACTGTGAACTCTGAATTGATCCTGCTAAACTGAACTGGATTTAGAACTGTGAACTTTGTATTGTTATTAGATTGGATTGTATTGTTATTAGAATGGATTGTTATTGCCTGTTTCAATTGAATAATTGGATTGGATTGTATTGTTATTGGATTGCTGGTAATGTTTAGGTATGTATTATTATTGTATTGTTATTAGATTGCTGGTAATGTTTAGGTATGGATGAATAATTATTGTTACTTAAGCTGTGAACTTTGTTGTTGTTACTTCACTTGTTACCATCGCAGGTGCCAACTCTGTTTCACCGGTCAGCACTGTTGCCCTCTTTCTCAGTATCTGCTTTGCTTTGTTCTAGGCTTCTAGATTTCTTTGTTATTGAAATTTGATTTTATTTCTGGTTAGGATTGGTGATCTAAATCTTTTATTTGAAAATTATTTTTTGGTTCTTTGATTTTCAAGTTGCTTGCTACTTCAATTTGAGGGGATTCTGAATTTTGGTTTAAACTATGATTAAAGGTTCTTTGGTTTGGGTATTCTTCACTCTCCTGGAAGCTTAGCTTTTAATTAGTTGAGATCAAATTATTGTTTTCAACCTTGGTGATTTTTAGATATTCTTTTTGGTTACTTTTTTTTTAATGTTTCAATTGGTGTTCTTGTGTTGTTGCTGTGATTTAAATGTTATTTTTTATTCTTTCTTTTTTTCGAATGTCCAGTCAATGCTTGATTGATTGGCTTTGCTCACTGATTATATTTGATGATAAATTTTAGATTTATAACTCTATTACTGCTTTATTGTCTGTTTTGTATAGTTAAATTTTATTAAAGTTTCTTGAATTTGTACTATGTTACTGATTCAAAGTTTTTTGAGTTTTGTTCATTGTTTGGTTGCACCGTCCCTGCTCTCGATCTCTGCCGACTTGCTGCCCCTCCTCTGTGTTGAATTTTTTTTGTTTCATGTTTTTGTTTCAGGTCCTGTTGTGTTTGTTGTGCAATACTATCAATTTGTTTTACTTTTTGACTCAGCTACATTAAGACAATATTTTCTATCTGTAACTCGTGCATTGTATATTTATACTAGACTATAATTATGTTTTAATGTGTTTATTTATATTTTATTTTTTATTTTATTATAAAACGGTTTTTTCGGTTCAACCACAGTCAAACCGGTTAAACCTATGAACCAGTGAATCAATAGTTAGAGCGGTTCGATAATTGGTTCGATTTTCATAATCTTGATAATAACTCAATAGATATTTTTAAGAGAATTTTTCATTCTCTTCAACAATGATAGTAACTTATTTTTCTCTTCCTCTTAATTGCTTCTGGTTTATCGAACTATCAACATCACAGCTTAAATAGTTTAGGACATGAGATTTTTTTTATGATGCGGTGAATATAGAAAATAACAAAACTGTGAATCAAATTAAAAATATCGGTTTAGTTATTACACTTTATATATACTATGTACTCTTTATATACTCTTACTAAAAAAATTATAACAAATAAGTTTAAATTTACTATTGATAAAAAAAATAATCTAAGTAATAAGATGAGAATACAAGACATATTCTTAGATATAAAAACAAAATCCATCGTAGTCAATCATTACACCTCATCCGGCAAACTAGAAAAGTCAAAGTGATTCTGAAAGAGATAGAGGCTGATAACTTAAGAGAGAGATGTTGGTTGGAAAGACATCTATTACCACTGTATGCTAAGTTTGGTGAAGAAAAAAGATATAGCTAGAATTTTTAAGATTTGCACAAGTTATCCAAGATTGAAAGAAATTTTTTTTTATTAAAAGTAGATGTAGGTTTATTTGTTATAATTTTTTGTAGTAAAAGTATATGAGAAATACATAGTATATAAAATGTAATAAACAACAGATATATTTAAGGAATTTTTTGTTCTATTCAACAATCAGAATAACTTATTTTTTTTATGGTTCATCAAATTATCAACGTCACATCTTGAGGACATGAGATTTTGAGAGGATAAACCAAGTGGGATATATTCACTATTTTGTAAGGCTAGCAAAAATTTGCAGGTAACTGTGATATAGTAAATTTTGTGACCTCCTGTCAAATGTATATACTTTCTCTTTTTTTATCGAAGTAATGTGTTTGTTTATAGGATGCAAAGCTCAGTGAAAAAAATTAGTATACTAAGTCTTTCTTAAACAATGTCTGCACAAAAATAATTTAAACAAAACTGAAGAAATCGTTTGAGAAGACAAGAGATTTAAAGTTTCTTTCATCCTCAGATTAGAACATCCTTACACTCCTGATAAAAGATCTGGAAAAGATTTATCTGAATTGCGAATGAAAATGGAAGAAGATAATGTGACAATTTCACCTTATCGTTACAAGACGATGATCATTTCATCGGGTGGATCAAAGAATATAGCTCAAATGGAGCTAACGGTTCACAAGATGTGCTACCTAGATTATTTTTTTTATCAATGGTAGATGTAGACTTATTTGTTATAATTTTTTTAGTGAGAGTACATAAGGAGTATATAATATATAAAGTGTAACTCAACAGATATTTTTAAGGGAATTTTTCATTCTCTTCACTAATATTTTTCTCCTCCTCTTAATCTTAATCTCTTCTGATTTATCAAACTATCAACATCACAACTTGAACAGTTTAGGACAATGAGATTTTTTTCATAGTGCAGTGAGGTGGAGAGTAAGAAAACTATTGAGTTATTACATTTTATATACGATGTACTTTTTATGTACTCTCATTAAAAAAATATTCACAAATAAATTTATATCTACTATTGATAAAAAAATATAAGTAACAAGATGAGAACCCAAAGCATATTCTAAAATATAAAAATAATCTATCGTCACCAATCATTATATCTCATTCGGCCAACTAGAAAAAGCCAGAGTGAAGAAAAAGAGGTAGCTAGAATTTTTTAGATTTGTACAAATTATCCAAGATCGAAGGAATTTCTGGTCAGAATTCAAGCATATGGGATATTAGGAAAAGTAAATGAAGCTGCAGCTGTATTTGGAATGATGTCCAAGAGATGGCCAAGTATTACTTCCAAAGATTATTGGAGTTCACTAAACATTTACATCACAAATATTATGTGGGAGAAGGCAAAAATTTAATTGAACAAACGAGAATAAGTGGGTGGTAGATGACCCATCAATTTTAGATAACACTGTTAAATTATTAGTTCAAGTAGAAGAAGTGGAAGAGCTGCAAAAGGAATTAACCTACAAAAACTTCAAGTCATTTAAGTCTACCTATATTGCTATTATAGAGGAGTATGATAAGAGGGAGACTACTACAATTCAGAGAAGATTGTGCACCAAATGAAACAAGACTACGAGCTATGATGGGCACTGATTTCTGTGTTTGTTTTTTTTTTTGGTAAAATCTGTGTTTGTCTCTCTGTGTAAGATATTATCGTAGTTTCATTAACTGTATTTTGAAAACATGTACAAGTATATTTGTATATGAACAGATAGTTGAATAAAGATCATCAATGATATTATCAACTTTATGCTGTAGTTTTACAGATAAATATTAAGACATTTGAATTGTAATATTATGAAAAATGGAAAACAAAGACAGAAAAACTGCAATATTCTTGGTTATTTAAGAAAATTTGTGTAACATAATTAGTTTGAGATTAAATGTTTGTATTTTATTAGACTATTATACGCACCTGAATACTATTCAAATTCATTCTTTATTAGACTCTATTGCTTCGTTGATCATTGATAGCAATATACAAGCTTAGCAATTTTTTTTATCAAAATCATTAAATCATCAAATACATACTATATAATATACTCAATAATAATAAAATTCCAAATTACTTTTAATTGCAAACTACTACATGTTTTTATGTTTATTTCATATTTGCTTTATTTATTTTTTTTATATAATGTACAAATCTCTTAGCAATTATATATCCATAGTTTCACCAATTTTTTTTTTAACATTAATTCAATGGTTATTCATTCTTTTTTACAATTTCCATTAAGTAATCCATACCACAACTTTTTCACAATTATATATTCACTTATTATCTGATTAATTCGATTAGTGGCGTGTAATTCCCACAAGTTCATTCAGCAGTTTGTTATAACATGATGGCACCGTGACAAAGAAGAGCTACCGGACAACTATAAATTATAGTGTTTAGAATTCAACTAGTAATTGATCCGATCATATGACTAAATTAATTGGTGAGTCATTGATTTATCCAATTGGCTCAGTTATTATTAAATAAAAATAAAAATAAAATTAAAAATTAGATGTATATTTTTAAAAATATATTAATAATAATTAAATATCAAATTTTAAAGTCACAAAAAAATATCAAATTTTAAATATAATTTATAGTGCAAAAAGAGATAATAAATTAATTACTAGTATAAAATAATTTTTCAATTTAAATGAACGAAAAAAAATAACACAATCAATATCAATATATCGATATATTTGTATATAACGTGTTCTTATCATAGTTATCAAATTCGGTACGATCCGGCTAAAAATCCGGTCACCCGGTCATCAGACAGGGTCAAGCCACTCGTAGAACCGGTTATGCATGAGACCCAGTGAAACCTGGTTCGACCTGATGAGTTTTCGTCAAAACTGGTGAACCGTCCGGTTAATTCAACTCAGACCGAGTTGTGTTTTTGTTTTTGTTTTAAAACAATTGGGAACGACGTCATTTGGCTATCAGATTTCCCCCCTCCCCTTTCATTCAACGAAACCCTAAACGCTATTCCCCCTCCTGCCCTCCCCATTGCCTTAATCTGATTCCAGTGGAAGTGTGGAAGCCCCCAGGCCCCAGCACTCGTCTGTCGTCTCTCTGCTCCTCCGTCCTCTGTCGTCGCCTCGTCGGCAATCGGCAGTCGCTCACCCTTGCCCTCACCTCGTCACTCCATCAGTCCATCGTGGGTCACCTCGTTACTTCGTCGCCTGGACCTCGTCACTCTCGGTCTCTCACGGTCACGGTCTCACTCCCTCACCTCGTCGCTCACCTCGTCTCCTCACCTCGTCGTCGTCGCGGTCCCCTGCTCCTACCCTGCGTTCATTTCGTCGGCGGCAGAAAGCTCACAGAAGATAGAAATCAAGCAGCATCTCTGCATCTGCTCCCTCCGATCAGTCGGGTGGTGGTGGTCGTCTTCTTGGTCGCGGTCTAGGAACCAGTTATCCAGGTGAGCTCCCTTCAATTTTTTAACCCTGGCCTTTCACTAGAATTGTTGAATACTGAACCTGGTGGTTGCTGGTGGTTGCTGTTGACTGTTGTAATTGAATTTTAGAGTTGTTGAACAGTTGAAGCTGAGCATATTTTAGTTAGTATTGTTATTGAATCTGGTGGTTATTACTAATTTACTATGGAAAAGTATATGAAACCAACTAATAATCAGCCAAGAATGGAACAACATAATTAATTATAATTAGTTTTATTAATTTATAATTTAATTTGTTTTTTAAATTATTGTTGACCACGTTCAAAACATGAGGGAAGATACGTAGTGATAGGAGAGAATCACGGAACAGATGCTTTGATCATTCATTAGTTGGTTCCATATAATTAATTATGTTTTATTAATGCGTAACACATGAAACATAGAAATTATATCCAAAACCATCCAATTTACAAGAAAAAGAAACATCCGTGTGCCTATCAGTAGCAACATCCGATTAAAGTCACCGGTGCCTCTGGTTTACCAGTTGGCTGATTCTTGGCTTATATAGAGTTGGTTCCCTAGCATTGTTGATTTACTATTGTATTTGATTTTTAGAGTTGTTATTGAATCAGGTGGTTATTACTTTAGTTAGAATTATTGATGAACTTGAACTGGTGGCTGCTGATGTTTCATTTAGTTTTTTAGTGTTGTTTGTTGCTGGTTGCTGTGTTTTAGAGTTGTCGTGTTTTTTAGAGCTGTGGTTTGTTGCTGGCACTTTTTTTGAATTGCTGTTTGTTCACTCTTGAATCACAAAGTTAGAGAACTTTGGTGGAATGGTGGTGGTTGCTGTGTTGCTTAAAAACTGACTTATGTAAATCTTTTATTGCAAAAAGGTTCCACCTGCTGTTGCTCATCAATTTAGGCAAAATATTGAAGACTTTATGAATAAGAAAAGGAAATCTCAAAAAAATTATGCAGAAAGTTATGGAGCATGTGATGAGTTTGAAAGTTATGCAGAAAGTTAAATTAAGAACATATTTTGTATTAGAGACTAGTTTATTATCGTTTTAGATTATTAGTTATGTTTAAGACTTGATATTAGATTATTAATGTTTGTAAAGACTTGCATTTTAAGTTTTAAGAAATTATTTTAATTTTACTTATATAATTTTATATTTTTAATTATGACCGGATTAACCGGATAAATCAGTGACTAACTGGTTGAACTAGTAACCCAGTGATCCGGTGATATGACCGGGTTGATTACCGGTTTGGTTCTGATAACTATAGTTCTTACTTGTTTAGTATTTAGGTCAATCCATATTTAAAAGGATAAACTAATAAAAATTCATTCATCATTTATATATATTTATTTTTTGTAACATATATTATTAACAAATAAGATGGCGCAGTGGGAATAGGACGTGTTATATACACGTTGTACCGGGTTTGAATTGACCTAGTTGTAGTGGACGGAACCATTTAAAGAGTTTTAAATCCTGATCCAAATCCATATCCAAATTAAAATCCAAAATTGAAAAAAACCCTAATCTAAGACTGAGCTGGTGAATCCACAATCCAATTTCACACGCACAACCGTGTTAATGGTCTTTTCCTCTTCGGCTCTTACCGCTTGGTGCTTCCTTACACATTCACCATGGTCATCCTTTGGTTTTGCTGTCGCTGACTCACCGTCACAGGTGCGAGCAACCATTTTTCCTTCTTGCTTCTGGGTCAGTGGCTCAAGGATCTGAAAGCTGAGCTTGCTTTGCTCTGTGTCGCCAAGGTCACTGGTCTTTTCTATGTTTACTTTGATGGGTTGCTTTCTTTCTGAATTGATTTTGGTGGTTCATGAATTTTGACCTATTTCTTGTTCTGTGAAAAGGGGTTGTTTGCTTTTTGGATCAGTTGAGTGTGTGTGTGGTGTTTTGCTCTGTTTATCTTTGTCTGAAGGTGAATCTTGGGTGCTGCTATTCTTTGATTGCTTCTATGTTTTCTTTTTTCTCTTCATGTTATTTGGTTTAATACTTTAATTGACTCTTTGGTTGTTTTGTTGTTTCTAAAGTTTTAGTTTTTATTGGAATTTACATGCCAATTAGAGTAATCTGTAACTAGGATGAGGATTGAAGCTGTTGGTTAAGGAATTTGTATCTCTTGCAACTCTGTGATGATGTCATATAATATTCATACAACTATACAAGATTGTCCATTCTATACATTGTTTGTTGTTTTGTCTTAGAACCTTTTGTAATGGAAAAATGATACAATCTTGTAATCCACTATAAGTTCTCAAACATACATCTGAAACATGCTTAGGTCAAAACACTATAAGTTAACAATCAGTTTATGAAACTGTTTACCTACCACAAGACAGATTAAGGGCAGGATGATTCTTCATTTTCAGCATTGTTTATGCATTTTTCCCAGCTCAATACATGTTTAATTAATGCTTTTTCTCTACCATGTTGCATATTGTTAGTTGTAATTTCTATCTCATTAGCATGTGAAATCAACTCCGCCTATGTTACACTAGTGGTACATAGCCGGTCCCAAGCCCGGATAAAGGAGGAGGGTTGTGTTAGGTCTTCGGCAATCAACATAAAATTATAGCCGAACCCCCATGACATGAATCAAAGACATTATTGCGCTAAAGCTAGGTCGTTGCCCGGAAGCAACGCGCCGTATGGCTCGAGTACAGTGTCAAAGCAAGAGCCGCTACATCGGTACCCGGATGTAGTGTTAAATGAGCAAGGGTTCTCGCGTTTTCGTGAACGGACGAGGGTAAATAAGCTAGTTCACAAAGTAAAAGGTAAAGGTCGAAACGACAGAAGGTTGAGATTTGGGACATGGAACATAGGCACTCTAACAGGAAAGTCCATGGAGGTGGTAGACACCATGACAAGGAGGAAGATTAACATTATGTGCCTACAAGAAACGAAATGGGTTGGTGCAAAGGCTAGGGAGTTGGATACTTCTGGTTTCAAACTTTGGTATACAGGAAAAGTGAAGAATAGGAATGGGGTTGGAATAATTGTGGATAAGCAGTGGAAGAAGGATGTAGTGGATGTTAAGAGGGTGGGAGATCGGATCATCTCTATCAAACTTGTGGTGGAGGGAGGTGCTTTCCATGTGATTAGCGCCTATGCACCGCAAGTGGGTTCAGACGAACAATACAAGATTAGGTTTTGGGAGGATCTAGAGAGTTTGGTTCAAGGCATACCTTTGGGAGACAAGATTTTCTTAGGAGGAGATTTAAATGGCCATGTTGGGAGAGAAGTGACTGGATATGGGAGTATTCACGGAGGCCATGGTTTCGGGGTGATCAATGCCGAGGGTAAAACTATTTTGGACTTTTCCTCAACCTTTGATCTTCTCATCGCAAATACATATTTTAAAAAGAGAGACGAACATCTTATAACCTATAAGAGTGGCATGACAAGCTCTCAAATCGACTTCTTCTTGTTGAGGAGAGTCGACCGAAAATTTTGCATTAACTGTAAAATTATTCCGGGAGAGAGTTTGACAACACAACATAGGGTGCTCGTCATGGATTTTCGTGTTGAGCAAAAGTTGAGGAAAAGACATCATACGAAGAACCCAAGGACGAGGTGGTGGCGGATGAAAGGCGAGGAACAAAAAAGCTTCCTAAGACGGGTAGGAGAAGAGGCAAAGTGGGATGGGAATGGAAGCGCGGAAGAGATGTGGAGGGAGATGGCAGAAGTTATTAGAAGAACAGCGAAAGAAAGTTTTGGTGAATCTAAAGGAATAGGACCAAGAGACAAGGAGTCCTGGTGGTGGAATGCGAGTATACAAGAACAGATAAAGATAAAAAGGGAATGCTTTAAAGAGTGGTCTTTATGCCGCAATGCAGATAACTGGGAAAAATATAAGACGGCTAAGAAAGAGACAAAAGTGGCTGTAAGTGAAGCAAGAACAAGAGCATATGAGGGTCTCTACCAGTCTTTGGGCACGAAAGAAGGAGAAAAAGGTATATATAGAATCGTAAAGAGCCGGGAAAGAAGAACGAGAGATTTGGATCAGGTTAAGTGCATAAAGGATAAGGATGGAGAGGTGTTGGCTCAAAAGGAGAAGATTAATGAAAGGTGGAAGAGCTACTTCTACGAGTTATTTAATGAGGGACAGAAGACTCTTCCGAGCCTTGGTCGATTATGTACAAGGGAAGAAGATCAAAACTTTGACTACTATCGAAGGATTCGAGACTTCGAGGTAAAAGAAGCTCTAAAGCAGATGAAAAATGGCAGGGCAGTAGGACCTGATAATATCCCGATTGAGGTTTGGAAGGGTCTTGGAGAAAAAGGCATCAACTGGTTAACCAAGCTTTTTAATGAGATTTTAGGGTCAAAGAAGATGCCTGATGAGTGGAGAAAGAGCACCTTGGTACCTATCTACAAGAATAAGGGGGATATACAAAGTTGCGGAAACTATAGAGGGATTAAGCTTATGAGTCACACTATGAAGTTATGGGAAAGGATGATAGAACGGAGGTTGAGAAAAGAGACACAAGTAACAGAGAACCAATTTGGATTTATGCCAGGCAGATCTACCACTGAAGCGATATACCTATTAAGAAGGATGATGGAGAGGTATCGTAGTAATAAAAGGGATCTACATATGGTGTTTATTGATTTGGAAAAAGCGTATGATAGGGTACCAAAGGAGGTCTTATGGAAGGTTTTAGAAAAGAGGAGAGTAAGGATCGCATATATTCGGGCAATTAAAGACATGTATGACGGGGCCACAACTAATGTGAAGACTCAAGGTGGTGCGACAGAGGAATTTCCTATTGGTATAGGATTACACTAGGGATCATCCTTAAGTCCATACCTTTTCACATTAGTCTTGGAAGTACTCACAGAGCACATCCAAGAGCCTGTGCCATGATGCATGCTTTTTGCCGATGATATCGTCCTTATGGGAGAGTCAAGAGAAGACCTAAATAAGAAGTTGGAGTTATGGAGAGAAGCTTTAGAAGTGTATGGTCTGGCATAAGCCGTAGCAAGACGGAATATATGGAATGTAAGTTCAGTCTGAGAAAGGAAAACCCCAATATAGAGGTGAAGATTAGAGAAAACATCCTACGAAAAGTTAAAAGTTTTAAGTATCTTGGGTGCATCATACAGGATAATGGAGAAATTGAACAGGATGTAAATCATAGGATCCAAGCAGGTTGGTCAAAATGGCGGAGTGCATCTGGTTTTATATGCGACAAAAAAGTGCCTTTAAAACTTAAAGGTAAATTCTATCGCACCGCTATAAGACCGGCTATGCTGTATGGTACGGAGTGTTGAGCGGCTAAAGGGGAGCACGAACATAAGCTGAGTGTGGCAGAGATGAAGATGTTGAGATGGATGAGTGGTCATACGCGATTGGATAAAATAAGGAATGAAGATATAAGGGAGAGAGTTGGAGTAGCACCCATTGTGGAAAAGATGGTTGAATCGCGTCTCAGGTGGTTTGGACATGTGAGAAGAAGACCGATAGAACATCCAGTCAGGAGGGTGGATGAGGTGGAAGATGGACAAAGGGCGAAAGGCAGAGGAAGACCTAAGAAGACCATCCATGAGGTGGTCAAACGAGATCTACATGTAAACGGTCTCTCTGTAGACATGATACATGATAGAGCACAATGGCGTCGTTTGATTCATGTAGCCGACCCCACTTAGTGGGATAAGGCTTTGTTGTTGTTGTTGTTGTTGTAGCATGTGAAATCAGTTTCAGCAAATTGGTTTATAAAAATACACATTGAAAAATAGTGGTTTTACAGAATCTTGTGTCTTTCAAGTGGGATTGATTAAAAATTTCTGGTACCCTTTTTATTTTGATTCTGTAATCTCAAAAACTAGCAATGACAGATCAGAGTTCAAATGCACAGTGTTTTTGGTTAAAAACTGATTTTAAAATTGAATTTTTGGTTAAAATATCTGGTTTTGAGGTTAAAAAATCTGGTTTGAAAATTGGATTTCTAAAAATTGGTTTTAAAATTAAAATTTTGGTTTAAAAAATCTGGTTTTGAGGTTAAAAAATCTGGTTTGTAAATTGGATTTCTAAAAACTGGTTTTTAAACTGAATTTTTGCTTAACAATTCTGGTTTTGAGGTTAAAAATCTGGTTTTAAACCTGGATTTACAAAAAAATGAATTCAAAACCGGTTTGTATATAAAACCGGATTTAAATATTAAAATCGGTTTTTATTTTTTCAAATCGATTTAAAACCGATTTTCCTCTTTAATCTGGTTCCAATTTGGTTTTATAAACCACAAAACTGGTTCTAAAGTGGATGCAATTTGGATTTTTGAAAATCCAAACCATGCCCAACCCTAGCTCCTACGATGGTTCGGCAGCGTGCGGGTGCTTCGTGGACCCGATCCGGTCTAGTGCGGCCTGAAGCGCGAACCGCCAGACCACCGGTTTTTAGGTCGAACTGGCCGGCCCGGTCCCGTTTTGATATTAAATTGATGTTGGAGGACGTTGTTGTTGTAGTTTTTCTTTCTCTTCTCTAGTTCTTCTTTCATTTGCAATTGTTTACTTCTTCATCTGCAATTGTAAAATGTGGAATCAAGCTCTTCTCCCTCTCAGGTTGTCAACTCTGACTATATTTTACCATTCCAGTTCTTCCTTGACATTTACTGTGAGACGCGAACTTTCTTCTGACGACAGGAGCACGAAAGCTCAGGAGCACAAATCCAACGACGAGTTGGAATTTTCAGAGGGTAAACCAAGTGGGATATATTCATTATTTCGTAAGGTCGGTAAAAGTTTGTTGGTGACTATGATAGTAAATTTTGTGACTTCCTTCTAAATGTATATACTTTCTCTTTTGAGA
The DNA here is from genome assembly GCF_003086295.3 of Arachis hypogaea. Lineage (NCBI taxonomy): Eukaryota > Viridiplantae > Streptophyta > Magnoliopsida > Fabales > Fabaceae > Arachis > Arachis hypogaea. The sequence continues at coordinate 6,072,402 of NC_092041.1, read as the reverse complement.
AAAGACAAATAGGTCCCTGACCTTTTGCCGGACATTTTCGTCCCTGACCATTGAAAAATACTTTTAAGTCTTGACCTTCACAAAACTTGGACGGATCAGTCCCTTCGTCTAAATGCTTCTGTCAGACCCAACGGAAAAGTCTGACATGGCTCCCATAATGCTTGTCACACGTACGCGTCACCTGGCAGACTTCCCTGTCACGCGTACGCATCACCATGAATTCAGCAAATCCTCATTTTTTCATGAATTCTCCACTTTGAATGCTTTTTTCCCATTTCTTTCAAGTAATTTTTGCCTTCAAAACTTTAAATCACTCAAACAAACATATCAAGGTATCGAATGAGAGAAAAGTAAATTAAATTATACTTCATTGAGGGTTTGATGCTCAATCCCTTGTTTCTTGCTTTTACGAGCTTTCTTCTTGCAAGTATATTTATACCTCATTTTGAGATTTGAATTAGTGGAATTCATAAATCATCATACTATCTTAGCCCTACTTGTTCATATATGTTCTTGAAGATTGATTCATTTTTAACCAAGTAGGTAGACACATTTTGCATATTAGTTGATGAACCACAAGAGTTTAGCATTAGGATATGCTAATGTTAGTGTGGGAAAGTTGATGAACCACAATTTTATGATTTATATTGTATTGAGTTTGGTAGATTTTATCAACTTTTTCTACATTTATTTACTAAAATAGCATGATTTTGTAAATTGCTCCTAAGTGTGCTTAATGATTGAAAACATACTTTCTAGACTATTAAATTGCTAAATTTAATTTACTTTTTTCTCATTCGATGTCTTTGTATGTTTGTTTGAGTGATTTAAAGTTTTGAAGACAAGAATGGCCGGAAAGAAATAGAAAAAAAGCATGCAAAGTGGAGAATTCATGAGAAATGAGAATTTGCTGAATTCATGGCGACGCGTACGCGTGACAAGCATTACAGGAGCCATGCAGAAGAATTAAGAAGTTAGGATCGTATAATTTTTGCACAAAAGATGATGAAAGAAGAAACAAAATTTTATTAATTTTCAAGGTCATTCAATCTGATATCTTCAGTGCTGCAATTACTGGAATGGAACTCAGTTAATCTGCATCTTATCTGATATCGAGGCCAACATGATTGACACCAGTCTATTGATGTCAACAAATTAAAGAAGTTTAAGAAGTCAATAATCAAGAAAGAAATAGAGTCTAATGAAGAATGGACTTGAATGGTATTCAGGTACGCATAATAGTTCAACAAAATACAAGCATCATTTAATCTTAAACTAATTTTGTTACATAAGCTTTTTTAAATAACCAAGGATACTGCAGCTTTTTTGTCTCTATTTTCCATTTTTCATAATATTACAACTCAAATGTCTTAGTATCTATCTGTAAAACTACAGCATAAAAGTTGAAAATATTATTGATGATCTCCATTCAACTATCTCTGTCCACATCCAAATATGCTTATACATGTTGTCAAGACACCATTAATGAAACTACGATAATGTCTTACAGAGAGACAAACACAGATTTTACAAAAAAAGAAACAAACACAAATCAGCGTCATCACGGCTCGCCTCGCAATCTTGTTTCATTTGGTGCACAATCTTCTCTGAATTGTAGTAGTCCCCCTTCTTATCATACTCCTCTATAATAGCAACATTAGGTAGACTTAAATGGCTTTGTAGGTTAATTCCTTTTGCAACATAGTCTTTGCTTTTTTCACTTTCCCTACTTGAACTAATAAATTGACGGGTCATCTGCCACCCACTTACTCTCATTAGTTCAATGAAATTTTTGTCCTCTCCCACAATATTATTTGTGTTGTAAATGCTTAATAAACTCCAGCAATCTTTGGAAGTAATATTTGGCTAGAGGGCAAACCAAGTGGGATATATTCACTGTTTGGCAAGGCTGGCAAAAGTTTTTATGCTAACTGTGATAGTAAATTTTGTGACCCAAATGTACACACTTTCTTTTTTGATCGAAGGAATGTGTTTGTTTACAGAGTGCAAAACTCAGTGAAGAGAAATATGTTGAGATTGTGAATTGCTTTGCTCAATTTTGGCGGCTACGTTAGGTAGAGCTCTATATGGAAACGATTTTAGAAAAAGGAAAACTAGTATACCAAGTCTTTCTAAAAAATGGCTGCACAAAAATAATTTAAACAAAACTGAGGAAATGTTTGAGAAGATGAGGAATTTAAAGTTTCTTTCATCCCTCAGATTGGAATCTCTTTACACTCATGTACAAAAGACATGGAAATGATATATCTGAATTGCGGATGAAAATGGAGGAAGATAAGGTGACACATTGAGTCAAAGAATATAGCTCAAATGGAGCTAACCGTTCACATGAACCCAAGGCATATTCTTAGATATAAAACAAAATCCATCGCGGCCAATCATTACATCTCATCTGGTCAACTAGAGAAAGCCAAAGTGATCCTGAAAGATTTTGTTTTTATATCTAAGAATATGCATTGGGTTCTCATCTTGTGAACGGTTAGTTCCATTTGAGCTATATTCTTGGACTCACCCGATGAATCGATCATCGTCTGGTAATGGTAAGGTGAAGGTGTCATCTCTTCCTCCATTTTTATCCGCAATTCAGATATATCTTTTCCATGTCTTTTGTATGTGAGTGTAAGGAGGTTCCAATATGAGGGATGAAAGAAACTTTAAATCTCTCGTCTTCTCAAACATTTCCTCAGCTTTGTTTAAATTATTTTTGTGCAGGCATTGTTTTAGAAAGACTTGGTATACTAGTTTTCCTTTTTCTAGAATCCTTTCCAGCGTAACGTAGCCCCGAAGTTGAGCAAAGCCGCTCACAATCTTAGCATATTTTTCTTCACTGAGTTTTGCACCTGTAAGCAAACACATTACTTCGATAAAAAAAGAAAGTACATATATTTGGGTCACAGAATTTACTATCACAGCAAACTTTTACCAGCCTTGCCAAATAGTGAATATATCCCACTTGGTTTGTCCTCTGGCCAAATATTACTTCCAAAGACTGCTGGAGCTTACTAAGCATTTACATCACAAACAATATGGTGGGAGAGGGCAAAAATTTCATTGAACTAATGAGAGTAAGTGGATGGCAGATGACCCGTCAATTTTAGATAATACTGTTAAATTATTAGTTCAAGTAGGGGAAGTGGAAGAAGCAAAGACTCTGCTGCAAATGGAATTAACCTACAAAAACTTCAAGCCATTTAAGTTTACCTATATTGCTACTATAGAGGAGTATAATAAGAGGGGGGACTACTACAATTCAGAGAAGATTGTGCACCAAATCAAACAAGATTGCGAGCTGTGATGGCACTGATTTGTGTTTGTTTGTTTTTTTGGTAAAATCTGTGTTTGTCTCTCTGTGTAACATAGTTTCATTAATTAGTAGTTTCATTAATTGTGTCTTAACAACATGTACAAGCATATATGGATATGGATATGGATAGAGATAGTTGAATGGAGATCATCAATGATATTTTCAACTTTATGCTGTAGTTTTACGGATAGATACTAAGACATTTGAGTTGTAATATTATGAAAAATGGAAAGCAAAGACAGAAAAACTGCAATACCCTTAGTTATTTAAGAAAGCTTGTGTAACACAATTAGTTTGAGACTAAATGATGTTTGTATTTTGTTGGACTATTATGCGCACCTGAATACCATTCAAGTCTATTCTTCGTTAGACTCTATTTCTTCCTTGATTATTGACTTCTTAATCCTCTTTAATTTGTCGACATCAATAGACTGGTGTCAATCATGTTGGGCTTGATATCAGATAAGATGTAGATTAACTGAGTTCCATTCCAGTAATTGCAGCACTGAAGGTATCGGATTGAATGACCTTGAAAAATAATAGAATTTTGTTTCTTCTTTTCATCATCTTTTGTGCAAAAATTATATGATCTTAACTTCTTAATTCTTCTGCATGGCAGGAAAAAAGGAAGGCTGCGAAGGCTGGTGTGATAATGTAACAGATACATAAGAAGAGGCTATTCAGCGGTGAGATATTTACGACAGGACACCAACAATGACCTGGGGAAAGGGCCGTGTGACTTTGCTTGGTGACTCTCCATGCTCATGCTGTGCAACCATAATATGGGCCAAGGAGGATGCATTGCTATTGAGGTTTATTTTTCTATCTCTCTAAATGAAATCTGAATTTATCTTCATTTCCCAATTAACTTGAGCAATTTTGCATATTTGCAGATCTTGTAGTTAATGAACTTTTAAAACTTCAAGGTGAAAACTTCTCTGTCTGGCTTATCATATTGTTACCGGATGGCTATCAACTTGCTTGGGAGTTGGACAATGCTTGGGAACAAAGTATAAAATCAGGATCTAAGATTGACATTAACCTTGAGGTATCGGACACACTCATATCTAATAAGATGGAAACACATAATTTTGTTGATTTGAATATAAGGCTTTTGAAAATAATGGTTAATCATAAAAACTTTATAGAGATACAAACTACTCCTTTGTGTGAGTTAACTTTACAGAGATACAAACTACTCCTATTTATACATAAAGCTAACACTCTTATCTTAACTAACTAACCCTTATCATTGGTAATTACATTCATAAAGAACTCTTATAACAGGTACAGCTGTGTGGCCAAGTCTTCTATGCCATAGTTCTATTGGGTTATAATTTTGTTTATTAGTTAATAAAGCATATTTAGATGAATCATTGATATTAGGTAAACCGGAATCAGACTTGCAAAGAGTAAGAATAGGAGTAACACATTTAGACACAGGGCAGAATGAGTTATTATTATTATGATTATTGAAATTCACATGCTGATCACACTTGTATATAGCTTTGGAATTACAAGAATTAGATTTAGATCTGGAATGATTTAAAGAATTAGTACTAGAGCCAACATATAACCATGATGGAGTAATATGATTGTGTTTAGAAATAATAGAATCAGAATCAAGACATAATGGGTGCTTATCAGTTAAATTAAGGGAATTTAATTTAGATTTGCAAGAAATTAAAGAAGTGTTCTTTTCAGAATTGCTATTATTGCATTTCACAATTTGGTCTAAATTACAAGAGGCTGCTAAAACAGCTTTGTCGTCATTTTGTTGTGCACAAGCATTATAATTCACAAAAGAAAATGAAGAATTACAATTATTAGAATTCACAGAAAACAACAAACACTTATCAGCATTTTTAGTAGGAACAGATTTTGGTATAACAAGTTAATCAATGACATAAATTCCATTGTTAGATTTGCCTTGTAGGAGAATGTCCCTGGAATCCTGATCACGAACAATACAATGTTTAGGCCAAAACTCAAAAAAGACATGGTTATCTTCAGCAAATCTTGAAACACTTGGAAGATTGAGTTATTTCAGGCACATGTAAAAGATTCAACAATTTAAAAGAAACAAGATTATTTTTATCAGCTAAAATAGAGGAGCCTTGATTTTGAATAGAGATACCTTTGAAATTACCTACAAATAGTTGATCTGAATCTGAGTTGCTGTGTGAGGAGGATAGCAAATTTGAGGCATTATTAGTAACATGGTGACTAGCACCTTAATCTGGCAGCCACAATGAATCAGAAAGGGATGATGGTGGTGCCGTGAGGAGAGCTCTAGGTTGATGGAATGAGGAAGATGGAGGTGGAGGGATGCTGCTTGAATAAGGTATCTGTCGAGAATAGCCTGAAGAGGTTGAACCCGGTTGGAATTGTTGATCAAAATGGTAAAAACAGTTCCAAGCTACATGGCCTGGTATACCACAAATCAGACATTGTGGTCTTGGTGCATTCCAAAATGATGATCTTCCACCTCCCTGAAATCGACCTCCTCTTGGTCTTCTAGCTCCACCACCTCTACCATTTCCAGTCAAGAAGGATTGAGAGAGATTCGCAATGGCAATACCATTAGAGGGACTTTTGAATATCTCAAGCATATCTTCATATGCAAAAAGGAAGGATTCGGTCATTCGGCTTCACTAACCGAAAAAGTACCCATTTGAGACATAACAGATGTGATATAACCACTGTAATCTTCAGGCAATCCATCCATGATTGCTTGAATATGATCATCTTCTTGTAACTCATAACCAATTGCAAACAGTGAATCAACCAGATTTCTAATTTTTGCCAAATAATCAGTAATGGTACCTGTCTTCTTTACTGATTTTAGCTGTGATTTGAGGCTTTGAACCTTTGTTTTTGATGTTGTATTGAAATGATTGATGATTATATTCCAGGCTTCATAAAATCTTTGACAATTAAGAATCTTGTTCTTGAATGTAGTTCCAATGGAGGCAAGGAGCCAAGTGGTTAAAGCCAAATCATTTTGGCGCCATTCCTTGTATTCGGTAGTTTCTTGAGGTTGATCTTGCAAAGAGGATGAATCTGTAGGTGCCTCAGTTGATTTTGCAGCAGCATCGGGCTTTGATTTGGGAGATCCATACCGCGCAGGAATTTTTGAAGGGTCAAGGTGATGCTCCATTCCCAGAGTCTGGATTGTTAGCCACACCATGTGACCCAATGTGCTGAAGTTGTTATGTTCAAGTTTCTCAGAAATAGGAACAAGAGCTGGTTTGGTAGATTGATTCCCAGCAACAATCAGTGCCATGATTGAGAGAAAGGAAGAACGAAGAAGACCGAACAAAAGAAGCAAGAATGGATAAATGGGAGAAGGGGGGGGGGGGATATCAAGAGGATTCAAGATCTGGCTCTTGATACCATGTGATGAGCAAAGCAAGAGAGGAAGAAGACTAAACTGAAGTTTATTCCTTTGTGTGAGTTAACTTTACAGAGATACAAACTACTCCTATTTATACATAAAGCTAACACTCTTATCTTAACTAATTAACCCTTATCATTGGTTCATACCCTTAATACCCACACTGCAGTTTTTGAGCAAATATCGGATACCACACCCAGGAAGAGTTGGAGGAAGGTTTTTCATTCAGAAGATGATGCCTATGATGTTGAGTTGGGTGTTAGGTGGCAATAGGTAATAAGGAAAGCATACATTTCTTTGCGTAATTTGTCATTAGTTTCTTTTCCATCGTTGTTATACCTGGAGTTGTTCTTTCTCCAATCCAGTCCACTCATTCAAGATAAAATATGAGACAAAGGATTACTTTGAAAAGGGTGCAAGTTGAAGAAATTGATAATACTGAAAAGTAATTTTCAGGTTTTGTTTGGAGACAATAAGAATTGAAACATGTCTTGCAATTTTTCTTTTATCATTTATTTGCAACATGAAGATGATGCTACTTTTGCAGCTCCAAGCTTGAAGGTAGACCCGTATGTTGCAGGCTCTCAGACAAAGTATGCCACTCAAATACAGTTTCCTTTATACTTTGTTACTAAGAAGAAATTAATGACACACCTAGACTATTCTATTGATTATGTCTATCAGATTGTGGTATGGATTCTAATAGGCATTTGATTTGGTTATGTATGAAGGCAAATGACCAGTTACACACATGGTTCGTAGAGGATGATGCTCTTGAGCGTACTATTAATGGAGAGTAAGTCTATGACCCCATATGAATTTATTTACTAATATCATGCTTAGCACATTGGTCTCATAACTAAGAACCTGATTCCAGTTATGGTAAATAGATAAAGTAGAAGTCTGTGAAGAATGGAGGATAGGAACAGAGGAAGTTAGCTCCCTTTTCATCATTTAGGCAGTTAACAACAACTGTTACTGATTTATAGGTGGTTTTTATTACCATGCGGAGATGAAGGAGGTTATTTGAATCCCATAAGTTTAATTCAAGATGAGATGGAACCCTGCATAATCGGTTATGCTTTCATTTCCATCTTCTCTATAATTTAGAGGCTAATAATTATGAAATGTACTTACTATGCATTGGATTCTGGACAACAGAGGAAACAATTAATTAGGATGTGACGGTGTATGTACCTAACACATTTTGCATGTGGTTTCAAAGATATAATATGTTTTCGCAGAAAGAAGATTACCCGGGCATTTCAATTGCAAAACCCTTACCTGAGGTAACAGAATTTTTCATGAACTGAATTAATACAATGATCTTGAAAATGACCAACCAAGCTTCTGTCTATAAGGTCTCTGAGATGCATGCTCAATTTCACCATAAGGACGGTGCATTTTTCTTGACCGATCTGCGTAGTGTTCATGGCACCTGGATCACTAAGTTAAGTAAAACAAACTTGAGGTTATTAAGTTTGAAGTTCTTGAAAATCTAAATCCAATTCAATTTGTATAAATGCCATAATAATTTCAGCAATGAAGGAAGGTGATACCGGATACCTCCAAATGATCAAGCTCGTGTGCGCCCATCGGATGTGATTGATTTTGGTTCACAAAAGGTGATCAATAATGATACCTACGTTCTGTTGTAGATTATACTATAAATAAATGCCTTAAGAAGTAATTGCATTATTTACACTGAACTATTGAGCTAATAATACATTAATACTCATACACACTTGATTTTGACTACATTGTTCATGCTTCAAATTTGCAGGCTTCATTTCGGGTTAAAGTGATAAGCTCTACTCCAAGAGCGTCCCAAAACGAAGGGGCGCCAATATACCAACAAGTATGATTCTGTTTATATACAAATACATATCTATGTTTATAACATGTTCATGTTAATTAATTAGGATATGAACATGAAAATGCTACAAACAACTCTTTTGATTGTCATTTACAGAAATAAATTATACAAAATTACTTGATACGAGGAAAGAAAAATTAAATTGTGATAGATATCTTTTTACTCTTGTGGATTGATTTCTTCTTGTGTTTCAAGTATGCATGGTTCCTCAACTTACTTTTGTCGGCAATATAATTGTTTCTTATATCATGAGCAAATCTTGCGAGTAAGTTTCACATACCATAATTGAATAGAGACACATGTAGTACCATGCATGAGATGAGATGTCGTTGTTTATTATTATTATTTTTTATCGTACTTATTGTATAAAATTAAAGCAGGATTATATTTCACTTGAATAAACGGGTTGGGTACTAATAATTACAATGCTTAATTTTATGTTTGAAAATACAGAATCATGATTGTATACATATTACTTATTACTAATAAACGAATAAATATAACATTATTGTATACTTATTACTTAAATTTATGTTTGAAAATACAGAATCATAAGGTTTTTTAAGTTTTCTAACAACAATCATTCTCTGAAGCTCACAGTCAGAGTGTGGGTGTATGTCAGGTCTCAGGTGAATGTTGAGCCTCACAAACTCTTCTCTTTTCGGTAAATTTAAAGATCTGCAAACCAATAGTGACATGTCCATACCACTTATAATTTCTACTTAGACCAGTCCCAACATATGAAGTAAATGTAAACAAAAATAAATAAACAAATAGTAGTATTGGTGCTTATTTAATGGAATCTTAAATTATTGCATTGGGGGTGCCTATGTGGCTATGAAGTGATACCTTGTGTTGCTATAGGAATGGACGAAGCCGAATGTTTTGGGAAAGCTATCTAGCGTAGACGCTGTTAATTAATTAATCAATGGCAATGGAATTGGCCCCTCGATGGTTACACATCAAAAGTACTTAAAATTCAATAATGTTGCTCTTAAATTGATCTATTATGCGTTGACATTGACCAGCATATACCCAAGGCTGCTCCTTCAAATTAAAATGAACAAAGAAACAAAACTATAGTATGAAAAATGTAATTAGTAACTACAATTACATACTATTACACTAATTAAAATAGTCTAAGTAGGTGACAAATTAAACAAAATAACAGCATTGATATATCATAAGAAAAGAAGAATGGTGGAAGATTTCACAAAGAATTTATGAAAAATGTATAGTCACAATCCAATGTGCACACACACGCTTGACATTCTTGGCGTTTACAAAGAGTTTGCCGCCCTTAGCTTTCTCAAACACCATGTACAACATAATAATTTGAGATTTTGGTTAACATAAATTTAGAATTTACGCATAAAAATTGGGTGAATTCTCCAACACTCATAGTTATTTTGAGGGTAAGGTATCCAATCTTAAGTGGCATTAATTTATTGGTACAAATAGTAAAAATGGGCCCATTTATATTAACAGTCTCTTATACATACAAGTCTTTTTGACATATAAATTCATACAAGTTGGCCCAAATCTAATAAAAACAACCTCAATTTAGATTGCATGTAAACACGCACTTTTTCAACTCGAGTAGCGCGAAAACCTTTATGACAAATCACAACGCTGAAAATTCAAACAAGAATCAAAATCTCTCAAAATCGCCGTAAAAAATAAAGGAAGTTTCAAAGTTGAATTCGAAAAAAAATTATGAGAAAATGAAATAATATGAAGAAGAAGAAGTAGCAAAAGATGAGGAAGAAAAAGAGTTTTAAATTATACAAAATTTATCAGTACAAATACACCAAAAATTCTTAACAATATATATAAATGTGGTAGTTTTACACCGAAATTTGATACAAATACACAAATATTTTTTTCAATGCTACATTTCTTCTTTTTTTTATTTCTTTCTTTTTTTTAGTTGAATGAATGTGAATTTATTCTCTTCCAAGTAATTTTGTAGCATTATATGTTTTTTTTCTTTTTGATTTTTTTGTTTTTATTCTTGTTAAGAGAATAAAACAAGAAAAAACTTGAAAAGGTAAAACAAGAAAAAAAGATAAATAAAAAAAGATGGTGATGATGATGAAAAAAAAAGAAATAACAGAAAATGAGGGAGAAAAAGAAGAATTTTAAATTATGCAAAATTTTATCAGTATAAATACACTAAAAATTCTTAACAATATACATAAATTTCTTAGTTTTATACTAAAATTGGCTGCAAATATACAAAAATATTTCTTATACATAACTCCTACATTATATTCAATTCAATTAAAATGTTATTAGTATAAAATAATTTTATATGTACATTTAAATACGTAATTCCACATTAATAAAAACAACTATTTTTTACAATAATCGCATAAATAATCATCTAAAAAAATAGATGTGATTATGCGACTTTACACTTTAAATGCATCAGAATTAAACCCTTATTTTATTCGAAAACAATCTGTATCAATGGACAAATATGGGTGAGTGGGCGCAACCTATGGAATAATCTCATTTGTCTGTCTGACTAGATCGCATGCCGAAAGCAAAGCACCATGGTCTAAGGGCCCCATACTGAACCACATAACAGGAACTTGAGAGAAAAAGACAATTCGGCAGAACGAGAACGGATTAATAGTTTAATGCATCGGACAAATAAACAAAAATAAATGTCCACGAAAAAGAAAATGATTATTTTTAACGTCTTTTGAAAATTGGTATCAACAAAACACTAAGTTCTCTGTTGAGAAAATTACAATATAATAAAATAGTCCGTAAATAAATTTTAAATTAAATATTAACTTTAATTAATATCCGAATCTAATTCGTAAGACAATGACGTAAACTTTTCTGGATATTGAAAACGTTGCGTATGTTATTAGGTAATGATTACAGTTTTCCAATGACGTAGCTTAATTATATTCGTAAGTTCATTTTATTTATTTATTTAGTATATGAATCATATTATAGTATGCGTTTCTTTCAACGCGATCAATGTATGGTGTAGCTAGTTTTGTTTCTCGTTATACATGTTTAAATAATCAGTCTATAAACTCTATACAGATATGCAGTGAAAGGAATATCACTCACTAAAAGGTGGGTGGCCTTCAACGTTCAAGTTTAGTGATTTTCCATATGCAATACTAGTTCGTTATATCAGATACCAATCTACATAATTAATTATAGTTTCACTTCGCAAAAGCAAAATTCTCAATGCGAGCGAGCATTACCTCTTTTTCCATCTGCTATATATATACTTCACTTGTTGCATTGTTCAACGAACAAGTCATTGAAAAAGGGATCAAGAATAGCTTCCTTGGCTGAGTTATACCTTTCTAGACGTTTCTTCAAGGAGCGTAGCTCTCTTTCATCCCTTGGAGTACGTTCCTACAATAAACATAACGCATCATACTGCTTTTCCAAACGTTTAGTCTTTCTCATTTGACAATTTTTAACAAATTTAGGACCAAAATGTTTGTGAATTGTGACCACCTAAAAGAGCCAAATTAGTATGTGAAAAACAGTGAATCGTGTGTTTATAAAAAAGAGGACTTTCTCATTATTAGATGGAGCTATTGAACTACACTCTGAACGAATAGAACACAATGGAAGACAACAAGTAGAGTAAGAATTAAAATGTTTAATATAAAACTGAAAAAGACAATTCCACGAGAATCATAACCACAGACAATATTCAAAGGAGGCACTATCTTAAAAAAGCAGAGAGAAGGCTTACAAATGATTTCTTCAGGAGGAGTATGTCCACTAAGTAGAGCACCCACAACACATTCGTTCTAGGGAAACTGCGAAATTGCAAAAACAAATATTTAAGGGTATGCAAAATAAAAAGCAATGCAAGAAATTGGAACTTCCATGTCAATATTAACGTCAAGAGTACGCCAAATTAACATCAGATCCAATAATTAAAACAGAAAAGCAGACTTAAATGGGTTGAATTGCACGTAATAATTTTTACATGCATACTATACAGTCAAATCTCCTCACTGGTGGAGTGCAAAGAAGGGTTAATAATAAACTTTTGGTTTAAAAGGAATGATCGTAGAACTAAAAATGCATCACATTTGTACAATGATCACTTTTGGCCAAAGTTCTACAAACATGTATTTTACACACAAGCACCTTTTTAAAACCTACTTTTGCATGAAGCATCATAACAAGCTTTAACTCTCATCCATCAGTGATTATTCACATCACACATGTAATGTAACCAAACTAAACACTCCTACTTTCGTCTCGGTCTCTTTTGGTACTACTGGAACAGTTGACATGCTTCATTGGTCACTCATTCTACAATCACATGGACACCATAAACCATACCCCCCCCCCCCCCCCCAACCAACAAAAAAAACGAAATAATAATAAATACTATCACAGATTTTGAACCTGTAATAAACTTATCTCAGCATTCCTTCAAAAGCAAGTTCAAATAGAGTTGAAAATCTTTTAGCTAAATATAAAGAAAAAATAAGTATGTGAATATTACCTTCCTTCCCAACAATCTTCTGTTACCTCCCTCATCCTCCGATACGTTTCTGACTGCATATGATACTTAGCATCATTGTGCAATCACATGGGACTAATGGAAGCATGACTTCAATAAAAAATTACTTATTACCTGCTTGTCTCCTTTTGGACCTTTAAACAGGTCAGGATCTGAGGAAAGGTCTAAATACAGTATTCGATCACCTGTGTGTAAAGGATATAGTAAATAAAAGTGAGCAACGAATTTAAGGTCCACAGAACATGTTAAAGGCAAGATTTCCGATATTCACCTGTGTTTATTCTTGACAGAGTAAAGTCAATAATTGATATCAACAACCCAAAAGTTTTAACAAACATATCCTTGCCATCAAGAGTGAACTGCAACGTTACAGAATCACTTCGGCTAACAAGTATATTTCCCCTGAGCAGAAATGATATTCATAAATTAGTACATAATACTACATATACTAACGAGATTATTGCAGAAAAATGTCAGTATATGAAGATCCCACCAGTGAAGATCTCGATGTTCAAACTCATATGCAGACTCGGCCACAGCAAGCCCAGCTATAGCCTGTATTGGATTATGAGAATTAGCAATCTAAGAATTAATAATCCTTCAACAAGCTGGAAGCACTGAATATATATTACCAGCAACAATTGAAGTGTACCTGAACCAGTAAAGTCCTTGCCTCCTCATAATTAAGAAGTACAAAACTTTCAAGATCCTTGCCACCATGTTCTTGAACAAAGACCACGTAACACTATATGAAAGAATATGTTAGTGTATTGACTATTGAGCATATACATAGTCATTCAATAAAATGTAACTACTCTTGTTTGTGACATAATACTGATAGACGCACTTAATCTGTCAATTGAATGCATGGAGAAAAACTAGTTAATTATCAATCAAAGATCATGGTATCTGCTATTAGCTACTCTTTGTTTCGCCGAAGAGACTGATAGCTTCTAAAACTCGTCATTCTACGTATGCAGAAATATATCAATATAAATAAATTAGAAATTAACATAAGTCCATCATCAACAAAGTCAAAAAATGTACCTGTTTCTCTGGGAAATCTTTTGGATGATCATTCTCTGAACCACGTTTCTCATCCCAAGCTTCCCATGCTTGAATTAGTGTCGCGTCATAAGGACCTTGGCATACTTTAAATCTACACAGAAGAGAGAGCATAGATTGCTGAGATACAAGTACTTATCGCACGAGTAGAAATTTGTCTGATGTGGATGTCGGACATTATTTAAGCTAGGCCTAACAGCCTGATCCCACCAACCATTGGTGATTCTACTTTTTAAGATGACAAGATGACCAAAAAAGTTCTAATCCAAAATTAGAAAACTCAAAACAATAGGGTTCAGTGGGTAAGATTGATAGATAAGAAGACAAATGAAACTATGTTATTAATCATAACTAAGTTTTCCTATGTTTTTAAGCAGTACGTAAAAGTTATTAAAGTCAGACACTCACTCTAGTGATTGAATGAATGTCCTGCATAAATTATCAGAGTCACCTTCATTTCCTCTCAATTGATTGAGAGTTTTGCAGAGAAGCACTTCCTCAAGCAGTTCTTCGGATCTCTGTAGCACGAAAAAGCCAGTACATTATCATATTATTATTAATCTATCTATGAACAAAGTATCCACATCAGTTCAATTTAAATAAGGTAACACGCAAACATGATCACATAAGACAAATAGCACCCGGAAAGGAAAAAGAGAAGAAAAATGCTTTGGTTACCTTTTGGATTTCCCCATTTACCCTGAAGTCCCCATCAAAAGGAACTATTTTGCAGACATAACCGCCAACCTTAAAAGCCTCTCCATATGTTCCTTCGCCAATTTTTACGATAGTTTCTGAGTAACTGGGGAAAAAGAGAAAAAAAAGCTATGGCCTCATTAATGTGAGGACATAGAAGCATAAAATTATACTAAACAACTCCAACGGGATTGAAGTCACGGACTTATGATCATGAAAATGTAAAACAAGCTCAGATTCATTCCATGTGACCATGAAACAAAAAATAAACCAGTTTAACAGGCAATGTGCAACTAAAAAATCTAGTCTAATGCTACAAAGTAACAGAAATAGTTCAAACCAATCACATACACTTCACAGTATAAGTAAAGAAGAAACAAAATTATTACCAAGATAACACATCGCCCAACAAGGAAGGTGCAGACTGTCCGCAAATTGACAATAAAGCAGAAAATGGACTGATATGGCCGTCATCTAATGAAGATGAAGTTGAAGTCAGAGAGAGTTTCTTAACAGCAAGATCAATGTCTTCGCATCCTCCATCACTCTCATCTATCATCATATTATGATCAATTTGCAAATCGAGGGTCCCCTCAAGAGGAATCCCATCAAGCAAACCTCTTTTGCCACCAGCTTGAATGGTATCCAGATGTGAATTCTTCGCCACCGTTCTTTCCAATGTTTCCAAGATCGCAGAATTGATGCCAACATCATGGGTGATTTGAGAACCAGTGGCCGGAGTATCCATTATCTTAGAGAGTGTGCTGGAGGGGCCGCAGCTTGGCTTTAACCTTCTGGAGTGCAACCATCTCTCTAACCTGGCGCACACAGCAGGTAATGGAGCCTCTTCAGGTATGGTCCATGTGCCAACCTTCTTTGGAGAGGGACTCTCTTCTAATAACTCAAAAGCATCAACCTCTTGAAAGTACTGTTTCTCCTTTTCAAAATTCAGAGGTTTCACATGTTTTCCCTATCCACACATCACTTTGCATGTCATCATCTAATCCTACTAACTTATTGTTCCAAATTACAGGAAATTTATAAAGTAATTGGGGAACAAAGTTTAAGAGTGAGAGACCTTTGGAAGAGCGGGTCTGCCTTTGTTTTTGTCTTGCTTCAACTGAGGCTGATAAACCATGCAAGCACCAACTGCAATACTCGTCCTTCCCCTGTTAACGAACGAATTAGATAATGAAACCGAAACAGAAAAAGAAATCTGAAAGAAATGAAGGTGAAATTTGAGAATGAACCTGGTGGAGAGGGAACGGTTCCAACTAACTCGTTTGTTGGGATCAGCCAGACTCACCCGGCTTGGCGGCGGCCATGCGGGATCAGAATGCTTTCTGTGGAAATGGAAAGTCATAACAGTTTCCCGCAAAAAAAAAGAAGTAAAAAAAAAGAGAGAGAGAGAAATGGTAGATAGAGAGAGAGAGAGAGAGGGGGGAGAGTCGCATACGAGTTGTTGCGGGGAGGGTTTCTTTTGCGATAAACGACATTGATTTGTTGGTGTTGGTGAGGGCTTAGGGTTTCAGTGGCAAGGATTTCAGACCATATATCAATGGAAGCTGAAGAGCAGTGAGAGTGAGAACCTGCTGCTTTGGAATTGGAACCCATCATGCTCATTCTTAGCGTTCCACAAACACTTCAATTTTGCAGACAACATACCCAGTTTAAAATCTCTACCTTGGCGGGAACCTCTTTTATGTTTTTCTTCACCTGTTATTGGGCCTGTGATAATTTAGATTGGGCTACTGGATACTACGAATGCGTGCCATAAGGCCCAATTAAAGAGCTAATAAAATTCTTATAATATAAAATAGAGTTGTCAAAATAGGTTATTGCCTTATTCCATGGATTTGTCTGTTTTAAGTTTTAACCACCTTAAATAGACGGCGAAAGCTAGTGCACTCCAAGTAAAGTAGGGAGTGCAGCACTCTTTAAAAGTTAACTTATTATCAAAAGTGATCAGGTAAATTAAATTTATTTATTATTGTTATTATTTTTTTTGTTATGGGTGAACAAACAAACTGACACTAACAAAAAATACTCAGAAAAATTTAATCGAATTCTTCTGTTACGTTATTGTTGATGTGATGTCTTCAAATATTTTCACTGTTTTGTTTACTAGCAGGTGTTTTTACTATTGTTCTGTCTAGCCACAGATTTTGACGCTCTTGAACCCACTCCATTCCACCTCTACCATAAATAGACCTTCAAAGCCGAAAAAATTGTTGCCATAGAAAAGGAAGACGCTGTCTGTGGCTGCTGCTAGTTGGCTAACTCCAAACTGATTCTGTAGAAGAACTGATCTCCATGAAGGCGCCATGATTCTCAGATGATGACGCAGTCAAAGCACAAAATACATGACAGTTATAACAAGTCCATTATCTTTTATTTCAAATTATCCTCAACTTGTACGTAATAGAATGAAAAATTAAAATATAATTTTATTTAAACAATTATTTGTATTATTTTTTATTAATTTATTCAAAAAATAATTAAATTTTAAACTAATTGGTATAAAATATTACAGATATAAAACTAAGAAAATTTTTTATTTGTATAAGAATGAGCCTAATAAATAATTATTCTATTTAAATATAATTAAGAGTATTTCTTTCTTTGTTAACGAGTTATAATTCAAATGACATAATCTCTATATTCACCTAAAGGTTGGTAAAAAAAAAGAATACTTCTTTTTCTTATTAACTTTTTTAAACATTAATTATTTATCTTACATACTATATAGAAATAAATGAATATAATATTTATTGAGTAAACACAGTTACGTAAAAAAATTTTATTGTCATAGTATTTGAACCAAAGAAAAAAAGTATTATTTTAAGAAAAACTAACAATATATTTTTAATAATATTCTTAATACAAAATAATAAATTTTAAATATTTTTTTAAATAATATATTAACTAAAATAATATAATTATCCCAAATAATATATTATAAATATAGTAAAATGATATATTTCAATAAAATTGTTAATAAAAAATTATATAAATTTTTGTTTCGCACAAAATAAAATTATTATATGTTTGTTTGCTTTTTATGTTATATATATGGTTTTTTTAATTAAATTAATATAATACAAAATCTTTTATTATTCTATTCATATTTAATGTTTTAATTTTGTTTCTCACAAAATAAAATTATATATATATATATAACACAAAAAATTTTATCATTGTGTTTATATTTAATATTATAATTTTATTTCACATCAAACAAAATTTATTTAAATTTTAATATTATATACATAAAATATATATATAACACAATTTTTTATCATTGTGTTTATATTCAATATTATAATTTTATTTCACACAAAATAAAATTTATTTAAATTTTAATATTATTTAAATTTTTTTTAGATTTAGTACATGAATTTTTAACTTATTTTTAATGTATTATTTATTTTAATTTTAAAGTCTAATAATTTTTTTTACAGACATATTGTTTTTAATATTTATATACTATTTTTTTATTTTAAACTTCAGTCCAATATCTAAGACTTATAAAAAAATTCTAAAACTTGTAAAAATGATTAACCTGATTAATAGGTTATCTTTTAAAATCCAACCCATTCAAATAAAATATAACAAATGAAGAGTTTAGATTTAACGAATTCACAAGGTGTGCAGCACTCCATACTTAGGCTTAGTTTGGTAAAGCTTTTACTTTTTAAAAGTAGCTTATAAAAGTTAACTTTTAAAAGATAGCTTTTTAAAAGTTGTAACATTTATGTTTGGTAAATCAAATCAAAAACAACTTTTAATAAACATAAGTAACATCAATTGTGTTTGGTAAAATAGCTTTTAAAATTTAAAAATACTATAATAGACATAATGCAAACATTAAATTTGAAAATTAGTTAACATATGAGGTTATATTAGACTTTTAAATTTTGAAAAGCACAAGCCAACTTTGAAAAGCTCTATCCTAGGTGCTTTCAAAAGTACCCCGATCTTTTAAAAGCTGCAAGCACAAGCACATGATCTTTTTGATTTACCAAACACAAAATGAGGAGCTTGAGTTTTTAAAAAGCACAAGCACATCTTCAAAAAGTTTTACCAAACCAAGCCTTAGCAAGGAGCGTTTAAGAATGAGCCTAAATAGACAATATTTTAGCTTAAAAGATAAGTTAGTAAAAAATGAGACGTTTAACAGTTTGACCAAATTAATATGTGGTTTAAACGGATTGGTTCTTTTTAGTTTCTTTAATTTTTTTATCATTCTTTTTATTTTCAATAACTTTTTTAATAAATCAACTCAAATATCTCAAGTTTTAATTAAAATATCTCAAATTCTAACTTAATAATTTATTAAAAAAACGAAAAATAGTCCAAAATTAATATTTTAGTCCAAAAATCAACTTTTATTTTTAATTAAAAATTTACTTAGACCAAAAATAATAAAATAAAATAAATAAACGTGTTTCCCTAAAACATTTAGCCAGAAGAACTTCCCTATAATAGGTTTGACTTCCATTTTTGATATTTCTATATACTTTATATATAATTGAAACACTCATAATCTAGAACAACTTCCTCAGGGAGGGTAAACAAAAAGAAAAAATTCTTATTATAACAATGATGATTGTATTGAAAACAAACATTAAAATTATATATTCTCAAATCATTTTATACATATAAATAAGCATAAGATATTGTAAAACAATTTTATACTATAAAATGATAAATCAGGTAGTTATACTTATATATTATGATTTCAACGCTCTCTCGGACTTACATTGACTAAAATATAAAAGTTTAATTATTCTGTTATTTTTGTAATTTTATTAAATTTTTAATTAAGTTTTTATATTTTTTAATTAGATTCTTATACCATAACAAATATTATAACTAAGTGCTTGTTTGAGCGTCATTATCTTGATAAAAAAATTTTAATAAAAACAAAATTTTTTTAGCGTATTTGGCAAATTTTTAGTAATAAAAGTAAAAATACTAGAAAAATAAATAAAATTTTTTTTTAAAGATGTAATTTACATTTTTTTTTTTAAAATCTTTTTTTCTTAAAGAAAAGATACTTTTCATGTAATAAATAAACAAAAAAATATTTTTATATTGTTATACTCAAACATAATTGATAAATAAAAAAATCTTTTTACATAAAATACTAAAACATAAAATTACTTTCACTAATTACAAACAAAATACATCATCAGAATCTTTTAGCACAATCAATGTTTTTAACATAATCATTGAGCAAAAGTAAAACCAATTCAAAGGCAGAAGTAGAAGCAGAATGAAGCAAAAGTAAAATAAAATAGAAGAAAAGGCAAAAGCAAAAACAAAACAGAACGAAGATCGATTCTGCGACCCACCCACAAGCCCACACTTCACATACACATTCATCAAAGCATTGCAGACTCTAACACACCTAGAAACCCCAAACCTCACCACAAGTGCATGAAACTACGAGCTATAAACTCGTCATTCTACGTATGCAGAAATATATCAATATAAATAAATTAGAAGTTAACATAAGTCCATCACCAACAAAGTCAAAACATGTACCTGTTTCTCTGGGAAATCTTTTGGATGATCATTCTCTGAACCACGTTTATCATCCCAAGCTTCCCATGCTTGAATTAGTGTCGCGTCATAAGGACCTTGGCATACTTTAAATCTACACAGAAGAGAGAGCATAGATTGCTGAGATACAAGTACTTATCGCACGAGTAGAAATTTGTCTGATGTGGATGTCGGACATTATTTAAACTAGGCCTAACAGCCTGATCCCACCAACCATTGGTGATTCTACTTTTTAAGATGACCTAAAAAGTTCTAATCCAAAATTAGCAAACTCAAAACAATAGGCTTCAGTGGGTAAGAATGGTAGATAAGAAGACAAATAAAACTATGTTATTAATGTGAGGACATAGAAACATAAAATCATACTAAACAATTCCAATGGGATTGAAGTCACGGACTTATGATCATGAAAATGTAAAACAAACTCAGATTCATACCACAGGTTCCATGTGACCATGAAACAAATAATAAACCAGTTTTAACAGGCAATGTGCAACTAAAAACTCTAGTCTAATGCATACAAAGTAACAGAAATAGTTCAAACCAATGACATACACTTCAGTGGCAAGGATTTCAGACCAGATATCAACGGAAGCTGAAGAGCAGTGAGAGTGAGAACCTGCAGCTTTGGAATTGGAACTCATCATGCTCATGCTTAGCTTCCACACACTTCAATTTTGCAGACAACATACCCATTTTTTATCATGGGCTAAGCCCATCAACCCTACCCCTGTTTATCGTTTTTCTTCACTTGTAATTGGGCCTTTAATAATTTAGATTGGGCTACTGGCCACTGGGAATGGATGCCAATAACGCCATTTTTAACTTCTTTTTTTAGTAATTCAACTCAAATATCTCAAGTTCTAATTTAAATATCTCAAATTCTAACATAATAATTTATTTAAAAAAATAAAAAAATTGGTTCAAAATTAATATTTTAATCCAAAAATCAGTTTTATTTTTAATTAAAAAATCTACTAAAACCAACATAATATAATAAAATAAAATAAAATAAAATAAAATAAAATAAACTTGCTTCCCTAAAACATTTAGCCAGAAGCCCAGAAGAACTTCCCTATAACAGGTTTGACTTCCATTTTTGATATTTCTATATATTTGATATATAATTGAAGGTGGATTCTATGGTGTAGAAAGGAAATTATTTCTACATGTATAGAAGGATAGGTGTCAATGCATTAGTAGTTTATGTTGATGGCTTTTGGATGGGGAAGAATTAATTAGAGTACACAAGTATTGATTCATTGGACCCACAAAAAAAAAAAGAGTGTGTGACATTATATAATGTCACACACTCTCTTTTTTTTGTGGGTCCAATAAATCAACAATTGTGTACTCTAATTAATTCTTCCCCATCTAAGAACCATCAACATAAACTACTAATGCATTGACACCTATCCTTCTACACATGTAGAAATAATTTTCTTTCTACACCATAGAATCCACCATAATTGAAACACTCCTAATAAGGGGTGGCAACGGGGCGGGTAGGGACGGGTTTTTGCTCTATTCGATCCCGTCCCGTTCAACAAAAACCCACATCGAACTCGTCCCGCTTCTATCCACGGGTAGTAAAATGTTAAACCCTAACCCACTCCTGTGGGTATCCGTCCCGCCCCTACCTGCCTCAATAATTATTAAATTCAAAAAATAAAATAAAATTTTAAAAATTATATAACCATTATTTACATTCATAATATAAATTAAAGTAAAAATTTAAATATGATACAATATTATTAATCATTTTACTAATTATTTTATATATATTACATATATTATATATTAAAAATATATATATTTATATATCTATTATATATACCGGGGCGGGTAGGGACGGGTTTAACCTAAACCCGACCCCGCTCCGCCCCACCCAAGAACCCGCCCCGCTAAAATCTGCCCAGGTGCGGGTGCGAGTAATTACCCGCCTCGAACGGATAGGGGCGGAGTGGGTACCGGCGGGTTTGGGTAATGTTGCCACCCCTACTCCTAATCTAGAACAACTTCTTGAGGAAGGGAGAAAAAAAAAAAGAGAAAATTCTTATTATAACAATGATGATTGTATTGAAAACAAACATTAAAATTATATATTTCCAAATTATTTTATACATATAAATAAGCATAAGATAGTGTAAAATAATTGTATACTATAAAATGATAAATCAGGCAGTTACATATTATGATTTCAACGCTTTCTGTGACTTACATTGCCTAAAATATATAAATTGAATGAACTTTTTCTATCTAATAATTGTATGTTTGATCAAAATTTAAGAAGAAATAATTATTTGGAAAATAAACGTTAACAGAACACTAGCATTAATTACTCTATATTTCTACTACTCTCACCTACCGTCGGCGTCAATAAATTGCATGTCACTAATTTGTACTCTCAAGTCCGAATTAGTGGATTGTTAGTTACATGAATCATGACAAATATGCATCATTTCATAGGGAAAATTAGACACGATATAAGTCAAATACCTACCATATATATGGCTGGTACCTTGGACAATGCTGCATTAACCCCATAATGGCATAATATGCCTTGGATTAATACACATGCCAACATAAAGTATACATCATCTTCACATCAATCCAAGCCTAGAAGCTTCCTAAGCCAAGCAATTTCGACCATTCAAGTTCAATCCATTTCGAACGCCATGAAGCACGCACAATTTTTGGAACCTCATATATATAATCCGTTAATCATCGGTCAGTTGCTAGTCACTATTATACTAATTAAATTTTTTGGCATATGACTAATTGCAAGAAATGTATTGTCTTAATTTTTTCTCAAATAATATTGTTAAATGTAATTTTTTTATCGTATAATAATATCTTTTTGCAAATGTTTTAATTTTTCTATGTAAAAAAATGTACGATAAGAATTCATAGCTTATAATATAATCATTTGAAAGAAAAATTTAGAATATTTATATTTTGATTGCATTCATAACCTGCTTTTATATTTGAACATTATATTTCAAATCAAACTTGTTAGGGTTTCCTTTTCAATTGAAAGGAATACTAGACCACCCACTCTACATTATTTCCGTCTTTAGTTGATCACATAGTGCTTGTTATTATGACCAGCCATTAACTTTCTGGTTGATGCTCTCAAAGCGTTCTTGGTCCATGATTGTCATATATAACTTTCTTCACCAATTTAATTCGTTTATCATGAAGGAACTAAAATTTGGTTCGGTAAAATTTGATGAAGAGGTATGTATATTTTTGAAAAATATTAATTTTTTATTTTGTGTTTGATAAATTAAAAAAATTATGTATTTATGTTTGTAATTTTAAAAGATAAAGATATTTTTAAAAATATCTAATGTAATGAAATTTTTTAAAATTAACTTGTACTTATTAAAATTAAAAATTAAAATCTAATATAACTTTGTTTATTAATTAATTTTTAAATTTAATTTCTATATGTAATATTTTTAAATTTTAAAAATTATTTGATCAAATATAATTGTTATTACTTGTAGTTTTTAAAAGTTATTTTTAATTTTATTTATCAAATATAAATATTATAATTTTTAAAAAATTATATTTTAAAAGTTAATTTTTATAAATTACTTTTATTAAAATCAATATTTTACTAGACCAAGCTTAATTACATTAGCTAGGTTTACCTTCTTCCCACCCTAATTGAGATTGAGAAAAACCATTGGCCAATTTGTAACATTGTGCTGCTTGATATTTTTGGCTTATTGATTAACCAATTAGGGTCATGCTACTCGTGTGTGTGTGTGTGTATATATATATATATATATATATATATATATATATATATATATATATATATATATATATATATATTAAAATCAGTTTTAGTGTGTTTATATATATTTTTATATATTAATTAAATTATTGCGTTTTATATAATTTTATATATTTTTTAATTAAATAATCATGCACCAAAAATAATAAAATTTGTCATAACTGAATAATCAATTTTACAATAGATTAATAATTGAATTTATTCACAGTAATATAATTAATTTTTTTTATAAAATGTCAAAAACGCATTTTTATACACGATGACTAATTGGTGGTTAAAATTTTGCGTGCACATTTTTTTGGTGACTGAAATAAATTAAACAAAGAAAAATAAAATAAACAAAACAAGGAACTGCTTAAATAGAGGGACAGTCCTGTTTAAGACTACTTTTAAATTCCTCCCAAGGTGAAAGAAGTTCCACATGCGAAAGTTGTAATTTCATCGCCATCTTTGCCATAGTATCTGCCACCGTGTTTGCATCTCTCATAATCAAACGAAAGTCAACACGCCAATTCCAACGCATGATATCTCTTATTTTGAGCACCAATGGATCAATAAACCCAAAACCATCTTGAGTAACAAGATTAAATGCTACCACACAGTCCGTCTCACAAATAACATCTCGTTGACCCACATCCAAAGCTAAGAGATATCATTTCCAAATAGCAAACAATTCTCCTTGAAAAATACTATTACTCTCAATCATTCCCAAACACCCTCTTTGCCAACTCCCATTACAATCTCTAATAACACAAGCAAAACCAACACTATCACCCGAACCAAAATAACTAGCATCACAATTAATCTTAAAAGTACCAATGGATGGGAGATTCCAAAAACCATTTAGAGTAGAGGGAATGGACATACGTTGTAATTCAAAAATATTTCTAAGCTCCTTTTCTGAAGTTAATGCCAGACAAATCACTTTTTCCGGAGGCCAAGTTTCATGGGGATTAAAGATGTCATTATTCCTTACTCGCCATATCCACCAAAGTCCCGAAAAGAACTTGAACGGATGCTCTCTGCTATGATACAAGAACCAGCTCTTCAAATCCAAAGGATGACAAGAAATATTCAACCTATGTCAGACAAGCTGAGCTTTTGGACAATCCCGAATACAATGTAAGACCAATTCCTGGCTAGAAAGACATCTTGGACACCTATCCGATGACGAGATCTCTCTTCTAAAGCGAAAACTTGCAGTAGGAAGAGCCTCCTTAAGACACAACCAAGCCAAAAACTTATGCTTTTCCGGAACAAGCTGACGTCAAAGCCAAAGCCAATTATCCCGCTCCTCCCAACCAAACATCTGCTTACACAACCACAAGTAACCATTGCGTGAGTCATAGACTTTGGCAGCAGACCCACTCCAATACCAACTCACTTCCGGACCTGCTTGCTCATATGGATTGTAAGAGAGAATATTACCTTTCAGATTTTGAGATAAAGGAGAATAAAGAGTATCCAAATGCCACCTACCAACCGACCAAATATCCTGTATCCGGAGATTCGAATCAGAAATGTGAACATAATTCATCTCATTAGATAACCGTCCTTCTCTCCTCCAGCTAGAAAACCAAAAATTCTAGTTCAAATCTCCAATACACCAAGCAAACCCATCCTTCAACACTTTCCAAGCCTTGTCTCCAAATGGGAGAGTCCTTATTTTTAGGATAACTAAAACAGTCATATAGAGATGATCGGTATTTGGCATCCAACAATTAGATCCATAGCTTGTTTGGCTGCTGAAAAAAAGTCCAAACTAGCTTCCCAAGAAGAGCAATATTTACACAATAAGGATCTCTAATCTTCAAACCTCCATATTTTTTTGGAGTAACCAGTACCTTCCAACTAACAAGATTCAATCATCTTCCATCAACTTGTCCTTTCTAAAGAAAATTTCTCATCATAAACTCCAATTTACTAATGATTCCTTTGGGAAAAATAGAGACCTGCATCTGGTACGTGGAAATAGCGGCGGCAACAGAATTAACCAAGCAGAGTCTACCAGCCCGATTGAGTAAACTTCCTTTCCAGCTTGCTAGCCTACTCTGAATCTTATCCAGGACACCATTGAAAGCTGAACGAGTCACCCTAGAATGGCTAAGGATAACTCCAAGATACTTGCCTAAGTCCTGGACAAATCTGATAGAAGATACCCCAGTGAAAACCTCTTTCATTGTTACAGAGACATTCTTGGAGCAAAGTGCTTTAGTATTTGCGTGCACATAATAGATTAATAGTAAGATCCTACCCATTTATAAAGGACAGAAAGAAATTGTGATTTTTGGCAATAAAAAAATGAGTTATGCTAAGTGGACAACGAAAAAATGTGAACAAGGGGAATAATAAATCGTATTTTAAGTTTACTAAAATAAAAAATATTTCATCTTATTTATTCATTACAATTTTAGTCTCTTACCTTCCATCTTTTCTCTTATTTTACTGCAGCCGTTTTACTCTCCTTTTTTGTCGCGCCGTCACTAACACATCTGACTGTTGTCACCGTCGTCTGAAGAAGCAACATGCCGCACGGTTGCTACACCTTCTTCTCCCATGCGTCGTTTCATCCTTGTGCTCCCTGTAACTGCCGTCGTCACTGCACCTTCTTCTTTCCTGTGTCATGCCCCCTGCTCTCGATATCGCTGCTGCACCTTCTTCTCCCATGTGTTATGCCGCCTCTGTTCTCTCTGCAAGCTGCGCGCCTTCTTTTTCCCTTCGTGACGTTGCATCATTACCGAGCCAGAGACCTTGTTTCGTTGCTACTTCAACGCTGCACCTTAACCCTTGCACTATGCATGCTGTTGCGTCGTGTGTTCGCCACTTCTGTCGCGTGTCGCTTTGTTTTGTTCACCCAAGTGGTATGGTCAAAATAAACATCCATATCTTAGTGAAAAGAACTATCCACATACATAGTAAAATGAAGGGTAAAATATAATTTTAGTCCCTAAGGTATAGGCCGAAAATTTTTTTCGTCTCCAACCTTTTTTTGCATACAAAATCGTCCCTAAGGTTTAGCTAAGTTTTAAAACCATCCTTTGGACTAAAATACCCTTCTCCTTCTCCTTCTCCTTCTTCACCATCATACTCATTTTTATTCTTCTTTCTCTTCTCCATCACAGCAGATCTCTTCTTGTTTTTTTTCTTCGTCATCAAAGAATCAGGGACAACAACAATGAAGCAGAAACAAAAAAAAAAGAAAAGAACAACAACAATTCATTTCAACTAGCAACAACAGCAGAAGAGAATAAGAAAAGAGAAACCATCACCATCTCTCTCAACTTCAAAGAACAATAACAAAGAAGCAGAACAAACAGAAGAAACAGAATCAAAAGAAACATAAAATTAATCATTTCCTTTTCCTATTTTCCTTCTCTATTCAGAATCAGAGGAAACAGAAGCAGAATAACAATGAAATCAAAATAAAATCACAATCAACAACAACAATAGAATCATAATTAGAATGAATGTAATTAATAAAATCAACAAATCAATAATATAATTAACCAAAGAAACAAATGTAGAATCAATAATGTAATTAATAACATCAACAAATTAAAAGTAGAATTGGAACTCTAGAGAGGAGCAATGGTGACTGGCGAGGAGTAGCGACGGGCGAGGAGCAGCGACGACATTTGAGGAAGAGGAGGAGCATGGAAAAGTGGCGAACTAGCAAAGAGGAGGAGCACGGTGATGCGGCGAACTAGCGAGGAGGAGCAATGATGGCGGCGAAACTCCTCCTCTCTCTCTCTCTCTCTCTCTCTCTCTCTCTCTCTCTCTCTCTCTCTCTCTCTCTCTCTCTCTCTCCGCGGTTAGCGACGGTAGCGAATCTAGTGATGACGGAGCAGTTCAGAAAACGTCACGGCTCAACGGTAGCGACGAGCCTAGTACCACGACAGCGGCCTCCCTTCCCCCTTTCTTCTACCTTAGCTTGCGTGATTCTTCCCCCTTTAACCCCTTTTTTTATATTTTATAATTTTTTTAATTAGGAATTTTTTAGTAATAAAAATTAAATTTTGATAAAAAGGACAATTTTAAAACTAAACTAAATTTTAGGGATGATTTTGTATGCATAAAAAGGTTGGAAACGAAAATTTTTTTTGACATATATCTTAGGGACTAAAATCGTACTTAACCCTAAAATGAACATCTTGTGGAACATGTGCATACAAAATTAAGCAAATCAAGTAAAATACCAACAGTATACCCAAATAAACATCTTCTTTAGAATGAAAATAACCATCCGCATAGATAATAAAATAAACATCCGACTTAGTTGATAAAAAACAAGTAACAAGACTGCAACTGCGGGGGCACTCGGGTCGCGATACAGCAGCGACGGTGGTACAAAATTGCAAGAAAGCAGTAATGATAAAAAAAATTGATTCAAAATTATGAATAAACCTAATTAATTCAAAACATAATTTTTTAAATTAAAATTAATTTTTTTCAACCTATTACTTACATTGTTTAGAAAAAAATATTGTTCCCTATACTTTTTTATAAAAAATAGAGCAAAGGCTACATAGTCAGTAAATAATTAAATATTATTATTTTTTGTCAGTAATGATTTGCATTCATATTTATAGAAATTTTATACACAAAAAATATATAATTTACATTTATATTTAGTAAAATTTGCACACATAAATTAATACAATTTGACTCGTATTGTTTAGAATTTGCATACGAAAATTAATAAAATTTATTTATTAAAGAGATACTAATCAAATGATGGCTAAAAATTCAAAAAAATTGTTAGTCTCTAAATTTTTTTTTAAAAATATAGTATTATATTAAAAATTAGTTATCAAATTAGTTATTATATATTTATGTATAAATATATATTATTTTACATATTTTTAATTTATATTTTATATTTCTATATATGTTCTAAATTAATAACTTATTAGTAATTTTTTTACGTATATATAACATAGTTATTTAACATTATTGAAATTAAACTAGCTAGTAGAGTAACGTTAAAGTTTAAGTTGTATATAATAGTATCTTTCGTCAAACCGAGATTTATTTAGGAGTGTTTATGATTCGAATCTAATTTGTATATCTGTAATATTTATTCGAATTTGATTTACAAGGTTATTGGATCTAATATGCACACTAATCGGATTGGATTGCGAATTTTAGGTTAGTATTTACATATTTATGGATCCGCAAAAATAAATAAACAAATAGATAAATATTTTTTTATATTTTATTTCAACTAATAATTATTATATATGTTATTTTATTTTATTTTTATTATTTAAAAAAATATGTTTAATAATATTTTAAAAATAAACATATTTAAAAGACTTAAAAAAATAGATTTTATTAATATTTTTTAATAAAAATAAGCAATTTAGAATATTGTTATGTTTTGTGAATATATCTGATATCGAATCCCTTTTGTAAATTGAATAAGATCTAAGGTTAAAAGTTACAGATATTAAATCCAATTCGATAATTTTAGTACTGATTGAAACGAAATTTTGGTCATATTCAATATGTGTTCACTCATAGATTTATCAAGAGAATAATTATTTGATAAGATATTAATAATTTAATTTAGATTATTAGCTGCTTATGTGCCTGATTTTAGGTAGTTTACTCGGCAGAATAAGTTAATGCATTCATGTCCTTAAGGCTTTGTTTGGTTGGAAGGAAAGAAATAGAAAGGAAAGAAATAGAAAGGAAAGAAGAGAAAGGAAAGAAATTGAGTGGAATTTTATTTTCCTTAGATATGTTTGGATGAAAGGAAAATGAGGAGGAAGGAAATAGTATATAATGTTATGAAAAGACAATTTTATCCTTAGATATTTTAAAATATATTAAAAAGTAGAGGGTAATATTGGAATATTGATACAAAACACATTTTCCTTCCATTTTCCATCCATTATTGGAAGGAAAAAATTTTTAATGGGTCCCACCTATTTTTTTACACTATTCATTTTTTCCCTTTGACTTTTCCATTCAACCAAACAAAGGAAAATAGTTATTTTCCTTCCAATTTCTTTCCTTCCTATTTTCTTCCTCCCATTTTCCCCTCAAACAAACACACCCTAAATGTTGTCCATATTTCGTGCTAAAATTAGTAAACTATCGATACCTATTTTTTTTTTAATAGTATTTTTTAATTTATAATTTAAAAATTAATTTATTACAAAATTTAAATTTTATTTAAGAATTTTACTGTAGTGGCTGATAAATTATTATATACATAAGATAAAATTCAAATTTTTAACATTTATTCATATAAATTAAACTTAACCAATTTAAATTGATTACCTAACTAGTATTCTATTAAGTATTACCTTAATAAGCAGAGAATATATACATACAAAAACAATAAAAAATGTTTCAAAACCAAAATTTAGAAATCAAAGAGAACGATAATGCTTTTTTGCTTTTGTTTATATTCATTAATTATCGTTGAAAATAAATATATAATATTAAATATAATAATTTAAGAATATAATTATGGATATTATATATATATAATTATAAATATTACATTAAACAAAATAATTTTATATTATTATCTTTCTAGTATTACTGAATATTTATTATTTTATGTATAATATATATAATTACATACTTATTATTGCATCTAATATTATTTATGCATTTATTCCTACAGTAATTAATTAATACAATTGAAAGATAAAAAAAAAAAGCAAATTATAACTACCTATAAGTAGGAGTGGAAAAAGGCCAGGCTAGGCCAGGCCAAACTTTGCTCTTAACAGGTCTGGTCTGTCATACAGTTGATTGGCTTGAGCCTGGCCTGCAGCCTGTTATAGGCTCTTTATAAAGTATTAGGCCTGACCTGTTATTCAATCTGGCCTGGCTTGAAACCTGTTAAAAGGCCTGATAATTTTTTTTTACAAAATAAAAATATTATTTAAAAAAATTATTTTTTAATAAAAATTGTTATATATAATATGTTATATATTTAATATTTATAAAAAATTTTAAACTTCTAACATATTTAAAATATACAAAAATATTTATAATAAAATATAATAAATTTAAAATATCTCATAATTTTATTAATAATAAATAATTATTTATATATTTAATTATATTTTAACAGGCCTAAGCAGGCCTGACAGATCTATAAGGTTAATTAGTAAGCCTGGGCCTGACCTATTAATGTATTAAAGCTTTTAAAAGAGCCTACGTGTATCTATTTTATAATAGGTCAGGCCAGACCAAACACAGACCAGGCTGCAGCCCCTGACAGGCCGCTTAGCCTTTTTCCACTCCTACCTATGACTCTTAAACTTTGCCTCCCAAACACATTTTTTTAAAGGATTTTTCCGTTTTTCAATAGGCAAAATTTGCATTTGACGCTAACGAATAATTGAAAGATATATATATATATATATATATATATATATATATATATATATATATATATATATATATATATATATATATATGTGCGCGCGCGCGCGCGTCTGTTTTTCCCTCCAATTCTGGCCAAGTTACATTTTTATGCTACAATCACATCGTAGTATTGATTTTTCCATTCCGATTGAGGTGGGGATGGGATGGAAGTTTAATTTGCAAAGTTGCAAAAACAATAATAATGGGTGACCTAAAAGTTGTCGCAGTGCGGTCATGATGCAATGTTGAAATATCTCGTTAGTGCCAAACTTTAGAGGGTATAGGTATAGGACCTTCCATTTATTTCTTTACTTTTCCTGCATGGTTGGTGCCTCAACTAGATCATTCAAGATTTTCTAACCATACGGTTTATTTACATTTTATTGCCTTAGTCACACTTCTACTTTTCCTTTTTTCTAACACCCCCGCGGGTCTTCTCTGTTCTCCAACCTATGTATGTGCTACCACAATTTCGGAGAAACATTTCTCTAAACATGTAAATGGGAGTATTGTATTGTATGCTATTCTTGCATGTAATAAAGCAAAGTTCTTCTTTTCCTTTAAAGAAATAGCTAATTATGGCATATTGAAAAGGATAATTAGTAGAAAGACTTATTTTTTAAATAAAACAGCGAAGACTCAGGTAAAAACGTCTTTAAATAAGAACGTTTAATCTCGTACATTGACTAGATTGTTATGTATTAAATTTTTGATCGATGACATAGATTAAACGTGGTTATTATTGAAAAATATTGTTATATTTTTGAAATCATTACTTTAGATTTGACATTGATCTTTTAATTTGTTTAAAATTTCATTTTTTTAACAAAAAAATTGTTAGAGAATTGTTCTATTTTTTATTATTAACTCACATTTTTTAAAGCATATTTTTTAATTGTGGTTAAATAAATAACTTTAAAAAAAGTTATTTTTACTGTCTTTATATAAGTAGTGTCTAAATAAAAAATTATAGAAAGAACTAATTTAGTTAGTTAGTATTAGTTATTTTTTTAAAAATTAAATTTTTTTAGAGAATTTCAAATTTAAAATTTAAGATTAAAAATTTATAATTTAAAATTTATAATTTAACATAAATAAAATAATTTTTACATTAGATAATTATAATATATTGGATTATGTTATGCATGTATATACTAAAATTAGCCACTAAAATTAATCGTCAGATTGAATAAAACATAATACATATTAAAATATAAATATATATTAAAAATAAATTAAATTATATATATATTTATACACAAACATATTAATAATAACTGATTTTAGTGTATAAATAATATTTCTGTAATATATTAGTTTGCGAGCGAGGAGTTGCTTCGCGAGTATTGACCACATACTTAGTATGGACTGTAGACACTTCGCATGAAATAATTTATGATCTTATTACTCCACCTTTCAACCAAATTATATATCTATATCCATACATATATACTACTGTTTAATTAAGATTTATTAGTTCACATGAAGCTCATACAGTCATGCCCAATTGAACCATTTGGTTTCTACCTTTTCATTTGTGCCATCTATGCGCAAGTATTTTTCCATCTATATCTACCAGGCATATATATAAAGTTATCGTAAGAACCAATAAATGATTACATGAAAATATATGATTTTACGTAAATAATTAATAATTTTAAGTTTAATTTATATTAATCAATATTTGCAATTAACCGTCTAATATTTTTAGTCCAGTTGTCTAGCATTATTTTTTTAGTTAATATTTTTAAATATTATTAACTAATTATTAGTAAAAATAATAAATTTTATTTATTTTTATAGCACTGGTCTTTTTTTTTTTTTCCAGGTATGGGAAAATTGTTGTCTGTAACCACTTTCCATGCGTTGGATTAGGCGAGGAAATTAGATCAGACGGTCAGGGCATCTATATTAAGTCATGATTTATAAATTATAATGCAAAGAAATAATGTGTATTTGTCTTGATAGATATCATCATGTAAAAGAACCGCATCTTCGGTGAAGGGCTACCCTTTAGCCTAACAATTGGAAACAGATAAGTTTGTAAGCACATCATTATTAGAATTGAAAAGTTTGGCCTTCTCTCAGTGTATGCCCTAAAAAGAGAAGGCATCACGAGCATAATAAGTTAATAACAGTGTCTATTATTTCCTTCTTCTGTACATCTTTAGAGAAAATTTAAAAAAATGGATGCATTCATGATTAATTTTAATTATAAAATATATACATAATTAAAATTAATAATTAAAAGCTTAAAACAACTAAAAAAACAAATATTTCTGATGGTAGAAATTCAAGTAAAATTAATTTTATGTAAGATTAATTATTAAAAATTATTAAATAATTTAATATATTTAATTAAATTATCATCTAATAACTTTCGATTATTAACTTCATATAAAATTAACTGTATTTGATTTTTTTATCATTTATGATACATGTATGTGAATCACTTCCTATAGTATTATAGCTGGCATGAATTTGTAAAGGTCAATCACTTCCTATATAAGGGAATGAGCACTCGACTTGAAAGCTAATAATTGGTCAAACGCATTACGCATCCCAAAATTAATGGTGGTCCCTCAAACATCTATGTTTTAGAACAACTGAGATTAGATGCTAAGGATGATCAAGAAAGATGAATATTTATGAGACATGACAATTGAAAAACTTAGAAGACACGAGGTATTTTAAAATCTAAAAACGATAAGTGGAACATGAAAATTTGAGTTTTCAAAAAGTATTATTCTCTTGCTTCTTGATGTTGAAAAATGATCGAAGAATGAGTTGCTACGATAGATGAAAAAAGTTTTTCCAGTAAAAAATGAAAAATATTATTTTTTATAATAAAAATAAAAGGAGATGTTTTGATAAATACGCGTAAAAGGTGTTTTTAAAAAGGCGCTTACATACCGCATTATTATTGGAGGTATTAATAAATCGGTTATTTTTTAATTTCTTAACAAATTAGAATAAAATCGTTTTTTTTATAACAATAACAATAAATCCAATTTTTTTTTCAGGAATCTAATTGTATTTTTAAATTTTTAAGAATTTAAATATCTGCAAAATAAAAAATCAGATATATATTTATCTTTTTATCAAAAAATTTAAAAATATTAGATTTAAATCGTGTAATTCGATCAAATCATACCAGGTCTAATAATTATAATGCAGATAATTATGTTTATATTGTTCCTATAATAAATCAATTTTGTTCTGATTTGTTAAAAATAAATTATTAACCGATTTAATAAAAATATCTAATAATAACATGACACATATAAATATTTTTAAAAAAAGATATTTTTAATATCTTTATTAAAGTACTCTCCAAAATAAAAATATTATTTACAATGTATATTTTTTTAAAAAAATTTACGTTATATTATTAACTTTTTATCTAATTTTACATCTTATCAAAGAAATTCCTTTGAGGAAAGAATGGTCAGATATACCATCTATACTGTCTTGTCAGGGAATGTTATTAGGATAAATATCTTCACACGCTTCATATAGTGGAATATGAACGATAAGGTTAAAGATTTGCTAATGTAAAAGATCAAATTGAATTATTGATAAGTGGTTTGCATGAAATTAATTATGGCAAACTATACGCGTATGACCCTCCAGTTAATTATGTGTCTCATGTGATGTTGTTTTAGATTCAGTCATTTGGCACCTGATAGTTTGATGATTGGTTTCACGTTCTCAAAGGGAAAACTTTGTTTAATGAACGAAATAATAAAGAATTTTAAATCATCAAGGGTTATTGCCAAGTTTTTTTTTTAAAATCTTTTTGTCTTTAATTTTATTCTTTGAAAAAGAAACTACTTACCTTTCTAAAATTAAGATATATGCAATTTATATATTGGTGGCCCGTGAACTATCTTTCGTACTTATAGCCGTGACAAATATCTAAATCAAATTAAATTGATTATATAGTTATATTAAAAAATAACAAAATCAACTACTAAAATTAATTATTGAGATAGAATACATATTAAAATATAAAATATATATTAAAAATAAAATAAATTATATATATTTATAAATAAATATATAATAACTAATTTTAATAATTAATTTTAATATGTAAATAACGTTTTTAATAATCATATATAACCTCTTCTTAATAACTTTTGTCCATAGTACGTCATGGCAAGCATTCAAAAATTAAAGAAATCTAAATACATGCTAGAGCATATTTAAACATAAAATAATAACACTATTTTTCTTTCAATAACATCTTTTAATTTGATAAATCAATAATTAATTTCACTATAAATTTAAGTTTTGATTAAAAAAATTATTATTGATTAATAAATTACTGTATACATGAGATAAATTTTAAAATTTTAATATTTATTTAATTAAATAAGAGAATTAATCACTAAATTAATATTCAAAGTGGTCACTAAATTTATAGTAGAGTCTCAATGTCGTCTCTAAACTTAAAATTATTTTAAATTTGTCCCTCAACTTAATAATGGTTGTTTTGAGATATTTTTTGGGTGAAGACAAAATAATAGAGACTACATTGAAAGTCATGTTGGATAATATTTAATTTTTGATATCAAAATAGAATATAAACTATATCATTTAGGATATTTTGAGGAATTTTAATATGTTGGAGTTAAAATTCGTCGAAATACTCTAAAAAATATTGTTTATATTTTATTTAAATGTCAAAAATAAAAACAATCATATTTTATCTATTTTCAATATAGTCTCCATTTAACCATGTCATTATTTTGTTATCAAAAAATATTTTAGAACGACCATTATAAAATTAAGAGACAAATTTAAGGCAATTCAGAAAGCACTTTGAATATTAACTTTGGAATTAATTAAGGAGAATGAGCCACGTTGATGGATGATGATTAGGAAAATCCCAAGAATGATTATGTTATTTGCCAAACAGAAGC
Source organism: Arachis hypogaea (assembly GCF_003086295.3). Lineage (NCBI taxonomy): Eukaryota > Viridiplantae > Streptophyta > Magnoliopsida > Fabales > Fabaceae > Arachis > Arachis hypogaea. The sequence goes on along the minus strand of NC_092041.1, from coordinate 6,035,822 downwards.
AAAGACATATAAATATGCAATGTGAGTTCTGATTCTGAATTGAATTGTAAGAGTCCATCACCTACCACTGATAACTCCATCCCTTCCTCTCTCACCCTTCACGCGCATTTCCATCTTACTACTCTCACCACCTTTCTCTCTTTCTTCCTTTCAGATAGCTCCATCTCATCTTAGATTTGCGAATTGCAATCACACACACATTTCCCTTAATTCCCACTTGGATTTTTCACCCTTCACCTACTACTTCTATATAGCTTGCTTTTCCTCACACCTCACTAGATTCGGGCTAAAGATCTTTGCTTTTCACTTTTTCACCCAGCTAACTTGTCATGGGGTTTGTTCTGAGATCTGGGTTCCGAGTGTTCTCCTTCTGAATGAGTTCTGTCTGGCCTTTCTAGATAAGGTATCATGAGTAACACTCTTATGTTTGTGCTGACCATGTGTTTGATGAAATGTCCGGTTATGTAATTCTTTGGTTATTACTTTGTTTTAGGTATCGACAAGGCCTGACAGGAGATGGGTGGTAATCTTAATGCTGAATTATCCAAGAAAACTCCATTTCTTGGCCTCAAGGTTTGGGAAATAGTTGGAGTTGTGGTTGGATTGTCTATTATTATGATCCTCTCCTTGCTCTCACTGTGTCTTACCTCAAGGAAGAAATCTAGAAAATCCAATGATAAGAACATTCCTGTTAGTCAGATACCAACTGTCTCAAAGGAAATCAAGGAAGTGCGGGTTGAGCAAGTATCACCGAATGGGTTTGCTTCCCATGATGGAATACTTCTTACCATTCATGACAAAACCGATGACAAAGAATCAGACAAGGTCATGGTTCATTTAGGTGTGGGGAAGATGAAGAATAATGGGGGTAGTAGCAGCCAATTAGGCTCATTTCATCCAATAGAGAAAGATGGAGGTGGGTCACTTTCTGGAGAAGATGGTAGCTTCGGCACGGTTGCGGTGCACAACCACTCTTCTTCTTACCCTATAACAGCTCCTTCGCCTCTGTCTGGCCTCCCAGAGTTCTCTCACTTGGGCTGGGGTCACTGGTTTACCTTGAGGGATCTTGAACTTGCTACGAACCGTTTTTCCAAAGACAATGTCATCGGTGAAGGTGGTTATGGAGTTGTTTACCGAGGACAGTTGATCAACGGGACACCGGTGGCAGTTAAAAAGATACTCAACAACATGTGAGTTCCAATACAATGTCCATGGTAGATACTTTACTTGCTTTGTTATTGTTCCTCTCAGTTATGTTGGAGTTTAACTCCTAAGTGTCTTTTTTACAGTGGTCAAGCTGAGAAAGAATTTAGAGTGGAAGTTGAAGCCATTGGACATGTCCGGCACAAAAACTTGGTTCGCCTTTTGGGGTACTGCATTGAAGGGACTCACAGGTACCTCAATTCTCATTTACAAAACAGTTCTGTAACAACATATATGATCTCAAATTTCCATCTAGATGAATAAAAAATTATATATTAGAACCTGCTACATGATGTCGAGTTCAGTCCCGGATTCGCTGAGTATATAATATGGTATATTTTCAGGATGTTAGTCTATGAGTATGTGAATAATGGAAACTTGGAGCAATGGCTTCATGGAGGTATGCGTCACCATGGATATCTTACCTGGGAAGCGCGTATCAAGATTCTCCTTGGAACGGCCAAAGCGTGAGTCTCTGCATCTATGCATCTAGCATTCTTAGTTGTTTGTGTGTTTGGATTGATTTTGATGAAAAGTAAATTAGTGTTAATGTGATTTATGTGTAATAATTTTTATATTCAAATGAATTATAGTAAAATAAATATTGTTTGGATTACACTATTGAAAATCACTTTTAAATAAAAAATTATTGAAAGAGACATCAATTTAAATAACTTTTTTATATTATTCTATCATTTTATTTTAGATATATACATAAGAATGTTAGTTTTGCATTTTTTTTCAATATTCTTTTTACATCAAACTCTTTTTCTGGTACTCTTGATACTCTTATTTGGGCTATAATTTTTTACTAATTACGATTCTATTATTACTTATAATTAATTTTTTAGTTAATTCATCCTTCCAATAAGAGCAATAATTCATATTATAAAAAAAATTGTAATAATAAATAGTACACAAAAATTATAATGACAAATTTTACAAAATCAAACAAAAAAATAAAATTCATACTTATCACTCTTATTACTTTATGATTAATTTTTTTATTTAATTTACCCTTTATAGTGGGATTAATAATTTGTAAGGTGAATTGTTCTTTGTGCCTCCCTGTAAAGAAGAGAATAAAGGATAGGGTTGGTAAATAAAAAAAAGTTCTCAGCTAATAGTCCAACGGTAAGAAGTGTAAAATCACTTCTGCTCTCAGAGCAAAAAAAAAAAAAAAGCAAAACAAAAAATTGAAGCTTTCAAAAAGTTTAAACATTCTCTTCATAGTCCAAACACTAAATCAAACACATCTATACTTGTTTCAGGCTTGCATATTTGCATGAAGCAATTGAGCCAAAGGTGGTACACCGAGATATAAAGTCAAGTAATATATTAATTGATGATGATTTCAATGCCAAGGTTTCTGATTTTGGCCTGGCAAAGTTATTGGGTGCTGGAAAGAGCCATGTCACAACACGAGTTATGGGAACCTTTGGGTTAGTACTTTTGCTGTCCCATTTAATGGAAACTTTCAAGTGCTCATTATTGATAAACCTTTTAAGAGGAAAAATATGTTCTTATATTTGCTTTTGCTCTAAATATTTCACAGGTATGTGGCTCCTGAATATGCAAATACTGGCCTTCTTAATGAAAAGAGTGATGTTTATAGCTTTGGTGTTTTGCTACTGGAAGCAATTACCGGAAGAGATCCAGTAGACTATGGACGCCCAACACATGAAGTGAGTAACTTTCTATTTTGGGCACTAAACACAGCTTGATATGTGTGTTTGTTTTCACCAATGTACTAAATAATCCTGAACGGTTTAGCTGTAAGTTTGATCCATGGAGAATGTCGATAATTTAGAACATAAACAATTGTGTTGTATATATGCTGTTAATTCTGTATATATAACACTTATGCACTCTGTCTGCCAACTTGACGGGTAAAACTTGACGGATATGGAAAACATAGCTTGTAGCGTTCTGTTTTTGGTTGTCTGATCCATGCTGACCCGCCGAATGACTAATCTACTGTCTCTAATTATTTTCTATTGTGAAAACAAAAGCCAATCATTGGGACATTAGGATTGAAGATTAGTTGATTGCTTGTTAGAACAGAAATAGGAGTGAGTGAATCTTTACTTCTTAGTGGATCCCTGCAGAAAGAGTAAACACCAATAGCATGAACATTCTGGAAAGGCGATACTAATTATATTGTTTGCATGTTCTTCATAATTGTTGCTGGTGTTCTACTACTACTGCTATTATTATTTAGAACTCTGCTACAAAAATGACAGCAAGATTTGTTACCCTTCCCCTTAAACCTTATCACAAGCTTGAAAATTTACACTCCCAACATGATGCACTGTTGGTGTCCCTATGAATTTGGATAAAATTTGATGAGTTCATGATCCATGCCGTTTAACTATTATTTTTCTTGATTATTAACAAGAATATCTCATGTGCTTCTGTTTACTTATTTCTACATTTACCCATGGTTGAGACTAATCCCATGAAACTGCAACGGTTTTCAGGTGAATCTGGTTGATTGGCTGAAGATGATGGTTGGAAACAGGAGATCAGAAGAAGTGATGGATCCAAACATTGAGACAAAACCATCAATCAGAGCTTTAAAACGGGCACTCTTAACTGCTTTAAGATGCTTGGATCCAGATTCTGAGAAAAGGCCCAAGATGAGCCAAGTTGTGCGTATGCTGGAGTCAGAAGAATACCCTTTAGCAAGAGAGGTTCGTTTTCCCACTCCCAGTTGTCATTAGTCATTATTAAATTCCCAAGTCTTTTGTTTTTTTGTTTTTTTTTTTTAAATCTTTTTCCTCAGTAGTTTGTCGTCAACTTACTGGTTCCCTCTATTTCCATGAATTTTCTCATTCCTGCTTATTTTCCCCTTATTAAGTTAAAACTAGTCAAAAGCTTGCTAGTTTTTTGTGCCTACTGCCAAGCCAGCCTAGAGTGTGGCCTGTTAAGGAGTCATGAAACTGGTCAAGTATTATTCATTGTAACATGTGCTAGGAAAGTGTATTGGATCAATAAAGTAGTTAAAGGTTGTACTTTTGATGGTTTTATTAAGAGATGCTATTGGTGACACATTGTTTGATGCCATGCGTCGTTTGGATAATGTCCAGGACCGGAGGAACAGAAGAAACCGAGGGGAAAGTGGTGATATTGATTCCCAAAAGGATTATTCTGACACAGACAAGAGTGAGATTCAAGGTTCTAGATAAAAGGGAGCAGAGAAAGTGTAACAGCAGACATGACTGAAAAAACACAAGGTTCTTTCAGAGGATGTGTGGGTGGTTATTGGGATGGGATGCGTAAAGTGGTAGGGTTTTTTTTTTTTGCTTGGAGAGTTTTAACCCTTTAGATCCTTGGATTTGCTTCCTATGATGGGCAATGCAGAGGGGTCGGTATATATTTATTTTGATTATTTTCCCTTATTTTTTAAAATTTAATTTATCTTTTTGTTGGTCTCCTTTTGTTTGTAGAATAGATAGATGTTGTTTCTGTATGAAGGGAAAGTGGGTTGTAATGGAAAAGAAGATTATGAACCCAAGATATTGGGGGTGTGTACATAAATGGTTATCTTTCCAATATTTCTTCCATGCTGTTGAGAAAAGATCAATTTATCCTAAGCCAAACAAAGATAAAAAGAAAGATCAGTTTATGGTTTTGGGCAAGTCCCTTGGTAGAGAATTTTTTAGGTCAAATCATTGGAGACCCTTCTTCAGTTGCGCAAGTCTATCGGCACATTGATTTACTTTAAAAAAGTAAAAAGTCTAAACAAGTAACTTACACATAAAACACATTAATATTTCACTCTCAAACATAAAATATTTAACAGCTCTTAGTTTCTACTTACTAAAAATTACTCGGTTCAATTCTCATATATGTAGAAAAGAAGTAAGAACCAGTGGATATGCTTTGACTATCGCAAAGGGAAAACAAACCAAGCAGTTAATGATATCACTGTATTGGTAACACAAGCTTATTTATTCTTGGGGCTTCTCCCAGTGGAGAGGCTTCACAATCTCCCATGTGAAATCAGGGTCATCTCTTCCAAAATGTCCATAAGCAGCAGTCTTCAAGAACCTGCCATTCCCACCCCTCTTGAGGTCCAAATCATTGGAAATCATTCCAGGCCTAAAGTCAAAGTTCTCCTTCACAATCTTCAGAATCTCCCTGTCTGGAACCTTCCCTGTCCCATAAGTGTCAATAAACACAGATAATGGGTCAGGAACACCAATTGCATATGAAATTTGCACAATGCACCTTCTTGCAATTCCACTGGCCACAATACTCTTTGCAGCCTGTCTAGCAATATAGGCTCCACTCCTATCCACCTTGGTGGGGTCCTTCCCAGAGAAGGCACCGCCACCATGTGCTCCCCAACCACCATATGTGTCGACAATGATTTTGCGCCCAGTGAGGCCGGCATCACCATGAGGGCCGCCAATCACGAACCGGCCAGACGGGTTGAGATGGAAAATGGTCTTCTCATCCAAGTACTTCTCAGGTATCACATACTTAATTACATGCTCTTTGAGGTCAGCAGCAATTTCATCATTGGTAACAGTTTCATCATGCTGCGTGGAAATCAGAACAGTGTGGACACGGACCGGGACCATTGCGCCATTGTCATTGTAGTATTCCACAGTAACTTGTGTTTTCCCATCAGGTCTCAACCAAGTGCAGGTCCCATTCTTGCGCACCTCGGTGAGGCGAGCACCGAGCTGGGTAGCGAGGACATGACTGAGAGGCATAAATTCTGGTGTCTCGTCCGTGGCATAGCCAAACATGTGACCCTGATCACCTGCACCAATCTCCTCCGGCCGCTTTGTGAGGTTGCCATGGACACCCTGTGCAATATCAGGGCTTTGCTGCTCCAGGTAAACCAATACATTGCAATTGTCTGCATCAAGGCCAACATCATCGGACACAAAGCCTATCCCGCGGCACGTGTCGCGAACAATCTTCTCATAGTCCACATTGGCTTTGGTGGTAATCTCTCCAAAGACCATGACCAAGTTGGTCTTTGTGCAGGTCTCACAGGCAACCTTGCTTTCTGGATCTTGCTCTAGGCAGGCATCAAGGACTGCATCAGAAATCTGGTCACAAAGCTTATCAGGGTGACCCTCATTCACTGACTCAGAAGTGAAGAGGAAGGTATCCATGATCCAAAAGCCCCAAGCTACAAAAAAGAAAAAGAACACAAACATATAGCATATGCTTCATGCTAAACATTTTTGTTGAGTCTCAGAATAAAAAGATTAAAAAGCATTAAAGCAGGGATGTCATGTTCAAAATCTGAATAAAGGGCACAGAACACAACATGATACAAGCTTGTTTAGGATATAACTGGGTAAACATGCCGAGGGAACAAGCTCTATATGCTATATTTCATTCCGGAATAAATATAAAAATAAAGTCGTCACTGTAGCAGAAGAATATAGTCATATAGAGATGTTGGTTCAAAGAATAACAGCATGAAGATAAGTTCTTCACATCCAAGAAATCAAAAGGTTTTTCTAATCATCTTTTTATTAAAAGGAAAAAAAAAAAGAAAGACAAAAACGGCATACAAATTATAATAGGAAAAGTCTAGGGGCCAGCAGTTTTATTGAATTTTGGCCAGCATGTAACCAGTAGAAAAAGGTGAGCCATTGGATGAAATCTCACACCAATCTCACACCATCAAATCATCATTGATGGCTAATTGATAGCTAACAATCACAAAAATTGCTGACCCCTAGCATTACTCGTTATAATATATTGGTACAACTGGAACACCGACTAAATCACTTGATCAAATCCAAAATAAGCATACAACCAGAGAAAAAATCACGAGATATCTGAAAATTGTTTACACTTTATTTAATTTCTTTACGGGACAAAAAATCCAACAAAAAATGGTTGATGGAGAAAATCGGCTGCAATAAGAGTCGTACCAAATAACTAAGATGTACAAACAACTCAAGCAAGAGCAAGATTCACTTCAATCAGTGAATCAGCACAACTTTTATCAAATAAATGGGAAAAAAAAGGGAAGTAAAAATCATAACTAAAGAGTTTAAAGTGCAAGCTAGATGGTTGCATAAGTTGTGAGAAACATGAAAGAAGTTGAAAGACACCAACCTTAACTAGATAGAACCTTTAAACGTGTTGACCAGAGAGTATGGAGACCACACCACCTTCTGAGCCTAACTCAGCTCTAAGAGGAGGATTCAGGTTTGGCAGTAGCCGTTTATAGGCAGATTGTGATCCCATGTGACCCTTCTTCCCATACCTTCTATAGTTCACAATGGCACATGTCGTAGCTTAGTTTTGACACGTATACTGGGAAAGGTGAAACGATGTGAAATGTTTAAATAAAATAATAATGCGGTGAGCGTGGATCGAACACGCGACCTTCAGATCTTCAGTCTGACGCTCTCCCAACTGAGCTATCCCCGCAATTGATATTTATATATTCATATAATTTAATTGATGTTATAAATCATAAAACTTTAAAATTTTAAACTCAATAATATTCTAAAAAGTTAGTCGTGTATGGTTTAGTTTGCACTGACTTTTTAAAAATATATTTATTTAAAAATTAATTTTGTATTTGAATAAAAAAATATATGTAATGTTTTTTTAATAGACAATTTATCTTTTAAAAATAATATATTACTTGCAAAATTTTGTATTTTACTTAAAAAAAAAGACATCACTTTAAAATACTTTACTAAATCAAACCTTACCCATTTTCACTAAAAATAAAAAAAATATAGTAATTGATTACTTTTCTTCCTTACATCATAGCTATCACATTTAAGCTAAAATGCACACAGCTATTCTTCTTTTTTTTATTATGTTAATTACCAGCAGATATTTGATAGATTAAAATCAGTAGATATTTGACAAGATTAACAAATTGAATTTTAAGATTGAAAAACTAAAGGAGAAATTATTTTCCAATTCGTTTATTAAAGAAGTTTTTGACTGTTAAAATAACATTTTATGAGATAAATTTGATAAAGGTAAAACAAATTTAGATGCCTAGCTCACCTGTTTTTTTATTTCTAATTTGTTAATGTGAACATAAGGTCAATCAAACTCATAAATGCTTATTCTTTTTAGAATATGTTACGGACCGCCACGAGTTCAACTTGACTGGTCGATAAGCCCAAACCTTCCCTCACGACAGGGAGTACCCGATGAGTCGGTTCTCAACACCCGACCCAAAGCGCACCTGACTTGCCAACTGGGCGGCCCAAGTCACTACGCCCAGCGACCGGTTGGGTTGGTACCCTCGGGGCAGTACCCTCGGAGTAGCACCTGAAGCTGAACCCGAAAAACCGGACGACCTGCTATTCTCACGCGGATCAAGACAGCTCACAGAAAACTTCTTGGTTAGTGAGTTAGGTCATCAATGGATCCACCCAGCACAGTATATAAGGGGAGAGTTGACCTCTCTCCCCAAGGTAAGTAACTTCTTACCTAATTTGGCTATCACTTTGTACGGACATTGACTTGATCGTCGGAGTGTCTTTGCAGGTGGCCACCCCCCCTCATCCACACCACCTCCGACGTCGCTAGTTTTTAACCCACATCTCTACACCCGCTCCAAGTCAGCCCAAGGCCTCACCCTCTCATCCTCTCATCTCTACCCGATTTGCCGAGCACCTGAAATCTCCTAGGTAACGAACAGAATAATACTAGGCATTCAAATTTTTTTGTTAACCAAGTTTAACCAAGTTGATCGTTTACAAAAATCAGTTATAACAAATATTATTCAAAATCTTATTATTTAACTTGATTGTACTTCGTTCATAAGAAGACTTAGATGTGTAGCATTACTAACTGTAATTTTAAATTTGTGTCCTAAAATGAAGGTAAAGTAAGGTTTGAAATTTATAAAGAATTGATAAATAATTAAAATTTTAATTTATTGCTAACTTGGTCCCGTAGCTCAGTTGGTTAGAGCGTTGGTCTTATGAGCCGAAGGTCGCGGGTTCGAGCCCCGCCGGGACCATTATTTTTTAATTAGTTGTATTGCTGGTCATAAGGAGAAACTAAAATCAACTTAGCATATCTCTGCACGACTCTCCATCATAACAACACAAAATTTTACAATTTTCTTTTCACAGATTACTTTTAAGGAGAGTACAATTTCAAGCTTGCACCATCTATTGATTCTCTTCTCTTTTCTTCAATCTTATTTATTCTTCGAAACAAGCTTAAATTCATCAAAATACCACCAAATTTGTTTCAATAATGAAACACATTGATATTGGCTTTTGGTGACAAAACGTATCTGCTTTATGCTTCAGAGATTATGCAATCAATAGCCTGTTTACATATGCCAGTCATTGTAGCCTCTGGTCCATAAACCTGAAACCAAAACACTACTTCAATCACACACACACACACAACAAAGGACAGGAAGAAGCTTTGTACTTTGTTGGCAATCCATTCTATCCTATAATATACGTTTTCATAAGCTTGTTTGGAATGTTAAGAATTAGAATTCACTCAAGAGTTGAATTATTTTTCTAGCTTTGGAACAACTAAAAATGAATTATTTGAATTCCTTTGAGAATTCCAATTCTCATTTTTTCTTCATTTGTAACTCAGACCAAAATGGGTATGATTTCCAAATCAACTCTCATACTCTTGAAACTTGAATTCTATTCTATAAATATATTATAGTCATTCCAAATCATGGAATTGAGTTTCAAATAGAAATGAATTCTTTTTCAAAAAAAAAATAGAATTCTTTTCTCATCTTAAATAGTTTCCAAACAAGCTTTTTAGTTCAAAACTTATAAGAAAATGAGGGACTGTCTGTGCTAGACTGTATCCTGTAATTTACGTTTTCATCAAATCATAATGCAAGATTTATGGAAAGATTGTTGCATTCCTACCTGAATCGGTAGTCCCAGTTCCTCCCCCAGTGCACGCATCTTCGCTAAACCAGCCTGATAATTTGGACCTCCTCTTCTGACATAAATGTGCATTCTTGCAGCTTTAAGCTTTGTTTCCTGAAGAGTCATGGGAACACCAATTTATAACTCTAAAATAACAGCTTGAAGCGGAGTAAGGATACACATACCAACAACATACCTTCTCTTTCAGGGCTCGAATAATCCCACTAAACGTGGCGGCAACATCAGTGAAGTTTGCAATGCCACCTCCAATAAGAAGGGCTCTCTTACGGCCATCGGGCTCAGCAGTGGCACACTGCAACAGTAAAAAGAACCCAACACAGTCAAGAACACAACTTTAGAGGTTAAGTCATTGTCGATCCCAACATATAAATTCACCAAACTTAAGCCACAGTCAAAAGAAATCTATTGAATTATGATATTTACATCAATTACAACTCTTGCATACTGTAACACCTCCTCCTCATTTGGAGCTCCACTATACTCAGCATAGTTTCCAAGCTCTGATGCGTAACCTAAATCTCCAACCTAGTAAATAAAGAGTATATTAGTCCCCAAAATAACTACTAAGAGTCAACCTGTTAAAATAACTGTTTTAGGTTGCCTTTGTTCAAATTTTGCAGCCAAATTGAGATAAATCCACAAAAATTGCAAATTACAGTATCGGCATATATAACACTTGCACCGCCTCCAGCTACCATTGTCCAAATGCGTCCTTTTGGGTTCAATATAGTAAACTTCAAAGATGCACTTGTCTGCCAAAAAGAATTGAAACAGAGAAGTAACTTCTGAAAAAAGGCTACGATAAAAATAAGGGAAGTGTAAGGTGTAAGACACCAAGGTTCTAGATCTAAATGAAATGCTGCAACTAACATGTACACTAAACTGACAAGAGAGGTCGGTAAGTAAAATTTAAGTATTTATGGTCAAATGTCTTGTTGATCAAACAATTGGTTGAGCTTTTTGAGTCAAAAAGGAAAAAAAAAAACACCTGAACATGTTAAAAACTTCAGATTCTGAAACAAGCATGAAAGGCTAGTTTTCAGCAAATTATATACTCTAGCAACCATATTTCAGAATAGTGATCTGCAGAGACAGTCAAGTCGTCAAGTCATCTCCTTTAACATCCAGATGAGGTTTGTGAAAGGATTCCTAGGTGCTGCGAGAGTTTCTTGTTGTGGTGCAGAGGCTTACAAAATTAGAAACCTTCATTCCCTCTTACATATGATTTGCCTATGTTGATATTATATTAACTATGCAGATAAAATCGAAGTACCTTCTCATCCAAGGAATGAATGAAGCTTTCTGTGGGGCTCAGAACTCTTCCAAAAGGCAATGGAAACTCTATATTACCCCACCTGAATGAACAAGAATATATATTGGAATCAGCCAGTTGTTTTAATGAATTGCCTTATTTGCTTTGAATTCAAAATTAAAATATTTCAAACATCAATATCAAATTCAAAGGACTATACTTGTTGAAGTTCTTGAATGCAGCAGTGTCATCCAATTCCCCTCTCATATCCAGTGGATATGGCTTGTCATTCACCAGTGTAAATGGATTCATCTCTAGGAAACTGAAGTCCAAGTCTAAGAAAAGGAGAATTGGGAGGAAAAAACGTTAGAGCTAGACCTGAAAATTATATTTAAATGAACAACCATGATATGCATTATTGATGAGTAAAGTAACATGCAAATTGACTAGTTTTTCTAGCTTGTAAATTGCATACCTTGAAAGACAGCAAACACACCGATTATGAATTTGCCAATTGTGCCCCGAATCTGAGAATTAGAAGCAGAATAAGCATTTGCAAACATGCGTTGCATAATATAAATATAATTTTTATTTCTATGAATAGTTAACGTGCTACAAAGTTCCCATAAGTGCTAATTGAAACACTGACCTCCAAAGGAAGTGTAGCAATCAGCGGCGCACACGCCTCCGGAGTCATAGGTTTCTCTGTTGGAAGGAATATAGTCTTAACCTATATACATATACATACAATAAGTATCAGAAATATATGAGGATAATGAAAGAGCAATTCAGAATTCAAGTGTAGAAGAGGGTACTGAGCAGTACCTTATCCCAGTTCTCCTCAATTTCGATGCCGCCAGAATCAGAGAAGCTGATGGCAGAGCCGAGGCGTTCGGAAACAATGGAGAGATAGAATTCTTGATCATGTGGAACAAAGGGTTCAACAATGAAAGTGGTGATAGGTGCCTTGCAACCAGCGATGTCAACCTCAACGCCGAGGCGTGCTTTGACAAAATCGGCGACTTGAGCAATGTCCAAATTGAGAGCGACGAGGCCACTCTTACCGCGCTTGCCGAAGAGCATGTCAGGCTTGACCACCAATTTTGTAGAGGAAAGCCATGGGTGTTGGTTAGTCAACTCAGTGAAGTCCGTTGACTCCGTCACCTATATGGATGCGATGAGAGTGAGAAAGAGATGAAAGGAAAGGAAAGAAAAGGAAATTGAGGTTACCTGAGCAGATTGAATTTCGAGGTTAATGGAAGCGAGTCGGCTTAGGTGATCCTTGAGGAGCCTCTTGGATTGGTACTCTCTGATCTTCTTCCTAGCCATGTAGCAGTGACGATGATGATTATGATGATGAAGAAGTTGATACAATCAATTTATTCTGAAATCTGAATAGATGGTCGTTGGAAGCAAGATGGAGGGGTTTGGTGAACGTTGAATGCCGATGACTGCTGTCTTGTCTTGGTAGGAATCTGCTGTGACCAATTTTAGTTTGTAATTTCTATTTCTGTAGTTCCCAGTAAAATAAAGGGCGGGTAAGACTAGTGTACCTTAGAAGAGCGAAAAATTTATGCACGTTTAACTAATTTAATAATTTTATGATAAAACAATATTTATTTTTTGGTCAGCGTGATTTTACTAATATTATTTGTTTTTTTTGTTGGGTCTCTGTTGTAAGGCCCAAGATAAAAGGGCTAACGGAAAAATAGAAGGACCCAGGTCTGGTTGTCACTGACAGAAAAAAAATAAATAATAAAAAAATAAAAAATAAAAAAGGGCGAGGAGAAGGATGGAAGGGGTGTGAGATGGTGGTGTGATGGTCGCACTCGCATCACGCTCAGAAAAGGGAAGAGTTAGAAAAGAAGGGCAGTGCTGGAGAATTGAATATTACTATTATTGAATTCCAAACACGCCTCTGCCTCTGTCTCTGCCTCTCCGATCCGAATCGTGAACTCGGTGAGTATGTGTATCCCTTCTTTCTTTTCTCTTGCGATCTCGATTGGTTTCCCGATCTCTCTCTCTCGAACACACACACTTTACAATAAATACAGGGAAACAAACTCTGACTACTGATCAATCACTCTTCTCAAATCCAATTTACCTGCACCAATTATCGATTTAATTTTGTCCTACAGCTTCTGCTGCTTTTGGCTATTATTTGAAGTTAGTTTTGAGCTCTCAATTGGAATGCATTCGGTTGCTTCTCTTTATCTGCTATTACATATGTCGAATTGCATTCCTTCTGTGGCAGGGTTGGTGATGGAACAAAGCTTTTGATCGAGTTTAAAGCCAAAGGGATTGGATTGGTTTGGATTGGGTTGGATTGGATTAGATTTTATTAGATTGGTTTTGATTGAATTGGATTGGATTGTGCTGTTTATCTATGGGGACTGAAAATCCCGGTCGTCCGGGCTTCCCTGCAAGACCTGCTTCTTTGCCTTTTGCCGCCGCTCCGCAGACTGCCACACCTTTTTCATCAACCGGGCCTGTGGCTGGATCAGAGCCTCCTTCTTTCAGACCTACTGCTATGCCTCCTCCTCCTCAGGCATCCTCGCTGTTTTCATCTTCAGGACCTCCAGTTAGACCAGGCGTGCCTGGTTTTAGACCTGCACCACCAGGCACGTTCAATGACCCATCAGTGCCTCCTCCTCAGCCTCCATCGGCCAATGCCCCGCCTGCTGCTGGGACTTTCCTGCGCTTTCCACCCCCACCGTTTTCCTCATCAGGTCAAGTGCCTCCGCAGCAGCGTGCTCCATTTGTGGGGCCACCGCCCATCCAGCAATCTGGAAGTCAACCACCATCTTTTCCATCACCTCCACAGCCTCAGACCCCTTTTGTTCAAATGGGGTCACCCCCACAGAGTATCAGTCCTGCACCTATGGGCTCAAATGTGCCTCCCCCTACACCTACACATCAGCCGCCTTTTCCTGGATATGCCCGCATGCAGCAACCTCCACCTGCACATTCCTCTTTCCCCCCGAGTCAAGGAAATTATGGACCTCCCCCACCACCAGTGTCTTCTCCCTTTTTGCCTCAGCCAGGAGGTTATGCTCCATCGCCCGCAGTGGCTGCTCCTCTAGGCATGCAGCCGCCAGGATCTGGTCCCCCTATTGGTGGCATTCAGGGCTTGGCAGAAGACTTCAATTCCCTTACAGTGCAAACTCGTCCTGGAACAATGGATCCATTGTTTGATTCCAGTGAACTTCCCAGGCCGTTGGATGGTGATGTGGAGCCGAAGAATTTGGATGCCATGTATCCTATGAACTGCCATCCCAGATATCTAAGACTCACAACAAGTGCAGTTCCTAGCTCCCAATCCTTAGCTTCAAGGTGGCATCTGCCTCTTGGAGCAGTTGTATGTCCACTCGCAGAACCTCCGGAAGGGGTTAGTGCCTTTTTACTTGTTTGATGAGCTGCAACACACTGGTAATGTTGTTATTTTCCTTAGTTCATCACTGTTCATTGTTTTCAGGAGGAGTTGTCTGTAGTTAGTTTTGCTCCTGCTAGTGTTGTACGCTGTAGAAGATGTCGCACATATGTTAATCCATATATGACATTTACAGAAGCTGGAAGAAAATTCCGCTGCAATGTCTGCACGTTACTTAATGATGGTACTTTTTACTTCCATTGTCTCTTCATTTCCTTTGAAAATTAGAAGGTTTATAGAAGAAATAATGGACGGAGTAAGTCTCTGCTAAGCAGATATGAGATGTTATTTGAAAGTGATCAAAATTTCAGACAAACACATTTTGATGATGAGAAATGATCTTTTTAGTCACTCTGAAAATCCATTAATTGTTTGAATTCTATTTGATGTTTGGCATATACTTATCATGTTTTTCCTTTATAAGTTGCACGTAGTGTGGTGTCAGTGCTATGGTTGCAAACTTTGGTTTCAAAGTTTTTGGACACAATATGTTCTGTTGAATAAGTTATTACTATTATTATCATGATACCTTGAGCACAGCTGAGATATAATGTGAAACTAGACTGGTGTCTGCATGCCTGATGAAGAATTTCTGTGATGGTAGTTACAACAAATACATCTTGTATATTGCAATTGGCTGAATACTATCTGTCTTATGATGTTAATACATTGAGTCTCATGTACAGTTCCTAGTGAATATTACGCACAATTAGATGCCACTGGCAAAAGAGTTGATTTGGATCAACGACCTGAGCTTACAAAGGGTACTGTAGAATTTGTTGCTCCTGCTGAGTATATGGTGCGGCCTCCTATGCCCCCAGTTTATTTCTTCCTCATCGATGTTTCGATATCTGCTGTTAGAAGTGGCATGATTCAGGTGAGCAGTTTATTTCTGGTGCAATCTATAGCTTGAACTGCTTAACTTCTGTTTCTGAATTGTTCTGTGGTTTTCAGTTATGTATTTATTTGATATTTATGACTTACTTTATTTGTATTTTGGTGATCGTTGGGTGTGTCCTGCAACTATAGATCAGTTTTCTCTAGATTAATTTCGTGTAGAAATACTTCTAGAGGAATGGGGTTTATTTTGGGAAGTGGGAATGCTATCCAAACGTAAGTCTGACAGATCAAGTTTTATGTGGATGTTACAATGGCTATATGCAATGGTAGAATATTAGAAGTAAAATTTTCCAAGCAGTAAATTTTTTATAATCAAATTTGTAAATGGAAACTTTGGGTTAAAGAAGTCACAAAGTTAAACAAGTTATTTTTCTTATCTAAACAGCCATTGTTCCATAATCACTTGAAACATTAAAAAGGAAAAAGAAAAAAAAAATCTCAGCTTCATGCTGCATTTTGGATGTGTTACCAAATGTACTTGAGATCTCGTCGTTCAATTTTATTGTTCTTAATGCAGATTGTTGCTGAAACAATCAAGTCATGCTTAGATGAGCTGCCTGGCTTTCCACGAACACAGATAGGGTTTGCAACTTTTGACAGCACTATACATTTTTATAATATGAAGGTTTGCAATATCATTAATGTTATGAATAATGACATATCTTCACGTTCACCGTAGCTGCCAAAATTTATATTAGTAATTCTATATTATGTGTTTGCAGTCATCCCTGACTCAGCCACAGATGTTAGTAGTCTCAGATCTGGACGATGTATTTGTTCCACTGCCAGATGATCTTCTAGTTAACTTGTCTGAATCAAGAAGTGTGGTTGAAACCTTCCTAGATAGTTTACCATCCATGTTCCAGGACAATGCTAATGTGGAATCAGCTTTTGGTCCTGCTCTCAAGGCTGTATTTATGGTTATGGTATGTTATTTCCTTCTCAACATTCAACGGTGAATCTTGAATATTTGTTTTCCTTATAAGTAGCAACCATATTCTATATTCTATTTAGTATTTATGCTGTTGATGTGGAAAATATTACACTTAATTTGCGAGATTAATTCTCATGGTCGATTCCCTAGAATTGGAATATAGTTTCTTGCTTGGTTTCAACTTTCAAGTTCCAATTTGGGCAACTAACCTACTAGAAACTCACTTAATAAAACAGATACAACATATAAATTTGAGAAGCAAGTTACATGCAGAATTTTTTTTTTTTTTTTGGGGGAGGGTGGGGGAAGGTGAGGTTACTTTGCTTATGTAACCTTAGGATGGCAAAGGTGGAAATGGCATATAATGCGCTGGTTCAACTAAGTAATTTGTTTGGGAGTAATTCAGAAGAGAGAATGGAAAGGCAAGGGATGGAGGTGTTCCTCTAAAGTATGCGGTTAGATATTGACTGATACGCAATTCCTTTCTCTTCTCTTATTAAACTTTTTGAACAAGCCCTATTATTAGCATGTTGTATTTCATTCTCCTCCTGATCCTTTCATTCTTAATTTGTCGTTCCCTTCCATTCTCTACAAAACTCTATGGCCCAAGGGAATGCCATCAGCTTGGAATGTTTACTTTCAGTACACTTGTTCCCATATATTCAATAATTATATTTTATATGCTTTATTTT
This sequence comes from Arachis hypogaea, assembly GCF_003086295.3. NCBI lineage: Eukaryota > Viridiplantae > Streptophyta > Magnoliopsida > Fabales > Fabaceae > Arachis > Arachis hypogaea. The sequence continues at coordinate 6,018,517 of NC_092041.1, read as the reverse complement.
TTGATGGTCTTTTATTCCTCTTCTGCAGAGTCAACTTGGAGGGAAATTGCTTATTTTTCAAAACACACTTCCATCTCTTGGTGTTGGCCGTTTGAAATTACGTGGAGATGATTCTCGTGTTTATGGGACAGACAAAGAACATGTGTTGAGATTGCCTGAAGATCCATTTTATAAGCAAATGGCTGCTGAGTTTTCTAAATTCCAAATATCAACAAACGTGTATGCATTCAGTGATAAGTACACTGACATAGCCTCCTTAGGTAAATTTTTACTATCTCTTCTAAGTTCATCAACATACTATAGTCTTGAAGAAATCTAAACTCGATGCTTTGGATTAGAAGACTTTAAAGCTTAAACTGATATGTATGATGGTTCTTTGTTAGCCTAGCATTCTTTTATGATGTTTTGCCCACCCACTGACCCCCCCTTCTCTCTCTCTCTCTCCCGAAACCAAAAAAAAAAGGAGCTTTGGCCTCATGCTCTTGAAAATATTTTTTGGGGTATTTTTTGTAACTTTCCAAATTAAGTATTTGGGTATATCATGTTGAGCAGACTTGATCTGCACTCTACACGTGTGTGAAATTAGTTCATCCCTCCATTTTGACCACTGAATATATGTGAAATGCTTAGTCAGAGTTACCAAAATATCCAATATCCATTGATGGGTGGTTATTATCTGTACATAATATAAGCACCTTTTGTTTCCCCATAATTGTTAGATTTGATTCTCTTAGCATGACTGATCTTCTAAGCACTTATTTGCATCCTAATGATCTTATATATGCCATTGTGTATGATATATTTATACTTTACCCTCTATCTAGGAACTTTGGCGAAGTATACTGCTGGTCAAGTGTATTACTATCCTGCTTTCCAGTCAGCAATTCATGGGGAGAAATTGAGACATGAGTTAAGAAGAGACCTTACTAGAGAAACCGCATGGGAAGCTGTAATGCGTATTAGATGTGCAAAAGGTATGTGCATTGATTATGTTTTGAAAATCTTAGCTTTTCATGTAACCGACTGAGGGATAAGGCTTTGGTTTTGTTGTTGCTGTGTCACACAAAATGAATACACACTACCTGATAATTATCTCTGTTTGTAGGTGTTCGCTTCACAACTTATCATGGAAACTTTATGCTAAGGTCCACTGATTTGTTAGCACTCCCAGCTGTAGACTGTGATAAAGCCTTCGCCATGCAGTTATCTCTTGAGGAGACATTATTGACAACTCAGACAATGTATTTCCAAGTTGCATTGCTGTATCCTTCAACCATTCTTGAAGATATTTTGTTATTAATTATAGTTTTTAGCCATTCGAGTATTTTACAGTTATTTCCCCATATGATGATTATCTCTATTTGAGATAATGTCTTTAAGAAGTTAGATATATTTCTAAAGTGTTTATGCATTCTTTTCTTTGCACATGAAACAATATATACTTTTTGAAAGACATTCAAATTATGTTATCATGCTTTCTTTTTCTATTATTTGCTCCCCACTATTTAGATGTCTCCTTGCCTGATATTGAGTTAACTTCGATAAATTAGTGATGATTAGAATATAAAATTTTTAAAAGACAGGTTGCATCCTTAACAACAACATAGATATACAGCATCTTGTGGAGAAAGGCGTATCAGAGTACACACAATGGCAGTTCCAGTTGTTACAGACTTGGGAGAGATGTATCGTTTGGCTGATACCGGTGCTATTGTATCCCTGTTTAGTAGGCTTGGTATGGTAAATACATATTTACTAGTGAGATCATATGCAATCATGTATCACAATTTCTTCCATCTTTCTAAACACTTCCTTTTTGTTTGCAGCTATTGAGAAAACATTATCCCAAAAACTAGAAGATGCACGAACTGCTGTGCAACTAAAAATTGTGAAAGCCCTGAAGGAATATCGAAACCTTTATGCCGTGCAACATCGCTTGGCCAACAGAATGATATATCCTGAGTCTTTAAAGTTCTTAATGTTGTATGGATTAGCTCTTTGTAGATCAATGGCTCTTCGCGGAGGGTTTGGTGATGCTCCCCTGGATGAAAGATGTGCTGCAGGGCACACAATGATGGTTCTACCAATAAAAAGACTGTTGAAACTTCTCTATCCTAGTTTGATTCGACTTGATGAATATCTCCTGAAAGTATGCATATTGCCTTTCAAACTTTACCAATAAAATGGTTTAGTTATCCTATTCTTGAATTATCTCTTCTTGTGTGGTCTCTAGGTGGACCTGAAAAGTATTGAGAGAAGGTTAGCCTTGACCATGGAGAACTTGGATTCTAGGGGCCTTTATATATATGATGATGGCTTCCGGTTCATTTTATGGTTTGGCAAGGGGGTTTCCCCTGAGATAGCTAGAAATTTACTTGGGGCAGACTTTGCAGCAGAATTATCAAAGGTATCGAATACTCCTTCTGCACGACAATAAATTCATATTATTTGCTTTTTAAGGTAGGGGAGGACAGGGCTAGAGAGAATAAGGCTTTATTGTAGGTTGTTGTCAGTTGGAGCAGCTTCCTCAATCTTTTTGAACACACCCAAACCCCCCCCCCCCCCCCCCCCAAACAAAAAAGTATAAACTTTGGTTGTTTCCTTTTAATTCATCAACTATTGATTATGAAGAATTCTCGCCAATTCTTAGATGTGTATTTGATTTGGAAAGTATATTTTATGTTTGAATTTATCTATACCAAGTTTATATTTTGAATTTGATTTTTATATACGATGGTTCCTAACCTTGTGAATACTTTTTCACTTCTTTGTACTCAATCTTAGTATCAAAATGTAGTAGAGTAGATATACTTGTTGCTCCGTTATTTTTCTGGCTAAACAATTTGTAATCCATTTGGTGCATGTGTGCATGTGCTATCTTTTTTGGTCTTCTTAAATGAACAGGCTACACTCAGTGAGCATGATAATGAAATGTCAAGGGGGCTGATGAGGGTACTTGAGAAATTCAGAAACGCAGATCGTGCATACTACCAGCTGTGCTACCTTGTGAGGCAAGGTGAACAGCCCAGAGAAGGATTCCTTCTTCTTACAAACCTTGTTGAGGACCAGATGGGCGGTAATAATGGTTATTCGGATTGGATGCTACAGATATCACGACAAGTTCAGCAATGACATTAATGTATGGGTAGGTACTAACTGCAATCTTTTAGTTGGAAATTTTAGTTGCATCTGGTGAGTTTTATTAGGGCAGTCAATGGACACTAAGTTTTACCTGTTTGATATATTAATGCATATTTGCCAGTAAAATGTGTTTGTGGTTCTTAAAGTGAAAATTCCTGTGTGTTTTGTTGAACCCTCTTTGACAGCTTGTCTATATATATATGCATGGTTTCTGTTAGGATCTTTATCTATCTCAAAAGCGAGGACTATTCCTTTCTCCGTCGGGAATAAATCGATTCTAGCCTTCCGGGTGCATCGTGAAGCAGGGATTGTGGACTTGGTGGATTGGTCGTAACTCGTGAGAAGGGTAACTTTGGACTTTGAACTGTTTGTTCGCCCTGAGATGTGTGTTGATTAGATGAACTCTACAATAGTGATTAAATTCAAACGTTCTTTCCTGTCTTGATATATAGATGGGAAAAAAAAAGACTGTTTTCCCTTATTTTTCCTTGTGAGATAAGTTATCATTTTGTGTCTTATATTTCCTTAGTTGTTATTCTTTCATTGTAGAGAAAGAAAGTAGACAGAGAGAATAGATGACATGTGAAATCAGTATGCAAAATCTTGAATTTTGTTTGGCCACGATCATTATTTATTCTGCCGTAAGGATTGGAAACCACCCCCCTCCCCTTCTCTCTTCTCTCTCTTTCTGCCTTTTTTTTTTATAGGAAAATTGATTTTTTTATCAACCTAAGTTGCATGTTAAAATGATTACATTGTCTAGAACCTTATGTAATTGTTTATTTGGACAAGATCACAAGATATTACTTTGGAAAATTAACGTGATTAAAAAGAAGTGTTTAAAAATGCACTAGTAATTTAATGGATGGACTATGGAATATCATTTATGAATTATGAATGGAGAGAGGTGTAAGAGTGCAAGTCATTTTCTTTCTTTTTGTATAATTTACTATACTGTGGCTTCCGCTCAGATGATGATGAGTTGTTTCCCTCTTTCCTGGTCAACATAAATTCAAATATATCGCATTGGTAAACGGCGATGTATCGTTTAATACATAGCTAATGCTGTTTGTGGCCTAGTAACCAGCGTCTTCCAATAAAATTGAGCAATCAGGAGCTCGCACACTTGTGTTTTGGCAGAATCAATATTTCAGAAGACTCAGTTTATTTGACCCAAAATTTAGAAAGTGTGTCAGATTGGAAACCCGAAGAAAGAGTTACAGGTTGATCTGGCTTGAGAGTTGAGAATCAGTCTTGACCGGTTTGAAATCCAGTCCTGGTCCTAGTTTCATTGACTCAATCCCTGGAATGACACCATTCTTTATGGCCTAATTAAAATGTGTTTCTTAAGGTTATGGTCAAATTATTAATATTAATATTTATTCTAAAAATATATTTTAACTAACTTCTTATTTAGTTTAAGATGAAATAAGTACAATCTATTTAAAGCACTAATGATACTTGAATTACTCAAAAAATATAGCGCCAAAATTATGGTGACACTTTTAAGTTCCAAAATCACATAATGTCAGTTGCAGCCTACAAGTTGACTGTCACGAGAGGCTTATAATCTAGTCCATAAATAATAATAATAATATTGAAGTATTTACTTAGTAGATAATATTAGATTCGGTGTAATTTTCTTGTAAAGAATCTTTGTAGAGTTTCATATTTAAAAATGAACAATTTTGATGAAGTTTTGTCAATAGTTTTTGAAAAAATAAGATTTTTTTTTTCTGGATCTCAGTCTTAGACGTGTCTCATATGTTAGTTTATTATATATTATAAAGAAAAAATATTAGATGAACAAATATTTTTGTAATTAAGTTCACAATTAAGTCTTAGGTCTAGTTTGGGTAAATTTTTTAAATAAGTTTTTTCGAAAGAAGAGTTTAAAATATAATTATTTTTATTAATAGCAACTTATGAATAAGTTATTTTGTGTTTAGATTTTTAGTTATAGAAGTACTTAGTTTAAAATTTAAGCATTTGGAATTTTGAATAAATGATTCAAAAAATACAAATTTTTTTTACACAAGAGAATAGATATTAAGCTCTATATATTATCTTTTTTGGTATTTTATGTCTTAATGTCACGTTTATTTGTTGAATTTGCTGAATTAATTACATACTTTATGCTTAAAAAATTGCTTATATTGATTAGAATTTATTTATAATGTACTACATTTTAAGTTCATCCATCTGCTATAATACTATGGTGGATTTTTGGCATTCCTCCGTGATCCGCAATAAAAAACTATGCCCGCAAGTCAAAAAATTCAATATTCAAATACCATTTTATCCTATCATACACTTATTATCAGCGTCAACGTTACAAAGAATAACAGGATCTATTCCATCTTTACAATCAAATCTCTGTTTAAGAGTTAGTTATATTTGACAAAAACAAAGTCTTGCAACTTCTGGTGCTCAAGTTTGCTTCTCCTCTTAGAATGAATCTACAATCAAATTGAAATAGAAAAACAAAAATGTGTCGATTTTTGTTGATAACTTGGTGTCATTTCATGAAATTATTAAATTGTAAAGGAGAAAACCACTTAAGAGTTGAGATTTACCACTTGTTTTAAGAAGAGAGGCAGAAGAGAAATTTAGGATTTTTCTTAGTTATATATACATGAGAGTGAAAGTAATTTTAGTAACTGAAAAGTCGCAGACTAAAAAAGGACAGTAAAAATACGCATATACCTCTTTTAAAAATACGCATATACCTCTTTTCTCGTGGATATTGTTTATAGGGAAAAAATAGATTTCAGCATCCACATAAGATCTCAGCAGGATTTGCCGAGAAAAGTTGGAATTTGACCGAAATCCTGCCACAATACCAGTTGGGATGGCTGGGATGAAAAAACCAATATCTCATCTGATCTCGTCTCAGATGCGTGCTGGGGTGGGGTGGGTTGCCTCAATCCTATTAGGGTCCCATGGGATTGACTGCTATCATAGGTAACTCTGCAAATAATATAGGTCTACAACAATCAAAATTTTCATTTCAAATTAGGTGGAAACTCAGGTGCAGTCAACTTCACGTGAAGTTGATAGCTGAGAGCTGTTAGACAATTTGACCGATTTGACTAAATTTTCATCTAACGGTTCTTAACTATCAACTTCACGTGAAGTCCACCTTCAAATTATTATTCAGAGTTGTGTTAGATCACATATTATCACATGCTTTTTCTTTGTTTAACGATCTAGAGAAGAGTAAAAACCCGGATAGATTTAGTTGTTTGTTTGGTTCCATCTTAAGCTTTTAGTTAAAGTCATAACAGTTTAATCCCAAAAAGAAAGAACAGTTGGCCTAAACTGCCAGAAACAATTAATATCCGGGTTAACCGGGGATAGGATAAAGATAAACCAAAAAAATTAAATGATCAGTTTGAACAGTCAAAGAGAGTTGCCATGCTTGTCGCAGATATTTTTTACTTTTGTAATTAATAATTTTTCCATCCGTAAATGGCAATGCATGATTGCATATATCCAAGAAAAGAAAAATAATAAGTATATATAGCGAACTGCATTTCTGTTTATATTTTTAAGGATAATTCAATTTCTTACAAAATTAATCTCTAATCATTCACAAAGAGTAAAACTATTTAATCCATAAAAAGATGGTTTTAAATGAATGTCTCAAAAAATAAATAATAAATAATAATTTTATTTTTATCTGTTTATTAAAAATCACACAGTCTTTTAAAAGAATAATTATTTATATAAAAATATTTTTATGTAAAAATAATTTATTTATATGAAATTATTTTTATATAAAAAATAATAATTAAATTTTTTTAAATAATTTAATATATTTAATTAAATTATTTAATATACATAATACAAATTTATGTCTTAATTATTGTGAGATGTTTGAATAGTAAACACTAAAGATTAGTATTTATTTCATAATAATAAAAAAATTATTAATATATATTCTAAAGATATATTTTACTAAAATTATATAAAATATAATATTTTATATTTTAAATATATTAGATAAAATTTAATTTTAATATACTATTTATATAAAATAACATTACATATATATTTAATTATATAATATTATATCAATAAAAATAACTATAGTTTATATTAACTACATAAATAATTATTTAAAAAAAATAAATATTATTAAAAAGTTATACAAAATATTTTATAATATCAATATATTAAAATTAAATTCATATTAAATATATGAAATTAAGAAGCAAAATAACTAAATAAAAAAAGAAGGTAGAGTTTGTGGTTTGACTGTGAGGAATGGATGTATTGGTCTTAGATGTATAGTAGTTAGTAGACCACACAGTAAAGCAGAAACACTATTTGTCTTTCTTGCAAAATGCAGAGTCTCTCACACACAAATTTCATAAACATAAAACTAAAGAGAACCAACCAACGAACCTGTCTGTCACCTTCTTCGATCTAACCCACCTCACAACCAAACCTCCTTCGCTTTTCATCTTCATTTTCATTTTCATTTACATTTTCATTACATAACATAATATGCTTATGCTTATGCTTATGCTTCCCAAGGTATATTTTATATTCTATTATATATTTATATTTCCTTCCTCTTTCTTATTACTTGTTTCATTTTTTGCTTTTATGCCATTTACTTTCCTCAATTCTACTTTCGATCCTCTAACCGATATAACTTCTATCTTTTGCTTTTTCCCTGAGCTGAAGTCGCAATACTTCTCTTAATTAATTTTTCTGCACTCGGATCGGGTTTTCCACCTCCGTTCTGCTATTAGGATCTCTTTTTCATTTTTGGGGAATTTTTTTTTAAATTTTGTAATTTTTTTGGCGGGTGTTGCGACGAGGTGTTTTTCGTTGGATTTGTGATTCCTACGGATGGATCTTTGAAGTTCACTCAATGGGAAAATGAAGGAAAAAATTGCATTTATTGTTTTCATGTATTTTTGGACTTAGGTTTTCTGTGCGTAGAAGGTGGTACTTTACTGTTTTTGCTTCAGTTTCATGCTCATTTATTTAGTTTTGCTTTGATTAAAAATTAAAAAAGATAATTTTGTTGCTGTTGATTCTAGAAGGCAGATGAGTGAGTTTTGAGCTGTTGAAGAAGTTGCAAGGAAGTGAGGGAAGAACCTGAATATGGCGTCTGTTGGTATGGCACCAACATCAGGCGTGAGAGAATCAGGTGGCGGCGTTGATAGATTGCCGGAAGAGATGAACGATATGAAAATTAGGGATGATAAGGTATGCCACTACACTCTGTTAATTTCTTGGCACAATATCCCTTTTCTTTTTGTGTTTTGTGTTTTTAAGTTTCAGAGTTTAGTTCTTTATGGTTTGGTTCATCTTGCAGGAAATGGAAGCTACAGTTGTTGATGGCAATGGAACGGAGACCGGCCATATTATTGTAACTACTATTGGTGGTAGAAATGGTCAACCAAAGCAGGTACATCTTCTCCTTCTATCTTTTTCCCCTGATATATCTGTGGAATGCTTTAAATAATCTAGCTGATAACTAGTTTATTGTCTCACTTGCTGTGTTGACATGGTGCTTGGATGATGTAGGCTAGTATATAAACAATTTAATTCATTTGGGGACCTTATTTTTTTTGAATATGTTATTTTCCCCTATCTTGTCTTTTATAGATGTTGTGATGAGGAGTGTGGGGATTTGCATGAGATTTAATTTAATTTATTCTGTTTATCCTTAAAATCAAAAGTGTGTTATCCTCAAGATTTGGTTATTATGCCAGCTGTACTGCATGCTGACTTGAATTTTTATACAGTGAATAGCACAACTGTGTGCTGTCTTCAACATGTTTGTGTTGTGCTTTGTCATTGGTAAATATCCTCTCCCATACGTTAGGATATAGATATAGTTAATATATCATATATTAGGGTTTTATTTTCATCTTCATCTTTTATTTTGAAAATGCTAAGGAGACAATAACCCAAACTTATCTTATTTAACTAACATCCATAATTTCATATATATATATATATATATATATATATATATATATATATATATATATATATATATAACATCTATAATTACACCCTTGTTACATCTGAAATTACTCAATTATTCTAGCAGTAATTAAAGAATACAAAATAAGGTAAGTGGTGATTAAGAAATGCAAAATAAGGTAACATTGTCTCTCAAAACATTTTCTCGGCAATACTAGTGAGACAATAATCTAAAGTTATCTCATTTAATCTGACATTCATAATTTCATGCATGTAACATCTATTATTACACACTTATTTCATTTAATATTACCTATTACAACGGTAATTAATGAATCATGAATGCAAAATAAGGTAACTTTGGGCTGATTTATACTGATTTTTATTGTCTCCCAAACATTTTTATTTTGTTTTGATTTATTTAACTGTATTTGTAAATTATTATTCCATTTTTAACATAAATGCTCATTTATTGCGGTAGATTAATTGAACACCTTTCTTAATTCTTAATGTTTCAGACTATAAGTTACATGGCAGAGCGGGTTGTTGGGCATGGATCATTTGGGGTTGTCTTCCAGGTGCTGATTCCTATACTGTGTACTGGATGATGTATCGTTTGGCCTTTCAAATGCAATGTCAATGTGCCTCTGATGCTGATTTTATTTATTTATTTTGGCCTTTGTAATTGTGTAGGCTAAATGCTTGGAGACTGGTGAAACTGTAGCTATCAAAAAGGTTCTTCAAGATAAGAGGTATAAGAATCGGGAGCTTCAGACAATGCGTCTGCTTGACCACCCAAATGTTGTCTCTTTGAAGCATTGTTTCTTTTCAACCACTGAAAAGGATGAACTATACCTTAATTTGGTACTAGAGTATGTTCCTGAAACAGTTAGCCGTGTGATCAAACATTACAACAAGTTGAGCCAAAGGATGCCACTAATATATGTGAAACTCTATACGTACCAGGTATGCTTAATTGTGATCCCTTTATCAGTTGTATACTGAGGAATATCTGTCTTAAACTGTTAATGTTATAGATTATTTTCTAGAGTTCTATACCTTGATTTTGCTCAAGTTTTGGAGCATGCATTGAACATTAATGATGAATCTTAAAAGCATGCTACCCCGGTTCTTATTTTTTTGTTCTTTTTAATAAATCATAATCTCATCTTGATGAACAAGTTGCAACTAGTTAAATGAAATGTATTTAGTATTTAAATATTATTATGAACATAAAAAGGAATTTAGAAGCCTGATCTCTGCAATACTTTCCTTTCAAATCCATTCCATTTGAGTTGGCATTTTCTTCAGCATAATTATGGTCATATGTATTGTGAAAATGTTTATTATGCCTTACTTAAAAGAAAAGTGGATGACACCTAAAATCAAACAATCTTTTTAATAAGGTCAGTTGAGACAAAAGGTGTTAATTCTCAATCTTCACTTTGCTGAAAGTTGCTGCTTCCTACAATTGATTGACTCATGGATACCAGTTCACAAAGTTGAATTACTTGTTAAAAATAGCAGTATACTAATTTCATTGCATTTTAGTTTGGGCAAGGGCTTTTTATTTTCTATTTCGAGATCATGTGTTCTCCTTCCTGTAGTAAGCTCTATTCTGAAGTGTTATTGGTTTTCTTATTATACTGCAGATCTTTAGGGCACTATCTTATATACATCGCTGCATTGGAGTCTGCCATCGGGATATCAAGCCTCAAAATCTATTAGTATGAGTGTTATTTACCATATCTTCTCATTGATTATATTTTTCTCACTTGTGTTTCAGTTCTCACAGTGTTTGCTGTAGCAAAAATGGGTTATTTCCATCTCAAACTCTATTATTGCTGACTGAAAGCTTTTCTGTCCAGGTCAATCCACATACCCACCAGGTTAAATTATGTGACTTTGGGAGTGCAAAAGTCTTGGTACGTTTTTTATGTGTTTTTTCTCCTTCAACATTCACCTTAGAGCTTCATCAGCTGTCCTATTTACAACAGTTTACATTTACTTTGTTGGTCTGATCTTGACAGGTAAAAGGTGAACCAAATATATCATACATATGTTCTAGATACTATAGAGCACCTGAGCTTATATTTGGAGCCACTGAATATACCACAGCTATTGATGTTTGGTCTGTTGGTTGCGTATTGGCTGAGCTTCTGCTTGGACAGGTTAGTATCAATTGATTGGAGTTCTTTTTATTTTTCATTTGGCATCTATAATAACGAAATTTATTTTTCCTTTTCCAGCCTTTGTTCCCTGGTGAGAGTGGAGTTGATCAACTTGTTGAGATCATCAAAGTAATCTTTCTAATTTTTTTGGTTGTTTGTTAATGCTGCTATTTTTTCCTAATTTGCATTGCATCCTTTGAAATTGGTAGACTTGGATGGGTTATGTTAACTAAAGCTGTAACTTGTAACATCATATCATGCAATTGATAAAGAACTGTCACTGTTGAGTAGCCTTGCTGATTTGCCATGACATGTAAATAAATGTTCCATTTGTTGTTTCAATAGGTTCTGGGCACTCCAACAAGGGAAGAGATTAAGTGCATGAACCCTAACTATACAGAATTTAAATTCCCACAGATTAAAGCACATCCATGGCACAAGGTAGATTCAATAGCTTCTGTTTTATAATATAATATTGCTAACTGCACCAAAATATCTGTTAACTACTCTTGTTTAGCACACATCGTAACATAAATTTATTGATTTGCTACTACCAGATATTCCATAAGCGCATGCCTCCAGAAGCTGTTGATTTGGTCTCAAGACTACTACAATACTCACCTAATCTGCGTTGCTCAGCTGTGAGTATATGATTTCTTAGCAGGCCTAATAGTTCTGGAATTGTATCCTAATCTGGAACTAGTACTCTCCATTATTATGTAATGGTCCACAAACTGTATGGCAGTTCTATAGTTTCTAATCTAATTAGTCATGGTTGTCTCCCGTCCTCTTAAGTTTTATAGTGGGTTCTTATTTTGTCTATAACTGGTGCAGTTAGATGCCTTGACCCATCCTTTCTTTGATGAACTTCGTGATCCAAATGCTCGCTTACCAAATGGTCGTTTCCTTCCACCATTATTCAATTTCAAAGCTCATGGTATGATAATAATTCAAATTATGTCATTGTTTTTGTGACTTTATTGCCATCAATAGTTCTGGCTGATTGTTTGGGTTTATTTTCTGCTTGTGCACCAGAACTGAAGGGGGTTCCAGCGGAGGTATTGGTGAAATTGATTCCAGAGTATGCGAGGAAGCAATGCCCGTTTCTCGGCTTGTGATAAAAATATCATAAAATGGAACAAAATTGCATCTGCGGTCTACATACGAATGCTACTCCGTGTTTCCTCTATTTATGTTGTTCTATGAAATTTGTTCCATTTGCCTATCTTTGTTGTATGTTCGGTGTCTTTGTAAAAACAGATTGAGATATATATCGGTACTCAAATATTTTACCCAATGCTTGATGGGTATTCAGAGGAACACCGACCGTGTTTTCATGTACAACAGCAGATTGTAACATCGAATAGAAGACCAAAATGTCATGTGTTATATATTTGTGGATACAATGATGGGGTGGCAGACTTAGTTATGCTCTCCATGTTAGTTAGTTCTGATTACAATTCTGTTGTCTCGATTATCTTGGGACAAAAGCAAGTGCTTTGAATATCATTGTTTCAAGAAGAGACAAGTAGTGTCTTGTTCGTGAAGACATTCAAAAGTTCAACAACTGTGAAGAGTTTTAAGTCCCATCTATCTAGTATCTACTATCATGGGGATCTTAATGTGATGTGTTGTTGATTAAAATATTCTTCTATTCATAGTTTATATTTACTAATCATAGTGCAACAAACTAGACTACATTTTTCACTTATAAACAGATTTGATTTGCCCAACATGCATTGCAAATTCAAGTAACGTGTTTTCTCTTAGTCATATCCTAGTCAAACAATGTAGAAGTCACTAGAATAGCTTAGTAGTTTCAGTGGTGTCAATGTACAATAATAACAACGTTGATCTTAACAGGAGAGTTGTAGTCTACACAAATGTTTCCATTGAGAATAACGAAATGTGTATTATTAGCTAAAAACATGAGAGAATGTCCATACAACCAGATCTTATAAACTAACCCGAGACTATCAATAACAATGAAAGGTTGGCAAATCCTCACTTGTGGAGTCAACTTGCTGAATCAGAGTGCGATTCTACTCCCCAAACGGAGTGGTCAGTTTTGTGTGATGATTACAATGTAAGACTCAACCATCCACAAGAAAAGCAGCTTCCACTAAGCTCAAAGATGGTGCTAAGATAGTTTAGAAGTGTCTTCATTCCAAACCATTCTAGCAAATCACTAATCACTATAGTGATCACTCATTTTACTGCATAAGCTTGACCCTGCTTCCTCGTTTCTTTGATCATAAATCATAATGCCCCACTAACTGTGTCTATGTGTAGCCAATGATAGTGACATTGCTTGTTTCAAAATCCCAGTGGTTCAATCAATGTTCAAACACAGTATTAACTCAATTTTTATGGCTAGCAATGAGATAGTATATATAGTGGCCAAATATGTTGCACTCTAAATAGCCAAGTGAACTAATACTATGTTTGATTGTTCAAACTTAGCTACTTAGAAGCTTAACCTATAAACATGATATTCTTTCTGTTCAGAACTCAAGTTTTCTTAATATTAGTAATATGTTTGTTATTTCTCCCAATTTATGGTAGGCTTTCAATGTCCCTTGTCTCATTCTCTCCTTCTCCATCACCTGAGGGAACTGGTGAAATTGTCGAAAGATCTCTTGTTTTCGATGTAAGATCTTTTGGTGCAGTTGGGGATGGTGTCTCTGATGATACACAAGCATTTCAGTTGGCTTGGGACACAGCATGTCGAGCCGAAGAATCGCGAATTCTCCTTGTTCCCAAGGGTAATGTCTTCATGATACAATCTACTATATTCACAGGGCCTTGTGTATCTGGCCTTACTTTTAAGGTAATGTCCTTATGTCATATTAATATTTTTCTGCAAAATATTGTTACTATTAGTACATGGCTAAATATATGACGTGTGCTTTAATATTTTTACCATTAATATAAAGGTTGAAGGTACTATTATGCCACCCGATGGACCTGATTCATGGCCGAAGAATAAAAGCAAGAAACAATGGCTGGTTTTCTATAGAATCAATGGATTGACAATGAAGGGAGGTGGTCTTATTGATGGCAGGGGAGAGAAATGGTGGAACCTCCCTTGCAAGCCTCACAAAGTAAATAGTTTCCCATTTTTCTTTCTCTCTTTACCTTTTGAGGTTTAATATTTCTGTGCTTACATTTCCATTGAACAGGGTATTAATGGAACAACACTACCAGGTCCATGTGATAGTCCTGTGGTAAGTCACATATTAATAACTGAATCTTGTTGATTTTTTATTTTTTTTGAGTGGCACATAATTTGAGGAGCTTATGAATGAAATTTGAGTCCTTGTTATGCAGGCCATAAGGTTCTTTATGAGTTCTAATTTGAGAATAGAAGGACTAAAAATTAAGAACAGTCCAAAATTCCATTTCAGATTTGAAGATTGCCAAAATGTACATATTGAAAAGCTTATCATAAGATCACCTGCTCTGAGCCCCAACACTGATGGGATTCACATTGAGAACACAAACAATGTTAGGATTTACAATTCACTCATTTCCAATGGTAATTCAAAAAACTATCAAAATTTAAAACTTGTCAATCCCTATACTGCCCTTGTTTGTCTTCATTCCTATCACTGTATACAGGTGATGACTGTGTGTCCATTGGAGCCGGTTGTTACAATGTGGACATCAAGAATATCAAGTGTGGTCCAAGTCATGGAATTAGGTACACTTCACTAGTAGCTAGTTACCATAAGGGTCACAAGCATGGA
This sequence comes from Arachis hypogaea, assembly GCF_003086295.3. NCBI lineage: Eukaryota > Viridiplantae > Streptophyta > Magnoliopsida > Fabales > Fabaceae > Arachis > Arachis hypogaea. Next base: position 6,003,504 of record NC_092041.1, on the reverse strand, counting down.
CTACTCAGAGTTTAAAATCTTTCAAAAAATGCTAAGAACAATAAATAATCTTGTAACGTTGACTCTAATGTGTACTATGATTACTCGTAGTTACATGAAAGTCATGAGTATATTTTTCACGTAAAATATTTTACATGTAAGTATGTGATATATTATATTTTATTTCTATACCAAAACTTATTGTGTTCCATGTAACTATGGATTAATAAGTGGTATTTGATTGCAGCATTGGGAGCCTAGGGAACTACAACTCGCGAGCTTGTGTGTGGAACATCACAGTGAGTGAGTCAGTTATTAAGAACTCTGATAATGGTGTTCGGATCAAAACATGGCAAGGTGGAAGAGGTTCAGTGTCAATGGTAACCTTCGAGAGCATGCACATGGACAATGTCCGCAACCCAATCATCATAGACCAATACTATTGCCCCTTAAAGAACTGCATCAACCAAACCTCTGCGGTTTCAGTGTCCAATGTGTCATACTCAAACATAAGAGGCACTTACGATTTCAGAAGCTTCCCTATGCGCTTTGCATGCAGTGATTCTGTTCCATGCACAGATATTATGCTTTCTCAAGTGGAATTGTTTCCTTCACAACAAGGCCATATTTTGACCAACCCCTTTTGCTGGAATGTTTATGGCACTGTGAGCACACTGACAACACCACCACTTTTATGCCTTCAAGCGGGACCTCCATTAATGCTGCCTCAACATGATGTTGTGCCGTGTTATTAGACTTATACTTTAATTAATCTTGAGACCAAAAAGTTGAATACTTGAATGTTCCAATTACCCACTTTCATTCCCTTATCTAAAACGTTTTGAACTATTAAATGGTCTCTATAACAAACATATTTTTTAAGTTTTTTTAATAATTATTTAATAGTCTTTATTTAATTTTAATTATAAATTAATTTTTTAACTCCGCCTATATTATACTTGTAATACATAGCCGGTCCCAAGTTCAGATAAAGGAAGAGAGTTGTGTTAAGTCTTCGACAGTCAACATAACAACTTAGTCAAATCTTCATGACATAGATCAAAGACGTTATTGCGCTAAAATTAGGTTGTTGTCCAGAAGCAATACGCTGTATGGCTCGCGCACAGTGTCAAATAAGTAAGAGCCGCTGCATCGATACCCAGGTGTAGTGTTAAATGAGTAAGGGTTCCCATGTTTCCGTGAATGGACGAAGATAAATAAGCTAGTTCACAAAGAAAAAGGTAAAGATCGGGGTTGAGATTTGGGACATGGAACATAGGCACTCTAACAGGAAAATCCATGGAGGTAATGGATACCATGACAAGGAGGAAGATTAACATCATGTGCCTACAAGAAACAAAATGGGTTGGTGCGAAGATTAGAGAGTTAGATACTTCTGAGTTCAAACTTTGGTATACGGAAAAGGTAAAGAATAGGAATGGGGATAAGTATTATCGTGGATAAGAAGTGAAAAAAGGAGGTAGTAGATGTCAAAAGGGTGAAAGATCAGATCATCTCTATCAAACCTGTGGTGGAAGGAGGTACTTTTCATGTGATTAGTGCCTATGCACCGCAAGTGGGTTCGGAAGAGCAACACAAGATAAGATTTTGGGAGGATCTCGAGAGTTTAGTCTAAGACATACCTTCGGGAGATAAGATTTTCTTAGAAAGAGATTTAAATGGCCATATTGGAAGAGAAGTGACTGGATATAGAAATATTCACGGAGGCCATGATTTTGGGGTGGTCAATACCGAGGGTAAAACTATTTTGGACTTTTCTTCAATCTTTGATCTCCTCATCACAAATACATATTTTAAAAAGAGAGACGAACATCTTATAACCTATAAGAGTGGCATGACAAGCTCTCACATCGACTTCTTCTTATTGAGGAGAGTCGACCGAAAATTTTGCATTAATTATAAAATTATTCTAGGAGAGAGTTTAACAACACAACATAGGATGCTTGTCATGCATTTTCGTGTTGAACAAAAATGAAAGAAAAGATATCATACGAAGAATCCAAGAACGAGGTAGTGGCAGATGAAAGGTGAATAACAAAGAAGTTTCCTAAGATGCGTAGAAGAAGAGGCAAAGTGGGATGGGAACGGAAGCGCGGAAGAGATGTGGAAAAAGATGGCAGAAGTTATTAGAAGAACAGTAAAAGTAAAAGAAAGTTTTGGTGAATCTAGAGGGATAGGACCAAGAGACAAGGAGTCCTGGTGGTGGGATGCAAGTGTATAAAAAAAGATAAAGGCAAAAAGGGTATGCTTTAAAGAGTGGTCTTTGTGCCGCAATGCAGATAATTGGAAAAAATATAAGGCGGCTAAAAAAAAAACAAAAGTGGCTGTAAGCGAAGCAAGAACAAGAGCATATGAGAGTCTTTACCAGTCCTTAGGCATTAAAGAATGAGAAAAAAATATATATATATGATCGCAAAGAGTCATGAAAGAAGAACGAGAGACTTGTATCAGGTTAAGTGCATAAAGAATAAAGATGGGGAGGTGTTAGCTCAAGAGGAGAAGATCAATTAAAGGTGGAAGAGCTACTTTTACGAGTTATTTAATGAAGGACAGAAGACCCTTTCGAGCCTTGGTTGGTTATGCATGAGGGAAGAAGATCAAACTTCGACTACTATCGAAGGATTTGAGACTTCGAAGTAAAAGAGTCTCTAAAGCGGATAAAAAATGGCAGCGCAGTAGGACTCGATAATATCCCGATTGAAGTTTGGAAGGGCCTTGGAGAGAAAGGCATCAGTTGGTTAACCAAGATTTTTAATTAGATTTTAAGGTCTAAGAAGATTACAAATGAGTGGAGAAAGAGTACCTTGGTACTTATCTACAAAAATAAAGGGGATATACAAAGTTACGGAAACTATAGAGGAATCAAGCTCATAAGTCATACCATGAAGTTATGGGAAATAGTGATAAAACGGAGGTTGAGACAAGCGACACAAGTAATAGAGAACCAATTTGGTTTTATGCCATGCAGCTCTACCACTGAAGCGATATACCTGTTAAGAAGAATGATGGAGATGTATCATAGTAATAAAAAAGATCTACATATAGTGTTTATTGATTTGGAAAAAGCATACAATAGGATGTCAATGGAAGTCTTATGGAAAGTTTTAGAAAAGAAGAGAGTAAGGATCGCATATATTCGTGCAATTAAAGACATGTATGATGTGGATACAACTAGTGTGAAGACTCAAGGTGGTGTGACAGAGGAATTTTATATTGGTATAGGATTACACCAGGGATCATCCTTAAATCCATACTTTTTTACATTAGTCTTGGAAGTACTTATAGAGCATATCAAAGAGCTTGTACCATGGTACATGCTTTTTGCGAATGATATCGTCCTTATGGGAGAGTCAAGGGAAGACTTAAATAAGAAATTGGAGTTATGGAGAGAAGCTCTAGAAGTGTATGGTCTGTGCATAAGTCGTAGCAAGACGAAATATATGGAATGTAAGTTCGGCTTGCAAAGGAAAAACTCTAATATAGAGGTGAAAATTGGAGATAACATCCTACGAAAAGTTAAGAGTTTTAAGTATCTTGGGTGCATCATACAGGATAATGGAGAGATTGAACAGGATGTAAATCATAGGATCAAAGCAGGTTGGTCTAAATGGTGGAGTACATCTGGTTTTATATGTGACAAAAAAGTACCTTTAAAACTTAAAGATAAATTCTATCGCACTGCTATCAGACCGGCTATGATTTATGGTACAAAGTATTGGGCGGCTAAAGGGGAGCACAAATATAAGCTAAGTGTGGTAGAGATGAAGATGTTGAGATGGATGAATGGTCATACGCGATTGGATATAATAAGGAATGAAGATATAAGAGAGAGAGTTGGAATAGCATCTATTGTAGAAAAGATGGTAGAATCACATCTCAAGTGGTTCGGACATGTGAGAAGAAGACTGACAGAATACCAAGTCAGGAGAGTGGATGATATGGAAGATGGACAAGGGGTGAAAGGCAGAGGAAGCCCTAAGAAGATCATTGATGCGTTTTTAGTACAATCATGAGGTGCTAAAAGTTAGGGTGTTACAAAGATTTTGGAAAAAAAAAAAGAAAGAATTGTATATATTTGTGCAATTAAAGACATATATGATGGGGCTACAATTAGTGTAAAGACTAAAGGTGGTGTGACAGAGGAATTTTCTATTAGTATAGGATTACACCAGGGATCATCCTTAAGTTCATACCTTTTCACATTGGTCTTGAAAGTACTCATAGAGCATATCCAAGAGCCTGTGCCATGGTGCATACTTTTTGCCGATAATATCATCCTTATGGGAGAGTCAACAGAAGACCTAAATAAAAAGTTAGATTTATGGAGAGAAGCTCGAGAAGTGTATGATGTGCGCATAAGCTATAGTAAGACAGAATATATGAAATGTAAGTTCGGCCGCCAAAGGAAAAATCTATTACAGAGGTGAAGATTGGAGAAAACATCGTACGAAAAGTTAGAGGTTTTAAGTATCTTGGATGCATCATACAGAATAATGGAGAGATTGAACATGATGTAACTTATAGGATCCAAGTAGGTTGGTTAAAATGGCGGAATGCATCTAGTTTTATATGTGACAAAAAAGTGCCTTTAAAACTTAAAGATAAATTCTATCACACTGCTATCATACTGGCTATGTTTTATAGCAAAGAGTGTTGGGCGGCCAAAGGGAGCACAAACATAAGTTAAGTGTGGCAGAGATGAAGATGTTAAGATGGATTAGTAGTCATACGCGATTGGATAGTATAAGAAACGAAGATATAAGAGAGAGAGAGTTGGAGTAGTACCTATTGTGGAAAAGATAGTAGAATCACGACTCAAGTGGTTTGGACATGTGAGAAGAAAACCTACAGAACACACAGTCAAGAGGGTAGATTAGATGAAAGATGGACAATGGATGAAAGACAGAGAAAAACCTAAGGAGATCATCCATGAGGTGGTCAAACAAAATCTACATGTAAACGGTCTATCTATAGATATGATACATGATAAAACTCAATAGCGTCGTTTGATTCATGTAGCCGACCCACTTAATGAAAAAGGCTTAGTTGTTGTTGTATTTAATTTTTTTATACGTTATAAATAGATAGATGAATAGATTTTTATAAAATAAAATTTATTCTTTAAATAGGCTATAGAATATTAAAATTTAGACTATTGATATGAATTAATATTTTGATACTATAATTTTTTTGTAGAGTTAAATAATTAATATATAAAATTATGAGATTAATATTAGATTAATTATACAAATATTATTTTTTATAATATTAATATAGTTTTAAAATATTTATTTTATATTATTATAATAGATGACATAATAATTTTATATAAAATTTAAAAGTTTATGTACGATTCATTCACTATAATATTACTTTAGCTTCTCTTTTAATATATTAGTTTCTTATCATCCTCCTTACACTTATGTGCTCACTAAGATTTTTCATTCAGTGCGTCAATGATATCAAAACCATTAAGAACAGGTAATTAAACCACACCCACTAAATTGGAATATGAAAGAGAAAGCTCCTTTTACTTCTAGTTTTTTCTAAAATATGATAGTACTCTTTCTACAACCTGCGTGATGTATAAGTTTAATTATTTTAAAGTGGTTCCAAACTTCCAATGGCATTGAAGGTTCACAATGCCATGATAATTACATTTCAAGCCAAGCAATGCAGAATTGGTAAACTAGTATATATTGGAGAACCAAAGATGTGAAAATTTAACCGACTATAATTTATGATGTATAAATTGAATATTTTGTGTCTGTGATTAGTAGCTATAATTCTATCAAGTGCTCGGTTTAGATGTCAAGTATATATTTGTCAAGAAAAGTGAATTTTAACCAGGACTCTCAAATCTCAATCACTAAAATACAGAGAAAATGAAACAAATATTTATTTAAATATGATAGTTAAACTGTTAAAATGTGATGTAAAGAAATAATATTTAAAATATAATATGTTTAGATAATAATTATATCTCTAATATATTTTATATATAATAATTATTCTAAAAGTTACCTGAAATTGATTGTTTTTTGGCTTTAAATGTGAAGTCCACATGTTCTAGGGTGGTCTGTCCGACATCTTCTCCAACGAGGATGAGTCCGTTCGAGTTGTTTGTGAAGAGGTAGTGGATTGTATTTGTAAGGGATTCCGATACTTAAGTTAACAATGGTTTTAGGCAATTTTTTGTAAATTGGGTTCTGAATATATCTGAGGGTGTCAGTGTATTTATAATAGAATAGATAACTACTTTTTAGAGAAGTTTCTCCTTTATTGGTGGATAACCGTTTCCTTTTCCTAGAGAAGTCGTTGAGATCTCCATTCTAGATAAATGGAAGATATCTTAAGAATCGGATACTTATTTGGATAAGTAAGGTCAGACTCTTGTCACTGTGTCCAACCTCTATAAGGTCAAGTAAATATTGACTGGATTAGTTCCTTTAATTAGGCCTTATATCTTAAGAGTCGTTTACTTATTTAGATAAGTAGGGTCATACTCTTGTCATTGTCATTGTGTTTGACCGCTATAAAATCGGATAGGTATTGATTGGATTAGTTCCTTTAATTGGACCTAATTCATTTTAGGTCTGACTGTGTTTTTGGGGTCACAATATAAAAAATATTTAAAATATAAGAATACATTTAATTTATATCTATTTTTATATTTATAAAAAAAATAAAATAATTTAAAATTTAAAATTTATAGCAATAGATGGTGGCTTGATGACTACTAGCTAACGGTATATAATGGTGGGTGAATCAAATTGTGGCATTTGAAAAACAAAAAAGTAGAAATAAATAAAAAAGATAATTTTTTATTTATTTTTTCCAATCTAATTATTATTGAATAAAAATATTAGCCTTGTTGATTTCTAATATTAAAATAAAAAACAACCGTGAATTCCATTTAAGGTTAAATACTGTATAAGATTAGGTGCATGCGAAATTATCTATAGATGTTTTCAAAGCTAAGAAGCCTTGCAGAGTAAAAATAAAATAGAGTGCTTGTAAAGTAGGTTTGAATAACCTATGAGCAAGTGTTTTAGCATTTATATTGTTTTATTTCTAGAAACAAATTTTAATTTATTACGGCTCTTGCTTGTTACTATGAAGCCTAAATTTTGGTGTCTGATGATTCTAAAATACTAAATAGTAAATTTGGTTTATTACCATTAAAGCTTTTTGTTTAGACAAAGGTTATGTATTTTTTACTTTTTATTACCAAATGACGAACTTTGAAGTTGGATAGGATGCTCTTATTAGAATTTTGTTTAAGCCTGCAGAATGCTTGATGTAGTAGCTGATTTTTAAACATGTGATCTATTTATAAGCAAATCTCTTAGATAAAATCACCTGTAATCTTTTGATAGCTATTACTAAAGAATATTAACACCCTTAGAAGGTGGAGCAATAGATTCATTCCGTTTCTATCATTATACTACTGTTTATTAGATACATAGAGAATTAAATGAAACTTCTTATAAGTGTGAGAATTAAATGAAACTTCTTATAACAGATGATTATATAAACGATAAATATTCAAATATAAATTGATTTATCAACTCAAATAATAATGATACGAGTAACATATTGAGCACCATCCAACTAAACTACTACTTGTTGAGTATGAAAAGAAAATGAATTTTATTCACTTGAAGATGTCAAAGTCAAACTATCATCCCCCTAATAAATCATCAATCACGAACATTTATGGGTGAAAAGCAAATGCCTCTATTAACACATGCCATTTTTCAATCAACACATTTCCATTTAAATATATTTCCTGTCATCAGAGATTATTCATTGAAGATTACATTCATTCATTTTCACAAGCATTCCAACACCACAACAATTTTATATCAAGCTCCCAAATGTGAGGGTCTATGTTGGTGATATTAACATATAGAAGCAAGTACCTCTAACAAGGAAGAAGCAAATTGCATTTGAGTTTCTTCATTTATTGTTGAGAAGAGTGGCACATGAACAAAAAGAGATTTAATCCCGTTCTGCTCTGCAAAACGAAGGGAATGGTAGTAAACATAATTGCATACAAACCTGCCTGCATCATCCGATAGGATAACATCATATTCCTTCTGTGCCAATGCCTTGGTGATCTCCACAACAGGAAGCGAAGTCTGCACAGAGTTAGGACCACAATCAATGAAGTTATTTCATAACTTTGGGATTGATTCAAATTGCTTATGTAATAGAAAATAATTTTATTTGCTTGTGCATGCTTCCATAAAAAAAAGTTGGTAGATATCTAATATTTTATGTTTAGACACATTTGTAATAAAATTAATTACACATAAAAATAAGTGTATTTTTTATAAAGTTGACAGTATTTAAGTTTATCTTGAAAAGAAATAAATGAAAATTCTTCTATACATTCTTAATTTTAACGTTCATCAATAAACTGACCACTAAGTGTTCTACATGATGAAAACAGTCAATAATATTAAACATCAGGCTAAATGTTTAACACGTTAATTATTTTAAGAAAGAATTATGAGTGTAAATGTGTACGTAAAACTTCAATGGTCTGTTTTACCTGACGTGTTCGTGAAATTTCACCATCTGAAGGAACAATTGGGACTCTCTGCAGCATATGAATTATATAAAGATCAATCATAAAGTTTGTTGATAAAAAAATATTTAAATGAATCTACTTATCCAATCTGACCTGGGGCTTCCATCCCATTTCATCAGGGCAACGGAAATTAGCTTCATTGAAAGCTTGCTTCTCTATAGCAAACCTTGTTGCACCACTATTAACCCCAAAATGAAGCTGAATAAACATATATCAGAACCACCCAGAATGTAAATGCACAACAAGAGAAACGCAAATATAATGAAATAACTAATATTTGAGATAGCTGAGTAAAACTAATTGGGTAGTGGTTATCCATTTTTTAGTTGACTTTTTCAGTTCATCTTTTGAACTAAGTTGTAGTAGTATTAGAAAGAAAGTACAACATAACTTATATAAGCTAGATTCTACCTTTGAAAAATTTTTTAGAGTAACTTAGAATTAATTTCTTTTGGTCTTCATATTCAGACATGAATCCAGACTAAAAATTAAAACACTAATAGAAAATAAATGAAGAGATTATGAAATATTTAGTTCTACAGTATGAAACACAGAGGAAGTAAAAAAGAAAACACATAGCAAACAGAGAAGGAGAATAGAACTATTGAAGGTTTATTAACAACAAAATGAATACAAATCTACTTTTTTCACTAATCATTTCTGGTACTCTCTATATGTTACTACTGCTCTAATTAATTATTTCTAGAACTAAAAACTCAACAAGCAATTATGCATGAAAAAACAAACTTAGCTATTCTTGGATTTCTTGTTTTTCTGAACTTTGACGAGTCTAACTTCTCTTATCTCTACAATAAATATGCATAAATCAATTATTAAAGCATCCCATTCTAAAAATAATTATAATTATTTGAGATAGTTGGAACAAGAATAGATTCCTATACATCAACAACAAAATTTAAATCTTTAATTAACACATACAAAAATAAACCATGAGACAATTCTGTATTGCTCAGTGTATCATAGATTATTTTGTTCTTTTCTTCTTTGATCATATTTATTTTCTTTATACAATAATATTTATGTCTCTTATTTATTCAGAAGACAATTAAGCAATAACAATATAATTATGCATACAAATCCATATAATATTAGTATAATAGAGTATGTGGTACAAGAGTATGAGGTACATTGTTAAGTATTCTAGTGCTCTTTGTTTTCTTTGTTTTATTTTTATCTTATTTTAGTTTATTTTAGTTCTTCTTATATAAGATTGTAACTCACCCAAATAATTCGGTTGGAATTTGAAGATTCAGATTGAGAGTCTTGTGGAACAATAAGGGCAGATTGTAAGGTCTGGTAGAGTGGAACAAGTGCTCCTTCACCTGCGGTCTCAAGAATGGTGCAGCTCCCAATAGTTAAACATTTTGGCAAAGTCTTCTTGTTCATATATTCTGTCAAATTATTGACAATTATTTCTGTTGGATTCTCTAAAACCCCATGGAACTTTTTAAATCCTGTCACATGAATTGTTGTTATCTTTGCTGATGGAGGACCTTCGGACCCCATTTACCAATGAGTAAGTAAAGTTAAGTTTGTAATATTTAAATCCTTATCTTACAAATACCTGCATTAGATGATGACAAATTTTGAGTGAAGGGAGTAACAAAAGTAAAATAATTAGTATTTCTTACCTAGTGAAGCTAATCTTATTTAAAGAAACATATAATATCACACCACATTCTTCAATCAATATCCCCTTTGCTAGAATGATAAGAATTGAAAGAAAAAAGCTATCCAACTTTAGTTTAAGGGATAATTCAGGCCTTTCAATTTGTTTTTCTTTGAACTCCAAAAGTACTAGAAGTTAAGCCTAGTTTGGGGGAAGTTCAGTTCTTTACATGAAGATTGGGGCATGGGAGTGGGACAATTCAATCATCTCATAAAAGAACTGAAACAAAATTGGCATAAGAAGAAACAAAACAATTCGGTGTTGTCATAATCTCACAAATCTAAGATTCCAAAGCAGTTTCAAGCGGGGACACAGCACACACCGATTAGATTATAGCTCAATTATGGCAATATTTAACCCCCAAACCACCTAACCTTAAACTCAGGAAGATTAAAATGATTAAAGACCCAGAAAACAATTAAACAAACGATTCAAATTAAGCATGTGATCTCACAATTGGAGAAAAAAAGAATTAGCATATGATCGAGAGAGAGAGAGAGAGAGAGTATTCCATTCCAATTTCTCACTCACCGTGAATTAGAATAATCTTGAATAGGGAGGGACGGAAGGTCTCACCGACCAGTCTTATGGTTATGCTTATCTACTCAAAGTTGAAGATTCCGATTAGATTTACAAGAAAAATATAAAGAACAAGAAATACTGACTGTATGAGCTACATTATAGACAATGTAATAATAATGTAAATAAATTAAATACCAATATTTAATATTTAATATTATTTTGTCAGATGAGGTTGCATATCATAATCATATTATCATGAATCGTTTTCAAATGTTGTTCGTTTTCTTTAAAATAATTGAAATTATCGCATTTTTAAAGGCGAGCATGTTGGCGTGGGTGACCTTATTATAATAATTCATTAATCCTTTCTTCACCGCTCTCTCTTTTCCACGTTTTATATGGAATCATTCTAATTTGTGGTTTTCTTGACTTCATTTCAATTAAATCCGCTTAAACTTAAAAACAGTTCACACTTTGTGAGTTAGGTACCAAAAATAATAAATATAGCTTTAAGTTAATCTCTGTAATTTAAAAAAGTGGAATTTATTTTGTTAAAAGTAATAAGTATCTCTAAAATTTGACCAACAAATTATAATTCAAATGACATAATTTTTTTATATTCATCTAAAAATTATAAATTTGAGTCTCGCTCTTAACTTTAGAACAAAAAATACCTCTAAAATTTGATAATTTGTTATTCAAGTTTAAATTGTTCTTGCTTCAAATAAAAAAAATTATTAAAAGAATAATATATGAGAGTCAATTTTTTTAGCTAATATCAACTAATATTTTTAAAATTATTTTATTTATTTTAAATTTAAAATTATAAATTATAAATTTTAAATTATAATTCTAAACTTTAAAGTTAGGTAATGTAAGTTAATTAAAAATTAGTTTTTAATATTTTCTCATACTTAAATTACCAAGGTCCTACAATCTATTCCAGCACTAACACAGCTGGTTGGCCGGGGGAAAATGAAGAAAGAAAAGCAATGAAGGAATTAAAAAAAATTGAAAAAAGTTCCAGCATCACAGAATTAACAATTAATATATAAAGAAAATATTTCCGTTTTTATTCTATTTTATCCTGTCAGAAAATAAGTTTAAACTCATGCCCTTGTAAAAACTATTGTTAATTAATATTTATATATCCTCAAGCAAGAACCAAATTTTTAATATTTATTTAGATAGACGAATAAGTCGAATATCACTGTTCTAAAATAATACTCAAAATTTGGGCCAATAGTTGGCATATTGATTGGGCTGGCCCAATAAGCCCAATTTTTTTTGGGGAGGGGTCACTACTCACTACGATGCTCCGATTGCAAACGTCCTCTGTCAACACCTACTCCACCACCGATCGTAACATGTCCGAAAACACACACTAGTTTAGTCAAAGCAGATATCAAAGAAGTCGCAGGAATGTCACTGTCTTTTTCTTCAGCCTCCGTAGCCTTATCTGAATGCTCAATCCCAATCCACCGTTGCTGCCATGCTCACCGAGTCACCGTGAGTTTAGATTATTACTAATTAATTGTTCGTGTGGAACTTAAAAATGGCATGAATGTTGTAGTTGTAACTGTGCATGTGCTGCAGGGCGGATCAAGAAGCTTGAGTTCAGTTACAGGAAGTGATCGCCTCGTACTGAATGTCAGAAATGGTAATTTGTGTCGGAAGTTTCGTGGTTTGAAACTATGGATACTGGAGAGGCTCAATTTTCAAATTCAACCAGCTAAGCTGCATAAGAGGTCAACGAATGGTAGTCAAGATAGAATTCATCACTTCAAGAACAATTTGGAAACAGGATCTTCACCCTCAATTACTCACACTCATGTTATTCCTCATGGTTAGTTTGCTTATATGCTTAGGGTTCTATGCAATTTTTCAGTGTTTCACACATGCTGAGTTTGTGACAGATAAGGTCAGTTCCATTTCCATGGATGTTAGTGGAGGACCCTCCCTTTGCATCGCCGTCATAGGAGCCACTGGTGAGCTCGCAAGGGGGAAGATTTTTCCGGCTTTATTCGCTCTCTATTATAGTGGCTTCCTTCCTCAGGTACACCTTTTTCTTTCATCCCTTGCAACTTATGACAAGTCATGCCACTTCTTTCGGGATCTTTAGCTTTGTTCTAAAAATTTTAACATATTAAATTTTTAAATTTCCATTGCTTTATCTGCAGAATGTAGGAATTTTTGGGTATTCAAGGAAGGATATGACTGATGAGGACCTGCGATTCTGTATAGCCTCCACATTAACATGCCGAGTTGATCATCAGTATGATTTAGTTCTCACTTCCCTAATTATTACTACATAATATGTCCTGGCTCACTTTCATTTTATAAAATATTTATTCCTGGCTCACTTTCATTTTATAAAATATTTATCACTGTATCTTACATATGGCATCTCGGGAAATTTCATGCTTAGTCATGGTCTGTGAAATATTCACTAACCTATAGTAAACAAATTCTCCTTGAATTTGAGTTTTACATGTAAACTTTAGTTGCTAAAAGAGCTAACCAACTCCAAAGTTGCAATTAAGTTGGTCCATTTAATTTCTCAGAGAATTTTGTTATTCATCTTGTCCTATGCTTGCTGCTTAGTCAATAAGTACAAGATATTCAAGCTTTTCCATTAATGTGAAATACAAAAACTTTCAGAGAGAATTGTGGGGACAAGATGGATGCTTTCCTTAACCGAACTTATTATATTAATGGAGGGTATGACAACAAACATGGTATGTCCATGCTGAATGCCCGAATGGAGCAGATCGAGGTAATTCTGAATGAATGTCTTCAGCATATTTGAAAGTTCTTCAGCTCTTCTCAAATAGGTCCCAACAATCTTTGTTTTGTAAGTTGTATGCCCTTTGATATTTTATTATATTACAGCTTATTATCTACCTCAGGGAGGATCCAAAGCCAACAGGATATTCTACCTTTCCGTGCCACAAGAAGCACTTTTGGATGTTGCATCATGTCTTGCTAGCAATGCTCAGACCCAAAGTGGATGGAATCGCATTATAATTGAGAAGCCATTTGGCTTCGATGTACTTTCTTCCCATAGGTTGACACAATCTCTCCTTTCAAAGTATGAGGAAAAGCAAATATACAGGTGGATATATTTTCCCTCTCCCTGCTTGACCATTAGATCATGCACACAGAAATATTGCTGCATAAATTGATTGTTTCATGTCTTCTTTTCAGGATTGATCATCTTCTGGGAAGGAATCTCATAGAAAATCTCACAGTTTTAAGGTTTGCAAATCTTGTCTTTGAGCCACTCTGGAGCCGTACTTACATACACAATATACAGGTCAGCCCCCCTTCTTTAGTCTGAATACTAACATGCTTTAATTTCTTGATTTCTCTCTTGTTTAGTTTGATGTTTGTAATCAAATTATCTAATTAATATATGCAGATCATTTTATCAGAGGAATTGGGCGTGCAGCCTGGAAGGTGATCATAGTGGTTGTCTTGCCATTTAAGTAAATATGATCAATATGTCATGATTTTCTAAATATCGGAACAGAAATTCTTCCTCCACAAGTAGTTTTTTATGACAGGGCATCAGCATAGTCCTTATTGCCCATGCAGGTATTTTAGTGGCTATGGGATTATCCGTGATATTGTTCACAGTCATGTACTTCAAACAATTGCGTTGCTTGCCATGGAACCACCAATAAGCCTTGATGGCGAAGATATTCGAAATGAAAAGGTACAATTATAGTTTATAAACTTCATAACATAGCTTGATGCGATAGTGACTGGTTTCTTCTCAGGTCAAGGTACTCAGGTCAATTCGCAAATTGGAGCCTAGAGATGTGATTCTTGGCCAGTATAAAGCAAGTAGCAAAGACAAAGTTGATGTATGCGTAAATGGTCTGACACCCACTTATTTTGCTGCTGCAATGTACATTGATAATGCACGATGGGATGGCGTGCCATTTTTGGTTAAAACAGGCTTTGGACTCATCAAACACCAGTAAAAATCTGTATCTTTTTTGTGACTTTTGTTCAGACATATATTCTATGATTGATTTTTTAAATTCAATGGCAAGACTATGTCTGTCCCTACTTTCTTATGTTTGCATGCATGAATTCCATTACAACTACTATAATAATAATAGTATAATTAATGTGCTTATGTAACACAGGTCTGAAAAATTAGTGGTTCGAATATGTTATATGCTGATCCAGATCAGATATTGTTATGCAGAATGGAGATACGGATTCAATTTCGTCATGTGCCAGGAAATGTTTATGACGAATCCATCGGGCATAATATTGACCGTGCCGCGAATGAGCTCATTCTTCGTGATGTTCCCGATGAAGCTATCCTGGTGAAAGTTAACAACAAGATTCCAGGACTGGGGTTACAATTGGACTCTTCAGAGTTGAATCTGCTCTACAAGGACAAGTAAGCAGTTGATATTAGATTAACCACTCATCCCAAAAGCTTAAGTTGATGGGAGAAGGCAACATTAATGATTATATCTCTAACACTTCCCCTCAAAAAAGAGCCTCTTTTTGGGTTTGTTTGATTTTGCATAGGCCTTCTTTTCTCTTTTATTTGCCTTATGCTATTTTTTCACTTTTGGGGTTTACTAAAGATCGAACTCTTGACCTTTCGGACATAGAGCTCTGATACCATGTTATGAAACCACTTTGGGATGAGTGGTTTCATAACAGCAAGAACTGTTGGGAGTCTCTTAGTCTGACGAAATTGACTTGCATTGATGTTAAAAAGGTATAACATGGAGGTGCCGGATTCATATGAGCATCTTCTGCTTGATGTCATTGATGGGGATAACCATCTCTTTATGAGAAGTGATGAGCTGGCAGCTGCGTGGAACATTATAAGTCCAATTCTGAATGAGATGGACAAGGACAACATGTCACTGGAGCTTTATGAATTGGGGGGTCGTGGTCCTGTTGGAGCATACTACCTCTGGGCTAAGCATGGTGTTCGTTGGGTGGAGGACTAAAACTTACTCCTTGTGTTTTCTGTTATTTTATTTTCATGTTTATGGGACCACAGGCACAGCAATCAAGAATCCAAGAATGATGATGCGGTCGCTTTGCTTGGACAAATTATGGACGCGTGCAAATCATATTCCATTCCTCAATTCTCGTATATTATTATGATTTGGTTTGATTTGTGGATAAAGCTTATGTAAGTCTTGAAAGATATGTTAATTTAAAATTTGGAACATCCATTAAAGTAAGGTTATAGTGCTCTCCAGTACTCAGCTTATACCACCACAGATATTGCAATTTTCAACAAGTGTTTCTAGAACGGGATTTCTTTTAATCCAATTTAATGTGACCAAAAGAAATTTCCCATCTAGAACCTGATACTCTCTAATTCGAATATTGAAGGTGGTGATTGTTAAGGTGGTTATATACAGTTGTCTAATTTATTAAAAATAGTTAAAAATGAATATTTATTTTAAAAGACAAGTTCAGTGAATTTGACATCAAATTTAAAGACATGAAAGAATTTACTATTGAAGAATATGTGATCGAGTCAAGTCAACTCGAATTAAGCATGTGATTGGAGGGTTTTAATTTAATCTAAGAAATTGTGGAGATTGGCTTGCTTTACTAGCACTTAAACTTGAGTTGGTCCACTAAAACAGTTGGTAGACAAAAAATTGTTTGCTTTTCACTAAAATCCAAGTTGCCTAATCTAATCTATATCCAGGCAATTAAAGTCCAAGTTGCGAATATATTTTATTGAATAAAATTATAATTTTTGACGTACACATGTACGTTAATAATTACATGAACTATGTTCATAAGACTGATGATGATGTTGTATTATTCGGACATGAGTTAGGACACACCCAAATCCCAATTGATGGTAGCTTATTATTTCCCCCCGATATTTGTTTAATTATGGCCTTATGGGGTCCATGGTCCATATAGTCATATACCCATCCCCATACATGGTTAGCGATAATTCTTCCTCCCCTTCCATAGATCCATCATCCACCTTCCCCACAAGATGCCCCATCATTTGTCATAAAGCAGCCATATGACACAATATTGGTTGAATTATTACGTTATGGGATGACGCAAGCGGCATATATAAATACAGTACACTACATGCTCAATGTTTGTATTTTACTATTTTTCGCTCCAATTTACCATCGTACCCTTACTGTTTTCACGGCCACATGGGTCTTATTGTCAAATCATTAATGGTGCTTGGAACCATTATTAACGCGGTCCTGAGTCCTGACCTCGTTTGCTGGTCAACTAACACGCTTTAAATTCAGTCTCTTTGAACTTACAAGGCAATAATAATTTCCCACATCCCGTAGTAGTTGTTGACTGTGTAGCAAAGTTTTAATTTGCATTAGTCGGTTTCGAAATTTAAGAATATACCTTATTGTTTGTTGAAGCCAAAATTTTAATTTCAGTCTACTTTATATGGTAATTTCCTTTCACTTTCACTCTTGTCTATTGCACACTGCCGATAATGATGTTGGGTTAGAGAAAATAATGGAGGCAAACAAGTTATTAAATTAATTAATTTCATATTCTTCTTTTTTTCTAGTCACTACTTTTCTGTGAGCATCTTTTCTTGTCCCAATAATATAGAGTAAGGTTCGTACTCCCTTAGTCTTCTCCATATAAGGAAATTAAATACAGAGAGACTAAATTGTAGTGTTGATGAGGATGGAAGGAGAAAGAAGGAAGCGGAAATTGGAGAGTAGTGAAGAAGAAGAAAAAGAAGAAAATGAGGAGCAGAAGATGGAGACGTTCTTCGCCTTGGTGAAAAGCACGAAGGAGGCGCGTGATCTCCTCTTCAATAAGGACAAAACGGATAACAAGGTTGATGAGGATGAAGAAGCACTCAAGAAGGGAAAAGCTACTTGGATTCCAATGTTTCAGCCAGAAGATTTCATTGATTATGGAGAATTGGGAAGAAGAAGTAGTCATAATAATAATAATAATAATAATAATAATAATAATAATAGTAATAATGTTCCAACAACAACTCCGCATGCATCAGGTGCAGGTCCTTCGGAGAAAGAGAAGGAGGAGGTGGTGGTGATGGAGAAACAACATTTGCAAGAAGCGGCGGCGGCGACAGTGGAGGCACCTATTCCAGAAATAAATGAACAGAAGGAGAAAACAAGTGATCTTCTAGACTTAAATCTTTCTTTGTGATAAATGCCATATATGTATGTGAATGTATGTATGTGATTTGCTGACCTAATTGCATCTTTATTGTGTTATTAATTATATTATTGATCAATTAGTGTTCATTGTTACTTCATGATTAACCATGGAATTGTTTATACAACGGAAGAGAGTCATCATGTTTAGTATACTGTGGTGATTTTTCGTGCTCAATCCTTAATAATAATATGCCAGCTGGCTTTGTATGTTAAAGTTTTACAAGCAGCATGTTGGCAATTGAGGAGATTTCTATACTCTTACTATCTTAGTTGATTAATAACAGTTTAATTGTTCAATTTATATAGAACATTTTTTTTCTTTTGTTTAAATAGTTTATTAGGTTATGGCTGTTTTGGAAAGTTTCTATAAAAATATTTTTTAAAACTAACATATATGTAATAAAAAATAAGAATAAATATAGATATTTATATATAAAGTTCAAAAATATTATGAACAAAAAATTAATTATCATGTAATTATATATAAATATATATGTTCTTTTACTCATTTTCAACATATATTTTATTTTTCAACATATATGTTATACGAATGATTAATTTTTTTGACTAAATATTAAATGTAATATGATTGTATAAAGTTATATTAAATTTTTTAACTTTGAGAAGTATATGTTAGTCAAAAAAATTAATCATTCTATAACATTGAAAAATAAAATATGTATTAAAAATGAGTAAAATAACATATATATTTATATATAGTTACATGATAATTAATTTTTTATTTGTACATAATATTTTTAAACTTTATATATAAATATCTATATTTATTCTAATTTTTTATTACATATGTGTTTATTAAAGGTATTTTAAATTTTAAAAATTAATATTAATTAATATATGAAATTATATTAGATATTTTAATTTTGATAAGTACAAGTTAATTTTTAAAAAAAATTAAGTGCTTTAAAAGTACCCTAATTTTTAAAAGTTGTTAGTATAAACACATAAACTTTTTAATTTATCAAGTGTAAAATGAGATACTTATGCTTTTATAAAACACAAAACACTTTCTTAAAATTTTTTACCAAACCAAGCTGAAATCTTGCAAAATGCAAATATTCTTAGAAACAAAGCATTTTGCCAAACAAACTAAATTTTTGAAATATCAAGATGTCATTTGTTTCTTTTTTTTTTGGACTTGGTCATGGGCCAGAAGACTGACCCGGACCACAATCCGAAACCCGAACCCGCCCAAGCCTGGAACCCTACCCCCAGAAACTAAATTTGTTTCTTTAAGAATATCATTTGATCAAAATCTGAATATTATGGACCGACAAAATACTATTTTTTTTTGTCATATTTTTTTTTATGGACCGACAAAATACTATAATAGTCTACGTTTTGTCATACGCAACCATACACACTGTTTTTCTTTTTCAAAAAATAAAAGGTAAGACAATAATGAGAGACCATGGAGTCCTGTAATTATTTCTCCAGGTTTTGAGTCCATACGTACATATGCTACGGACATGAACATGGGCCTAAATTGTACAACTGGATATGAGACCAAACAAACAACAAACAACAAAGGGCCCCTATTGAAGGAAAGTTTCTCCTATCAAGAAAATAACGAAAAAAATGACAAAAAAAAAATAAAAATTAAAAAAGCAGCAAAACTTCCATGTAGATTAATTATAAGCCCAACCAACTTGTATTGGTTTAATAATTAGTTCATTAGTTCATTTAAACAAATATCCAAAATTTGAATCCCATATTATTTATGCAACAACCCAATGCCAATAGCAAACTTTAAATAAAACACCAATTTGCAACAGATTAATCCTTGATATATTGAGTTGGTGCATACCAAAGGGGGCAAAAAAATAATAAAAAGCCCTAAAAATACTTAAAGAAATCTCAACACATCTTTAAATAATCTTCTATGGAACAATCCTCTTATTTTTATTGCACTACATGTCAATACGCTTGATCAACGAATTATTATTTTTCATGTATCATTGATCAATGCTCAATTGCTCATACATCACACATAATTTGCATACTACAAAAACAATGCCTGGCAACAAAGACCAATTATACAACCCAAGATCGCCCCTAACTTTAGAACTTGCATCTTGGGCAAGAGAGCGAGACTACATAACAAACTGTGTTTTTTGAGAACAACTACAAAGAAAATAAATAGAAGTATAAGGACCAAAAAAGAACCACAAAGATGCAAAGACAGCACTTAATGGAGTAAGTGTTTGATTCATTGCTTTGCACACTGGTTAGTCAGTGATTACAGAAGAAATCAAAAGCTGTAGGTGGTGTGGAATAGGCCTTGGAAAGAATTTTTGAAGCTATGAATGTATTTGCAGCCTCAGTAAGATGGATTCCATCCCAGCTAACATATTTTGATCCTTCACTACAAACCTGATACCCTGGTTGCCCACATGTCACCCTTGGGTCAAAATTGTAAGGAGGCCCTCCAGACCCGCAGCACACCATCAGCGAATTCGAGAAACCTAATCATCAATGAATCTCAAGAATTCATCAAAAGTTCCAGCCATCATAATTCAATCATGCATGTTATCAGAGGCAACTGCAAATAACTTGGACTATTTGCCACTTAAACCCAAAGCAGTTAAATATTGTGCTTGTTATTAATAATGTCATCATAAGTTAGGGAGTGAGTGTCATCAATGATCACAATTAAATTATTATTACACAAATACCAACTGAATAAGTACTTGAACAAGAAGGTGCTTTTGTTTGGCTTACCATATTTGGCGGCATTTGTGATAAGATCATACTTAATGGCATAAATATTGACATAGACTATGGTAGCATCCTTCAATTGAGTTCTTAGCTTAAGTGACAACCGATTCAGTGCATCATTAAATAATCTTGCAGCAGAGTTATAGCTAGAAAGACATCCAGATGAATCCAGATCCTTCTTTTGAGCCAGTGCAATTAATTTGGGAAGACATCCTAAGGGTCCAGTGTTGTGAAGCCAAAACTTCCTGGCACCTTCATTATACAAACTCTGCATATCAAGAAATGAACATTACAAACAAAATTCTTATCTATCTCACTTATTATAATTATAGAATTTTGACCGAAATTTCAAATCATACAACCATAAACAGAAAGAAAGATTGTGTGATGCAAATAATATGATCAATAGGAAAAAATGTTTCACTAATCACCAACACCAACCAAGTAGGACTCACCCTAACAGCCGTTTCAATCTCGGCAACAACTGTTGGGATCCTCTTGATCACTTGCGCATATGACAAATTTTTGGTAAATGAATCAGCAATGTCATTTTGCCCAATATCAATCAAGTAGAGTGCATCTCGGAACCCTCCATCATTTATCAAATTGGTTGCACCTGTAAGTTTATGAGGCAATTATTTAGTTCTACTTCATTCATAAATTCAAACTCCATATGAATATTTTACAAACATTTACCCCAATCAGATAGCAATAATATGATACCTCAAGTTGAACTGAAAGCATAATCAGTATTAATTTTTTGGCCCAAAAAAAAGTCATTTAAATACCTTAATTGGGATATGAACTCTATGAAGTATGAAACATTGATGAGAAAATAAAAACCCTCCAACAATGAACTGTTTCTTCCAAGCAATGAAATAATAACGAAAAAAGAAAAATCTACCTGCATTAACAAGTTCAAGTGCACGAGCTTTGAGACGCCTGAACTGCATGACTTGTATATTTAAAGAGAATGGAAGATACTTGGGGAGTGTAGAGGACCCTACAACTGCAAAGTTTGCTCCATTTGTGAACGTTGATCCAGACAATGGGTCCATATATGGGTTCAATAAACTCATGTTGATACTTTGGCCTGCAAATGTTAGAGGGAAATTGTTCAATAGTCTTGCATCTTTTGCATCTACGCCTTTTAATGATATAGAAGTAAATTTTTTATATACTAACGATACATCAACAGTAAATTGTAAATTGTAAACAAAAACCAACCAACAAAACAATTTGCATATCTAACAATTGAAGAACTAATTTACTAACATCCAAAGTCTAGGTTGGTTAATTTTTATTGTTCGCATTTTTATCCTACTACATCGAATTCAATTTTAATGTATCACAAATTTTAAAGTGGATTTTTGTTATTTCCTCGCTAAAATAATATTTAGTGACAATTTACACGGCCATCTAATTAATTAAATTAATAAGGAGTATATTTGAAAATGTTATTTTTATTTAGGTTTAATGATCGTTCTTATAGTTTTACCAAATTTATAATTAAGTTCTTATATATATTGTTACGGAAGGTAACCGGAGATTAATAGAGTAGATTGCGTAGGTTGGCCCAAAGGTGTGGAGGAGGAGATTTCCGAATGAATGTGCAACTCGGGTGACTCCGTCCGACTAGTTTGTACGAGGAGAGGGGGTGGTACCTGCAAAGACACTCCGATGCCTAAGTTAGCAAGAGTGTGAGCAGGTCTAGAGAGTATTGGGCTTAGAGATATCTGAGGGGTGTCAGTGTATTTATAGTGGTGAGCCAATAACCACCGTTGGAGTAGTGCCGTATCTTTTGGGTGTTAACCGTCCCTTTATCTTAGGGAGGTTAAGATATATGGCTTGATGAAGCGGGTAGAGAGATTTTAGGGGCGGTTACTCATTTGAATGAGCGTTTATCTGCCCGCTAATCTCATGTCCGACTTCTTTAGCGTAAGTCGTAGTCGACACCGACTTCTTATATGAAGGTCGGTGCTTAGCTAGGCTTAATCCTTCGGATTAGGCCTTTTATTTGGATCTGGGCTTTTATCATTGGGCCAGGGTAGGAACATATATATATATATTTGGATTAGATCTCTATACTACTTTTAATTTTATAATTAGATTATTCTCTGTATAAAAAATATTAGAATTTATTGAATATTTTTTTACAAATTGAAGATATATAATTAGATCTTTCATTACATTTTTTGAAAGAATTTTTTTTGTTAATTTTAATATTTTTGACATAAAAAATACATCATTATAAAATTAAAAGCACGATATGAATTCAATTGAAAAAAAAATAGGAACCAAATTATAAATTTGATAAAAATGACAGAAACCGATAAAAATAATTAATTTTTTTATTTATAATACTAAATATTATACCCTAATCTAGAGGGGCATACAGGTAATGAAGTTTTTAATTAAGAAAGAGTAACCCAATTAGTTAAAAATTTTAATTTTGATTAGCTATGTAACAAGTTTTTTATTAACTGCCTAAAATAAATAGTCATTTAAATTATCATATGTAAAATATAAAAAAAATAACACATGTGATCGAATGATTATAAAAAATATTTTATTCTGTTTATTAAAATTAAACTCTTAATTAAACAGATATAAATAATAAATATATTATTTTTAGTAGACATATATGTATATTTTTTTTAAATAGTGTTAGAAACCAACACATTTTTTAATTTATAGTAATTAATTAATTATCATTAGTATTTTTAATAATAAAAATTATATTTAATAATATAAAATTATATTTTTTATGATTAAATACTAACTAAACTAAATTTTAATAACAGTATTGACCACTAAGATTTTCTCTTTCTGGGGATTTTTTTTTTTTTTTACAAGTTGTGTGAGTTTCTTAACAGAGGCAAAGGTGATGGTGCTGGACAGACGTCAGCACTAAAGACTCGAAGTCAAAGATATGTGAGAAACATGGACCCCACACGAGATCACAAATAGTAATACGAAATAAAAGAATAAGTGACCGACAGATCCCGTAAGAATGAAGATAGATCCATTTCCAGAAAACAGAGAAGAGAAGCAATTAAGTTAAGTCTTACAGAGCAAATCGATTATGAGGCGTCCATCGGACAAGCGACCGGTGGATCTATGGAAGAAGCTGCGTCCATTGGGGAGGTTGATAGGGTAACCGAGTCCAGAGGCGAGTCCACCCGTGTCCGAGTTGGAATCGCCAAACACGAATATAGCTGGAGCTTTATCGCATCCATAAGCTGAAGAAATTGAATAGAACCACAGCACTAACAAGAATGATAATGGAAATGAGAATGAGAATGAGAATGAGAATGAGAATGGAAGGCAGTGACCGACGCAACCGGAACCCATTGTTATGTTATCTCTTGTCCGTTACACAGGACATGACTTAATTAGACTTGACAAAGACCCGTCTATATCTACTCCTCTCACTTCCCTTTTTTGACTCTCCTCCTCTCAAATAATAAAATAACTCGGCTTGGCACTTTTTTTAGGCCCAATCAAATATTGGGCCTACAGGATCCGTTTCAAACCTCCCAGCCCAACCCAATATATATGAGTTTTCACAACTTGGCAAAGGCAGAGGGGGTTGGTTGCATGACTGTGTTCTTGACTTCTTGCAGAAAGTAGAATCCTCTGCTTCGTTGAATATATAATTAATATGGTACTCCACTCATTGGCTATTGTATCCCTTGTTCTGTCGCCCTCGTTACTAACTTACTATTACTTCAAACAGTATTGTTTTATTTTATTTTTTTTCAAATTAAAGAAACTGTAACTACTTTAGGAAATGATTTACAATATTAGAAAAGCTGTCATTATAAAATGAAAGAATACAGGTACAATATTCCTAGAAATATTCTCATTGCATACGTTATTATCATATACTCTAGCTAGTCTCTCTATATCTATCTATCTATCTATCTATCTAACACGTTTTATTAGTTTGGATTTCCATGATGACTATGATTACTTGTTCCTGAAAATGAACCCCGACAATTTGTTTGGATCATAAGCGGAAATTAAAGATAGCGTTACGTGTAAATTAAGTCCCCCTATTGATGGCGCAATATGTGAATATACATGCCTAGATGCATATCTTATTAGCAGCCTTTAACTCTATTGACAAATTTGATGTCACGAAAAAACACCACCCATGACTCTTAGTCCTATACATAGATAAATCATGAGATTATAGACATGCTAGAAGCAATGTCTAGATTCGTTATTCAGAAATCATTCTCTAAACGTATGTTCAGGATTAGAAACAAACCTCTCGTGAGGGAATTAAAGTGAAGCTACATGATTGAACAATCTTATATGTATATTCTTATTTCTTTTCAGAAAAGAAGAAAACCTTATTTCTTTTTTAAATAATCTACGGTTAGTTTAGCTTCAAAGCCTAGTTTGATTCTATATGTGAATCAATACAAGAGACCTCTAGTCAGCATAGACTCTATCTTCATTCTTCAACGCTTTACTTTTTCTACATAAAAAGCTTTTTTAGCATGCAAATCCAAAATTAAAAGACTCTTGCGTTTAATTTGTCTTAAATTTACAATTAGTAACACAAATAGAACTTAGAATAATGATTGTACTTGCATTCATTTATTTCATACCAAATGTGTCGATAAAAATAAGTTAAAGAACTATTAAAATTTATATTTTTGGTTATTAATTAGTTATTAATATTTAAAAGTAATGTAGGTTAAAGTACATTGAAAAAATATTAAATTAAAAAAGTTAAATTAATAATTAAAAATAATAAATTTTGATGTTTTTTTATATTTTTAATTAAGTGTCAATAATTTTGGTTTGGTCAAGTAGTCAACTCACTCGTCCACTTAAACAATTGTCGGAAGATTGAATTTCGTCTTATACATATAGCAATTCATTGGTCAGCGACAATAACAATAACAGACTCTTAAATAAAACTCAGATCTAGAATAGATTAATTAAATATTAAGTGTGACTGGTAATAAAATTTTATTTACTACTGTCATTAGATTCTTTTCCCGAGATAAAAGCAAGTTGGGCTCGTAAATCCTTGCTTAGTTAATCAATGAGGCCTTGAAGGTCGAAGCAAAACATCTAACACTACAATAATTTTTTTTATGGATAAATTTTTAACGATAATAAGGTAATGATATCATTGTATATTTTATTTAATGGAAAAGTATACGTTACCAAGAGAGAGTCTGCCAACTATTACCAACACGTGATAAATTAGGATTAAACCATAATTAACTTAGATGTGGCTTTATTTAGTAGATGGGCTTCATGTCCAGCCCAACTCAAGTTGGCAGATTTTGACAGATAAAAAGTTGGTAACGTAGCATTACTGTTATTTAATTTATATAGTATATATTTATCGTTATTACTTCATGTTTATATTACGTGATTATGATGACTAATATTTTAAAAAATATTACTAAAATTAAAATAATACTTTTTAAAAAGTATTATTTAAAAAAATGATATCAAAATATAAAAAATATATAATTTTAATTTAATAATATTTGTATCATAATTACCATAATTATCATAATATAATTATATTAAAATCTATTTATTATAATTGTAATTATATATTATTTTAGCTATTAAAAATATTTTTATTGACAATTGTATAATTTTTATTAAAAATTTTTAGCAACAAAATATAAACACGACTGATATTTAATTATCGATAACTATATTAACGATTATTTTTACGGTTTTACTAGAAAACCAACTAGAAGAATAGTTAACTAGAGTTAACTAATTGAAAAATGAGAGATATGTTATAAAAAAAATAAATTTTTACTATCTTAATTTTTAGAATTTTAAAACTAAAAATATAAAAGATTAATTTGAGTTAGTTTATGTTGTAGTTGGCTTTCTAGATTTTTTTTATTTTTATTGTTATTAAAAACAAAATAAATAACGGTTAAAAGTAATTGTTTGAGTATTTAAGAGTGCTGATCAAACTGAGAGTAGTGAAACTTGCTTTTGCTTAATTTAAGGGAAAATCAGAAAAAGCTAAGCATTATTATTAAGGTGAAGTAGTGCATGCAAATGCATTGACGTAACGTGGAACAAGCCCAGGGTGGGTTGGGAAATGCAGCTAGCAAGGACCTAGAAGGAAAATTGTGATGGGGTCCCATTAGCTTTATAATTTATTAAATTAGTATGGTATAATAATGTATAGTATATGGTGACATGCGCATTATCATCAACAACAAACAAATTTAGTTGCTTCAAGACTCATTCTTATTAAACGCATTTAAACCTGCTAGGTACGCGCAAGCCCCCAAAGCTTCTCAAGAAATCGAATCCAACTCTTTCTTTTCTTAAAAAGATATAAAAGAAAAATGTGTAGAAAATATGGTTGCTACCGTTTCTTTTACTCATTTTTCACGCACGATGTCATTCACCTTTTTTATTGGTTGTGTTTATATATATACCCATCTTTCTCTACTTGCTTCTCCATCTCTTATTATTCTCATTCCCTCTCCCTCTCTCTCTCTCTCTCTGCCTAGATACACTTCTTTTCTTTTGAACTTTCTCCCTTCATTGTTCAAAAGTTCAAAGGCAGAGAGAAGAGAATAATGGCGAGAGGTCTCATTCCATTGTTGTCAATGATTCTTGTTCAGTTGGCGTATGCAGGGATGAGTATTACCTCAAAGCTTGCCCTAGAAGGTGGCATGAACCCTCTTATCCTTGTTGCTTATCGTCAAATCTTTGCCACTATTGCCATTGCTCCCTTCACTTATTGGCTCGAATGGTAATATATCAATTTGGATTCATTTACTGTAATAATCATATCCATCTACTTATTTTTCCTACATTATTCTTATTATTATATCCATATGCATGCATGAATGCTTAAATGTTAATATATATGATTGTTCTTCATATTTTGAGCATTATATTATTATGAAGCAACAATAAGAAAAGCTAAACTGAAGGAAATAATGAAGTGAATGCTTTGTAATAAATAAAAAATATTAAGTGACTAACATTTTTTTTTCTTGCATTTTTCAATAATATTAACTATTTTTTAGTTTTGAACTAGAAATACTGGTTTCTTAATTTTTTTAAATATAATAAGATGAGTGGGGCTTCTTGCTTAGCTTGATGCTAATTAATAAGTGAGAGTTTACGGAAAAAGATCTTAAAGAAAGAGAACATCACAAAATGGTAACTAACAGCCTTTTTTGCTTTAAGCAGAAACAATAAAGACCAATTTTTTCACTCTATTAGACTACATATAGTATAGTATAGACTACTCATTTTTTGGTGCATTTACATCTAACTCGTCAGTTTGTTACTATCAAGTAAAGTAAGTACACCAAAATGATGATAAGCCACACAAACATTTTCATGTAACCTATAAGAACACCACTAGTGATGACATGCATGCTTAGCTTGACACGTTACGAGTGGTGTTACGTTCCAGTAACTTTAATTTCTACTTTTTCAAATTAGGCATGGTATACAAGAGTTTCTAAATTCATATAGAGTCTCATACAAATTAAATGGGTTGTGTTATAGTAAGGCGTGATTTGGATCTAACACGTTTATTTTGGGTGAGTACGATTTCACCTCTTTGATTAAATAATCGTTTAACTATTTTTAACTATTTATATACGCTGAAAATTTAGGTACAGTCAACTTCACATGAAATTGATATTTGAAAACCGTTAAATGATTTCACTGATTTGATTAAATTTTCATCTAACAACTTTGAGGTATCAACTTCATGTTTCACCTGAATATTCACCATTCATATATACTTATTTCAAGGAAAAGTTTTCGTAATTGTCTTTCAGGTTCCTTCTTGATCAAATTAATTTTAAAAAAATATTAGAAAATTGAAAAAATTTATTATTTTTTAGTCATAATTAGTTAACTAATAATGTTTAAAAATATAAATTAAAAATATATTATTAAATTATTAAATTAAAGAATTAAATTAATGACTAAAAATACTGATTAAAACTAATAAATTTTACGGACCTTTGATTTTTTTCATAATTTCATTTAAAATTAATTCTAAAGTAAATTAAGTACCTTGTTCGTGATACTTTTATAAACGAGAAACCAAACAATAATCTCAAAGGATAAAACAAACTTAATCTATCTTGCAAGTTACTCAAATACAGAACTAGGACTCCATTACGTATAGCTCTTATTACATATCGATTCTCTGTAATTTTTGTCTTTATTTTCTTCTTTTCCTACGCTACAAAAATATACCGAGCCAACTCATTAAAAACAGTATGCAAATATTGAAATATATAATACATCTTTGAAGTGGAGGGGAAGAAAACACAGCCAAGATATAATATAAGTTTTTAATTTTGGCTTGTATTTGATTAATAATAAAAAGTTAACAAGTCGGATCATTATATATGCTCTGTTTTTGTGTACATCTGTTTTATATATTTTTATTTTTAATATTAAAATTGATCGATAAAAAATATGAAAAAATGTATTTTTATACCATAAAAAATATATAAAATAATATAAATATTTTATTTTATGTTTCTGTTTGTTTTATTTTTTTGCATTGTGTGTAATTGTTGTTGGTTTGCGTCCGTAGGAAAACAGTTCCGAGGATGACAAGGCGCGTTATGCTCCAAATAGTACTTTCTTCCATAACAGGGTAAGCTTTTGTGCTTTTCTGTCCTTTCATAGTAGTCGCTAGCACTTAATGCCAAGAGTTTTTCAAATTTAGCCCATTTTGAGTTATGATTCTTTTTTCCTTTTATCACTAAGCTCACGCACTTAATTTGAATTTTGAAATGCAGAATAACAGGAAACCAGGTTCTGTTCTTCGTGGGTCTAAAATATTCAACTGCCACAGTTGCGTGTGCACTCACCAATTTGCTCCCAGCTTTTACGTTTGTCCTGGCAGCCATCTTCAGGTAACACTCAGATGGCGGTTATCAATTATTAACTTCATATGAAGATAACTGTATAAAAATTTTCACCAAATATAATTATTAAAAAGAAATGGCAATGGCAATGAATTAATTATATTGAATAAATTGTGTAGACAAGAGAGTGTGGGAATGAAGAGAAAAGCAGGGGTAGCAAAGGTGTTAGGAACAGTAGTGTGTGTAGGTGGAGCACTGCTTTTATCATTCTACCACGGCAAAACAATTGGTATAGCAGAATCAAGCATTCGTTGGAGCTTTGCGGAGAGAATGGAAGGAAAAAGCAGCTCCAACGGGAACGGAAGCGCGCTTCTGGGTCCTTTTCTTCTTGTGGTTAGTGCCCTTGTTTGGTCACTTTGGTTCATAATTCAAGCAGACATAAGCAAGAATTTCCCAGCTCCATATACGAGCACAAACTACATGTGTTTCTTGGCCAGCATCCAGTGTGTCCTCCTTGCCTTGTCTTTTGACCATACCCCCTCTTCTTGGTCCCTTCATGATCCTATCAGACTTGTCTCTTCTCTTTATGCGGTACTACTTCTAATTCTACTTCTTTCTTAGCTTTCTTTATTCATATTAACAAAAATAATCTATACTAAAATCAATCGATATATATTTATATATATTTATGAATATTAAGTTATATATTTTCTTAATTAAATAATTAATTTCAGGGGGTAGTTTGCACTGGTCTAGCGTACTGTCTCATGTCATGGACCATTGAGAGGAAAGGTCCTTTATACGTTTCAGTATTTAGTCCATTGCAACTTGTTCTCACTGCTGTTGCTAGCTGGGCATTGCTTCGGGAGAAACTATACATTGGAACGTATGTCTTTGTAATCATAAATTCAACTTCTGTGATCTTGTTTAATTAATTAATAACATAACATATGTCTGATTTTATTTTGTTTTGTGGGTGTAGTGTGATAGGGTCTGTGCTGATAGTTGGAGGGCTATATTGTGTTCTATGGGGAAAGAACAAAGAGATGAACGAGATCATTGCTGAAAAAGAGACAGTCAAGTACAACGAGAGTAATGCAAAGAATAGTGATTTGGAGTTACCATCTTACATACCATCCAACAATGGTAATCATCGTGTAATTGTGGATGTTGCTTAATATATATACACACAGACACAACTACCCATTAAGGGGATTGAGGATTGGAGATCATAGGACATAAACTAAGATGCAGCACATGATTCATTCATTGCAGGATATGCTACTACCAATTATTAGAGCTAGGCTCACCATCTTTCTTTATCTTTTTCTTCTCTTTTTTTCTCTGGTGAGATACGTCCGAAATATGATGGAATTCTCTCTACTCTCTAGCTAGTTAGTGTTGTGTTTAATATTGTATTAGTGATTTGAAATTGATTCACAACGGTGGTATCACTCTTTCTGTTGGAAATTCCTTGCAATTGCATCTTGATTAAATTACATGTATCAACCTCAGTTATAGCGTACCTAGCTAGCACCTCTCTTGACTCTGCTTGCATATTTGATGCACGTTTCTTCAGCTAGTATACAGCATTACGGTGCTAAGCGTAAATTGAATAGGAAAAGAATTAATCAATGAGAAAGTAATTAGGAAGAAGATAATTTTATTAATGAAAAATTTTAAAGAACAAAAAAATATAAATAACTAATTCAATGCTTTCAATTATTATTTTATTATATGTATTTATAGCAAATTAATTAACTAATAAAATTATTATAATTAGGTTTTAGACCTATTTTTACTTGTTACATTGTAAAAATATATAAATCCTAATTCTAATTACAATTAAAAAATAATTAATCTTAAAATAATCTTTTATCTTATTTTTATTTTATTGTCTTAAATAAAAATTAGTGTATGTAGCTTTGCGATGCAAGAAAAATATTTAATATTTTATTTATATCTAAGGTATTTTTAATAAAAATATATATGTTAACATATTTAATTTTAAATTAAGTCTAATTTATTTTTTTATTCATCTGAATACTAAATAATAGTATATAACAAAGAAATTTCACAAAATAAGTAGATTAATTAAAGAAAAAGGCGTAATATGCAATAAATTAATTAGGGATGTCAACGGGGTAGGTCGGGGCGGGGGATGCCTCTCTACTCCCCATTCCCGTCCTCAGATTTGCTCTCCATCCCCGTTCCCAATTCCTGCCGTAGGAGAATATTGTTTTCCATCCACATTCTCTACGAGGCCCCATTTTCCGCAGGAATCCCATTCTTCATCTATCTGATAGTTCTAACTAATTATTAATTTTCATATGATTAGAGCTGCAAGTATCCATCATGCACAAAAACAGCAAGATTTTATACAAAAAGTCTAAATGACACGATACTGACTTCTTTCGAAATGACGCAGTGAGGGGACGCAACAACGAGCCAAATGACAAAGCAATGGACGAGGTGGAAAACACGACATCAGAGAGGAGAATGCACACGATGGCAGAGTTACGAAAAGGTACGCCGCAAATAGAAACCATGACGCGGTGAGGGTGATGACACGGTGAGGTGTGACGATGCGGTGAGAATGGAGAGTGGCAAAGGGGTGGCTGCAGAGAGGTTGGATGGAGTATGAATAGTGTTAGGGATCTCTGAATTAAAGAAGGGTTATGAGACAAAGATTAGGAGTTTTGGGTTTCTATATATATATATATATAGAAACCCAAAACTCCTAATCTTTGTCTACATAAAATATATATAAAAACCCATGCAGTGTGTGTGTGTGTTTCACAGTCGGATCCCCATTCGGGACAGTCTTCGCAGGGATCCCTGCGTCTAGGAGAGTTTTGCCATCCCTAAAATTAATGTCTTAATTTCTATGAGAAAATGTGTGTACATATTTTTTGTCGCTAACATTGATTGTTGCACATTTATAGGTTGTATCACTTTCTGTATCAAATAAAATTTAAATATTATTTATATAAAAAATTCTACCGAAGGATCATCTCGATCGATCACCTTCCCTTACCGAATGATCATATCGATACCTTTGTCTTTGGGAGTCACCTGCCCTTACCGAAAGATCATTCCCTCAATTCAATTTACAATCAAGGTTATTTAGACATACACAAGAAGGAAGTCATGGCAACTAAGATATATTATTATAAAATTGATGGGAGTCTCCTTCCCTTACCGAAGGTTCCCAAAAGTTTGTCGATCACCTTCCCTTATCGAAGGATCATCTCGATTATCTTGTCTTTGGGGGTCACATTCCCTTACCAAAGGATCATTCCCTCAGTTCTTTAATGCACATAAGATTGTTATTATAATGCATAATGTGTGTGAAAAAAAGATACATTATATCATGACGTATAATGCTAACATATATGCTCAAAAACATATATGCTCAAAAACATATAAAAATTAGCACAAAACCCCTACCTCGAGTAAAGTTTCGATAGGTGTTCCGATGCAAATAGATGCGGTTTGTTAGTGAAAAGAGACTTATTCCATAGCTAGACTTTGTGTATACTAGAATGTTTTGTATAGAAAAAGATGATAAAATGAGAAAGAAATGATCAAATAGCTCTCGGGTATGTGCAGATTATGTTATGAGACATTTAGGTGAAATTTTTAATCTAAATCGTCACTTTGTGAGCCGTATAACTTTTTTTACTTTTGAAATTTGAAAATAGCTATTAGAGACAAATTTATAGAAAATTGAATTAGCTTTAAAAATAATTTTAAACGAAGTCAATCAAATAACCACATCTTGAGATATTTCCGAAATACTGTTAGTATATCAGGTTGGCTGATAAGAGCGCGATTTTCTACTATGAACTTGTAACCGATTTATTTACCTAATTTAATTTGAATTTGATTTTATACTGAACATAAGGAATAGAGCTATTATTCTTATCTTTTCATATAACAAAATATCATTCAAATTTAATAAATGTAGAATTAGTTATGACTATGTTTTAAAAAGTTGTTTACTGTCGGTTAGAGATTTACTACCATGAGTGCTTTCATATGTTTAAATTTTAAATTTAAATCTTAAATCATTACCATTTTAATTAATTAATTAATTAGTTATTAAAAAAATGACTTGAAACAAAAAGTTGGAATGTTATATTCTCACCCCTTTAAAAAAAAATTTTGTCCTCAAAATTCGTGTCTCCTAAGAAGATACTAATTCAACCTCACTTATTCTAGTAGATTTTATCTACATTTTCTTTCTATAGGGATATATGAAGGTTGCGAGAATCGGACCGGTCATTGAACCGGTTAAGTAACTAATTTAATGGTTTAATAGTTCAACCGGAGTTCAACTGGTTTAATTAAATATATAATAAATTTTTTTAAAAATTAACTCCCCCATATGTGAACTTCTGTAAATCAATCAAGTCACTCTTCAGAACATCCAAAACAAGTACCCAACCTAAGAATCATACTCAATCAAATCATAGGAAGCCATATAGTAATTTCAATGCAGAATTGTGGCACTGTTTTGATTTTGAATCAATAACAGCAAAACAACAATTCACCAAAACAAATATAAAATATTGGATTCAAAAATCAATCTCAGCAGAATAAATAAATTATACAATTGAATTTATAACTCAATTACAGTAGAATTAATTCAAGATCAATGGACTGAATTCAAATAAAAATTCAAAACATTAATATCTCAAAATCCAGCAGAATCATCAATAATACATCATATGCATGTTCAGAATAAATTTCAAATTTCAAAGTTATAAAGTCAGGGAGATAGAATCAGGGAGAGTTAGAGACTGAAACTTGGGACCTAAGAGGGTTGAAGGCTTGAAGCAGAGAAGAAGAGACTTGAGACCTGAGAGGGTTGTAGTAGAGACTAGAAACTCCATGCGAAGAGAAGCAACGACAACGAGACACAATGCAGAGCAGAGAAGCAGAAACGATGTCGGTGAGGGGGAGAAGCAGAAACGACACAGGCGAGGGGGAGAAGCAGAAACGACGCACGGGGAGGGGGGAGAAGCAGCAACGACCCACGGCGAGGAGCAGAAAAGCGGCAACCCACGGCAAGGAGCAGAGAAGCGATGACGACCCACGGCGAGGAGTAAGGACAGAAAGAGCTCGGACAGAGATGGCGAGAGAGAGAGAGAGAGAGAGAGAGAGAGAGAGAGAGAGAGGAGGGAGAGAAGGGTTCGGCGATGAGTTTTAGCTCTGAAGTGGAATGGTGGGAAGTGGCTATTCTTCAAGGAGAATAGGGGATTATAGGTGGTGGCTGTTCTTCGAATTCCAAAAGAAGATTAGGGTTCTCACTTTCTGGTGAGTGAGGGTATTGTGGGGGGAGGTGTTATGCGCTGGGTGAGAGAGAGAAAGGGGTGGGGTGGGAGGTGTTATGCGCTGGTTTCCTTTTTCTTTTTTTCTTTTTTTTTTGTAAATGGTGCCGTTTAGACTTGGAGGAGTGAACCGGTCTTATAAAAAATCGGTCCGGTTTAGCCAATTCACCGGTTAACCACCGATTTGACCGGTTTTTTGCAGAATGATTTTAATGTTTTATAGCTTAATCGGACCGGCCAAATAATCGGTTTTTGGTTAACCCGGTTGAACTGGTCAGTCCGGTCCGATTCTCAGAACAATGGGATATATGATAGTTCCAACATAAGGAAGTTCAATCAATCCATACATTTAAATAAACTAGATAAAGATACAACACAGTTATAATATCATCATGAACTAATATAATTTTAAAAGATAGATTTACATAACAAATAATATTATTTATTTTTTTGTGTCTTAAGTTATTAGTCTTCGTGTATCAGATTTAAACCACACAACATAATACGAAAATTTAAACAAGCAATAAAACATAACAAGACGCTTAAAAAAAATCTTGTAGCTAGTCATACTAAGGTAACGTTTGTTGGAGAGACAGAGACAGAAAGACTGAGACTGAGAGACAGAGACTAAGAGACAGGGATTGAAATAAATCTCAGTATTCTGTTTGGTGCAAAATGGGAGACAGGAATTAAAACAAGAATGAAAATATAATTTAATTTGCACAAAGGGTAAAATTGAAATTAATTAATTGAAATGAAAGTATTTTTGGTATAAAATGTTATTAAAGTTTTAGTCTCCATCTCTAAAAATTTCAGTTCCTTATGTCCTTATTTTTTGGAGGTACTGAAATACTGAAATTTTAGAGACAGAGACAGAAATTTTAATACCAGTCTCTGAACTAACAAACACGATACTGAGTCTCAATCTCTCAGTCTCTGTCTCAGTACCTCAAAACAAACGCTACCTAAAGCCTTTACTTTCAATGCCTCATAACCCATGCAGTTTTGCTTCATTCTTTTGACTAGTCTATTAATTATCTAATTAATAGTTTCCTTGTTATGAGGATATACTTATTTTGTTTAAATAATTTTAGATATTTTTTACTTATGTATATATATAATATACGTAAATATATTTAAGTCATATAAATTAATTATTTTTTTATTATCATTAGTTCTTTTGAACTCACAATTATTCACAATTATTCAATGGTTCTTTTGTCCTATCAATATCATGTATATATAATAATCTTCATAAATCATGATAATTTTTTTATTTATATATACATATATATTATTTGAGTAATTAATAGTTTTTCTTATTCTTAAAACAAATTTATTTTTTTAGATAATTCTAAATATTTTATTATTTATATATGCGTATCATATTAATTATAAGTAAATATATTTAAGTTATATATATTAATTATTTTTTTATAATTAATATATTTTTTATTCTCAGAATATATTTATTTTTTAATTATGATTTTTTTTTATATATAAAATTTTTTTAGCAGACAATCATTCAATAATTTTTTTATTTTTTATTATTAATATTAGTATACATGTAATATTCATAAATCTTGATAATTTATATTAATCATTGTAATCTTCATAAATTATTACTAAACATAAATTTGTATAAAAACAGTGGTATAATAAAAATAATAAAATTAAGGATGGTATTATAATGACGTAAAATAATGTTAATTATAATGGTATATTTATTTAATAGTAATAATGATAGAATTGATTTTTTTTAAGATAGAAAAATAAACTTTTAATTAATACTAAATTAATTTGATATATATTAATTATAGTTATTAACATATTTATGCCAATTATATATATATATATATATATATATATATATATATATATATATATATATATTATTGGAGAACTAAATTTTATCCTAATATATTATTTATTATAGGTTATTATATGATTATACGTGTAATTAATTATACATTAATATATATTAATAAAATTTTAACCTAACCAAATATATTATTGGACATCTAAAATTTTCGATAAATACTGTTGTAATAAAATTTTAACCCAATTACTAATTTATTTTATTATTTATTTACAATAATTTTACATAATTGATTAAAATAATTATCATCAAAGATATTATTCATTATTAGCAGAATTTTTAACTTAAATATTTTATTTTTTTCCTTAGTTATACTGAGAAAAAATAAGAATTAAAAATAAATTTAAAAAAAGTTCATATAATAAAATTTAAAAATAACATATCCAAAAATAATAGTTGTAATATATAAATTGAGACAATAATTTAAATTTTTTAAAATTAATTTAATCAAATACTAATATTAAAATTAAATTATTTAAATAATATTTAAGCTATTCTAGTCTTTAGACACATATATATTAGAGTCATTCTATTAACGACATCCAACTGAAACAATGTCATCAAATCGAGCATTTAGAATCTGTACAAATGTAGATCATTCTCTTGTTAAATAAGTTTCATTATCCGTCATTGCTATATAATATAGCAAGGTATAAAATAGACACATCGAAAAGCTAAATTGACATTTATTTCATCAATGGTATTGCATTAATGCAGCAGAAAGCCAGTAATTTTTAAAAAAAATTATAATATTTTATAAAATTATTTTTATTATGAAAATTTAAAAGAAAAAAATTTAAATACATAACTAATATTTGAAAATTGTATCTCTAAAATTGACATAATTCTAGCAAAATTGAACCTAAATTGAGATAATTAAATCTCATTATATGCTCCAATTCAAAGATTTTTGGATAGACATAAAAAGTATAAATGGGTGGAATTTGAACTACTTGATCTATAAAGCTTCTTAAAAGCAATTGTTCGATAGACGAAAAGAATAAATTTGAGTAAGAATAATTATCAGATTATCAAAAGAATAATAATAGATTGACTACATAAAAAAAATATCATAAAAAAATCATAATGTGTACCTTAAAAGAATCAATTTCGATAAAAAAAAAAAACAAATAATACATTCTTATTCTATGATGTAGTAAAAAAAATAACAAATTAAAAAAAATTAAACAAAATATTTTGGTTCTCAAACTTAGATTCATGAACCACCAATAAAATATTATATATAACCTTTAGTAGTACAAAATTAATTATTGATATCGATATCAATTTCTCGTTAATTAATACACATGTGCATTATAGAGTATTTTAATAAAGCTATTTATATTAGTATCATATTTATGCCAATTAGAATCATAAATTTACATTTAATTTTTTTATTATTAATATCAATCTCTATTTGTCATAGATTATATTTGATTAAAAATCTACTTAATATACTAAAACTGGGTTTTCCCCTAACTACTAAAGGTGACGTGTCGATCTCTCATGCCTCCATTTTCCCTCCAAAACAAATAAAATTTTTTTTCTATTCTAAATTATTTTATTGTAATTATATTGCAATTAATACTAAATGAATAATATATAATTATACTAATTTAGCAACATATCTTCATTATAATTATATCAAATCAATATTTAATGCACTATTAAACTACTTATCAATTATCAATTAAAAATACTTTTAATAATTTTAATGATAATAATAATATCAATAATAATAATAATAATAATAATAATAATAATAATAATAATAATAAATCTTTGTTACCCGATTCACGTATATCAAATAATTTTTCTAAATTATTTTATAAAAAAATATCTTTAATATAATTATATTGTAATTAATATTTAATGAATAATATATAATTATACTAATTTAGAAACATATCTTCATTATAATGGTATCAAATCAAAATTTAATGCATTATTAAAAAATTACCTTAATAATAGATAATTTACATATTTATTTTTGTTTTACTAAAGTCTATATATAGTGTTTTCCTGTCGTACATGAATCTAAATTTGAGAGTCAATTCATAATTTTATATTTAGTGTTTTTTTTACTACTTCATAGAATAAGAATGTATTCTTCGTTTTTTATTGAAGTTGATCCTTTTAAGTACAATTTATAATTTTTTATAATATCATATACTCATTCTATTATATTATTCTTTTGATAATTTTTTATTTGTTGTTACTCTAAGTTATTCTTATCGTCTAATGTTCCAGTTCGATTTTTTTTGCCACAATCATTTACAATGCATCACATCTATGAAAAACCTCATCGAGTTGTCTTCACTGATTCGGGTTCCAACTACATGGATGTAAGCGTTCAAAGAAGAGGCAATAGTCTCTACTTTACCGAAGGATGGTTGGATATACTCACCTATTATGACCAACCCAATGGAATGTGGTTAAAGTTAGATTTCTTAGGAGGAGCTCGATTTTTGATTGAGGAATTGCATCTGCGGAACTTTATAGGGTAAGTTCAAGTTCCATCCCCTCCATGCTTTTTACGTCTGCCCGAAAATCTTCGAAGTGGAGCACATAATGAAATTGAATTCCCTCATTTTCAGTTCAGTTTTGCTAAATTCGTGACAAATGCAGATATGCAATTTCAATGATTGGTAATATATTTAAATTTTCTTAGTTTAAACTGTTAATTATTAGAATAACTTTTTAACATATTTTAATTTTTTCAGAAATTACTAGCTTTCTTTTGCATGCATGCAATGCCATTGAGGGGAATAAGAGTTAGTTTGGTTTCTCGGTATGATAATTCTATATCTTGCCACATTGCATGGATAGCGGATGATGAAGTTTATCTAACAAGAAGATGGTCTGATTTTGCACGAATTCTAAATATTGAAACTTACGATGTTATTTCAGTTGGTTGTCGTTATAAGAATAATTCTATACTATACGTGACTAAGGACTAGAATAGGTTCAATATTGTTTAGATAATTTGGTTTTATTATTAGTATTTGATTAAATTATAATTATAGAATTTTAAATTATTGCCTCAATTTATATATTACGATTATTTTTTGTGAATTTTGCTATTTTTAAATAATTTAATAAAATGAAGTAGTGTCAGATATTATTAAGTTTATTTTTATTCTTTATTTATTTATTTGTATTTTCATTATATTTGATAAAAAATTAACTTATACATATATTAAATCGTTGACCTAAAGATAATATATTTGCCAATAAAAACAGATTTTATTTATAATTGGAATAAAATTTATTTGCCAATAATCGGCGGATAAAATTGAAATTACACCCGTGTCATATAATTATAATTAATTAATTGGTATAAAATGAAATTATACATGTGCCATCAGTAATAATCTAAATAATTATATCTTAACAAAATATAATTTGAAATAATTTATAAACAATTATCTTAACAAAAATAATTATTTAATAATTGATTTAAAAATCAATGCAAAAAATAATTATTAATAATAGTATTATTAACTGGGTAAATAATATAATTTTAAATTATTACTTGAAATATAAATAATATATGGAAATTTATTGAGTAAATCAATGATTTTGTACCTTAATAATTTGACAATTATTACTCAATTAACCAGTTAATTGAATTAGTAATAACAATTTCCAATTTCAAATTTTGTATATTAAGTAGTTATTAAAAACTGGGTAATAACGATTTATACGGAAAAATCATTGATAAATTCAATTAACCATATAGAAGATAATATACTAACAGTTTTAGTATATTATTTATGGAAAGCGAAATTATTTCCTCATATTTTCTATTAAAATTGAAATTAGTAATAGTTTAAAAAAAGGTTTATTAATAAAATTACTAATAGTCACATTTTTATGCACAAGATATATATTTTCTATATATTATTTAAAAAATATAATGAAACATGAATAATAAATGAGTATGTTATTTCTTTGACTAGCTAATTAATGCAAAATCGAGTATCCTTTTTTATTCGATTGAGGTCATATTCTGTTTGGTGAAAGTTTCAATCACCTTAATTAAATCATGTGTTTGTGCCTTAACTTATACAGGTAGTAATATGTTACATATTATTTGGTATATCTAAGTAGTTATTTCCCATAGTGGAGATGTAAAAAATATTATTAAGGTTTATTGCCAAATAATTAGTGGATGAATAATAGTAGATTATATTATTTTGGGAAAGTATTTTCATTATAATTATATCAAATCAATATTTAATTATGATAAAATATGTTAATTATAATTATATTATAGAATTATAATAATTACGATATTTATGTTATATATTTTAATCATTTATGTACGTAAATAATTAGAAATTAAAATATAACTTATAATTACCCGTGCCATGCAAGATTAAATAAGATATATAATAACATAGATAATTTGTTACTTATGCTGATTAAATACAATAAATATATATTAATTTAGTTAAAAAAAACATTGTCTTCTATATTTTTCTATTTATTTTTTTTAATTCATTAAATCCAATCAATTATAATAAATTAATTATATCAACTAATTAATTCAATTAATTATTTTTAATTTATTTTTTGAATTCAATAAATCAAATAAAATTAATTATACTAATTATTTGTATTGACTAATTGATTTGATTAATTCTTAAAAATATTTTTATTTAATTTATTTAATTTATTTAAGTATAACTAATTAATTATTTAATTTTATTAGGATAAATATCAAATTCTATTTCTAATATAAAAATACAAAATTTTATTCATTCTATTTTTATTTTACCACTATAAAAGACCATATATGCTAGAAGAAAATATCATTCATTTACCAATTACTCTTTCATTGGGTAGCTTTTACAACAATTATTTTTCTTCCTATGAGGCGCCGTCACAAGAAGGCAACTATCATGAACACAAATCAGCACACACTCTTCAACTCCCGTGCTCATCATTTAGAGCAATATATGATATGTTATCCATTAAGCATTTATAGACCATGGTGTTATCATATTTGCATAAATAAATAAAAAATTCATAATTAAGCTTAAGTCATTTATCTATTTGTGTGGTATATTGTAGTCTGAAATTACTTTTTGTTTGTGTTGTGCAATGATATTATGGTTTAATTTAAGCTTTTATCTCATCCTTTTTTCTTAGATATTAAGTTGATGTATTTTTATTTATTATTATTGAAGCAGATGTGATATAAAATTTGT
Source organism: Arachis hypogaea (assembly GCF_003086295.3). Lineage (NCBI taxonomy): Eukaryota > Viridiplantae > Streptophyta > Magnoliopsida > Fabales > Fabaceae > Arachis > Arachis hypogaea. Next base: position 5,961,463 of record NC_092041.1, on the reverse strand, counting down.
AAAAAAAAAAACTTACATTCAATTTATTTTATTATAGTCTTCTATTCTTCTATTTTTTATTCTTTTATTCATTTTATTTTCTTTTTAAATATCATATAATTTATTATAATTTATACCAATTAATTAATTATAATTCATTATATCAGTTAGTTTAATTCATTAATTTATAATATACATGATCAAATAGATCATTTGTTACTTATACGTTTATTTTTCTAAAATCTAAATCTAAATAATTATATTTTCAGTTTTTTTATGAACAAAATATTATTAATAATGAATAATAATTAAGCATTCATACTTTTAATTAAAGTGTTTGGATGATTTTTATATTTATTAATATTAATTATTGATTATTTTTTCATAAATAAATTATATTATAATTTTATGTTAGTTCATAATTGATTAATGATTAATGTTTATAAAGCTATGTTACTCTAAATTTTATATTTTATAAATATTTTATTTAAATATATTTTTTTAACATAAAAATGTATTATTTTTAATAATATCATAATTTTATATTTTTTAATTATTCTAAATGAATATTTTATCAAATACTAATTAAAGTTATTCTTCCATTTGCTTTTACTAATATATTTTCTAACTATTATATAAAATTAAAATCGTATTAATAAATTTAATATTAAAGTTAATTTGACTTTTTATTATTTAAAGTGTTTTTCAATCAATAATTTTATACTCTTTACTTTTTTTAATTTCATTTTGAATTTTAATTTAGTACTCAAAGGTAGTGAAATTCTATTGATACTGAAATAAAGTTACAAAAGGGTCCATAGGGTAGAATAAGTAAAATAATGTGATACCACATTGCAACATTCAAATGAAATAATTTAGGATCTAAAATGTTTATCTTTCTCTTTCTCATCGTCTATTATATTATCTATCCTATCATATAAAAATCGAATTTTTACCTTTAATGATAGAATCAACGTAGCATGCTTCTGTATTATTTTGTTTAACTCATTAAAGTCAATTCATTATGATGAATTAATTATATCAACTAATTGATTTGAATAGATATTTAAGTATCACACAATTTAAAATTATGTATATTAATTATTTGATTTAATTTTTATGATATATAAATTTAAGGAATAAATTAAAATAAAATAATTTATTACTTATTTAAATTGAATACAACAAATATAAATTAATTTAGTTAAAAATTTACTATTTTCTAATCTTCTATACATAAAAATGACAAAACAAAATTATAAAAATAATCTTTTTATCACTTTTGCTATTTTAATTTTATTTTCTTTGTTTTTTATGTATAATTTTATTTTATATTAACTTTTTTTATTTAATAATAAAATATACTCATATTAGTTCTATCATATAATAATATATTTTTCTCCTATATTAATCAAAAAATTTCAATAGTTATTAACTACATCTAATAGAATGACTGAGAAGTGAGAACTACGAGAAGTTAAACCCAGGTTCAAAATGCTAAAACAAAGAAAAGAAAATAGTGAATATATGATTAGAGAAAAATGTATAATAATGACAAAATATACTAAAACTGGATTTTTTCTCCAACTAATAAAAGTGAGGTGTTAATTCCTCATAAATTTATTTTTTCTCTAAAATAAAATTACTATTTTCTTTTCTAAATTTATTTTAAAAAAATATATTTATTATAATTATATTACAATTAACATTTAATGAATAATGTATGATTATACTAATTTAGAGAAATATTTTTATTATAGTTATATAAAATCAATATTTAATACATTATCAACTAATAAAAGTGAGTTGTCAATTCCTCATGAATTCATTTTCCCTCCAAAATGAAAGTACTATTCTCTCTTCTAAATTTATTTTAGAAAAATGTCTTTATTATAATTATATTACAATATTACAATTAGCATTTAATGAATAATGCATAATTATAATAATTTAAAAAAATAAAATAAAGTCCAGTAATTTATCTTCCGACTGCACACGTGTATAGAATAACTTTTAAGAAGGAGTCATGTATAGTAAATACGGTCGATGATTGTAAAACTGTATACTAACATTGATATAATATTATTTTAGGTATATATTTTGCAGGCATCAAAGAAAAGTGTTGAGTTATTTTTTAGTAAATTTAAATTATTCATTGTTTATTAGAGAATTTTGTGCATTAGAATTTTCTAATAATTTATTATTTATTTTGAGCTAATTTTGATATGTTCTTATTTCACAGTAAAACAACATATAAAAATTTGTTGGTAGGTCTAAGTATTATTAAGTTATTTATGGTCACATTGAGTATATATGTTTGATTTATTAAAGAAAGTAGATTACTAAAACTAATTAATAACTATTTAGAGTTAATATATTTAACACTAGCTTAATAAAAAACAAATAATACATAACATGTTATATTTTTATTAATCAAATTATTATAATTTAAATTAATCTTAACAAAATAATTTAAAATTATAATTTTAATCTTATCACGTGCATGGCACGGGTTAATATACTTGGAAATTACTGCACGATGAATGTGGTATATAGAGAAGTTTTTGAGAGCCTATAATAAAAAGGTAATAACAAAATGTCTTAATAAATCTATTTATTTATTAAAATTTATTACTATCACTTAAAATAATTTAGAAATTCTAGGAACTAATAGATGAATTCTTATTGTACATTAATAGTTTGAGAATATTAAAATTATCATAAAAATTCGTATAATTTTATTCTCTTGACAAACAATTTTATAATTACGTTAATCATATAATTTTATATACAAACATTGATACAATATTATTTCATGTATATATTTTGCAGGTATCAAAGGATAGCATTGAATTGTTATTCAGTAGGTTTAAATTATTTATTGTTTATTACAAAACTTTCTGCATTAGGATTCTCTATCAATTTGTTCTTCATTTTGAGCTGATTTTAATATTTTTTTTTTACTTCACAGTATACCAATATATAAAACTTTGTTGGTAGATTTAAGTACTACTAGATTATTTATAGTCATATTGAGTATATATACCTGATTTATTGAAAAAGTAGATTAAATAACTATTTTATAGTTATTACAATTAACACTATATTAAGAAAACAAAAACAACGCATACAAGTTATTTTTTTATTAATTAAATTATTATAATTAAAATAAAATTTAACATAACAACTTAAAATTATAATTTCAATTTTATCACGTGCATGGCACGGGTGATTAAACTTGTTATATTATAATGATTGACCATTAGAATGATTGATAATTAATATAATTAAAATGATTGAAAATATTAATAATTGACAATTTGTCTAATTATGCATTAAATGTTCATTTTCATATATAATTATAAGGATACTTTTCTAAAATAAGTTAAGAAGAGGGAAGTATTAAGATTATGAAAATCGGTTTGGACCAATCGATCGAACCGGTTGAATCGTGAACCGCTGAAAAAAATAGTTCGAACAAATGTTAAAACCGTAGATTTTAGAAATCGTAGTTAAATCGGTGAAGTGGTCAAGAATCGGTCAGTCGAACCAAACTGTGATCCGACCGATTTTTTGAAAAGGCAACAAAATGTTGCCGTTTCACTCACTGAGGCACTCAGCAAGCCCTAACTCCATCCTTGCATACCCAGAACTAACATTCTAGACTCCAGGGTGCCTCTCACACTATCACACACACTCAGTCCAGGGAGGACTTCTCTCAATCTCATCGAGCTCCTGGTCGTCCTTCACCTCCGTCCAGCCACTGCCTCGTGCCGCCGCCGTCGTTTCCTTCGAACAGCCATTGTCTGCTCACTCAATTCCCTTCCATCGCGCAGTAGCTATCGCAACCCTCGAAGCCTCCGTTGTGCAACCTTCAAAGCCTCCATCACGCAGCAGCCATCGCAACCTTCGAAGCTACCGTCTTATCTATGGACTGGATGGATATTGAACTTGACCTATAAAACTCCTTAGAAGCAATTGTTTGATAGACGAAAGAAATAAGTTTGAGTAAGAATAATTATCAGATTATCAAAAAAAATAATAATAGATTGGCTACATAAAAAAATATCATAAAAAAATTATAATGTGTACCTTAAAAGAATCAACTTCAATGAAAGACGAAGAATACATTTTTATTCTATGATGTAGTAAGAAAAATAACAAATTAAAAAAAATTAAACAAAATATTTTGGTTCTCAAACTTAGATTCATAAACCACCAAAAAAATATTATATATAACCTTTAGTAGTACGAAATTACTTATTGATATCGATATCAATTTCTCGTTAATTAATACACACGTGCATTATAGAGTATTTTAATAAAGCTATTTATATTAGTATCATATTTATGCCAATTAGAATCATAAATTTATGTTTAATTTTTTTATTATTAATATCAATCTCTATTTGTCATAGATTATATTTGATTAAAAATTATATTATAATGATTGACAATTAGAATTATTGATAATTAATATAATTAGAATGATTGAAAATATTAATAATTGACAATTAGTCTAATTATGCATTAAATGCTCATTTTCATATATAATTATAAAGATACTTTTCTAAAATAACTTGAGAAGAGAAAAGTATTAAGATTATGAAAATCGGTTTGGATCGGCCGATCAAATCGGTTGAACCGTGAACCACTAAGAAAAGCAGTTCGGACAAATACTAAAACCGTAGATTTCATAAATCGTAGTTAAATCGGTGAACGGGTCGGGAACTGGTCAGTCGAATCGAACCGTAGTCCGACCAGTTTTTTGAAAAGGCAACAAAATGTTGCCGTCTATGAAGCACGGATTCTCTCATGGTGCCGGCGTATCCGTGTCGGACACGAATCCGACGCCGACACTCGGTGGATACTTCAAACGAGCGTATCGGCGACGTGTCTTTTTGCGGTGCAGAATTTTGGTGGAGCGGTCACGAATCCGAACGAGTCCGACCCAAATTTTGGTGGAGCGGTCACGAATCCGAACGAGTCTAACCCGATTCAGATGTTCATGAGACGGATCTTTCTGTTGGACTGTAAATCTTCAATTGATTTTGTGATTTTATGGCCCGATTAACCAATTTTTTCTTTATAATTGATTCATGATGGACTTGGAGGAGAAGAAATTGATACATTTTCTATTAGCGAGATGGCAAGAGTAGATTAAAATTTTTTATTTTTTTTAATAATTGCATAATTTTAAGATTTTTTATACAATTATATTTACTCTTATATTTACAATATGATATTTTATTAATTTAATATATTATTTAAATTTTAATTCACAACGTATCCTAAACGCGTCGTATCCAATTTTTATAAAAAGAACGTGTCGGAGTATCCGTGTCGTGTCGTGTCCGTATCGCGTGTCGTATCGGTGCTTCCTAGGTTGCCGTTTCACTCACTGAAGGACTCAGCAAGCCCTAACTCCATCCTTGCATACCCAGATCCAACATTCCAGACTCCAGAGCACCTCTCACACTGTCACACACACTCAGTCTAGGGAGGACTCCTCTCAATCTCATTAAGCTCCTGGTCGTCCCTCACCTCCGTCCAATCACTGCCTGGTGCCGTCGCCGTCGTTCCTTCGAACAGCCACCGTCTGCTCGCTCACTTCCCCTCCATCGCGTAGTTGTAACATCCTCAATACCAGAATGTCCCGCTTCCGGCTGCGCCACTCTGATAGCAAGAAGTATTACGACTACTTTATATACTTAATATTAAAATAGGAGCCTTTGACTCGATACAGTATCGCTAATTTCTTTGAAAACAGGAAACAAATACTTTATCTTAAAAAAAACAAACAGGCAGAGATTCATATACAAGACTTCTTACATAATAGCTTATAATATAATATACATATAAAACATACAACTCATATCCCTCTTACAAAATTGTAATAACAAAGACGAGGGAAGAAAAGTTATCTAATTAATTCAACATCATATAAACCAAAACGTAATATAACTCTTCGTAATGCTCCTTCATCCGATTCCTGGAAAGGTAAAGCTGTAGGGGGTGAGAACCTAAACACACGATCTCATCACGGAGTTTCAGAATTGTCATAAGATATTTAGTAAGAAAATTGTTTTTAAGCTCAGTGATATCAATGCCTTATGAATCTTTTAAAAATCAATAGCTAATCATTCAAAACCTTTTCAAAGAAACAATGTTTAATCTTTCAGAAATCCAAAACTTTTTTTTTCTTATAAGAAAATCTTAATAAGAAACCAACCACGCAATCAATCAATACAATCATCAATTCAGCACCAAAATTTATTCTCGAGAGTAGCACACCAGGACAAACACAGGTAAAACAGATAAGGAAAGCACAGGTTTAGGTAGCAGTTACAGCAAATAGTTTTAGTAACAGTTTAACAATTAGGCAAACCAAAACAAGTTCAAACCCAAGCAAAGCATACAAATACATATGATGCATGCCTGTCCTATGGTTAATGAGTTCATCTGTCGGTTATACAGCCAACCCGACAAGTCCGGTTTGCTAAACCATTGGACTGTCTCCCGACGCGCATCCCCATGAGTCTATACATAGCTTTTTCTCACATATATATCAAATCGCTCAATGGGAGTACCATTCCCAGAAATTTATAAGTGCTCGGTCACCCTTACGTCGTAAGGTCAACAGAGTATTGAGTCTCAACCTAGAGCAAGTGGTGGCAAGCCACTGCGTCTACCCAGGGAAAATCGTGTCTTAGATAATTCAAATTCATAAGCCATATGAATAATTCATTCAACATTCATCAATATCAAAGTCATTCTCAATATCATCATCATTCGTCTATCCATATCTCATTTCCAAATTCAATTAAAAATCATATTTCAAAGTCAATTCTCATCATCCTTCTTTCCATTCCGTTCATCAACAATCCCAATTCAAAATATAATTCTTTCTTTTCTAAATAAATCAATCCTAAAACATATCATGCTTAAAACCAAATCTTTCCAAAAAATTACTTCAAATGAAACTTCCAATTTTATAAAATTTCGACAGCACCTCCTCTGAAATTCGAACTCTGCCACCCTTTTTGGGTCCCGTCCAAACCTTCCTCAAACCCTTTCTCAATCATTTCCAAAATCTCAATCATTTTCCAAAACTCAACCAGTTCTAACATCAAGTTATTTTCAGATCCAACCATTTCCAATAATAAATCTTTTTTCAAAATTAAACCAACTCAAATATTAAATCATTTATAAAATCAAAATAATTCAAAATTAAACCGCTTCCAAAATTAATTCATTTTCATATCTCAAATCATTTCCAAAGCCAATTCATTTACATTATCAAAATAACTTCAAAATCAAGAAAAACCACTTTTCATAATAATCAACTAAATAACTTTTAAAACTAATTTCTTCTCAACAATTACATACCACTTAAGCAATAATCAATCAATCTATCATTCAGTCCAATAAACAACCACATTTATACAACAATCATAATCACAGACATATGTTTCTCACATTAATATCTATTTATAACAACTCTATAAGATAGAATAAATTTTAAGAAAACTCCTACCTCGACTCGTCTAAACCATAACTCAAAACGTGTCAACAAAACCTTTTCTCTTAACCTGAAACCAACATCAATCGCAAACTCAGTCCCTGATCACTTTCGAAGCACTCACAGCAACTTAAAAGACATGCAATGCTCAAAACATGACCCTACGTTACCAGAACCTCAGAATTTATAACTAAACATAACAGAATACTAACACGTGTTTCTGAAACATAAATACTTACCGAGCTAAGAAAACGAAACAGCGGCGGTCGCTGAACCGGTTTGGCGGCAGCTCTGTCAGCCACCTCGAGTGGCAGCGGCAACTAGAACTCTAGCGACGGCGGCTGTAACAAACATGCAGCGGTGATAAAATCAAATGAAACAAAAACCAACTTAAAATCTTACCAGCGGGAGATCTCAGTGGCGGCAAAGATGTTCTCCGGCGGCAGGAGGTCGGGCGCACCTTCAGTAGCGGCGACGGGGCTCGCGGTAGCGGCTGCTAGACTCAACGGCAAAAGCGATGCCATACGTGTATCCCCTCTCTCCTCGCGAACTCTCTCTCCTCGGCTTCAATGGTGACGACGGCGGCTCCAAGGCAGACCAGTAGCAACGGCGACGGCTCGGGCTGGACGGACAGCAGCAGCGGCGACGTGCTTCCTGGCGAAGATGACGGCGGCCACATGGACCCGCGAAGACGACGACGAACGCGAGGCAGTGGCGGCTTCTCCTCTGCCTGCGTCTCTACTCCCGACGACGGCCTAGGCGACCCAATGGCATGGCCTAGCAGCTCCGGCACCCTTCCACCGACGCTTTCTTACCCTCGGATCTCCCTTTCTTCCTCCCTCCTTCCTTCTTTCTTTCTTTCATTCTTTTTCTTTCTTTTTCCTTTTTGTCTGAAGCTGATAAGGGTTATTAGGGTTTGGGAAAGGGAAAGACGGTGGGGATAAAATGTTAGAATTATGGTAGTTTAGGTAATAGGAATAGAGTATTAATTAAAAACCTAATTTAATTTATAAAAAATATTTTAAAAATATTATTTGATTATTAATTTATTAATTAATTTTTAATTGAATATTTTAATTTAAAATTAAAGATAATATAATTAATTTTTTTAGTTGATAAAATTAAAATATTAAATTCTAGAATCTCTATTATTTAATTAAATTGTATAAAATTTTTATTTTTTTGCAACTATTAACCTGTATAATTTAAATATAGAGAATTATTCAATAATTATAAAATTAAGTAAAATTTTTAATTTAATTGTCAAAACTTGATTTAATTACGTTTAATAAAATAATTTTTAAAAAATAAAATTTTTAATAAATAAATAAATTGAAATTAACTCATAATAATATTTTTCAAAAATTATGGGTCTTACAACAGTAGCCATCGCAATCCTCGAAGCTTCCGTCGCGCAACCTTTGAAGCCTTCATCGCACAGCAGCCATCGCAATGTAACCTTTGAAGATACCGTCTGCTCCACCACTCTGTCTCCCTTAGTCACTCGATGTCTCTGTCTCTGTTTCTCGGTGTTTCTGTCTCCCTCTTCAACCACTGTCTCTTGCATGTCCTCTAGGTAACTTTTCTACATGCTGGAGGGACCAAAGGAAACCTTAGTCACAGAGGCACACAGACTCACTCACTCACTCCTCTCCTCTCTCAAGTCTCCACTCTCACCTCTTACATTTTCAGTCTCCACTCTCACTCTATGTGGAGCCACTGCCATTTTCGTCTAGCCACCGCCACCGTAGTAACAGCTGTCCAGTTATATTCTAAACCTTACTTTTGATTTCTTAGCATGATTAATTGTTGTAAAACTGTCGTCGTGATTCCTTTTTTTTGTTAGTGTATAAGGTTTTAAGAATTCTATTTTAATATAAACAAGTTTTAAATTATTCAATATTATCCAATTATTATTAGAAAATCAATAATATTTAATTTTAATATGGAGGTAAATGCGACTCACAACATTATCAATATAAAAACTATTTTCTTTTATTCTAATTATAAGAATTTAAAATTTATATAAAAACCTAAAAAAATAGTATTATAAAAAAATTTGATCAATAATAAAAAAGAATAACTTAATTAATAATATTAATATCTATATTATTTATATCAAAATTTAACAGTAAACTAATATTAAAATCATTTAAAAAATTTTAAGATAAAATTAAAAAATTAAAAAATACCTAAATGAAACTATGTTAGAATTTAACCCAACTGTAAAAATCAGAGTACTTTACTTTGTATTAAATAATCATCTAAAGAAAGTATATAAAAATGTAGACTCTAGAAGATATACTTTTTCATTATTTTTGCCCATATTTATCAAAAGATTCAGATTGTTAATTTATATTATTATTTTACTCCAATTCAAGGCAACTAAAATTTTCAACTCTTTCGGTATCATAACAAAACTTTATTTTATAGTGATCAATTATGCATTTATGCTGAATTAAAAGAGTTTAGATTTATATTTCTTTTTAGAATTAATATTAATAACATATATAATGTTATATTTAAATATTTATTAAAAATAAAAAATACACTTACTTTTTTATATTTTGATGTTAATTATCACTACACTTAAAAATCTATTTTATCATATATTTTTAATCAAGTGTTGATCATTTATATTTAATATATTTATAATTTTTTATTTTTAAGTAAATATTAATGAAACAAATCCATTTCACTCATATTTTTTTACTACTTCAATTTGTTCATATAATTCTACAAAATTAAATAAACTATTTATTAGTGAAGTATTTTCTATTAGATAGGCAATAATATTAATTAAGTTAAAACCTAACAGTATTCAAATAAAATATTAAATATTCAAAATTTGTTTCATTGATTCATGTTTATTAACTATTTAATCTTTAAATGTATGAACTACTTGTTTCTCCCCGTTTTTATATGTAGAAAGTGATGTGGAGTAAAGAAATAATGGAAATCAATAACAAGGAATAAGATGAATAAATAGGTGCATTGGGTGATAACTTCTAATAGGAATGCATGAATTCTTGTGCAATAATGATTGTTGAACTATATATATTAGTGATGTATATTGCAGATTTTAATTGTATTAGTTTGGATTCTTGGGAAGCTAATTAGACAATAATACAAATTTACATTAATTAATCTAAATTTCTTGTGAAGATGCACCTTTAACACCATAAATGGGTGCATTCGGTGATAACTTCTGATCGTAATGCATAGATTTTTGTGCAATAATTATTGTTGAACTATATATATTAGTGATGTATATTGCAAGTTTTAACTGTATGAGTTTGGACTCTTGGAAGCTAATTGGACAATACTACAAATTTACAATAGTTAGTCTAAATTTCTTATGAAGATGCACCATCAACCTTTTATGTTCGCTTAAGTAAATAAAATATTCCATTCTTTCAACTTACAATAGTTTAAAGTAAATAAATTATACCATGTTTTTAATTTATAATGTTTTAAAGTAAATAAAAATAATTTCTAACTAAAATTCAATTAATAAATTTCCAAAATATTTTTACCATTCAATAGAAGTGATATGCTCTTTTATAAGTAAGGAACCATAGTGAGTTAGTTGATCTTTGTATTAACTAATAACAATATAAAAGCTGAATAGTGTTAACTAATGAGCTGAATATATTTTATGAATCGAGTACAATGTTTTGAGTATTTTTGTTTGAATGTTTATATTATTTTACTTTTTTAGATGATAATATATTTTATTATATTGTGTTAATAATTTCTTTTGTTCAAAAAATTTATTTTATGATATTAAATAAATTTTATTTTGAAGTAAAATATATAATTATCATATAATTTTGTTCTCAGTATCATTTAATTTGAATATTGTTAATACATCAAGTGAGAGAATTTGAAGATGTAAATAAAATTTATTACATGTATCAATATTAATAATGACGATAATAAAATTCACAAAATTAAACAGATATGAAAAAAATAAAAAATATTTACAAAATAAAAAATATTTATTAATAATATTTCATAGATAGATTTTTACAATCCATGTAAAGAAAACAAAGTAGATTAGAGCATATACATGGTTTATATGATAACCAAACTATCTAAAAAGAAAGACAATAAAAAACCACTTATCAGAAATAAAAAACACAAAAAAATATTTAACCAACCACAAGAGGGTAGATCGTCTTAGTCTTCCTCAGCCCTTTGGCCAGACCCACCACTCCTTTAATGTAGTCACCATTTCCAGCAAGGAAAGTCACGAAGGCACGACTTGAAGCTTTGCGTTGTTGTTCACCCATGGTGCCATTGGCCGTCACACTTGTCAACATATTAGGGGCCATATTGATCGAGTGAAGAAAGAAAGAAGAAAATGAGAGAGAATAAGCAAAGATTCTCAGAGACAAAAGTGAATACAACTAAATTAAAGAGAAAATGTTTTGCTTTTGTTGGAATTGCTGTGGTGAATTTGTGTTGCAGCTTGGGTCGTTTATATAGAAAGTTGGGGGTTTCAGGAGGGTATTTTAGTCAATGTTTGATCCAACGGTTACAGAGATCATTTTGGAATTCAACGGTCCTAGATAGACCTTCATTAAATACATTTCTTCTTTATTAGGCATTTTTAACTCATAATTAATAATAAATAATTAAATATTCGCTTAATCTACATTATCTACTAGCTAGTACTATTCACGCGCGGAGAATTTTCTTCCTTTATAATTAGTGTAAGGTTTATCGTAATATGCCTTTTAAAAAAGGAAACAAAAAGAAATTAATTACACTATAGGATAAAAATAAAGTTTAATTATTTTGTGGTCTTTATAAGTTTATTAATTTTTTACTAAAATTTTTGTTTTTTAATTAAATTTTTATATTATTTTTAATTTTGTAATTAAATTTTTTTATATTAAAAACTTAAAATTAATCGAATATTTTTTTTCAAAATACATATAATCAAATATTTAGTTAAGTTTTTAATTAAAAATATCTTTAATTTAAAAAAATATTTAGTTAATTCTAATATTTTTTATATTAAAAAAGATTTAATTATAAAATTAAAAATAGTGTAAAGATTCAATTAAAAAAATATACAAATCTAATTAAAAATTTGGTGAAACTATAGAAACTAATATAATAATTAAACATTTAGATAAAGATAGCCATACTCAAATTGTAATGTTTATATTGTAAATATATGTGATTTAATTTATTTTTAATATATATTTATATTTTAATATATATTTTATATTAATAACTAATTTTAATAACTGCTTTTAATACATATATAATATGGTTGAATAATAAATTACCATATTTGTTTTCTTTGCTAGAATTTTTTTCCAAATTTGTTTTTAGGATAATAATAGTATTTTTAGGTAGCATTTGGAAAAGAGATAAAGATGAGAGATTGAGACTAAAAAACAGAATTAAGAAACAAAAATTAAAATAAATTTTTGTATTGTGTTTAGTATAACAGATACTGAAATAAGGATAAAATTCTAATTCAATTTGCATAAAAGATAAATTTAGAATTAATTAATTAAAATAGAAGTATTTTAAATATAAAATATTATTAATAAAATTTCAATCTTCGTCTCCAAAAATTTTAATCTCCTATATTTTTACTTTTTGAAAATACTAAAATATTAAAATTTTAAAAATAGAAACTAAAATATTAGTATTATCTCTTTTCCAATATCTCAAAGAAAAAAGCTCTACATACAAGTCATTAGGACTTGTATGCTTTACAAGTTAATTAACGAATAAACCCCAAAACGTGATGTAAGGTCTACGTTCTTCTTCTTCTTCCTCTTCCTCTTCTTCTTCTTCTTTTCTTTCGTTTCTTGCATTCTCTTTCTCCTTCTTCTTCTTCTTGCTGCACGTTCTTCTCCCTCTTCCTCTTCTTATTCTTCTTATTTTCTTCTTTCGTTTCTTACTTTCTCTTTCTCCTTCTTCTTCTTCTTGCACGTTCTTCTTCTTCTTCCTCTTCTTCTTCTTCTTCTTTCGTTTCTTACTTTCTCTTTCTCGTTCTTCTTCTTCTTGCACGTTCTTCTTCCTCTTCCACTTCTTCTTCTTTTCTTTCGTTTCTTGCCTTCTCTTTCCCCTTCTTCTTCTTCTTCTTCTTGCTGCACGTTCTTCTTCCTCTTTCTATTCTTCTTCTTCATTTACGTGTTTTTCTCTCTGTTTTCTTTCTTCGTTATTCTTGATTTCCATTTTTTTGACATCAAGCTCTGAAATCATTTTTGAAGAAGAAGAAGCAGCAGAAGATGAGGAGAAAAAAGAGAAAGAGTTCTAAAATATGTATAAGGTGTACTTCAACGAATTTTGGGTGTATTTCTTAAATCCTTTGGGTGTATTTTTATAATTCTTTGGGTGTATTTCTGTAATCCTTTGGGTGTATTTCTATAATCGTTTGGGTGAATTTCTGTAATCCTTTGGGTGTATTTCTGTAATCGTTGAGGTGTATTTCTGTAATCGTTTGTGTGTATTTCTGAAGTTCCATTATCTTCAAATTTGGCAAGAAAATTGTTTTCATGGAGGAAGAAGAAGAAGAGTCATTCATAATGCATGTTGAGTAGCGCGCTTTGGAAATTAAACAGAAAGTTGTTGAATAACGTGCGTTTTATTTACTCTTGAATGTGAAAGTGTGTAATGCGTTAGTTAAGTGTAATGCGTGTATTTTATTGGACTTGTAAGACTTATAAGCCAAAAAGACTTGTATATGTGTAGCAGCTTCTATCTCAAAACAAATACTACTTTAAAACCAAATATGTAATAATAAATATATATATTCTTCTGATGGCGACCAAAACTTGAAATTTAGTTTGTTTGACAAAGTTGATCGGAGACCGTAGTAGACACTTATGAAGCCTGAATTCCAGACATTTTGTTTGCTTTAATCTTTTCTTCCTTAGCAAGCGACCAGAGACCACGAATAAAACCTTGTGATTTGACCGTGGAATATGTGATTTAACACATAATTCTTTTATTTTGTATTATTTATTTACAACTAGCCAGTCTCAATTTTTTTTTTTTTTTTACAGACACACTATAATTCTCGTTTATTGTTGCACTCAAATATTTTAACTTTATCTGTTAACATACAAAAAGTATTTGGCACATTCCAAAGATAACATGTTTATAATATTTTAATTGGTTACATTCAAAATCATTTATTTTTGGTACTTTCACTTGATAATTATGTTCTATAAATAATTTGATTTTGATTATATATATTATGAGTGAGATAAGATCTAGAAAAGGGCATTAGCTATAGATATATTATTGTATGTGTTCGTATTTAACAACTTAAATTTTTAGGAAATATAATTTTAAAATAATTTTATTATTAAATATTTTCAAAACACTTCTTTTTCCAACGGTGAAAGAACCATGCATCTGTAGTTTCCAGAAAACTGTTACACATGGTGTTGTATATGATTGCCATATAAGAATAAGATGATAAGATGATGAATCTCTTTAAGTAGCGTCTAGCCATTAATGAAAAATTTGCGGTCGCGGACCATGTGTTTTTGGCTTACATGTTGTTTTCTGATACTAGAGGTAATCTTTTACTTCTTCAATTGGAAATTCAAATTTACAAATGTAAAATAAAGAAATAATATAACCTGTAATGAGTCGTTAAAGCAAGCATATAATATACTAATTTTTGGTTAACTGCCACCGCCCAAGCAATAGAATTGCAAGCGAGAAATCAAGAATTTCATCACCGACTGGCCCTACACCCTATCTAGTAATTAAGGATTCAATTTACTTTTAGTTCTAACTTATGAATAATGTTGCACTATAGTACTATACACATGTCTTTCAACCAAATGGGGCTCTTACGTATTACGCTAACAGCATTACACCAATGCCTTCAGGTGAAGTGGGTCCCCAAGCGTTTAGCGGGAACAACCTTAATAACTCGCCACGTCAATTCCCACTCCACGTGGCAACTAAATTACCGACTCTCACTTTGTGTGGGATCCACAAAATCCATTGCGTGTTTAGCGCATAGAATTGGGCAATGTTGTGGGACATGTGTCCGCACCAGCTTGAAGAGTGGCCGTGACAATGCCACGTGGTGATTGGTGTACACTCTCTGTCTCAGACAAAAGAGTGCTTCGAGGAATGCGAGTTTGGTTATTTTTTTTAAATGATATTTTTTAATTCGATAAATTCGTATTAATCCATTACGAAACAGTAAAGATAAATATATAATATAATAATTTTTATAATTATATTATAATATTATAATTTATAAAATATTAAAATATAATTTTTTTAAATTATCTAATCAACAAATTATTAAAAATAATTTTATATTTAAATTTTTAAAATTTTATAAATTTTTTTGAAGTAACGAGAACTCAATATAGTAAGGAAGAACAATAAAACAATAATCACAAAAAAAAGAAAAAAAAACAACAAACAGCAATTAATAAATCAAAGTACAAACTAATTTTTAGTTATTCCTGATATTGTCGTTAATAACTAAAAAATTCACCACTAATCTATTTATTGAAGAACGTAAACAATTTGTTCATAACTTTCATCACACTTGAGACATAATTTTTAAAAATGTTGTCATTTTTTTAGTCAAATTATTTAAATAACAGTAAAAAATCTAATAAATCACCTCTTTTTTTTTACTTTTTTTGGTTAAAATATTCATCCAACTTTTAAAATGTTGCTTTTTGTACCTAAAACACTCCACATCCTTTTAAATGTGAGTGATCTCACAACTAACAAAACAAATAAAAAGCAGTCTTCACATATTTATAATATAAAACATGTATATTATCATTCTAATTAATAACATGTAATTTACACAATCTATCCTTAATATTTTACTATGTTAACCAACACAAATTAAAAAAATAACTCAATTTTCAGTGAGACGAACTCTTTTCAAATAAAACTAGTAAAATTATAGCTTAATATATCTAATATCCCAACACCTAATATATGATTTTAGTAATAAAATTTTCAATTTTTTTAACTAATCAAAAAAAACTAAAGTTACTATTTAATTTTATTTCAAACATAAAAATATCTCCAAGAATTATCAACAATCTATATTAATTTTATGGTGAGGATAAAATTAGTTTTGTATTGGAGATAATTAATCTATATTATTACAAATTATTAAAAAAAATTTAAATTTTTACTGAAAATATTTATTTTTACTACTTTAAAAATAAATTTATTTTGATTACTGACTAGTAAATTATTATATACATGAATATGCTCGGTTAGTTTAGTTTATTCGAATCTATGACCAAACTGATTCTAATTTTAACAACAAGATCATCGTTATAAAATAAAATTATGGGCATAAAATTAGGATAACAAAAGTGCAATATAATGTTAATTAATGTTGTGGATTTTTAGGATAGTGTTGTACGAATTCTTTTCGCTGGCCGACCAACTAATTTGGAAATGTCAGTACTCAGTGGCTTACTCGCATATTTTTTAGCTGGCCGACCAACTAATTTGGAAATGTCAGTACTCAGTGGCTTACTCGCATATTTTTTAGCAGTCAGTTTATAAAGTTAGTTTTGTTGGACAAACCAAATAACTGAAATCAAGGGATAAAAATGACTATTATTATTATTGAAAATAAAAAAAATTGAAATTGAATGCTATTATACCAATGTCATGAAAATATATTCATTTGAATATGACCTGATATTGTTCAAAATTAAATAATTACCTCTTTTTTCTTCTGTTAACATTTATGATTTAATATATTTTTTTATTTTTGTCACAAGACCTGGTGAAGGCCCAAAATAAAGAGAAACAATACTTTAATAATATGTTTTGAGGATACGAATTTTAATTATTAGTTTATTAATCTATTTAAATAAATATTAAAAATTTAAATTTTATATAATAATTTATTAGTAATTAATAAAATTTTAAATAAAATTTAAATTTATAACAAATTAATTTTTAACTTAATAAATTAAAAAATATTATAAAAAAATATATTGTGCGGTTGGAAACTTGGCTACAACAAAAATTTGGCGCATATAGAAAATTTGTAAGCATCTCATTAAGTTGTATCAGGATTTCAATTTCATAAGTAGAATATAAAACTTTTTTTAATGTATTTATCAATTATTTTACCATGTTTCATCCTCAAATTCTCTCTTTCTCATTCACTCAACAGCTCATTTTTCAATTTCTTAAATTGTATAAAATATAGAGTACGTACTCTTTTTTAAACTCTTTATTCTAAATTTTTGATAGGATAAAAGTCAAAAATACTTTTTTATTTATTATTTATTAATGTGTCATTTAAATATACACTAAATTTATTAGAAATAACTAGTTGATTCGTCCGAACACTGGGTAGACCGAACTTAAGCGCTTCTGGGCAAGTCGTCAATCGCGAGGAAGAGCTTTACCTCGGCCAATGGTCAAACACCGCGGCGGGAATACCTGCAAAGGATACTCCGACGCTCAAGTTAGTAATAATCTGAATAAGTGAATATAAAAACTGATAGTGGAACCTGACTTTGGCCGAGTATATTAGCTCAGCTTTATAGGAGTTGTTTTTACCGTTTATTGTGGATAAGTCCTGATTTGTAGGTTGGTTATGATATTTCTGTTTTGGATTTGTTGAGCACGTTCCTTATTTTCAAATGGGTGAGTCCGAGTCTATCTACCTCCGTGCCGAGCTTATCGGATAACTGGCGTGAGGCTGATCTTAGTTGTTGTAATGCCGAGTTTCTCGGGCGGCCGAGGTTTGAGGTAATGTATCATAGCCAGGACTAAGGCGAGCTTTCGAAAATGATGTCGCAGACCTCGGTCGCTGTTGTCATTCCTTACAGCCCCCGAGCTCGATTTGGTCCTGAATGAGTTTTGAAACGTTTTTACTTTGTCTTTCGCGCCAGTTGACATGACTGATGTGAAACGTGCCCGCTTTCCTAGGTACCCTCTTTCGTTGGATTCTGGAGTCATTTAATGTTCTCTTTTTTCAATGACCAGGATTGAATATGAAAGGATTTGTAACCGTTTGCCAAGGTTTACTTTTTATCACCCCTCTTTTTATTTTTACTTCAGAATTTGTTGGTGTTTTTTGGAGGAAAAAAGGAAAGTTCTTGTCTGAGAATGGCTAACAAAGGTTAGTGTTGATTTTCATTTTCTTCTTTGTGTTTTATTCCTTCTTTGCTTGTGATGGAGAACTGTGATGGGGTGATGCATGTAGTTAGGTAGATTCCAGGGTAAAGCAACATGCGTCGCAGTTTGATGATAGTGAGTCGGTTGGGCTACTAGGGTCAAATTTGTGGGTCAGGGAAGGTAGTAATTTTAAGATAGAGTTGTTGCCCTGTGGTAAAGATGATCGGGTCTGTGATCAGTTGAAAGATTGGTCCTTTTTTTACATGTATAGCTGCTTGTTTACGGAGTTGGGAGTCAAACAGCCTTTTACCGATTTCGAATGTGGTGTTTTGTACTGGTTGAACTGTGTCCCAACCCAACTTCACCCTAATTCTTGGGGTTTTGTTCGGGCCTTTGAGATACTGATGGAGTTATTAGGTCAGCCGCCCTCTCTTAGGCTTTTTTTCTCGTTGTTCCAAGCTAAAGGGGTGGGTCGTGGTTTGTGGGTGAACCTTAGCAGCTATCCGCGTCGAGCTATTTTTGGTCTTTATAAATCCTCGTTTAAAGATTTTAAGTCTATGTTTGTTAAAGTTAGAAGTGTACCCGAGGAATTCCCTTTTTATTTGAATGAGCATTTAGTTGCCAGGTTTCCGTTGTCCTGGTGTTCTGAGCCTTACCAAGCGTTAGACGTAGATGATAGGCTTCCCGAGGATGATGTTGTGATGGACTTCTTGTTTAAGTCCTTGGGTCCGAGTGGTTTATTGTCCGTTGCTGAGATGTTGAAGTGGGATACTGATAGACAGGCTGTGTATGATCATATAGGTAACTTGCTTTTATTGTACTTTCTTTCTTCTTGTTGTGAGATATTTTTTCTGACCTTGATTGTTTTTGTTTTGCAGCTGAGAAGGCTCCTACTATCATCACTGCCGGTTTGAAGTCTTTCTTCAACCAACGTAAGAAAAATGAGAAAGAAGTCTCTTCTACTGTCGAGAAAGGTCCTGCCGCTGTCCAGTATGGCCCTGTTCAAAGGTCCAAACGTAAGAGAGGTCAGGCGAAGGATAATGTTGCCGAGTTGTTGGAAGGTAAGGGTGACTCCTCTGTGATCCTTCAAATGGTTGAATCTGCTTATGAGTCGCAGAAGAGACTCCATGGGTACGATGAGAATGATCATGGGAGGTCGTTGTGGGCAAGGCTTTATCCATTTGGTACAATGGTTGATGAGCTCTGTTGTTTTTCGGATGATATGAAAATGATTAATGAGGTTGGTCGGGTGGGCGTTAGTAGATTTCTTCAGGTACGTTAATTTGATTGATGTTGGTTTTATGTAAATTCTGTGGTGGTGCTGTTAAGTTTAATTGATGTTGATGTGATGTGTGTTCCTGTAGGTAATTGGTGCCCGACTCGTTGCCATTGGTAGGACGCAAGAGCTTGCTTTGGGTCGAGAGGAGAAAGAGGTTTTAAATCTTGAAGAGCTGTCTGGTGTTATTAAGGAGAAAAAGAAAAAGATCTCTGAGTTGTCCTCCTCAATGGAGCAGGTGCAATTGGAGCTTGAGGAGGAAAAGCGCGTCCATATGTCATCTTCTTCGCGTGTGAAGACTTTGGAGTCAGAGAATGGCCAACTGTCTGCTCGTGTAAAGGAATTAGAAGGTGATGTGTATGAAGCTTTCGCTCAGGGTTTTGAACGTGCTGCTTCTCAGGTTAAGGTCTTATTTCCAGAAATTGATGCTTCAAAGCTGGACATAATGAAAGTGGTGGCTGACGGAGAGCTCATGGATGATGAAGCTGTTGAGAAGGAGAGTGGTAGTTCTAGTATTGGGGATAAGGAAGATTAGGCTGTTATTTTATGATTGTTGTGTTTTGAATTAAACTTGTATCTATTTTTGAATGATTTCGAGTATTGTTCTTCAGCTTTTGATATTTTGCTCTTCGAGTACACAGCTTAGTTCGACAGTGACTTGGTTTATAAAATATGATGCTTTTGCAAGGTTGTGATGAATGATGTGCTGTGTTGTGATAACAATTGTGTGTGCTGGTGACAGTCGCGACTGTTTCTTGATTGTTTATGAAGGGAGCAATAGCTCTAATATAAGGTTTATGGTAGAGTGATCCCTTAGGATTTGCTCAGATAAATTGACGTTTGTTATATTTCTTTCCGAGTATTATGCTCGGTATATGCATTTTGAATTCCGAGTATGATGCTCGGATTAGTTTGTTCATTGCTTTTTGAAAAAACCTTGACTTATTTTTATGGTGGAGGTTTTTCGAGGAATATGCTCGGCTCGTGATGTTAAGGTTCCGAGGATAATCTCGGATAATTTGGAGTGTTTATTAACTGATATGTATGCTAATTGTCAGGATGAGAATTGTTTTGATTGCACAGTAAGTTATATGGGTACAATTATTTGTGGCATCCGGCCTCGTTAAAACCCTCTCCGAGTAAAACCCATGTCTTTTTGGGAGAAAACCTTCGGAGGGGAAAAAGAGTACCATCATTCGCGAATTTACAAATTATGTTATGATTGATATCCCCTTAGGGAGGAGACATTCCATGTTCCTGGAAGTTAATCTCCTTTAAGGGTTTCTAGTTTGTAAGCCCCCTTTCCGAGGTTTTGAAGAACTCGGAAAGGTCCTTCCCAATTTGCGGCTAATTTGCCATGTCCCGGAGGTTTTCGAGCTTCTTCTGTTCGTCTGAGTACGAGGTCTCCGTTGTTGAAGGACCTGTGAACTACTCTTTTGTTGTGTCTTCGCTCTATGTATTGTTTTCTTGCTCGCTGCTTTATGGCTGAAATATCTCTTTCTTCTTCTACAAGATCCAACTCGACTGCTCGAGCTTGCAAATTATTGGATTGATCGTAGAGGTCGGTCTTTAATGTTGGGACGCTGACTTCTACTGGAATGAGTGCTTCTGCGCCATATACCAGTTTGAAAGGGGTTTCTCCTGTGGCGGACTGAATGCTGGTATTATAGCTCCATAGGATTTCTGGAATGAGATCGGCCCATTCTCCTTTAGCATCGCCGAGCTTTTTCTTTAATCCCTGCAAGATAATTCTGTTAGCCGATTCAACTTGTCCGTTAGTTTACGGGTGCTCTACTGAGCTGAAATGATGTTTGATGTTAAAGTTTGTTAGAAAGGTAGCGAGCTTATGATATGTAAACTGTCTCCCATTATCCGAGATTATCTCTCTTGGGATACCGAATCTGCATATGATATTTTTTCATAGAAAAGATCGCACTTTTTCTGCTGTTATGTGTGCCAGTGGTTGTGCTTCTATCCACTTAGAGAAATAATCTATTGATACCAAAAGGAACTTTACCTGGCCCGGCGCTTTCGGGAAAGGTCTGAGGATATCCAATCCCCACCTATCGAAAGGCCATCTTACCTCTATGGTGTGGAGTTCTTCGCCCGGGGTTTCGGAGAGTGTGGCGTGCTTTTGACAATTATCGCACGCTTTTACTTTTGAAATACAGTCCCTTTTTATCGTCGGCCAATAGTATCCTGTTCGCAATATCTTTGCGGCTAATGCTCAGCCACCAATGTGATTTCCACAAACTCCTTCGTGTGTTTCTGCCATAACCTCCTCGGCTTCTTTGTTGCTTATGCATTTGAGTAGTGGTTGGGAATGTCCTCGCCTGTATAGGGTGTTTCCAAGCACTGTAAAAAAGCTTGCTCTTCTTCGGAAAAGCGGCAAGTTCGGTTCATCATTTGGCATGGTGCCTGTGTTGATATAGTCAAGAAAAGGTGTTCGCCAATCTGGTGCCTGTATAATACTTAAAATTGTATCCTGCTCAAAACTTGTTTTGTCAAGTGTTAGCTGGGACAGTGCCGATGTGTTTTCGGTTTGCCTAATTGTGGCTAACTTGGATAACACGTCGGCCCTGGTGTTTTGTTCTCGATTCACATGAATAATGTCAAATTCGCTAAATTTTGAAATGAGATCCTTTGTTATGAGTCAATATTTTTCTAACAAAGGATCTTTTACCTGGAATTCGCCCTTTATTTGATGCACCACTAATGAAGAGTCACAGTAAACTGTTATTCGGGGTACTTGTAGTTGTAGGGCGAGCTTTAGTCCAGCGAGTAGGGCCTTGTACTCCGCCTGATTGTTGCTTGCGTTGAAGCGGAACCTCAGTGACTGCTCGGCCACCACCTTGTTCCCTTCCATCAGTAGTATTCCTGCTCCGCTGCCTTCTTTGTTTGATGCTCCATCCACATGCATGCTCCAACTGACCTCTGTATATTGTGTATCGTTAGTCATTTCCGATATAAAGTCGGTTAGCACCTGTGACTTCAGTGTCTTCCTTGGTTCGTATTGAATATCGAACTCAGAGAGCTCGATCGCCCACTTTATTAGTCTGCCGGCGAGCTTGGGTCTGGTTAGTATCTGCCTTAGCGATTGGTCTGTTCGTACTATGATTGTGTGGCTCTGGAAGTAATGCCGCAGTCTTCTTGCCATGGTGACTAGTGCCAGTGCGAACTGTTCTATCTTCGGGTACCTTGTTTCTGTTGGTTGTAGCACCCTACTGATGAAGTATACTGGGTTTTGCTTTCTTCCTATTTCTGTTACTAATACCGAGCTTATAGCATGGTTAGATACTGATAGGTATAAACACAATGGCTTACTTGTCTCTGGTCTTTGGAGGATTGGTGGTGATGTTAGGTTCTGTTTGAGTTCGGTGAAAGAGTTCTCACATTCGTCTGTCCAGGTGAACTTCTTGCCTTTAGAGAATGTCTGGAAGAAATGATAAGATCGGTTTACCACTGCAGGTAGGAAACGTGATAAGGCAGCTATTCGTCCTGCTAGTTGTTGGACTTTTTTCACCGTTTTTGGGCTTGTCATGTTTAGTACGGCTTTGCATTTTTCTGAGTTGGCTTTGATGCCTCGTGAGGTTAGCATGAATCCGAGGAATTTCCCTCCTTGGACCCCGAAAGCACATTTGTCCGGATTGAGTCTCATGTTGTATGCTCGGAGTTGTTTGAATATTTCTACCAAGTCATCACAGTGTGACCCTTGTGCTGGTATTTTTGCTACCATATCATCTACATAGACTTCCATATTCTGGCCTATCTACTGTTGGAATACCTTGTCCATTAACCGTTGATATGTCGCACCTGCATTCTTTAAGCCAAAAGGCATTACCTTGAAACAAAAGTTTCCATGTTCTGTTATAAAAGCCGTTTTGCTTTGGTCTTTTGGATGCATTAGAATCTGGTTATAACCAGAGTATGCATCCATAAAACTCAAGGTTTTGAAACCAGAAGCGTTATCAACTAATTTATCAATGCAAGGCAATGGATATGCATCTTTAAGGCAAGCTTTGTTTAAGTTTGTAAAGTCGACGCACATGCGCCATTTACCTGAGTTCTTCCTTACCATTACCACATTGGACAACCATGTGGTGAAGCGAATTTCTCTGATGAAACCTGCGTTGAGGAGCTTCTTCGTTTCTTCCAGTGCTGCTTGCCTTTTCTCCTCTCCGAGGTTCCTTTTCTTCTGTGCTATTGGTCAGGCTGTTTTGTCGATTGCTAACTTGTGGCAGATGTCCTCTAGATTTATTCCTGGCATGTCATCTGGTGTCCATGCAAATAGGTCGGCATTCTGGCGTAGTATGTGTATAAGTCTTGCTCGGTCTTCCCCTTCTAATGCTTCTCCAATGTATGTGTATTGTTTGTCATCTGTTGTTAGTGTTATTTGTTGAAGGTTGTCCATTGGCCGAGGTCTTTCGCCGAGGTCTTCCCTTGGGTCGAGGTCGGCCAGTGTCGTTGTGTTTGCAGAAGTGTGGATTGCTTGAACCTGAGTCCGAGCTTCTTGTTTTGTTTGGGTTAGCTTTAGGCTAGCATTGTAGCACTGTCGAGCTTCTTGATGGTCGGTGTATACCGTAGCTATCTTGTTTTCCTGCACTGGAAACTTAACACACAGGTATAGCGTGGACACCACTGCTCTGAATATATTCAGGGTGGGTCTTCCAATTATAATATTGTAAGGGCTATAACAGTCTACTATTAGGTATTGAATATCAATTGATTTTGACATAGGGATTTCTCCCATTGTGGTCTTTAGCCATATGTGTCCCATGATGGGGACTCTCTCTCCGGAGAACCCAATTAGCTCTCCCGAGGAGGACTGTATCAATTTTTCTGATAATTTCATCTTTATAAAGGTAGAATAAAATAAAACGTCAGCACTACTACCTGGATCCAGCAATGTTTTTCTTACCAACAGTTCTCCGACCTGGATGGAAATTACCATGGGGTCGTCGAGGTTAGGGCTTGCATATCTGAAGTCTACTTGGTTGAAGGATATTGTGACGTCTGGGTCTTTGTCCTTCTTTGGCTATATGGTTCCTTCGATTGCTAGCATCGCCCTATAGCTCCGTTTCCTGGCCGAGCTTGTTTCTCCTCCGCCTGCGAATCCTCCTGATATGTGGCTAATGACTCCTCTTGGTGGATCTGGAGTCGTCCTCTCTTTTTTGTTATTGTCAGCCACTGCTTGCTTGTGCCCTACTCTGTCTGAGTTTCCCCCTCTGCCCTTCCGGCTCTCGATGTATTTGTCCAAGAGCCCTTGGCATGCCAGCCTTTCCAGGAGGTCCTTCGCGACTATGCAGTCGTCCGTGGTGTGTCCAAACTTCCGGTGGAAGGCACAATGTTTTGTCCTATCCACGAACCTTTGATCCTGGTAGTTTTCTGCTCGAGCTGGTGGCTTTATGATTTTGGCGTTGAGGATTTCTCTGATGATGTTTTCTCTTCTGGTATTGAATCTGGTGTATGTGTTGTATTTTGACGTGGGTTTGGAAGGTCTCTTAGTGTCTCTGCTGCCTGGCGATCTGAAAGTTTTTTCTTCGTCTCTCCGATGTGGTTGCTTGTCCGATTTTTGGGCTTCTCGGAGTTCTTCGATCTCCATTTGACCTGCCGCCCTTTCTCAGAATTCCTCTAGCGTTTTTGGTTTTGTTATAGCAATGGTTTCCCGAAATTTTCCGGGCCTGAGGCCGGCCTTGAGGGCGTGCAGGTGGACGGCCGGATCTAAGTCCTGGATATCCACAGTAGCGTCAGCGAATCTGGTCATGTAGTCCTTCAGGCTTTCGTGCTGACCTTGCTTAATGGTGCCGAGGTAGTCTGAACCATGTACGTAGATTCTTGACGTAGCAAAATAATCAATGAATGATCTGGCAAGATCTTCGAAAGAGGAAATTGAACCTTCAGGAAGTTTAGAAAACCAGAGTAATGCAGCACCGTCGAGGTAGGTGGGGAATGCTCGGCAGAGAACGGGCTCATTTTTGGGGCCGTTGAAAAACATCATTGACTGGAACTTCTTTACATGGGCTCGGGGGTCGCCGAACACCTTGTACGGCTCTAGTGCGGTGGGCAGAGTAAAGTTTTTTGGCATCTGATAACTTGTGATCTCTTCGGAGAAGGGGTTGTCGAGGGTGAGCTTCTCCTTTGGCGGGACGATGTTTAAAGGGTCTGTAGCACCTTGAGCCGAGCTTTTGGAGCTTTCTCCATTGTTCTGTGTAGACAGCTCAGCTATTCTTCGTACTTCCGTCTGAAGCTCGGCGATGCGAGCCAGGAGGTCATCCTGTGAGAGCTGTGGACTTTCCTTGTCAGCCATGTTCGGGGATCGGGAATCCTGCAAAATAGAGTAGAAGACTAAACGAAGGAAAAAGTGGGGTTAGATGTACTCCGGTCCTACGGTGGGCGCCAAGTGATTCGTCCGAACACTGGGTAGGCCGAGCTTAAGCGCTTCTGGGCAAGTCGTCAATCGCGAGGAAGAGTTTTACGTCGGCCAATGTTCAAACACCGCGGCGGGAATACCTGCAAAGGATACTCCGACGCTCAAGTTAGTAATAATCTCAGAAAAGAAAGAGAGAATAATTAAGTGAGAGCGAATAAGTGAATATGAAAACTGATAGTGGAACCTGACTTTGGCCGAGTATATTAGCTCGGCTTTATAGGAGTTGTTTTACCGTTTATTGTGGATAAGTCCTGGTTTGTAGGTTGGTTATGATATTTCTGTTTTGGATTTGTTGAGCACGTTCCTTATTTTCAAATGGGTGAGTCCGAGTCTATCTACCTCCGTGCCGAGCTTATCGGATAACTGGCGTGAGGCTGATCTTAATTGCTGTAATGCCGAGTTTCTCGGGCAGCCGAGATTTGAGGTAACGTATCACTAATAAAATGTACTTAAACTCGATATACAAATATATACATAAGTAAAATATGATGTAACATATTTTGACTTAGTGAAAATCTAATTCAATTCCATTTATTCAAAATTACAGTATTTTAATAACTGTTTTTCTTTCTTTATATTTTAAAAAAATAATAAAATTTAAAAATGGATTAATTTCTGAATAATAAACTTGGATGTCTATTAAGTAAGCAGATCATGAATTTAATGTAAAGGCAATTAATTAATGTTTTGTCCATTTTCATTCCCACCAAGAGAAAAATGAGGCAAGTTTAGATCATTTATTTAAAACAAACAATATTTTTTTGTATATTAAAATTAAATTAGTCATTAAAATTATTACTAATATATTTATATATAAATATATAATCTAATTTATTTTTAATATATATTTATATTTTAACATAAATTTTATATTAATAATTAATTTTAATAATTAATTTTAATATATATAATATAATTAATATAAAAATAATTAATTAGTGCCTCATTTTATTGTTAAACATTATGATGAGAGAAACCAATACAAGATTTAATTTACTTATTTTTTTCTTTATTTCTTTCATTGAAACGAATACTTAATATGATATTAAATTGGTAGGTTTTTTTGTTTTTTTATCGTATTTTTTAATTTAATAGATTAAAAATTCATTTGTCGTAAGTAAATTTAAAGTTTACTTAAAAGTTTGTCGTTTATTAATGTAATGAATCGTTAAAAGTATAAAGTAAAATTTAAATTCCAAATACTTAAACAAAAAACTGATAAATTGATCACTTGAATACTATAATTTATTATAACAGAATAATTTATCAATAAAATTCAACGTCTGAATTTAATTATCGTAAGACATTTATAGAATGAGAAAGTCACTGCTTTGTAGCGGGGATATTGACTTTGTTAAGTAGATAATAATTTTTGTAAATAATGTGAATAATAAATTTTAAAATTGGTTCAATAAAGTAAAAATAAATTAGACTTTTAAATTATTTTTCTAAATCTTAATAGTAAATAATTATCCATACACTTAATAAATTGAATATTTAATATATCTATTATTTATATTATTTAATATTTGCATTATCTATCTATACTTTTTTTAAATTAAAACACCAAAAAATAAGAACGGAAGTGATATTAGAAAGACTTATCAGTCATGAATGTAGGAGTGTTTATGGGTGGGGGTAAAATCGGGTTTGATATGACTCCGATTCTGTTCGAAATATATACCGAGCCTATTTGTTAGACTCGAGTCTGATCCTAAACCTGATGAAACCTACCCACTTTTGGACTATGATTATATTGGGTAAAAATCAGGTGAAAACCAGACCGTTAACATTACTTTCTTGTAAACTAGTATGTGAAAATATCCAAATTTTCAAGACTCCAACAATTATTTGATATGGTAAAATTCACTTAGAAAAATATAACAAGAACCAACTATTCCCTAAAATTAAAGCATAACCACAATCAATATTAATATTATCTAATAACACCAAATATTTAAATTAATACAAATAACACAATATCATATATTAGTCTAAAGTCTTATGCATTTTAAACATAAAACATTAATTTATAGTCTTATAATGACTAATAATATAAAATATTAAAGTTCACAATACTTAAATTCCACATAAAAATAACCATTATCTATTACTATTAATATAAAATATTAATTGTGTATAATGATCGGATCATCGGATCAAATTCGAATGACTCGAGTTATGTCACGAATTCAACCCAAAATAATAATTGAATATATTTTTGAGACTCTTATTCGATTCTAAATTCAGTAAAATTATATCAAATTAATCTCTAAAAAATTTAAGACGAAACCAAATTTTAAAACCAAACCGAACACCCTGTATGGATGGAAGTTTGGAAACCAATGTCACTAGAAGCTCCTTATTTCACCAGCACATCAGAGCAGTTATTAGCTTCTTTAGAGTATCATTTACGTAACTAATACTGCTTCTCAGTTCTCACCTCAAATCATATCTTAATATCTTATTGGAACTCTAATCTCTCTCCACCTTCCAATTCCAAAGACAACAAGGCAGATAAGCCACACAATGGTTGACAACTATTTTTAATAGAGTTAATACTAATTCTAAAATTATTTTCGTACCTCAATCTAATTTTTAAAATTTTGCTTTATTTGATTTAGTCTCTAATTTATATTTGTCTTTAATTTTATTTTTATCACAAAATTGTTATTAGTATAATGCGATAGACCGAGGACTGTAATGTTAAATTTTTTAATAAATATTTGATGTCATAATTAAAATTTTTTATTTCAAATTTTTTTATGAAACTTTTAAAATTTTAATTTTAATTTTATTTAAAAATTTTAAAAATTATTACATCAAATAACTGTCGATCTATTTTCGTAGGCCGTTAATGGTCATAAGTCATAACACACATTCATTCATTTACATACATATTATGACTCCTTAATCACCGCAACTGCTAGTAATCGAGTCTGGAGGCTAAAGACTAATTTATTGCAGTACTGAACTTTATTTAAACCTCCATACTTACCTAATGAGCTAACCACTAGACCAACCCAATTTGGTTGGAAGCAAACAACTTTGTTATTGAAATGCAGTCTCAGCCACGTAAATACAAGATTATTTTTGGGTCAAGATAATACAAGATTTCAACAGAAGAATAAAACCAGATAATTGGGCCATACAAAATCCATGAACCAAACTGGATAAAAAATAAGTTGATCGAGCAAGGCATCGGGCTAGCCCAAATGATCAAGATCAGAGACAAGGCCCCCCCTCTCTCTCTCTCTCTCTCTCTCTCTCTCTCTCTCTCTCTCTCTCTCTCTCTCTCTGTAAATGTGTAATATACCTCACCCGTGCAAGAAGAACAATCGTCGTGGATGATCTCAAATACATAAACAGTCATGGATCTCAGCCAGGTATGTCTCTCAATGTTAATGCACATTGGCTACATTCTCAACTTCCAGTTAGATAGATGTGCATGTGCAACGATTAAATCTCCTTTGGCATCTGCATTATCATTGGATTTGTTTCATTTGCTTCTATTTCCTCTTCATCTACACCTACTTGGTTTCTGGCATTGATTTTCTTATTACTACATTGTTTTCATGATTATGATAATTATATGGATCCCTTGTAGATTTAGCTGATTGATTTCAACACAATGATATAAACTCTTGGTGCAGCCTGCAGGTGAAAACTACGGCAATCCCATTACTTGCTTCTTTCACGTTTTCTTCAAGGTTTCCAACTTTGCCCTTTTCAACATCCTTCATATTTATTCTTTTTTATCTTTGTGTGATTCTGGTTGTGGATGGCAGGGCGCAGCTTTGGCATTTTACATTGTATTTTCCATCTTTGTTGGTAACTTTGTCGTCATTTTCGTCGTCACTGCCCTTCTTGCTGCTCTTGATTTTTGGGTCGTCAAGAATGTAAGTGGCAGAATCTTAGTTGGTTTGAGGTGGTGGAATGAAATTGATGATCAGGGTGAGAGTGTTTGGAGATTTGAATGCCTCGATCAAGAGGTAATTTCGATTTGCATATAGTAATTGTAATTGTAATTCCAACAATACTAAGTGTACACTAAAAATCAATCACCAAATCAAATAAAATACATGTTGAAATATAAAATACACATTAAAAATGAATTAAATATTACAATTATTTATATACAAATTTGTTATGACTGATTTTTAGTGTGTAAATAGCATTTTAGTTGTAATTATTTAAATCTAAATACTATATGTCAAGCTCTCTGTTGAATAGTGTAAGATTGCAATTGCCCAATTTTCAGTACTATATATCAGTCTCTCTGATGTTTGTGTTTTCTTAAATCTACAGTCAATGGCTCGGTTGAACAAGAAAGATTCATGGCTTTTCTGGTGGACCCTTTACTTGAACGTAAGAAAACATGGCATGGTTTAATTTATATCGCAATTGCACTGCTTTAATGTAAATACTAAACAGGGATCTATGATAAAAACAAGGATCATCATTCATCAATTGACTTAAGCTTTGGATATAGATAGCAAGTAGTTGTGTTAAATTTGCATTGCTTAGGTATGTTCTCTGGTAAATCAGCATAAATTTTCCTTCATTTTGTTGTTGTTGTTGTTGTAATGTTGTATAGGCAGGTATATGGCTTTTGTTGTCAATATTCTCGCTCATAAGGTTTGAAGCTGATTACATCCTAGTTGTAGGAGTTTGTTTGACTCTCAGTATTGCAAATATTGTTGGTTTCACCAAATGCAGAAAAGGTTTGCTACTCATTCATCTTCTTAAATTTGTGAGGCCATGAATATTGCATTGAAAGAGGGATTCTCAACTCTGCTTCATCATGCATGTGAACTCAACGGATAACATGTCTGCTTTGTTGTGTATCTTGCAGATGCTAAGAATCAAGTTCAACAATTTGCTGCTAGGACACTTGCCTCAAGGGTCTCATCTACCTTTCAGTCAGCATTTAGTATTGTCTGAATTGTTTACTGCCGAACATGTAAATGCAAGAAGCAGTGGATTATCTTTGAAATTTGAAAGCAGAGATTAGGGATATAGTGCATAAATGCATAATGATTATTTTGGATTCGCATATAGTTTAGAGAAATTCAAATGCAAAATTGTGTACACGATAATTAATATTCTATTGTCAAATTACTTAGTGAAATAATGACACTCCTTTGAGAATGTAAATCAAATTTTCCTTTTTCTTCTTTTCTATTTTTTATTTTCTCTTTGTTCGTTGCCGCTCCTTCTCCTCCAACGTAGGGATTAACAATTTAATAGACAACTTAAACATCCAAAGAGCAGGCATCATAGAATCATCTTTTTACAAATATCTCTCGGATATAAAATTGTTTTTGTGCAAAGCAGGTAAGAATTGAAATTATACTTGCATTTTATACGATTTTATGCAAATTTTATGCAAACAGAAAAATATAATCCAAATTTTCAATAAAATGTATAGCCAAAAATAATATAAGCTATTTTAATCTAAAAATAATAGCACCGGATTCTTCACAGAAAGGAAGTAAATAAATAAATAATATGCTCCAAAAAATTTTGAAAGCTGAATATTAAATTAAAAAAAAAGAAGAAAGATTTCTGCTGACCTTTTTTTTTAAAGCACAGAGGTAAAGAGTGAATATACTTTTTTATTTTTAATATTGAATTAACAAATGGTGTTTTTTTAAATTGTGATCTACTGTGATATTTTTTTAAAATGTGGGATGATTTAATGTACGGAATATAAATCGGACCGTCCGATTTTTAGGTACACAAATCGGACCGTCTAATTTGTGTTTAAAAAATTAAAAAAGTGTGGAGTAATCCGATTTGTGTATTCCAAATTTTTAAAATGTGTACCTCCTATAGTTTTAAAAGATATCAAAAATTATTACGTTAAGGTATAATACTCATTCTACTTTCATATCAAAAATTTTTAGCGAGAGTGAATAACTGAAGAACCGTTATCTAAGACACTAAGAAAGAAGAACCGTTATCTAAGACACAAAAAAAAACCGTTGCGTAAATATTTGAGAGGAAGAGTGCAATCATCATCTTCCTCGGATCTTTGGAGTCTACAGAAATGTTGCAATGCATATTCCTTCTCTCCGATTCCGGGTATTACTGTATTTCCTATTCTCAATTCATCACTTTTTAAAAAGTAATTGAACATATGGTTGTTCTGAATCTCTGATTCCGCCGCAGAGAGGTGATTCTAGAGAAACAGCTCACTGGCCACCGCGTCGATCGCTCCATATGTTCCTGGTTCTGGGACCAATCCATTTCTCAAGCTCATTCCTTTAGGGTATGTTTGTCACATTTTACCTTCATTAATTTTTCTTCTCCGCTTCTTCTCTTTACAATTTCTTTCTTAATAGCAACTTCCAGTGATTGCTTCTCCCACACATTATCTTTTCCAAGTTTTTCGTGAGGGAATCACCTTTCTGGCTTGCACCCAAGTTGAGATGCCACCATTGATGGCCATTGAGGTATACTTTTCGTTATACATTCCCTTCCCATTGCAGCTCACAATTTCATGAATGGTACCGTACTATACTCTCTTTGTTTTTAACTGTCTGATTATTCTTCAGTTCCTTTGTAGGGTAGCAGATGTCCTCAATGATTATCTTGGGGGTTTGAACGAAGACTTGATCAAAGACAACTTTGTCATTGTTTATGAGGTGCTTTTTTCTTCTGAATTTCATGTGAAATGAAATGCTGCTAAGGATTTTGGTCCCTTTATACTTGTTGTTATTGTAGCTGCTGGATGAGATGATAGACAATGGATTCCCACTAACTACGGAACCTAACATCCTGCAAGAGATGATAGCTCCACCAAATATTGTTAGTAAAGTCTTGAGTGTTGTCACTGGCACCAGTTCCAATGTGAGTGACACCCTTCCTGGTGCATCAGCTTCTGGTGTTCCCTGGAGAACAGCAGATCCAAAGTATGCCCAGAATGAAGTTTATATAGATCTTGCTGAAGAAATGGATGCTACAATAAACAGGTCTATATACTCATTTTACTAGAAACAGTTCTTAACTCACCCAAGCCATGAAGTCTTGCATGTACGCATCTCCAAGTTTAGCTAACAGTATACTACTGATTCTAGCTGGCATTTATCTAAGATCATCTCAAGGTTCCTCCTTAGTAGTTTAAATCTTATGCAGCACTTCTTTTATACTTGCTGCTAAACACTTCTGTTGATTTAGGGATGGAGCTCTGATGAAATGTGAGGTCTATGGTCAAGTTAAAGTAAATTCCCATATCAGTGGTCTTCCTGACATGACACTTTCATTTACAAATCCTTCGATCCTAGATCAAGTGAGGTTCCATCCATGTGTTAGATTTCGCCAATGGGAATCCCATCAGATTCTTTCATTTGTGCCTCCTGATGGACAATTTAAACTTATGAGCTACAGGTAAGGTATCCAGCTTTATGTTAATGTCTGGATCAGAATTTGAAAACTGAGTTTGAATAAAGAAAAGTAATTGCGAAATGAATTCCATTCCATTATATTCCCAATTTTCTCTTTCTCAATATTTTTGATATTTCATCTTGTTTCAGGGTTAGAAAATTGAAGAGCACCCCATTATATGTAAAGCCACAGTTGACATCGAATGGTGGGACATGCCGTCTTAATGTAATGGTTGGTTCAAGAAATAATCATGGAAAGACTATTGATTTAGTTACAGTTCAGTTTCAGCTTCCTTCATGCATTTTATCTGCAGATCTTACCTCAAATCATGGAACAGTAAACATCCTTGCTGACAAGGTCCCTAACAAGCAGCAACCTTTCTGTTAATTTTTATCAAATACAATCTACTTTGCTCCATATTTCAGCATGCAATTTGAAGAAATGAAGCTCTCTTTGTATTCTATTTTATCAGACATGCAATTGGAACATTGGTCGGATCCCAAAAGATAAAGCCCCTTCAATGTCTGGAACGTTGGTGCTTGAGACTGGATTGGAGCGTCTTCACACCTTCCCCACATTTAGAGTGGGTTTTAAGATGATGGGTGTTGCTCTCTCTGGCCTGAAAATAGATAAACTGGATTTGAAAACTGTTCCTTACCGTTTCTTCAAAGGTTTTCGAGCTGTTAGCCGTGCAGGTGAATTTGAAGTCAGATCATAACCTTGTACTTTCAATTTATTTAAGAATAAACTTTTAGTGCGGTTAGGTTACTCATCTAAGCAATAACATTTGAGTATGTAGTGCAAATTTTCCTTGTGTATTGAGGATGAGAGGAACAATAATAAACTTACAAGAGAAAGTGAATATATATTATATTATCTTCCTAAGCAGCAATCTTGTTGACACGAAAAGAATCCATGACTTGACGAAGATCATTTTGTTCCTCTGTAAAGACATTCTCTGGCACTTGCAATCTCAACTCATAGAGTTGATTGTTTTCAACTCCAAGTACTGAAAGATACCTCCGATCCCATTCCATGCGTACCACCCGCTCTTGTGGCATAACAGCAAGCTCATTGTTGTTTGCATATGACTTGATGTTTACCTACACATTCAATTCAATTCAGGACATGGAAATGAAGCTCATACTGAAAGAAAAGTAATCATTGTAATTGAAACTGTGAGGCAACCTCAACTTGATAGTACAACTTGCCATCATCAGCAACTCTGGAAGTGGTGGAAAGGATGTTGGATTCGCGTCTAACACCAAGCCTGGTAGACATGAATTCAGTGAGATATTGCTTGAGAACCTTTTTGCCGGCTTCTTGGGGTGAACCCAAGTCCTGAACAGTCTTGTATCTGGAAGATGATGGAGAGGAGATCTCAACAGATATGTTTTCATCGAGAACATAAGGGTCTCTGAAGAAGATGTCAGCACCGGCACCACGCACTTGGATCCAGTTGCTGGGGTACCTGAATGAATAGCCATCAAATGAGTCTACGTATTCGCGCAGCACAGGGGAGTGCTGAGCCAATGCAGCAGAGGCAGAGAGAATGTAAGTTGGTAGGAGCAAGGACAAGGACAAGGACAATGCTTTCCTCCGTGGAACTGCAAAACCTTTAGCCTGAGAGTGGCCTGAAATGCAGCGAGGGGAACAGGTGGAGAGAGAGATGGGAATATCGTAGAAGCGCTGAATTGGAAAGGCAATAGCCATTGCCGCCCCCCTTCCCTCTCCAAATCATGAAATGAATGGATATGGTATTAGTATCACACTATCACCACCACATCACCACACCTCTGTCTCACTCTCTGGCCCACATCATCTCTGTTGCTTAGCCCATACACAAAATTATAATAACCAGTATTTTTTTTTGGTATGCACCAGGGTATCCATCAGGCCAGAAGTTCAATGACTAATCCCTCGGATACTGCAGAGGCACATAAAGTGGGCGATCCTCCCAAGCAAACAAGCTCCATTTCCATTCTCCAGTGAGTATCGAACTCGAAAGAGATGATTAAAGGACACAAACCCTCATCCATCTGTGTCAACTTACGTTGGTTAATAACCAGTATTTTATATTTCATTAAATATTTTATATAGAATAATTGATTTGATATCCAATTTGTTTCATAATATACTTGATTATAATTTTTTTTGGATGTTATATATAAGAATTGGTGGATACTAATACTATGATAACATCTTCACTTAAAAATAATATTATGAAATGTTTGATGGTTTAACATATTTGTCTGAATTATCTAATAATTTTTAATTTTATATAAAAATATCTTTTTAAGAAGTATCTATAATAAGAATTGAATAATACTAAAGAGTCAATATAATTTATTATTTGTATTTAATAGTTAGTTAGTAATATATAAAAATATGAACTAAAAATATATCGTTGAATTATTAGATTAAATATATTAAATTAATTATTGACAAAAAATAATAAATTTTTACTTTTTTTTTTAAGTTTTTCTCATAAAAATATTTTTAGAGTAATACCAAAGAGTTAGTGAAATTTACTTTTTTTGATCAGCAGTTAATTAACAATATTTAAAAGTAAGAACTAAAAATATATTATTAGATTA
The DNA here is from genome assembly GCF_003086295.3 of Arachis hypogaea. NCBI lineage: Eukaryota > Viridiplantae > Streptophyta > Magnoliopsida > Fabales > Fabaceae > Arachis > Arachis hypogaea. The sequence goes on along the minus strand of NC_092041.1, from coordinate 5,925,146 downwards.
TTAAATTAAAAAAATTAAATTAATAATTAATAAATTTTGTTGGTTGTGAAACTTTTGTCATTTTCTTATATGAATGCTTGTTATGAATTTTCTAAGTAGCATATTTTTGTCAAAGTAATATTAGTCTTCAGTTTATATAGCGTAAAATTGATCATGTTTTTATGTGGCTTTTATAATGACACTGAAATAATATATTTGAGTTAGTTTCTAAAATTTATTAAAGTGAATTAACATGGCAACATGAATTAAATAGAACTTATTAAAAGCACATTCTAAGACGAATTTTCCAACAAAGGAGGAAGGGTAGTAAAAAAAAAAAGAAAAAGGTCCTAGTTCCTGAATGCTGACCCGAGCATAACGGAACATTTCACTGATCACAAAACAAAGATCATCATCCAATAGTTACTTATAGATCATCCACATGTGAGATAGAGTATCCCGTAAATCATCTTAAAATAATTTGTTTGCCAAAATTGGTGGAAAATGAAAAATCAACGTGAAAAGTGTGAGCGAAATTAGAATCTTTGTTCCTTGCGCATCGCAGTTTTGCCTATATAATAATAATAAATAAATAAAATAAAATGTCACATTCTATAACCACCTTCGTATTTGACAGTTAGTTATTCAGTTACGTTCTTGAATTCTTTTTTTGTTTCCCTGGATATTCATGTTATGATCGGTACGAACCTTATTAGCATTTGCAGCATGAAACCATCTCCGAGGATGCTCATTAGTTGCAAGAATTCTTCATCGTTTCTTGCAAGATGTCACCCCACTACTCCTCGTGCAATGTCTAATAACCTTTCTTCTACCAACAACATTCGCATGTTGGGTTTTGCACGAATAATGAACGGTAACCACAGAGCTTTTCGGTTACCCTCTTCAAGATATTTTAGCCATTTAACTTCAAGGCCTCAAACATTCCGTTCACCGGCCGCAACCAGAATCAACGGCGACGTCACCACTGCTACCGTGAATGAACTTGGATTGAAGCCTCGGAAGTCAAGTGCGAATGACAAAAAGAATCTGGAGATTGAGAAGGTTTACATAAAGACGGACAATGGCATCGATGAGAAGCAATTGGTTGTCGAAAAATCAGCGGACAAAGAGTCCGAGTTAGAAGCTGGGGGTGAAGAAGATAATCCAAGATCAGAGAATAAGGTATCTGAGGGTGTGGCTGCTCCAATTATCAACAACAATGGTGAGGAGGAGACAGACGTGGAAAGAGAGGCATGGAAGCTGTTGCAAGAGGCACTTGTTACGTATTGTGACACCCCTGTGGGAACGGTGGCTGCAAATGATTCCAGTGAGGAGTCTTTGAATTATGATCAGGTCTTCATTCGGGATTTCATCCCTTCAGCCCTTGCTTTCTTGCTCAAGGGGGAAAATGAAATCGTCAAGAACTTTCTCCTTCATACCTTGCAACTCCAGGTACCTCCTATATATTATTCAATCAATACTTTATACTCTCACTTTTCTCTTTGATGATGTAATGTTCGATATTGCAACAGAGTTGGGAGAAAACTGTGGACTGCTATAGCCCAGGGCAGGGGTTGATGCCTGCGAGCTTCAAAGTTAAAACCATGCAAGTTGATGAAGAAAAGGTAGAAGAAGTTTTGGATCCTGACTTTGGGGAATCAGCTATTGGTCGTGTTGCGCCGGTAGATTCAGGTTAGTATTTCTGAGAATTTTTGTAATAATAATCTTATTTGGAAGATTGGTACTTTATGGTTGGTTGTGGTTGACATAGGATTGTGGTGGATCATTTTGCTGAGGGCTTATGGGAAGCTTACCGGTGATTACAGCTTGCAAGAAAGGGTGGATGTTCAGACAGGCTTAGAGATGATCCTTAACTTGTGTTTAACCGATGGCTTTGATATGTTCCCATCTCTGTTGGTGACTGATGGTTCTTGCATGATAGATAGGAGGATGGGAATTCATGGTCACCCTCTTGAGATTCAAGTGAGTGAGGAAGATTTTGATATAGATAACAAGGGTTTAGATTCAACATATTAGTTAACTAATTATTTTACTTTGGTTTGCAGGCGTTGTTTTACTCAGCTCTACGATCAGCCCGTGAGATGGTTAAGGTGGATGATGGATCCAAGAATCTGGTTAGAGAAATCAACAACAGGCTGAGTGCACTCTCATTCCACATTAGAGAATACTATTGGTTGGATATGAAAAAGATGAACGAGATATACCGGTACAAAACAGAAGAGTATTCGTTGGATGCCACCAACAAGTTCAACATATATCCAGAACAGATTCCTCTGTGGCTAATGGATTGGGTTCCACAGGAAGGGGGATATCTCATTGGAAACCTTCAACCGGCACACATGGATTTCAGATTCTTCATGCTTGGGAACCTCTGGTCCATTGTTTCATCTTTGGGTACCCCAAAACAGAATAAGTCCATTCTGAATCTCATAGAAGCAAAATGGGATGATCTTGTTGGTCACATGCCTCTTAAGATATGCTATCCTGCCTTGGAGTCTGAGGAATGGCGCATAATCACTGGCAGTGACCCAAAGAATACGTATAAATTTCTTTAATTCTTTCCCTCTTATGGTGTTGTTTAGATGTTTTAGTACTTTGGTGACTTTATAGTCAGAGTTGATTCTAAGACACATTTCAACTTGTGCAGCCCTTGGTCATATCACAATGGTGGATCTTGGCCAACACTTCTATGGCAGGTAAAATTTTCTTTATGGGAATGTTATGACCATGGAAGTTCAATGGTGTCGTTTCATAATTATTTACCCTTTCCCCTTTGGTTTAATATGTGATTCATTTTTGTCATTCAGTTTACACTTGCATGCATCAAAATGGGGAGAACTGAACTTGCTGAGGATGCAGTTGCTTTGGCTGAGAAAAGGCTTCCAGTTGATTCATGGCCGGAATACTATGACACTCGCACCGGCAAGTTCATCGGGAAACAGGCCCGGCTTTATCAGACATGGACATTAGCCGGCTTCCTTGCATCCAAGATGTTCTTAAAGAATCCTGAGACAGCAGCCATGTTGTGCTGGGAAGAGGACCTTGAGATTCTTGAGACATGTGCTTGTGCACTGAGCAAGAGTGGCAGGGCTAAATGCTCTCGCGATGCCGCCAAGTCTCAGATTCTTGTTTAGGATTCTGCCAACATTGTAAATAGTACATTCTTGTTCCACATTGTTGTGACTGTGAATAATGCTCCTTCTTTTCACTTTTGTACATTTGTAAATATCTTGATATTCATTTTTCTGTTCATATAGAATGTTCCTTCAGAGCATTCATTTTGCTTCCCCAAGATTCTACCAAGTATAAACAATGCCAGAAACAATTATAGCATGATTATTGTGTTTTCTTTCAAGAAATAGTGGATGTGTCAACCACCAGAACACAGATGAACAAACACATTAAATACTAAGTGCTCAAAAATATCTGGTGACAACATTTTCTACTTGTCAAAAGAATATGATTGAAGTCAAAAAATTGAAACTGAATACTCTACAACAGCCCTCTTCTTCTCTTATAATCGCTGATAGTTAATGTGAGAGCATGCCTACCTCCATCGTTTTCAGGCACCTGCAACCCAACCGTTGCTTCTATCTTCTGTTTCCTTGCCAAGAACCCATTCTTCAATCCCTGTGGTCCGCCCAAATCCTTAAGTTCAGCCAGTGAAATCGGCAACTCAAAATCATGCATCATGTTTGATTCTGTTCCACAATCCACCGGAGCCAAAGTATCCACCAATTTCCCTGCACTTGCAGCAGCTTCCAGTGCTGCTTCTGTGGCTTTAAACCCAACAGCATTACCTGCTGACACACTTGGTTCTTCAACCTTAGTTTCATGCTTCTCTCTATTATTACTAACTTGATGACTCTCTTCTTGTTTAATCTCTTTCCCTTCTGCATTGTAGTAATTCCTAGACCTTGTCCACCTCCTAGAGAATGGATCATACCCTGCCTCACCCAATTTCAAATTCACCTGCAAATTCCTATGCTCAGACAAGTTCTTGAAATTATCAACCTTGTTCTTTCTGTTCATCTCAGCTAATCTTTTAGCCCTGCTGTCATTATCCCTGGCTTCGCGTGCCGCGTCCAATTCCAGGAGCTTGGCGCAGATCCTCTGCACCTCGGCCTCATCGTTCTTGCTCTTTGCTACCTCCATCAGCCTCTTCAGCTTGTCCTTCTCAACCGCGACATTAAGCGGCCGAGTAGGCGCGGCTTTCTTCTCCTCCAGCATCTGCTTCACAGTGGCTGCAGAGTAGACATAGTTATTCGTTCTTCTAATGGCCTCTCTCTTGTCCAAAACACTCGCCTTACTCGGCATTTGGCTGCAACTTCTCTCAATTTCCCTAACCCATTGCCTGAACTCTTTCTCCAATGGCGAAGAATCCGAAACCACAGCCATTTGGAACCTCTTGGCAGAGCTTTCACTTCCCCAAACACAAACAAGGTACTTGTGAGTGATTCTGTTCTCAACCTTGTAGTGCCTATTTGGATCGCCACCATCAACACTTTGAACCATGCAGAGTCTGTAAACAGCTCCACTCTCTGATTTTCCAATCCCAATTCTAACGAAGCACCCAACAATTAACTCTTCAAAGAATGGTTCATTCAGCCACTTCACAAGCCTCGATCTCCTAATGGTGATTTCCTTGATTTCTTCAAACGTTGGCATGTTTGATTCTCTCAACATGTTCTTGTCATCGTCATCGTCACTATCAGCCAACCCTTCAGAGGAATCTCTATCACTGTCACCGCTCTCGCTCTGGCTTGAGCTACTTGAAGTAGTTGCTGCTTTCTTCTTCATTGGAATCCCCTTATTGGTGCTTGATGATGATGGTTTTCCATGGTGAGTGTCTACCACTTGCTGCTTCATCCTCTTGGCTCGCAACTCGCTTAAGACATCGCCTTTGGCGGCGGTCCTCTCGGCGTGTCTGGTGGAGGAGCGAACCTTGGAGGAAGATGATGGTGGTGGTGGTGGTGGTGGAAGAGGTGATTGATGATTGATTATGTTCTTTGAAGTAGCATTGTTGTTGGTGTCCCTTTTCATTCTTAATTGTTCTTTGAACTCCTTTTCGCCTTTTTTGGCAGCTCGATCGGAGAGTATCATCTCTCTTTCGAGCTCGGTCATGTTTGCTAGCCTCTGCTTGTCATCTTCATTCTTGTAGAGATCACTGCCAACATCAGATTCTTCATCTTCATCATCATCATCATCATCCTCCAACAGCTCTCCTTCATGGCCTAATTCCCTCTCAGTTTTGGTGAGGTCCATCCTCTTCTTGAGAGGAACGTTCCTTGATGACGATGGCGGCTTCTTCTTGCTTGCTCCGCCGCCCTCGGCGTCGGAGTCTTCCCCTCTGGACTCACTTCCAGCATCATCTCCTCGTTTGGATTTCTGGTTTCGCGGCTTACTACTAGTACTATTACTATTGTGGCGCTTTCTGTGCGGGGAGCTGGTTCTTCCAGCTGCCTCCAGAAGCATGTTCTCCAAGTCCGCCATAATAACAATAATAATGTTAATGAAGACGAAGATCAGAGCATGCATACGTTGGTGTTGGTATTGGTATTGATGGAGAGAGATAGCGTGTTCCTGGACACGTGCATTGGAGCTCGCTTCCATAGAAATTAAACTAACTCCTACGAGTACGTATAATCTCCGCATATCGTATTTGACAGCTTCAAACAAAATATAAACATGTCGTCATTTCCATTAAAAATGACAACTATTTCTGGTTTAGACTAGGGGTGCACATGGTAGGGTGAAGACGGTTTAATGAGATCCAAATTCGACCCGAAATATATACCGGGTCTATTTATTAGACCCGAATTCGATATTGGACCCAATGAAACCAATACACTTTCGGGCCACAATTATACCGGGTGAAAATCGGGCCGTTAACATTACATTACGTTGATACCTTCTTGTAAGTTAGCATGTAAAAATATCCAAATTTCCAAGACTCCAATCATTATTTAACATGGTAAAATTCACTTAGAAAAATATAATAAGAACCAACCATTTTTTAAAATTAAAGCATAACCACAATCAATACTAAAGTAAAACCACAATCAATACTAATATTGTCTAATAATACCAAATATTTAAATCAATACAAATAACACAATATTATGCATTAGTCTAAAGTCTTATGCATTCTAAACATAAAACATTAACTTATAGTCTTATAATGATTAATAACACAAAATATTAAGGTTTACAATACTTAAATTACACATAAGAATAGTCATGATTCATCACTAATAACACAAAATATTAATTGTGTATGATGACTGGACCACCGGGCCGACTTTGGGTGACCTGAGCTATGGTCCGGATCCGACCCAAAATAACTTCTTTTACATTAATAGTGTGAATGATTGTTATCTAAAAAAATAATGATTATAAAACGTTATATAATGTGAAGACATGAAAATTAAATTCACACAATTTAACATATATACTTTTACATTTTATTTAGTTATCTTAGAATTATATCAATCGAATCTAATATACTCAAAATTTTAATTTGATTTATATTAATATAGTAAAAAATGACAACTATTTTTAGTTTAGATACCAACAAAACTTAGAATTTAATTTTAATGAATTGTTGATGTAATTTAATTATATAATATTATATTAGTAAAAATAATTTCTTTTATAGTATGAATGATCAATTATCTAAAAAAATAATGATTATAAAATGTTTTTTTTTTGAAACATAAAAAGCTCAACACATTAATGATTATAAAATGTTATACAATGTTCAAGCATAAAAATTAAATTCACACAATTTAACATAATTTAACATATGTACTCTTACATTTTATTCAATTATCTTAAAATTGCATACCAATCGAATCTAATATTGTCAAAATTTCAATCTAATTTATACTAAATTTATTAGGTTGGATTGGATACAATACCCATAATTTACACTAGATGAGGAACGAGACTCGGCTAGACTCAGGCAACAACCTATGTAGGTTAACATACGTCGAAAGTACAACAAAAAAACACTTCTACGAACATTACAACAAGGAGACCTCATCCTACACAAATTAAAAGACATGCAAAAACCACCAAGGCAAGAAAAACTTCTTGTAACATGGGACGGACCTTTCAAAATGTCAAAAGTACATGGACGAGGAGCATACTCTTTGTAAATTATGACAGGGGCCAAGCTACCAAATATTTGAGATGTATCATCGTTACTACGTTTATACTACAGTTAGCTATCTATAAAAGTCAGAGGCGAGAGGAATTTTTTTTCTATCACTAAGGTTTTTTCCATTTCGGATTTTATTCAGAGAGGTTTTAACGAGGTTGATCACTTTGCACCTTCTACATTCGAAGATCTACTAAAACCCAAATAACATTCAGTATTCTTTTCTATCTCTACATAACCAACATACAAACGTTGGAAGCTAGCAATACATAGGTAAAACAAATTACCAATCATAAAAATTCAAAACACACAGACAAGTGCATGCATTGTTCGTCCGACAAATCCATCAAACTATACAAAACAAAAAGTTTTCATACTAGCAATAACATAGTCACAAACACATAAGTAAATGAGTCAATTATTCTTATCAACAGCTGCCACGCTTTCATTCTTTCATCTTCAGCTTCCCCCTGGCCTCATCATCTACGAGTTTGCCATTCACTACAATCTTAGTAACATCAAGATTGTCGACCTCAAAATCGGAGGATAAGGCAACAACTTGACTTACAGCACGATCAAATCCAGCCGAGAACATCTCTAACACTTCATATTCAAGCTCATGGATCCTCAACGTCATCTTCCCTTTCTCGTTATCAGCTTCCTATATTTGATTCTGCAAATCGCAGATTTGACCCTGCAACCTTAGCACTTCCTCTTCTTTGCTCTTCATTTTTGTTGTCACATCAACAATAACCACGTATATTTCTTTCAACGACCTCTCTAAATTTGGTATCTTCTCTAACTCTTTTCTCTCTTCGGCCCCCAGTAGTTTCCTTGTCCGACCCATACAAAGTATCCTCGTGCCAATCACCTAAAAAGAGCACAATAAACTTAGCACAACAACATAACAACTGGAAACATCAAACATATAAGTACTTTTCCTTCTTACCTGCATATACTGTCCCATAACCTCTTTTCCTACATTCTTAAAAAACCGTACATCATCTAGATATTGAGTGACCTTGTTAGCTAATTCCATGAAAGGAAAATGGTCACCCCAAACAGATTGGGCATCTACACCACTAATAAAATCCTGAAGTCATATCGGTTTTCTAACCTTTTTTCCACCACCTGAACCCATCTGTACGTCAGTCGTAAAAAGAATTTCGATAGACTTTTCCGAATCAAGCTTTTTCTACATCATCTATGCCAATATCCCTGTCTATTCTGATGGTAGAAATATCCCTTTCATTCTTCTTTTTCTGGTCTAGAAAAGACTTCAACCTATTAGAGAACAAGCTCGGAACCTTCCCACCTGTAACACACAACCGACAGATATTAAAATAGCATCCTCACAAAAACTAAAACTCCCCATACTAGTATTTACCTATAGACTCCTTTAAAGCTTCCTTATTAGTCTCCACTTTCAACATATCAGAAATTGATAATAACTTTTCCGCTGAGAAATAATTTATTAGGAAATCTAGGATCAAATTCTCTTCATTACTTCTCATCATAACATCTAAAATTTACATTGGTTCCAGACACCAATACAGAGAAAACTTCTCGCCTAATTCATCATCCAAGAAAAAAGGATACTCTGTTTTTGAAGAATGGACTTTCACGAACATTTCTTTAAAGTTCTTAAAAGAAGACTTATACAATACAAAAAGCAATTGGCCTAGATAACTGCTAAGGTTTTCCCAGAGACCCCTTCGAACTCCTTTCAATTGAAAAAAAGAAAAAAACAAATTCAGTGAAGGAGGAATTTTCAAAAACTCCATCAAACACTCATAGGCTCGAAGAAAAGCCCATGTGTTAGGATGTAACTTTAACGGAGCATAATTCAACTATGTCAATACTTTACACTCAAAATCCGAAAAAGAAAACCTAACATTCAGCTCTATTAACATGCAACTATAAAAGTAAAAATAAGCCTAATCACCCCTCTTCTTGCACACCCTCTCCTCGCCATTATAGGGGAGGAATTCCACAGCAACCAAATCACTACTCCTAACCCAGTTAACAATGCCAAGTTCAAAAACCGTTTTCGCATTCTGAAAAAGGGAAGCACGACATTTCACATCTGTATGCACTCTTTCATATAAGTCATCCTTTACATATACAACCTTGTTTTCAGCCATCAACAGGAGGAAGAAAATTCAAATAGTAAAAAAGTGAAAATTACTAACCTTTTGAAGTCATTTCCTATTTTGGCTAAACTTGTTGAAGTAGGGCACAAAGACTACTCCCAACACGCAGACAGAAAAGTTAATAAAGGACCAACAAAACCACTATCACATGATCTCTATCAATCTTACTTACCAATCATTAGATAAAAAAAAATTTTCAACTACTATTCAATTAAATGGTTTTGATTCCCCCAAAGTAATCGCACGGTAATAATTATTACATCTCAATAATTTTTCTGTTAAGTCTGAATCCACAATATTTTTGTTAATGATACAAAACTACATGCATATTTTTCATAGACTTATAGTAGAAAGTAAGGTGGATGATACTTGTGAGTGAACATTCCCCTATTGGGATGATCTGATGGTTGCATAAGTTAATTGTATCTTGAAAAATTACTACAAGGGTATATATAGCGAGGGAGGGTTGATTAGAATCATTGATGAATGATGAATGTAACAACAAATGTGGAAGATAGTTAGAAATACAAGTGGAACTTCAACTTCTTGTCTATATCATTGACCATGTAGCTGCCACTATGGTCACGACCGGCATGGAAAGCACATAAGAAATTATCCTTTTTTTATTTTATATTCATTGCATCAATTATCAGTCATCTGAAGTTCTTAAATAAGCTATTATAAATTGGCAAGTTATCTTTTTAGTGGAAAGCCGTTTTTAGACTAACAAACTCAAATATCTTGAGAAGGAGTGCTGGTCCCCTAGACTTTCTCATCAACAAATACAGGAGAAAATAAAAAAAGAAGAGGAAGAACAAAAATGTGGGGAAGGGGAGGCCATTGCTACGTTGCAAGGCTGAAGCCTGACGGCACCTCAACCTTCCAACTATGCATTCTTCTTGGCAAGCCGTGTTTGTACACAGATACTGATGAGTAAGTTGTTCCCTATTCCTTATCATCATAAATATCCTATGCTTCTCGATGAAGATGAGGACCAATTTGGAGCGGATGGTGTTGAAAATGTGATTAAGAATTATGAGAAATGTGTGATATCATCAAATGATGGTTATAAACAAGTGATTGTGAAGGATGATGAGTCACGTTTACCAGATGTTCGACTTAATATTTCTAAGAAAGATGATCAAGAAATAGAAGAGGAAAATTCGGCAGGGAGAATGCTTGATGATTATGAGGTTATAGGAGATGAAATTGGCAATAAAATTATAATGGAAGAAGAGTTGAGTAGGGAAAATGATGGGAAGGTAGATAAGTAAATTCACAATTTACTAACTTTTTTTATACGTTTAACGTTAATAGGAACTACATTTAAAAAAATGATATGGTATAAGAACTTAATTGATAAGAAAAAAATATATTAATATATAGACCTAATTAAAAATTTGATGAAATTATAAAGACCTGTAGAATAATTAAACCTAATATATATCTAAAAAAAATCTCCAAGCTTGTTTGTATTAACGAAACAACTGTGTTGAGCTTGGGGCTAATAGGAATATAGGATAGTTCAAATACTGAGGTATACAATCATGCTATCATCTAGGCAAAGCTCAACTTGCTTACACCATATAAATACACAAGTCAAGTTTGGGGCTGTGATTCGTATCCGAATAACTCGGATACACGATATCATACTTCGTAACCGATTTTCAAATATTTAAACCTGATATCATCAAGTAATCATTTAGCACCTCAATAGCTCATACATGAAACTTGGCCAAAGCACATACAAGTCGGTTATTATTAAACAACGGTAAAGAGAAAAAGATCAGGATTGTAGAAGGCAAATGAAAATTACACATAAACCACTAGGGGTGTAAGTTATCAAACCGGACTGAAAATTACCGCAAATCGAACTGAAAATTATAACAACGGATTTGAAAACCGAAAAAATCGGTTTTTTTCTGACAAAACTGATCGGTTCGGTTCGATTTTCGGTTGGCTCGATAGAAACCGAACCGACCATATGCATCCATTTTAATATTTTAACCATTTTAATCTTTAATCTAACAACAAAAATCTTCAACCCCTAACCATTTCAATGTTTTACTCTTATTATTTTAAGAGCAATGTTAGGGGGCCAGCAATTTTTGTAATTGTTAGCCATCAACTAGCCATCAAATGATGATTTGATGGTGTGAGATTGGTGTGAGATTTCATCTAATGGCTCACCTTCCTCTACTGGTTACATGCTGGCCAAAATTCAACAAAACTGCTGGTCCCCTAGACTTTTCCTTATTTTAATTTATTGACTATTTTGAACCTCTAATTATTGTAATTCATATTTTGCTCATTAGAAATTAAAAATCGAAAAAACCGACCGAACCAAATTGCTATTGATTCGGTTCGGTTCGGTTGTTGTAAAAGCAACAAACCGAACGGTTGTGTGTTTATAGGAATCGAACATATCGGTTCGGTTGGTTTTTGGTCCAAAATCAAACCAAACCGAACCGATAACACCCCTATAAACCACCAAACTCGTAGTTTTAAATAAGATATATATTCTGAGAATTGATATTAATTTGAGCGTCATAGTCCTTTTTGCAGGTCTTATGTACGGGTCATATTTTCGAAAAATCTATAGTACCACCAAAGAACAGAAGATCCAAGAACACTTTTCGAAATCAACAAAATATACCTCGGAAGGACTGGTTGGAACCATTTATAATAACAACGTATAATTAAGGATACTACTAGAAAAAAAAAAAAAAAAAACTTTCTCCTATTTTTTTGTTTGTGATTCAAAAAAAAATATTTGTGATGAAACTCACTATAATTGTTTTATTTTTTCTATTATCTTTCGTATCCAAATGGAATGAGAATGTTTTTTTATTTATTTAATTTCCCTACAGGCTACATCCTACCATTCTCTCTCAAACCAAACGATGGATTGGAGAAAAAAAGGTTTGCTTTTGGTACATTAACATTGTGTTATGGTGTCAGTTTGTTTTTTTTTTTATAGAAGAAAACATTGTGTGTTATTGTGTTCTGGTGTGAAAGTTAACAAATATCACAATTCAAAATCAAGACAACATTGTTAATAGATCCAATTCCCAGGTGGAATTGCACTTTAAATGTAGACCCTTTAATGTCCAAAAAAAATGTAGACCCTTTCGCTAATCCGATCAGCAATGTCGGTTTGTTTTGTCTCTCGTCAGCACCTTTTTAATTTTCCACAATTCCGGAATGGGGTTCATGTTCTTTCTGTGACTTCTTGTTTTGGTTTCTTTTTTCGTTTTAAAAAAAGCACTTCATATCACCGTACTCTTCTTGTGCTCAATGATTACCTTTGACGTCGCAATGCATTCACTAAAAATTAGGTTTATGGGATTTCATTACATGATTAGATATAAATCAGATCATAAGCCATAAACTATAGTATTGTAAATAAAATCAAATATTAACATAGATAAATATAAGCCAATAAGTTATGGCTCAAATGACATAATCTCTCTATACTGATTCAAGAGGTCGCAGGTTCGAATATTCCTATTTTTTCAGTTAAAAAAATATATATAGATAAATATAATTATTAAACCGATCTTAAATAAGTATTCATTTAAAAATTGTATTTGGTGTAGTATATCATTTAAAAAAGGGTTAATAACAATATTAATTTAATTTTTCAATAATATTGTTAAATAAAAGAGAAAAAGTAAATAAAATTGAAATATTTGTAATCATTTGCTCGTTCACTTCTTCCTTTTCAAAAAAAATCTGGGGTCATTTGCCAATAAATGAATAATGAAACATACTTATTACTTACTTTCTGCTAATAATTTTATGTCATGAATTATTGATTTTTATAAATTAAAAACACATAATCATAACAAGCCGTAACCATTTCTTTGTCTTATCCTTCTCCTGCTTTCAGTCAGTTACATGCCATGTATAAGAAGTTATAATTTTTTATAATTAAAGAAAGAAACGAGACTTCAAACCGAAAAGATGTTAGGCCTCATCCTATCCTGTACTCTCAAGTCTCACCCAGTCACCCCTTAAAATCTTAATGCGGAGTAAGATTCGAATCGATTTATTCATTATCAATCAATAATCCTCTGAAACCAGAATTGCCCCTTGATACCAAATTAGATGATAACTAAAAAAAAGAAGATGGTATTGGAAGTAATCACATTTTATAATTAATAATATAATAATAATAGTAGAACATAAAGGATGGTATGCGTAGAACAACTAAACAGCACAGAACGGAATCTGAGATGATAGTAAAGAAACGTAAACAGGAACAAATCAACACGATTGGTTGATTGGTTGATTGATTGATTGATTGATTCAGACCTCCTTGACCTGAACGGCTTCATCGACCTGCGTGGTGGTGGCGGCGGCGGCGGAAGCCTTGACGTCGTCGGACTTGTCTTTCTCTTCCTCAATCTCGAAGGCAGAGACAGGAAAAGACCTGAATAGCCCTGCGGGCGTCTTGAAAGTGATCTTGCCGGTGGGAGGGTCATCGACGTAGATGTCACTGAGCGAAACCCACAGCAAAATCTCCTTCGTCTTCACTCCGGTCAGCTTCTTGATCTTCCCTTTCTCCACCTGCGCCGTCACCTCCGCCGCGTACGACACAAGCTTCCCAATCTTCTCGAACTTGTGTGTGTAAGGTTTCTTCTGCTTCAGCCACACGAACCCCGTTCCTCTGTCGTAGCCGCACTCCTCCATGTCCTTCAATGGCAGCAGACCGTTGGGAAGTTCTATCTCCTTTAGAAGCTCCTTCGACTTCACCTGACACATTTCGTCTCCATGATACACCTCTGACCTAGCTTTGATTTCTTCTGTTACCAGAGACATCTTTTTCTTTTGTGATGATAACTATTTTGATTTAATTAATTTCAGTTGGATCTGCTTCTTCTATATAATAAGTCTATGTTGGTGTGGGGAGAAAGATAGATAGGTGTGGCTTCTTATATAGGGTTTGAGATTATGAAATTGCCCCTTTTCTTTCCCTTATATTCAACAAAGCCCTTCTCTGCTTTCTCTAATATCATGACCTCAACTTCTTCCCGTTTCTAAAATTCTATCAACTTCAACTACTTTCGGAGGTAAAATATTTTTAAATTGTTTTCATTGGGGTTCAATGAATCTTTTAAATTTGAATTCCATGTTGTTAAGAAATCTTTTTTTTACTAATTCATCATCTGTATTTCACTGTAATTCATAAATATGTCGGTAAATGGAAGTTGAAAATAAATCCTAAAAAGGAACGAAATTAGTTTTGCAATTATATTATTTATTATTATTACTATTTAAGAAAATATCAGATAATCTCAAATTCTGTAATATTAAAATGGATTTAATAAAATTCAGAATTGGTAGGATTTTATTTTTTCTAACAAAAAAATTCTTTAGTATTAAAATTAAATTCCTAATTAACTAATTTATTATGTGTAATATATAGTTAGCCACTTAGCCAAATAATAAAATAAAAATGTTGAGTAGTACGCGTGAGATACTAAATTAAAACGTTTGTATTGGCAATTAATAGAAAATATTTAGAATTTTAAATTTTATTATTGTCTTAACATAAAATAAAGAAAAAATCTTAAAGAAATGGGCACTGAAAGAAGGTTTGGAAATTGGCAAATGAATATGCAAGCTTTCTATTTTGCCTACAAACATATCATCCACAGTTCCACATTACATTTTCCTAATTCTATTGGACATTGAACGAATTAACTCCTACAAATATCGCTTATAAAGCCTCATTTTTTATGAAAGAAAAAAAAGGAAGAGTCTCAAATGAATTACTGTTTTTTTTCTAGTCCTTAAGATCGAGTGATATTTGCTTATTTAGCAACTGTGATTGTACTTATTTAGTTGATGCAAGTTTAAACAGCTTTATGATTGATACGGTTGAAAATTTATGGCATAATAAAGAGGGAATTGAGGACAGATAGCCATCGCAAAGTAATGTAGTTGGGAAGGTCACCTATTAGTATTTATTAGGCTTTATACTTGTACTCATTTGCCACCTTAGACCTTACCCATCACCTACATTACTCGTATTCATATCTACTTACCTTTTTTTATGTCCTTGTTTTTTTCTTTCTTTTGGTAAATCAAAACGAACTTATGTAGGTTTGTGATCCTATACGGATTTTTTTTAGTTTTATTTTAAAGTAAAGAATACGCGTAGAATCCACTTTATTAAACAACTTGTGGATATTAGATAATACATTATATATTTTTTATCCGTTAGAATTTATTCATGTATTGCTATAACTTGAATGGCGCCTGATTCAATACTTCTAAAAAGTTTGGAGTATTAAAATTTTTCTTAAAGAGTTAAACAAAAATTAACGTATTTGGAGTTTTAGTACTCCTTAACTAAGAAGAGAGAAAAGAATCATCATTTAATTATTAAGAAAAGAGAAAAGAATTAACATTAAATTCTATTTGGGTTAAATTTTTTATTTTAATTTAAATTTATTTTATTTTTAAATTAATATTAAATTATTATAAAATTATGATAAAAATAAAAATTTAAAAGAATTAAAAAGATATAATACTCTTATTATTCTAAATTTTTTTATTTAAACAAACATATTCATATTATTTTAAAATTAATATGAATAAATTTATTTAAAATTTTTAAATTTTAAATAAATATATTCATCTTATTTTAAATAAATGTTCTCGTATTATTTTTTTAAAACGATTAAACATGATTTTTAAATATTTCAACAAAAGAGATAGATATATGTAATCTTTTAAATTAATAATATTAGAGTGTATATCTAAATACATAATATCTGAAAAGATTGATAAATCTTACCTAGAAAATATAGTTAGAGATATTTTTTGCTTAAGATAATAAAAATAATACGAATATATTTATTTTTATTAAATTAAATTATTAATTTAAATTATATTTATCTAAATTTTAAATAAAAAATTTTAAAAATTTAAAATTAAAATATGTGAAGAAAATTAGATTAATAAAAAAATAAAAATATACGAATACGATTCAAATTGTATAAAAATAGGAATAAGTTTATCAGTGAACAAATTCATTATTTTCAATGAACAAAAAAAATAGTATATTAAATAAACTTTATGAAATAAATTATAATTTTAAATAAATAATTAAAATAAATAAAATATAAAATTATTAGTTAATTAGATTTTATTAACTAATTAAATAACTTATATACTAATAGAGCATATTAAATTTCGTATAATAATTATAATTATTATTTATTAAAAATATATTTTATAAGTTGTAATTAATATGTTCGTAGTTTTTCAAAAAAAAATAGTATTAATTGTTTATTGATTTCATCAGTATGTATTAAATGTTAACCTAAATCAACGCAAAGTAAATTAAATTTTAAATTTTAATAGTGTTTTTTTTTGTTAAAATTATATGGAGTTTTAAAACTCCAAACATTAAGGGAGTATTGTAACATCCACCAACTTGAATTTGTTTGTTAAGTTCTCTAGGAATATTTTGGGAATTTTTTATTTTAATAAATAAAATAAATATAATAATTACCAAAATAAATAATTTAAAAAAATATTTATTGATTTAAGTTCTTCACTCTTATCTCGTTTATAGTGTAAACGAGATATATAGAAGACAACGGCAACAAATATAAAAAGATGTGTAATATTTGGTATTTTTCACAAATTTTTTCTATCCTTTTTCTGTCTCGTATTTCTCACGAAAACAAGGCATCAATGGCCAATAATAGTTCATACATAGTTGTGCTTGTTTATCCCAATTGTCGTATGAAAAATGACAACAATGGGATGACATTTGAGTGTGAGGATCCGATATTGTTTCACACTTAGCGTGTGAATACGTTGTTGGATTTGAAGAGTTCGATATTGAGCAAGCTCGGTGGTATAGAAGTGAGAGAGATCGAAAGGGTGGCGTATAGGTTGCTGGCACCCATGGGTAACGGAATCTTCCAGTTTCGCCTATTCCGATAAGTAACATAATATAGTACCTGGCGTACTGTCAGAGGGTCTCCGGATCGTCTGTCGGGGACATCTGGCAGACACGATCCTGTAGCCACATGAGTTTCAGCGTAAAAGACTCCTTCCTCTGCGTAACCTGCTGTGCCGCCACCGGAGGCCTGGCACCAAGCAGCTGCTCCACCATAGCCTACGTCTCCGTGCTGTACCACCTACCAAAGTCACAGAGGCACCCCCTACGAGATTACCGTGTGCGCGTAGGCCTAGGTGGTACGCCACGTCTTGCAGGGTGATAGTGACCTCACCCACGGGAGATGAAACGTGTGCGTCTCCGGACGTCATCGCTCATCGAGTACCGAAATCAGGAGATTATCAAAAGTGAAGTCCCTGAGTAGCACCGTATCGTCGAATCCGGCTTCATCCAGATACGGGACGATGGTGTCGGGTAGAGGAAGGGTATAGTTCACTCGTCAGGCAGTAGAAGGCGAGGCCTCTGAAAAATAAAAAAAATTCAGCCTTATAAACAGATGATCATAAATTTATGAACAGTACTGAATTGTTACGTTTTGTTTTTTTTTTTAGTAATTAAATCACCATAACGTGATACACAATAAATATTTCTATCTAACACAAGAAAAACAGAGTTTCTCCTAGAGACCTATTACTAAACTGTTTAACTACGTTCTTGTCACTTCAGAACTACCCTAACAATGGCGACATACTTAGATTAAACAAAAAGTACGCAACTAACCTCGAAGTCGGCTGCTTCAGCGTAATGCAACGTGTCGTTCAGTCTGTTGATGTTTTCGTCATTTTCTGCCTGGCACGCCATCACCGTATCAGTCTAAAATAGGATAGGAAAGGGTCAAAAGAGGAGAGAAAGAGGTTGACTACGTCAAACTGAGACCCCCCACATCCGCTGTAAACGACTTCTATTTATAGACTTGTACAGGGCTTATCTTATTTACAGTGTAAACGAAATAAACACGTTGCAGCTGACATGTCTTATCTCGTTTACACTGTAAACAAGATAAGACTGAAAAATTTAAATCGATAAATATTTTTTAAATAATTTATTTTAATAATTATTATATTTATTTTATTTATTAAAATAAAAAATCTAATATTTTAGTACTATTAGATTGAACCAATCGTTTCTCCAAAACTTTAAATATTTATTATGCATACCATAAATAATTGTTTTCTTAAGCCAAAATTAATTTAACATCTATTATATATTATTAAAATTAGGTTTCTTTCATTAATAGTGTCGCTGACATGGTATGTTCTTAAAAGTATTTTATAATTTATTTTGTTTGATTTATTTAAATATATTAATTAAATATTTATTTGATTTAATTAAAATAAATATTAAATCATTTAATATTTTGTTTGATCACATAACTATAACTAATCAATTATATTAATTATTTTATTTAAATAGAATAAATAAATTTATTTTATTTTAATTTATATTAATTGTTCACCTGATGTATTTTGATTAATGATTTTTAAAAATATTATCATTATTTATTTATTTATTTGATTTAATTGAGTTAAATATTAAATTATTTAATATTTTATTTAATTACATTAATTATAAATAAGCAATTATATTAATTATTTAATTTCACTGAAATAAATGGATTAATTTTATTTTAATTTGTATTAATTTTTTTTGTCTTGTGCATTTTGATTAATGAATTTTAAAAATATTATAATTTTTACATGATATATTATAAGATATTTTTTATTTGTTTAACTTATTTTATTGAGTCAAACAATCATAATTAATTTATTATATCAATTATTTAATTTAATTAATTCAAATATATATTATTTGATTTAATTTATTATCACACTAATGTTTTGAGTCATTGTTTATAAAAAATTTCTTCGTTTCCTCCTTTAACCTTAAACATTTTGACTTTAAATTTTAAATTTTATTCATTTGTTTATATTTATTTTTTATTTTAATATTTGATGGTTTCAGTGGCTAAGAGAAGGGGGGTTGAATCTTAGCCCCTTTTTCGCTTGCTAACACTTGCTGGACCTTGAAGAAACTTTTCTGTTTTTAGCTCGTCCCTAGCCACGAGACATTTTCATTTTATCTCGTCACTTGGCACGAGACAATTTTTTATTTTTCATCTGAACAGTAAAAACAGAATAGAAGTTGGAAGAAAGAGAAGATTACACCCAGATATATCCTGGTTCAGCTGCTAAGTGCAGTGCAGCCTACATCCAGTCTCCATCACAACAATGATGGAATTTCACTATAATCATCCAGATTACAACTTGTAAAGTGCTAACCCAACTTACAAGGGGATTCCCACAGAATCATGAAACACAACACAGATGTACAAAGGAACTCTAAGACATCTATGGCTTTTTCTTTTAATTTTGCACTCTCTGCCTTTTTCCGCTCTATGGCTTTTTCTTACAAATCTCACTGTTTGCCTTTTTCCATGAGACTCAAGACATGACAAAATTAAACAGAAAAATATTAAACAGAAAATATTGAAGGAGAAGAAGAACTGCTAGCTTAGGTAGCTCTGAGAACTCTGTGCCTTGCACTCTCAAATCTTACTCCTTGCTCCAAACAGTGGCTGTTCTCTCTTTTTAAAGAAGAGAGAAGCCTCCACACTTGAAGCCAACACCCAAACCAACTTCTTCCTCCTTCAAGAAACAGAACCGGTTCGGCCACATAGAGAGAGAAGAGATAACCATGTAAAACCCAACATGCAATTACCTCTAGTCCTTTCTTGATCATCACTCTTCATCAATCCGAGCTCTCCATCCTTGGCTTCCTCTCCAAGATGGATTTCTGGCCCTTGATGCTTCATGATGATGATGACTTCATCTGCTTCAATCTCTGCCTTCAACCATCACTTCGCCACTCTAGCTACTCGCTGTGGTGGTTGAGCAGAATCAAAGACAAGCCATGCTTCAAGAATCTCACCTTACTGGCCGAATCTCCATCCTTCTTTTTGAGTATGAAGGATCCGAGATTACCTCACCAAATCTTACCAGATTAGGTGATAATCTCAGCCACAGTATACTTTTCTTTTTCTTTTTCGTGCCATCAACTCGATGGTCTTTAGGCTTGCTTTCCTTTCCTTTAGGTAGTTCTAAGTAGCTTCCATGGCTTCCTGTGTAATAACCGAAGAAAGAAGAAGAAAGAGATGGGAGAGAAGAGAGAAAATATTCAATGGATTTGAACAATAATCAATAAACAAAGAGAGAGAATAAAAGTGAATTCAAGTTTCCCATTTCCCTTTGTTGAGTAGCGTGTAGTGTCATAATAGCCATCAAATCAATCTTCTCTTTCTTTCTTATGTTTCCAATGCATTAATTAAATTTGAAATCCTTCAAAATAATGAAGTGGAATCCGTTGGAAGCATTTAGACATTTCATTTGCTTCATGGATTCGAATAAGGCATGGAAACATTCATCAACATTGGGCTTGGTAGCAATAGATTTCATTTTGACCCAATATCATTTTCCTTTCAGACCATAGCATGCCTAAAACACATTGGGCTTATTGAATTTTGGCCCACTAAAAGCATTTGCTTTCCTGGTAAGTTTGGATCAAGCATAGAAAACAAATATGGGCTTAGTTGCAACAACTTTTGTTTTTCGGCCCAATTATAAAACCTGCATCACAAAATTATTAATTAACATATAATTAATGAAGATTGAATTAATAATTTTGCAATTAAATATTTTAATAATGTTTGTTTATCACAAATATTGATTTGGAGTTTCCAAACTCATCAATATTAAATCTAATATTTCTATTAATATTTTTTTATATTTTATTGTCTAATAATTATATCCTACTATAAATTATATGATCATAAATATTTCTTTAATTTATTTTAAAATATAATTTTTTATTTTTTATTTTATTTATTTTTGTATTTCATAATTTATCCATTTTAAAAAAATTATATATGTTAAAAAAATTTCATTTTTTTACTAATAGCTCTTCCATTAGGTAATACTTTTTTTTCTTCTATGATACATTATTTTTATTCTTTGATTTTTTTTATAAACTATAAAACATTATTATTCATTGTTGTACTTATCTCTTCTATTTCTTTTTTTTTGTTCTTATTTATTTAAATTTTTATAATTTTTTATCTCATACAAGTTAATTTATCATAACTCTTCACATATTGAGTCTTTTTAATATTTAAATTATATTTTCTATGTACTTAATTTTATTTCTCATTTGAAAATTGAATGATAAAATAACATCGATAAAAATTATTGTACATCTTTTTTATCTTTTTGGCTTATCTCCCTTTTTATATAAATTATGAATAATTATATATAATGATGTTTATGCATAAAGAATAAATATAAATTATATATTTTTTTAGTAAAAATTTTGTTATTTGTCTTGAAATAAGAGAAAGTATTATAAATTACTTTGAATTAATAAGTTTATTATCATTACTTGTAATTATAGAATTTAAAAAATATATATAATTATTCAATGGTTATTTTATTTAGTCTAATATATTAGTTTTTTATTCAAATATTATCTTAAATTTGTGTTGCACTCGAATATTTTAATAAAAGGCATCGAAAAGAGTGCAACTCTTCTTAGTTGAAAAATCAATAAATTTATATGCTTATTACAATAGCTAATGGCTTGTACTTAGATAAAAAAATGGATTGAAGAATTAGACAAAAAAAAATTGAAAGAATTTGAAGATAATGCACTTTAATATTAGATAGATTTTTATTGTGTTTATTTCGATTATTTTATATTTCACTATTTTTTGTTTGAGGTGTTTTAATATTATTCCTTTGTATTTTAGTATTTTAAAAAGTTTTTTGGTCTAATATCTTTGTTTTTTGTTCTAATAATCACTTTTTACAAAAAAAATACTAAATAATCCCAAATTAAAAAATTATGTTGATTAGTACAAGTATTATCGTATATAATTTAATTTATTTACACATTAATATAATTGATTGAAAATAAATAATAAATAAAACTAAAAAATAATTAGAAAAATAGAATGTTTTTAATTACTTTAAAATAGATAATGAAGTAAGTTAATGGTACTACTTTATTTAGATTGTTAATAATTATAAGAATAGAAGGTCGATAATTATATAAAATAGACACTAAAATAAGTTTTATGGTACTAGATTGATTTTGAATTGTTAATATATAGTCTTAAAAATGATAATTTTGTACAAAGAAATTGTTAATAAAATTTTATAATCTCTGTATTAGATTCATGTATTTTATTTTATTTTACTTTGTACAAAAAATTGAAACTTGCTTTTTTTTTAATTTATTATTTATATAAAGAATAGTAAAATGAGTTATATGGTATTTTAACTATGTAATAATTTTTATTTTTACTTTTTACAATGATAAAACATGGTTCTTGTTGCACTTATATAAAATATTGTGATACACTATTAAAAAAATTATTAGGTGTTATCAATACAAATTATAGCTCTTACACTGATATATTAATTTAAATGATAAGTTATTAATGAGTGTCTATAACAAAATCACTTTAGCATATGTAACATAAATTGATTGGAAAAAATAGATGATTTCATTATACTCTCAAAAAATCTAATAATAACTCTAATATTAATTTATTTTGACTCTCTTTATTTTATACTGAAATGATCTATTATAAAATATAAAATTTAATAATTATGCCATTTTTTCAAATTCAATAATTATGCCCATACTTTAATAGGAATTATAGTCAAATATTATTAGAATTTTTTTAATTAATAGTTTGTTAAAACTTTTAATTATAAAAAATAACTTATTAAATTTGATTTTTAAAAAATATCTTTCTAAAAATTGTTGCACCTATATTTAGTAAATGAAAAAAATAAATTATTTTTAATAAGTACAAAAAACAAAAATCTTATTTGATAAAATAATTTTTAAAATTTAAAAAAATCAGAATAGACATAAATATAAGAATAAATTTAAATTTTATTAATATATATGATTATATTAGACTTTTTAATTTTGATAAGTATAAATTAAATTTGAAAAGTATCTAACTTTTAAAAGTGTACAATCACATACAGATTTTATCAAACCAAATTAATTATAATTTGTCTAATATATCAGTTACTTGATTTAATGAGATAAATATCAAACTAAATTAATATTTTTTGGTATTAATATAATAATTCATAACATAATTTATGTTGTTTAATTGAGTTATTTATTTATTATCATATTAAAAAAAATATTGAGAATAGAAGGCCAATCAGCAAAAGTAATAATAATCTTGTGCATTCATTTAATCTTTAGAAATTTTGATAGATGATTAAACTAATAAAAATATAAAACTGTTTTTAGGTATAGATACAACTATTTTAACTTAAGAATAGTTAAAATATATTAGTAAGTTTTAATAGGTAAAGTTAATCATATTATTTTGATTTTAAGAATAAATATAATACTAGTTAAAATATAAAACAACAAAAATAATTTTCATAATAGTTTCTTTTTTTATGATAATAAAAAAGATACTTTAAAGACAAATTTTATCTCACATTAAATTATATTTATATCGGTTTTAAAATAAGAATAAGATGGTTTGAAAATTGTACTCATAAATTATGAGAAAATTTTTACAAATTCAACTATTAATGTTATTTAAAAAAAAATCTTTAAAATGATAAGATTCTAATGTAAATATTTAAATTTAATCATAAATTATATGTTATTATTAATAATTATTTATTATATTTAAAAACAAGTAAAATTATTATTCATTAATTTCATCATTTTTAATATTAAAAATAATTAAACTTTAAATTTAGTAACTTCATAATTTTTTTATAACGAAAATTCTTATACGTGTTTTCATTTAAAAAATTCAGGAAAAAAGACTATATTTTTGTATATGATCCCGGGTACATATACTTAGTTCTAGTAAAATGTTAATTTATACAAAATTTGCTTTGATTCATGCTAAACAACACCTGGTTTCATGCCAAATTATCGACAAGATCCATCCCTCGGATTCGGCAAAACAAGTAACAACCATGACCAGGATCTGAATTTCTTGTTCCCAATCCCTGCGCTGCTTTTACTCTCTGGTTTTCCCCTCAAAGGAAAACTATATTTGCGTGTAAACAGTTGTATCTTACTGAGAAACTATTGAAAGCAAACTATTTGAAATGATTCAGTGGTGAGAAAGTTATATAAAATAAAATCATAGATCTAGACTTCATTGTTACAGATGTATTAAAAAAATGCAATTATAAATCGTAAAAAAGAGATGTATTTCTTGTATATTATTTTTAGAGTAAATGTCCGATCTCTATCCATTTGTTCGATAGACTTTTTACCTCCTAAAAAACTTAAAAACCTTAATCGGTCTCTATCTACTTTGATATATGTACGTTTCAGTCTCTATCTACTTTGAGTAAATGTCCTTTCTAATCCCTAATCAGGGACTGAAACGTACATATATCAAAGTAGATAAAGACCGATTTGAGTTTTTAGATTTTTTAGGAGTGAAAAGTCAATCGCTCGAATAGTTAGAGAGCTGCAAAGACATTTACTCTTATTTTTATTAGTAAAACTCTTGAATGTTATGAATAATAAATAGTTAGTCTATTACCTGAAAGATTACATATAAATAAAGCATATAACAAAATAAAATATAATTAAGTAACATATGAATACGTATAATTTACTACGTATAATAAAGGTAGTTTTTTTTATTTACCATGCTATGTACACTAAAATCAGTTATAAATATAAAATATATATTAAAATATAAATATATATTAAAAATAAATTAAACCACACATATATTTATATACAAATATATTAATGATGAATTTTAATGGCTGATTTTAATTTATAAATATCATTTTTTTTTAAAGGAGGGAGAAAAAGAAGCATATTTATACAATTTATTTATACAACAACAATAATAAAGTCTTGTCCCACTAGGTGAGGTCGGTTACATGAATCAAACGACGCCATTGAACTCTATCATGTATCATATCTATAGAGAGACCATTTACATGTAAATCTCGTTTGACCACCACATGGATAGTCTTCTTAAGTCTTCCTCTACTTTTCACCTCTTGTCTATCTTTTATCTCATCCACCCTCCTGACTGGGTGTTCTTTCGGTCTTCTTCTCATATGTCCGAACCACTTGAGATGCGATTCTACCATCGTTAGCACAATAGATGTTACTCCAACCCTCTCTCTTATATCTTTATTTCTTATGCTATCCAATCGCATATGACCACTCATCCATCTCAACATCTTCATCTATGTCACACTTAGTTTATGTTCGTGCTCCCCTTTGGTCGTCCAACACTCTGTACCATAAAACATAGCCGGTCTGATAGCAGTGCGATAGAATTTACCTTTAAGTTTTAAAGACATTTTTTTGTCACATATAAAACCAGATGCACTCCCTCATTTTGACCAACTTACGTGGATCCTATGATTTACATCCTGTTTAGTCTCACCATTATCCTATATGATGCATCTAGAATACTTAAAACTCTTAACTTTTTATAGGATGTTATCTCCAATCTTCACCTCTATATTAGGGTTTTCCCTTAGTAGGCCGAACTTACATTCCATATATTCCGTCTTATTACGACTTATGCGCAGACCATACATTTCTAGAGTTTCTCTCCATAACTCCAACTTCTTATTTAGGTTTTCTCTTGACTCTCCCATAAGGATGATATCATCGGCAAAAAGCATGCACCATGATACAGGCTCTTGGATATACTTTGTGAGTACTTACAAGACTAATATGAAAAGATAAGGACTTAATGATGATCCCTAGTGTAATCCTATACCAATAAGAAATTCTTCTGTCACACCACCTTGAGTATTCACACTAGTTGTAACTCCATCATATATGTCTTTAATTGCACGAATATATGCGATCATTACTCTCTTCTTTTCTAAAACCTTCCATAAGACCTCTCTTGGCACCCTATCGTATGCTTTTTAAAAATCAATAAACATCATATAGATCCTCTTTGTTACCATGATACCTCTCCATCATCCTACTTAACAGGTATATCGCTTTAGTGGTGGATATGCCCCTGCATAAAACCAAATTGGTTCTCAGTTACTTGTGTCTCTTGTCTTAGCCTCCGTTATATCACTCTTTTCCATAACTTTATGGTATAGCTCATGAGCTTGATCCCTTTATAATTTCCGCAACTTTGTATATCCCCTTTATTCTTGTAGATAGGTACCAATGTGCTCTTTCTCCACTTATCTAGCATCTTCTTAGACCTTAAAATCTCATTAAAAAGCTTGGTTAACCAAATGACGTCTTTCTCTACAAGACTCTTGCAAACTTCAATCGGGATATTATCGGATTTTACTGTCCTACCCTTTTTCATCCGTTTTAGGGCCTCTTTTACTTCGAAGTCTCAAACCCTTCGATAGTAGTTGAAGTTTTGATCTTCTTCCCTCGTGTATAACCGACCAAGACTCGGAAGAGTCTTCTATCCTTCATTAAATAACTCGTAGAAGTAGATCTTTCACCTTTCATTGATCTTCTCCTCTTGAGCCAACACCTCCATGTCTTTATCCTTTATGCACTTAACCTGATCCAAGATATGATTACAGCCACTTTTGTTTCTTTCTTAGCCGCTTTATATTTTTTTCAATTATCTGCATTGCGGCACAGAGACTACTCTTTAAAGCACACCATTTTTACCTTTATCTTTTCTTGTACACTCGCATTCCACCACCAGGACTCCTTGTCTCTTGGTCCTATCCCTCTAGATTTACCAAAACTTTCTTTTGATGTTCTTTTAATAACTTCTGTCATCTCTCTCCACATCTCCTTCACACTTCCGTTTCCATCCCACTTTACCTCTTCTTCTATCTGTCTTAGGAAGCTTCTTTGTTCCTCACCTTTTATCCGCCACCACCTCGTTCTTGGGTTCTTCATATGATGTCTTTTCCTCAATTTTTTCTCAACGCAAAAATCCAAGACAAGCATCCTATGTTGTGTTGTTAAACTCTCTCCCAAAATAATTTTACAATTAATACAAAATTTCTGGTCGACTCTCCTCAACAAGAAGTCGATTTAAGAGCTTGTCATAGCATTCTTATAGGTTATAAGATGTACGTCTCTCTTTTTAAAATACATATTTACAATGAGGAGATCAAAAGTTGAGAAAAAATTCAAAATAGTTTTACCCTTGTTATTGACCGCCCAAAAACCATAACTTCCGTGAATACTTCCATACCCAGTCACTTCTCTTCTAACATGGTCATTTAAATCTCCTCCTAAAAAAATCTTATCTTCTAAATATATATCTTGGACTTCCAAACCCACTTGCAATGCATAGACGCTAATCACATGAAATGAAAAATACCTCCTAAAATCCTTACCAGCAATTTTGATTTCTTACGAAACACTTGAATATTTTTTACGAATTTGAAATTCCATCAAGCTAGATATAGGATTATCATGCTAAAACTTGCAAAATTAAACATCAATCACGTGGTTTTCATTGCCAGAAACTAAGGAAAACGACTGAACAACGAACAAAATTAAAAAGTAGGTAGGAGCTGCCCAACCTGAATTTGACATGCAGTATTTTCATTCAAGAAAGGTAGTTGATCGAGTTGTTTCAACTTTCAACCCTAGGAATTAGGAAGCTGCTATTAACCTTAGTTACTTTCCTCTCTTAAGTGAGCGCAACGCGGAACAGATTTAGATACAACTCTTTTCATTTGTCGGTTTTTTTTTTTTTTTTTGGGGGGGGGGGGGGGAAGTGGGAAGAAATCCAACAGAAAATATGGCTATACCATGCTATTTCAACAATTGCCGGGTAAATATGACCTATGTGCCTGACAAAAAATCCTGGCTCTTACTTCAGTGAACACAGCTAAAAATCCATTTAAGACCGGAAAAATAAGAAAACCTAGGTAATCAACAAAAGTAATTACGTATTACTTCACCCGAAGTTAAAACCACCTGGCGGGAGGGTTGGCTGGTTAGTCCCAAAAGAAAAACCTTGCTGAGTACCATCCCCGCCATTCTGACTCTGCTCAACTTCCAATTCATCCTCAGCCCAATATCTCTCCAAAATCTTCACAGCCCTCTCATAAATCTCATTGTTGTCATGGGTCTGCAGATTTTCAATCTTATCCAATCCTTCACATTCGTCAACCATTTGAGCGAAAACATTGATCCCGCCGTTGTGTCCCATTTCCTTGTCAGCTTCTCCAACCTTTAAAATGTTATCCAGCCCCTCAAGACAAACTGTCACAATCCTTGGGTCGGGACATGTCAATAGATCACACAATGGCTTGATGCAACCTTGATTTGCCAGGAACCTATAGCAATGTTCATCACAACATATTGCAACCAAAGTAAGCATTATAAACACAAGTTTATAAAATAAAACCCATAAATCCCAAGTTTGTATATAATGCAGAAATAGACGAAAGTTTCCCTAGCTTTAGAAAGTAGGACCCGATACATGCATTCTTTTCAAGTTTTTGTTGCCTTTACAGTCTTTTTAACCTGATGGAAAAACCGTGTATTTTCTTACACCCAGAAATATCCCCCTAAATGGTGAAATTGATGATACAGGAAATTCAAATGTAATAGTGAAGAGAAACCATACTGAATCTGCTCATGCGATCCTCCAGAAGTTGCATTGGAAATGGCCCATGCAGCTTCCTTCTTGATTTCAAATTCTGCATTCTGAAGAAGATTGACAAGAGGAGGAATAACGTTGGCCTCAATGACAGCCTGTAGCAATACCCATATTGGTTACGGACTTACGGTTGTTAAAATAGAAATGAAAACTGAAACGCACATAGTGAATTAGTAGAACACGTTAAAGCAACCAGAAATTGTTCACTTAATAGCAGTATTAGCAACTACTAACTAGCCAACATTATTGTTAATAATTTCATATCAATCACAGTTATTTCCAGGTAATTTTAGAATAATGCTACACATCCAAGTCTTTTTGTTAACCAAGTCTAACCAAGCTGATCTAACATAACTAAAATCAGTTATGGCTAGCATTATTCCAAGTCTTATTGTTTAACTTGGTTCATAAAAAGACTTGGATGTGTAGTATTACTCTTTTAAAAGGCCAGTGAATAGGAACTCTTTTACTCCAGCACTAAATGCATGCACAAAAGAATAAACAAATTAATACCACCCGTTTCAACAAATATGACCTTGTCCTTACCAGATAATATGACATCAAATCATATATGACCAATATCATGAAACCAAGATAAGAGTTGGGAACGAGCGAAGAAATTTTAGACTCCACTAATAAATGAATTTATTAATAATAGTAAAAAATATCACATGTAAAGTTCAAGCTCCCTATTAATCCCTCTTAAAGCAAGATAGATTTAGATATCCACCCTCGTTGTACCTGTATTTGAATTCTATTCCCAGCTGTGATATTTGATATCGTCCAACAAGCTTCTTTCCTGATGTTTTTCTTGTTATTTTGCGAAAGAAGTTGGTGAAGACAGGGGAGAACTCCTTTATCAATTACAAACTGAAATACATCGCTGATTTAGTCATAATGAATTCAAGGTGGTATAAAAAATAATTTGGTACTATTATATGATCTTCAGCCTTTATAATGAGATAGTATATATATGGAAAAATATACTAACATGATCCACACATGTACACACACTTGGCCTAGTAATTTACAAAGTTATAACTAGCTCAAGTCTATGAGATAATATGGCAAAAAGACTTTCTTAATAATGAGGAGATAAGCATTCTTTATACCTGAGTCTGAGCATCGTCACCGGTAACAATATTTCCTACAGTTCGAAGAGCAGGTATAAGAACTGTAGGTGATGGATGTCTGCCAAAAGGAACTTCAGTAAGCACAAGTAGTACAACAATATGAAAGTGAAAACAGAGCAGAAAGATAGATGGAGTCAGTAACAGAACAGAAAGATAGATGGAGTCAGTGAGTCACCCATGAGTTTACAGAATACAGAGCGACACATAAAAAGTACGAAGGCATCAAATTAAAACTTTCAGAGGATGCTAAGCTTCAGAGAGCAGAGTAGCTTACAGCAAGAGCTCCACAAGTCTTGGGCATACTCCTATTTCAATTACAGCTTGAATTTTTTCATTTGGGCCATCTGAAAGGTAAGATAGAGCCCAGCACGCATCTGTTAGAACTTCTTCATCATTCAAGTAAATGAGCTCCCGAAGAACAGGCAAGGCAGGCTTTACCTGGTAGAGATCAAATCCAATCATTACTAGCACAATAGTACAGAAGACAAAATATCAACATCACATGAAAGGACGTAGAATAGTGGAAACAAATTCGCAAGGAAGCTTCTTGTTAGTTATACAGGACCTCACAACCTCACAAGCAAGCTTTTATGCAAATGTCCCCAACCTGTTCAAAAGGTGTTGGAGGCTTTCCACGGCAGAAATTAGACAAAGTCCATGTAGCATTCCTCAACATAGATGGTTTAGAATGTTGATTCAATTGAGACAGTAATGGCATGAGTGCACCATGACTTAGAACAAGATCCCTACAGTTTGGGGAGTCACCAGCAACATTACCCAAGGCCCATACTGCCTGTTCAGCACAAGAGATAGTAAAAACTGTCAGAAAATAGAGAAGGCGCCTTTATTTCAGAAAAAATAAATAAGTAAATAAGAGCTTGTGTTATTACATAAAAAAAAAAGGAATAAATTTTCTTCAAACTTCCATCTAATCAGTCATTAAGACAGTAAATTTTAAAATATTTAAACATAAAATCTGGCCAAGAGTCTGAGTAAGACTCAACCTGTTCTCTAACGTCATCACTGCCAGAGCTCAGAAGCTGCACAAACAGGGGAACAGCACCATGTTTAATGACAACTCCTGTGTGCTCAGATGTTCCAGATGCAACATTTGTTAGAGCCCATGCAGCCTCAAACTGCATAGGAAACAATATTGGATCAGCCAGGATAAAACTTTTGCAAAGCAAGTAGAGAGCATTAGAGCAAGAATAAAAAGGTAGAGAAACACCCATACTTGCAACTGTGGTAGATCATGCCTTCCCAAAAACTCCACAAACCTAGGGACAACACCTGCCTTAATGACCTCATCAATTGGAGGGCTGCATTCTAAACAGACCAGCCAATGAAAGTTAAAATTCATATGGGAATATCCAACAACAACAAGTGAGTACTGTACCAATAGATGCAGATAAGGCAATGACAATAGTAATACGATTTAGACAGGATAATCATATTGTTTGATTTAAGTATAGGTGATACATGGTACACCGCAAATTTATGAGGATGACAATTGCATTCATACCAATTGATAATAGCTTTCTAAACTGAGTAGTTGCTTCTAATTGTGCAGCTGGGTCATCGGACCATACTCGTTGTACCATCACAGGAATGCCTTCTAACTGTTAAACAACATAAAGATGATTTTTTAGCAGACCTAAGGTATCACTCCGAAACTTGAAGATTGGAGATCAGTACAAATAGAGGTGTCCCATATATAGTATTGCTATGCTTCAATTCAAAGGCCCAAAAAAGAAAAAAAAGGGGGGTGGATGGGGGGGACTGTCATTTGTTTAACAAAAATGCATTTCTAGCTCCAAACCCTTTTTTTTTCTTTTCTCTTTTCTGACAGGACTGCCCTGAAGCCACTTTCATTTGAAGCATAGATCATCTGGTAAATCCCGGGCATCCTCTCAACTATAGGCAGGTTTATTAAGTAGCTTCTGCCCGAAAGTGCTTTGTAATAATGTACTAATAATGCCTCAGTTAAAATGCAAGTACATAAAAAAATGCCCTAGTATCGTACATTTTGTGTCTACAAGACAAACACAAATCCGATCCAACTAGTACCACATCCTGATTCCGTTGTGGTCCTACGTCAACAAGTCACTACTCACTGCTCACAAAGATCTACAATTCGAGAAACTAATCCGTGATCACGTCTAAGATAACAAATATGATTCCTTCATTGGTTATGCAAACAGAATCGAAACAGCGAAATTACGATCTACAATGTTGCCATCGTGAGAAACGTAAGATTGAAATTGATTGTGAATAATATATACATACCCGGTTGGCGGGGAAGGAAGGAGAAGGGGCATGGTTGTTGTTGTTATTGGGCAAATGAGGGTGAAGGAGAAGGCCCTCCCTTCGTTTCTTAAGAAGACTGTCCTCGCGCTTGTTCTTCCTGATCTCGACCAGGTTGTCCTCCCTCCGGCGACGAGCCTCGTCGGCGTCGACGCCGATCTTGTAGGACTTCTTCCTCGTCTCCGAGCGAGAGTTGGCACTCGGTCGCAGAGACATTCTTTATTATTATTATGACTATAATCTCTCTGGCTCCGTTGAATTTGAATGTTAAATCTTGAAATGGGGGTTATGTGCAGACCAAGTGTTTGAAGAAAGGATTGAGAGTGAGAGAGGGGGGGTGTTGTGTTCAACTAACAAGAGCGAAGAGTGCGTGTGTTGTTCCCTCTCCCACGCAACCAATGCTGCTTCAAAATGCAACCAAATCCCTATTGCAACTCACTGCAAAAGTAAAGTTCAATCTAGCCAGATATTTTAAAATAAATTCAGCTCTTCTATTATTTTGTCTTGGCTAGTTGGCTTAAGTACCAATTTGTTCGAAAGATTTCGCCGAGAAAAAGTCTCTCTTATTGATACAAGAGCCTTAAATAATTTAAAAATACAATAACAATAATTAATAAATATTATATATTT
Source organism: Arachis hypogaea (assembly GCF_003086295.3). NCBI lineage: Eukaryota > Viridiplantae > Streptophyta > Magnoliopsida > Fabales > Fabaceae > Arachis > Arachis hypogaea. The sequence goes on along the minus strand of NC_092041.1, from coordinate 5,892,127 downwards.
TTAAGTGATAAAAAAATTTATATTTAGTAAATGGTTTATTTTTTTATCTAAATTTTTTAGATAATATTTAAATGATTATTTAAAAGGTTCACAAAAAGAATTTGAAACAAAATTTAATTTTTATATTTTTAAAAAAAATATAATTATTTACACTAAAAAATTAAAAAATTCACTTAGTATAAAATTATTAAATTTTAAAGATAAAAATATTATTTTTTTAATATTAATTACAAAAATTTATATCAAAATTTAATTTTTGACATTTATTTTTAAACTATATATTAATATCTAATGTAGATTTATTTATTTGAATTTGTTTTAAGATTTTATTTTAGAAATTCGAATTTGTTTGTTTTTTTTTTGTGACTGAATTTATTTGTTTTAGTATTATCTATTTAGATTGTTATTTTAACTTTATTTTGTTATAAATATTTTTTGTAATATTAAACTTTTTTTTGTGCTTGAAAGATTTTAATTTGTTAGAACAATAATATTAAAAACTAAATATTTAGTGACGACACCTAAGTATGCTTATTTTAATATTTAGTTTTTAAAATTGTTATTTGAGTAAAATATTGTTTTTGTCTCCCAACGTTTGGAGTAAATCTCAAAGTTGTCCCTAACATTTGAATCGTCTATTTAAGTCCCTAACGTTTCAAAATTTACTCTACGTTGTCCTGCCGTTAGGGATATGTTAATAGAATTGACGGTGGGACAAAATTGAGACCATTTTGAAACGTTAGGAACTTAAATAGGATGAAAATGTTGGGACAAAAACGATATATAAAAATAAATTTAAATTTTATCCTTTACCAATATCAATCTTTTACGGTACATAATTATTCAATTATTTTTTAATCACATTTAAGTAAATTATAATTAAATACGTTACTTTGATTCTAAATAAATTTTTTTTATAATTTTACTCTTAAAGATTTTTACTCATCATAAAATGATTGTAAAATGACTAGAATCACATTATTTTATTATTTTATTGTATACGTATCATTTTTTTCCTACAAGTTTATGTACTAATCATTCTACAAATATTTTATGATAGTAAACATTTTTAAGAGTAAAATTATAAAAAAAATAAATTTATTTAGAATAAAATTAATATGATTAAGTGTAATTTACTTAGATGTAATCAAAAAATAATTGAATAATTATGTACCATAAAAAATTGATATTATTGAAGGATAACATTAAAATTTATTTCTATGTATCGTTTTTGTCCCCAACGTGTTCATCTTATTTAAGTTCATAACATTTAAAAATCGTCTCAATTTTCTACACCGTCAATTCCGTTAACAGATTCTTAATGATAGGACAACATTGAGTCAATTTTGAAACGTTAGAAACTTAAATAGGACGATTCAAAGGTTAGAAACAATTTTCAGACTTACCCAAACGTTTGGATAAAATCGATACTTTACTCTTGTTATTTTTGTGTTTGGCAAAAATAATGAACAAGACACACAAATATTTAGGTGTCGTCACTAAAAACTTATAGAATTTTATTTATAAATTATTATTTGTTTAAGTTATTACTTTTTTAAATTTTAAATTACGCTTTCTTAGATTGTTAGGTATTTAGTGCTTGTTTGGGCGCCATTATCTTGATAAAAAAAGATTTTTTTATAATTTTTTTATTTTTTAGCGTGTTTGAAAATTTCTAGTAGTAAAAGTAAAAGTATTAGAAAAATTAAAAAAAATATCTTTTTTGAGAAATTATAATTTACATCTTTTTTAAAAATATCTTTTAAATATTAATAATTTAAAATTAACAATTTAAAACATAATTATTCATTTTATTTTTATAAAATTTTAAACATAATTTATAAATTATTTTTTTATTAAATAAATAGTGACAATTTAAAAATTAACAATTAATTAATTAATCATTTTATTTTTATAAAGATTAAATGACGTAAAGTATTTTTTTAAGTATGCGTATTTTTTATATTTTTAATATTAACATAACAATAATAATATTTTAAATAAAAAAATAAAAAATATTTATTCATGAAAAATAATTTTTTCCAATAAATTAAAATCCTTCGAACACAAAAAAAAATTAATATTATAAAAATATTTATCACAAAATAAAGTTAAAATAATAATTTAAATATAAAATACTAAAATAAATAAATTTAAATTAAAGTTAATATTAAAATTTTTAGATTTTGTTTTACTTGTCTATTATGTGTAAGTATTTATATTTAAAAAATAATAATTAATTATTCAGCATCAACTTCTAATTCAATAATATTATACGTACTAGATTTGTTATTTTTTTTAAGAGTGATCTCATCCCCAATTTCAGCAAGATATCCAATATTATTTAAAGTTTATTAAAATAAAAAATATTTATTATCAATAAATTAGTTAAAAAAATTCAGCCAAAATTATTAATGAGTTAAATAAATTTATCATTAAATATTTTTTTTTAAATAATAAATTTACCAGCTAAATAGGTGTAATCAAATTCAGGAGCATTGAGAGTGTCAAAACTCACAAAGCTAAATCTATATCGTAGGATACTTGACGATTCCAAAAGTCTCCGCACATCAATACATTGATTTAAACTCACAAAACTATTCATTTTCTTAGCAAATTCATGAATCGAGACACAAAAGTCTTCTTAATCGAGGTGTGTATATTTTCTCCCTAGAATTGACCCACAAAAATCAAAGAACAAATAAAAATGATAAATAAACACATTTAAAATAACAATAATACAAATTTAACATTAATTAAAAAAATGACAAAAAATTCACATCTTCATCGAGACAAACCATCTCAATAGAGTATGGCAATAGAGAATTTTTTTAGCTCGGTCGTGTTCAACTATTCATAATCTTATCACTCGTATATATACACACAAATTCTTAAACGTAGTTCAATAATTTTGTGAATACCAACTTCCATTTAAAAAAATAGAAAAATTTTAAATAAGACAAATATAAAGGAAGTAATTAATTGTACTAAACAATTGAGACACAAGATGACAATGGAGAACACGAATACGTATACACAAATTATCAACTTTAGGATTAATCTCAACAATTTTGTGAACACAAATCATCATTAAAAAAAGATAGAAAAAATTTAAAAGAAGTAATTAATTATACCAAGCAAGAGAAGTATAATACTATATATATCTAATTCGTATTTTTATAATTGGCACATAGCTAAAATTTTTTAAAACCTAATTGATTTTGATTTGAGTTTAAAATATAAATCCTAACAACTAACTAAAGAATGATATAATGTAAACAAAATTATTATTTTTACACAAAAACTAATTAAATAATTATTAATTATTATTATTATTACGTGAAAACTAATACGCACTTAGTTATAAATCCTAAGTGATAAAACTAATTTGCATTTAGTCCAAAAGATGATAAAAGTATACTTTTAAATATTATTTAAATAGAATTATTATTATTATTAAAAAATTAAAAAAATAGTGAACAACCTAAACAAAGAATAATTTATAATTTTTAAAAATTGCTAGTGATAACCTAAACAAATAATTAGTTCAACAATATTAAAAACTAAATACTTAACGAGCTAAAAAAATGTATTTAAAAATTTAAAAGATAACAAAACAAATAATAAATTATAATTTATAAATAAAATTTTAAAAATATTTAATAATGACATTTAAATAAATAAATTTTCAAATTCAATGTATAAACATCACACCAACCAGTATAAGAGTTCTCAATTTCTATTACTATTAAAGATATTTATTAAAAAATTTAAAACGTTTGCTATGCCTTTATACTAAAGGCATATTTTAACTAAATCCATTAAAATTAGTGTCTTGCTAAAATTAATTCCACTTTAACTGAGTTTAGAATATATTTTGTTGTTTTGGTAGTCTAAAATAGTCTAAACTATAATACTAATAATAGTTTAGAATATTAATTCTTGAATAGTGGTGGGAGTCAAGTAATAAATGAAGCCCTAATTTATTTATTTTGTCATACACACACAGTTATTGCTGGGCACTGGATTTAGTGTGACTCTTTGGACAAATATATTTGTCATTCTTACGCATAATGAAGCTCTCTTTTTTTTTTAATTTGTTATGTTTGGATAGAAGAATAGAACACATAATATGATAATAAAGCTCTAATTTATGTGCATGGGGACTGGGAGAGAATGGTGAACCCTTTTTTTTTTTTTTGGAACTAGAATAGAGAAAATCTAATGTAGTACAAGAGAAGAGCTAAGAGCATCCCTTTCCCTTTAGTCACCAAAAACCGGAAGAGTATCCCTTTCTCATGGGCTCATGGCCTTCCTTCCCTACAATCGAAGATGATGTAATGAAGGGTCAAGGGAGTGGTGGGCCATCCATGTGAGTATTGGGCCCATTATACCCAATGTCCTCTATAACCGTTCAAAGAGGCCACGTGCGGTAACCCACACTTCGGGCCCAATCCAACATGTACGTTATTGTTGTGTTTGTTAATTGTTATATTCGTTTGTTTCACACCCCTTAGCCCTCTCTGTGTTTCTTTCCCAGTTCCCAATTCCCACTTAGATTGTGATTGTTGATTAAAAAATAGGGCTAACATTTTTAAGCACCTTCATCTTCACCTTCTCATATGCGGATACATAATGAGTTCTTAAATATTGTATAAATTATGACTCAAGTTCAACTCTTTTTGCATATTATTAATAACATCACTTGTTCGATGCTAAAGAATAAAGATATAGCTAATAGCTAAATATTATAACAACCCCATCAAATCCTCTTTAATCAGACAACAGAGAGGAAAAAACACCTAAATTATGATGCTTAATTAGGCTCCAAAGTAAGCATATAATCACTTCGTAAACTAGAATGGGACAACATCATGTGTAATTTGAAACCGTGACAGCAATAGTGATCAACATGGACATCTTATATATATATATATATATATATATATATATATATATATATATATATATTAAATTACGAAAAAGCATGGATTCGTAGTAACTAATGGAGTAATGGTCCCATTTACCATATTAAGGAGTTCAACACCACATGATCACATATATGTCTAATGGACCATATTTGAAAGAACATACCTGAATTAAACTCTCTTGTACCTAATTGTTGTGCTACTTTAGGGATCGGAATAGGCTAAGGAAGGACGATGCATATCACCAGGTTCGTTACATGTAGCTGCGTTTTTTGCCTTTTTTGGTGGGTTATTGCTATGATTGGGTTGCCGTTAAAACTCGAAATGCACAGTGATTATTCATTTTTTTCTTCCAGATGCATTATTTTTTGTTGATCGAATGGTGCGTGTTGATGGCCTTATTATGGTAATAACAAAAATACAGGAATAATATGCTTCATGATATATTGTGAATAATTTTGTTAGTAATTAATATTATTTTAGATAACTATTCATAGTTAAAATAATATTGGATAAAACATATTATTTGTTTTTAAAATTTATCAAAAATTTTAAAAATATTTTTAAGTATTATTTTATTTTTATTTTATCTCAAAATTTACTATTTGTATCAAATATACTTCTAGCAGTTAAATTTTCAATAACTTTAAGATCAATCTAGCAATAATACTTAATAATTATGAACCAAAATTTTGTGTCTCGCTTGCTTGTATTGAAAGTTATTTTTGTGAAGTCATTGCTGAATTAGAAAGTTCTTAAAAAATTAATTGCCACGAGTATATTTGATGTAGACAAAAAAATTTAAAATAATTAAAACAAAATAAAACTTAGAATATTTTTAAAATTTTTAACAAATTTTAAAAACAAAAAATATATTTTATTCATGTAAAAATTAATAATTAAAACATTGATCCATATTATATCAAATAGTAAAATTATTTAATTATTTTTAATTATTATTTTTACATAAATACTAAGATTCTTAAAATTTAAAAATTTAATTTTAATTCAATTGAAGTTAAATTAATTATAAGAAAATAATATATTTATGTATAAAATATATTTTTTCAATTTTTTTTAATATTTTACTGTTTTAAACTGGTTAAATAATGCTAAAAAATCACACCAATTTGACCCACTAATCGGTTCTTTAACCAATTTGTTAACAACTAAATTTTTTTTTGTGTTAAACCGACCGGTTCCATTCGATTCTTAGAACCATAATAAATACTACCCCAACAATTATTGTCTTGTTCACAACTATTTTAACTAGAATTTATGGGAAGGTGATGGGGTGGCACATTAACATGGGGGAGGAGGATGTCATTATGTGGAAGTATTGACAGTTGTATTCTGAAGCTAAGGTTGCATGCGTGCCAGCCCCTTATAAGGAAAACAGCCCACACAGGCGTGGGGTACCTCCAACCCTCATTTGTCTCTTCCTCTTCCATCAAAATTAAACCAAATTCACCGGTCTCTTCCTTAAAATGTGCCATGTTTCCAATTAAAGTATTAAACTATTCTTTGCACTTATTTTTCATTTGATAAATGTAAATTTCATTTAAAAATAAAATTGCTCTATCTAATAAATTAAAATTATATTCCAATTCAATATTCAAAGTATAGTTATGTAAACGTTTCTATTTATTTATTTATTTTTTCTCTTAGGTCTCATAGTCACATGCAAGCCACTGTAGGAGGAATGGGGGCGTTCAAGGGTTCGGTGCCCCCTATGGCCCTTGATATTGCGGGGCCACCTACCCACATGATTCATTAGCCTCTTTCAAAGTTTCTCTATTCTTGGTCCTAACTTTTAAATGTGGGGTTCTTATTTCTCTCTCCCAAATATCCAAAATTGTCATACCATCCTTGCCATTTCACCTTGATTACTCTATGTTGTGTATGAATCCATACCATTTGCAACAAAAACTAATTAAAAATATGCAAATTACCGTTAGAATCCTCTGACTACACTGAATACAGTTAATGGCTCTTTTATTTGTAACTCATCTTACTGGCCAGTCTAAGCAAGATTTTATTATTAACTAGAACAGTTACTGGCCAGTCTAACTCATCTTACGGTAACATATGCGTATGAAGCACTGAATTATCCTTTTTCTAGTTAGAATTTTGCTATCTTGTGTAAGAACACCATACATTAAAATTATAAATTAAAAAAATTATTATTAAAAATATAAAAAATTTATACTTTTAATATATTTGTTTTTTATTTATTAAAAAAATTTAAAATTTTTTACTGTTGATAATCTTATTATGTATTCTTAAAACACGTTAAATAAACCTTATTGTGTGATGTGCCACACAAGGTTAATTTGGATAAAACAAATATCCTGAAAAATAATGTTTTAAAATTACTATTTAAAATAAATAATATAAAAAATTTAATTAATAACCTTGAAAGGGTTCTTTTTTAAAAACACGTATTAGCTAAATATTTAATTCAGATGAAATATAAACTAGTCATCCGTACGCCACTGCGTCTCTGATCTTGATTGATCACTGCCTCACTGCTACCATTTTTCCTTGGAAAAGTCTAGGGCCAGCAGTTTTATTGAATTTTGGCCAGCATGTAACCAGCAGAAAAAGGTGAGCCATTGGATGAAATCTCACACCAATCTCACACCATCAAATCATCATTGATGGCTAGTTGATGGCTAACAATCACAAAAATTGCTGGCCCCTAGCATTGCTCTTTTTCCTTTTTAGTTTTCAAAGAAAAGGATATCAAAGCTTAGCCCCAAATCCGTGTGGTGTGTATAATATGCTTATAGGCAGCGAGTCAGTGACCATGGATGTGGATTATTATATATTTATTTACTTTTCTAAAAGTTTGATGCATGCATTATTGCATTTTCAGAACCATGGTAAATTGTACTCCTTCAACATGAGACAGTGGAAGGCCTAAAGATCTGACCAGGTTCAGGACTCAAATCCCCCTCCCCCTCCCCAAATTAACCACATTCATAGTTTTATTTGGAATTCTAAATTATTTTAGTACATGAATTTTTAATCTCATGCATACAACTCAAGTGAAGTCTCTGATTACTAACAAAAGTTCAGTGACTTATCCAAATCACAATTTGGTGTCAGTGTGTCACATATGCTATACAGCACAATTAATCAAAATCTATACAATATTTCCATGGGGTTGAGAGGTTCAATTCAAGCACATTTACAATTATTATATTTTGATAAACAAAAGATTAGATTGTGTTTCAAGCACATTTTGTGTGAGACGCTAGCTGGAAGGCGAAGGTGTCACTCAAGACACAAGAGAAGTAAGAACGAAACAAACTACTTCTCTTTGATAAGGTTTTCAGTTTATTGTTTGTTGAGAATAACAATAATTTTGGAAGAATGCAATTCAAGAATTCAACGACTTGTAGAAATCTTAATAAAAGCTTTTAAAAAAAAAGCATTAGCAACCCTATGAAAATTTCAAGCAGTAATGGAATTAGCCGAGACGATAAAAATAAAAAGAAGAAGAAAAATAGAAAAGCAAAGTGGCGATGATGGAAAGTAGAAGATCGAAAAAAGCGCATCATATACACTGAAAATTACACGACTCTGAAACTCATGCATTCTGAGTAAATGCTCTAAAATCTTAAATTTTACTTATGAGATAAATTATTTATGAAAAAAATAAAAATACCAGTATAATTTATTATTTTTATTAATATTTTAGTTAATTTAATTTTTTAGATTAATAATTTAATAAAATATTTTTAAATATTATTAAATATTATTTTTAATTTTATTGAATCAAATTAATTTTCAACATTCTTTCCGTCACGACGCCGAAAAATTACGTGGGTTTTTTTTTATTACATTTTACGTACACTTACCGTCCAAATCAAGCATGAGTCAAACTACTTAAATACAAAAAATAAATTTAAAACCAATTTAGTTCAATAGAAATTTGACGACTAATTTAACTCATACATAAAATTTGTGGATCAATTCACATATTTACTCATAATAAGGAAAACAAACAAGTGAAAAAATACCACCTGGTGCGAATTGTATAGCCTAAGGCTAAAAAACAGCGGGAGTCAACGTTTTTTTTCACGGCCGAGTCAAGCCGAGGCGAGGGAGCCGCCGCCGGTGAGTAACTCCGTGAGTGCCGTCATGGCTCTCACCTGCATCTCCAACGCCGAGATGTAGTCTGTGGCTTCTTCTAGAAGGTTCGGGAACGTGAGCTTCCGGCAGCCGGGGACTAACCGGCCGAGAACGCGCGCTTTCTTCTGCACCACCGGTAATCTCCGGCGACTCTCCGGCGACTTCTTCGGCAATCCGGTGGAGGCCTTGTGAACCTTCTTGTGCATCCGCCGGAGCTTCCACCGGTTGAGTGGACTAGCAAGGATAGCGCGGCTCCAACGAGTCCGGCCTTTTGCAGTGGCAGCGAGGACTCGGTCGGCGGTCTCGCGAACCTCTCGACCGGCACTAGACTTTGCCGGCAGAGACGGAGGGTTCCGATGGATGACGTAGCGGAGAGCTTCTGCGAGCTTGGAAGAGTAGATCCGCTGTTGCGTCTCGGATTTCCATGGAACGAGGCTGAGGGAATTGCTGTGTCCAATTTTCCGGCGCTTCTTGGGATTGGATCGTTGCATCGTTTCCGAATTTGTAGAATCAACGTTTGGTTGCAGAGATGACATCTGTATCTGTGATTGAATTGGTGGAATGAAATAATAGAGATTCTTTGTGAGACTGATCGGAAATTTTTGGAATTGGAACTCGAAGGATGAGCGAAGGAAGATATTGATGAGTGTATGAGAGAGAAAGAGAGAGAGAGAAGAATTCACGAGGAACCACGCACATTTATCTATAGGGAATACTCACGATGACATTTTCATATGTCATTTGTACCGATATCGAGTTAACAGTTAAGTTAGATATATTCGGTTAAATATATCAAATTATTTAATAATTTTAATATTTTATAATACACTTTTGAAAATCGAATCGAGTATGAAATTATTTTAATTATTAGTTTATTAATTTATAGGATCAATCAGTTTCACTGTAGTAGTCACCAAAAAAAATCGGTTCCACTGTAGTTAAATTAAAAAATTATTTTATAATAAAATAATAAATAAAATATAAATAAACATATTAAAATCTAATTATAATCTAATATAATTATTCTCAATATTATTATCTTTAAATAATTTTTGGTTGATATTATTATTCATACTTAAAAATTACCAACAATCTAATAACAATATAATTTAATTACAATATTACAACAATTTATTCTAACCAAATAATCTCAACAAACAATAATTATTATTACAAAAATTCTCAACTTCTAATAATATGTCATGATATTACGAGAAATCAATTATAATAATTTATATCAATTATATATATTTACCTTTTTAAATTTCCTAAGCTAGTTTACTATATATATAGGGTTTACGATTAATATATATAAAATTGCAAAAATATTTAGATTCAATCTTATTAGTTATTTAAAAATTTTTTGAGATTAACTTGACTTAATTTGTTGGATAACTTTTAGTAAGGTATAAAATGCAGTGAGATTAAATAACAACCAACAAGCATCGTAAAGTAAAACAATCATATTTGTCTTGAAATGACACAATACAATCTTACCCTAATCAATTAATCCATTAATGCTTTAAAAATTAATCATGCATCAAGAAATTAACGGCAAAATTTAGAATCAACAATTAACCAATATTTCAATAATTATTATTGCAAAAAACAAAATTCATACTTAAAGTTATTAGAAGCTGAAAGTCTGAAAAAATACAAAATTGGAGAAGATAGAAATAGTGGCCGACAAGAGGTGGCTGAAGGGGTGGCAGGGTTGAATAAAGCTGGTGCTGGTGGTCCTTAACTGCGCGATAAAAAGTAGCGCTGGCGGTGGCTGCGATTTTCGAGGACTGACTTGGCGACGAAACTTGGCTGCACGAACAGTAGTGATGGCTCCACGGAAGTTGCGACGGCAGCGGTGGCTAGATGGAAGTTGCACCGAAAGCTCGAGGTGGAGACTGGAGACATGAGAACTGAGAGCGAGAGGTGAGAGTGGACTGTGGAGGCTCGAGAGAAAAGGGGTGAGTGGGTCTGTGGGTGAGACTAGGGTTCGTTCCCCTTTAGTCCTTTCTTCAGCTTGCAAAACGCACCATTTTGCCAGCCAATTTCAAAAACCGACCAAATTACGGTTCGGTTCGTCTGATCGATTTCTGACCGATTCGGCGGTCTAACTCCAGTTTCTAAATCTATTGGTTTTGTCATCTGCTTGAACCGTATTGTCAACGATTTATGATTCAACCGATTCGACAGGTCAGTTCGAACCAGTTTTCAGAACATTGGTTTATAATGTTATTTTTATAAAAATATTTACTTTTATTTATTTTTAAGGTTTTGAAATCGGTTCGAATTGATCTGTCAAATCGTTTATCAATAAAAAAACGGTTTGAACAGAAATTATAACCATCTATTTTAAAAATCGTAAATGAATCTTCGAACTGTTTAAAAATTGTCCAATAAGTAGGTAACTCAGTAACTCTAATCCCCTCCTTCCCTTACTCACTCACTCACTCACTACTAGAGTACCAGGTAGTGGCATCTTTTCCTTCGAGCTCCTCCCTCACTCTCTCCTTTGTTCTGTCCAACCACCGTCGTGTCACCGCTGCCGTTCATACTTCTCTAGCGTCATTGCAACGTTTCTGTTCAACTGCTGTTAGTTGCGCTTCCACGTCTGTTTTGTCAAACTTTTTCTTTGTTTTGCCGTGCTTCTGCCGCGCTCCAGCCATCATCTTCCAGTCTTTGCTTAGCCTCTTTTTCGCCGCAGCTCAACTCTTTGTTCAGCCATTTCCGTTGAGTTATAAAGCTCCAACTCTCTTTTTATCCTCTGTTGATTTTGAGTTATTGTTTTTGTTGTTTTAATTGTTAGGTCGATGTTCCAAACTTACAATTTTGGTTTTGTTATTAGTTTGCTGTTTTGTTAACTTATTTTGATTATTAACTTGTTTTGTTATGTTTTTGATTTGATTATTAACTGATTTTAATATGTTTTTGATGTTATTAATTTGTTAACTTGTGGTGTTGTTTTTGACCTTGTAATTGTTAGATTGTTGTATTATTCTTTGACATTTTAATTTATTAATTTGATAAATTATTTTTATTGTGGTTTGTTGTTTTTGATAGGATCAATCAATTTGATTAAATAGTAATTAATTTGATAGTCCTTATTTTTCATGAAGATGATTATGATAAATATTTATAGTTTCGTAATTATGTTAAGTTTATTGACGAATTTCGTACTTTGAATTGAAGATTTTTGTCTAGCTAAAATTTTCAAACCAATGAATTTATGCTTTGATAGTTGCCTTGAAATTATATGTTAGGAGTTGATGCTTCTGATCTCAAGTGTTATTGCATGTAATGAAAACACTTACTTCAACAACACCATTCTTCAGCTGAATTAAATAACCGTAGGATAGTCATATGATGGGTTGGCTTGATGAAATTAGTGGATACATTCAATAATCAATACTGAATAATATAAGTTTTTTTATATTTTGATAATTGATGACAAATTTTGACGTTTTAATATTTCATATTTAGTTGTTTTTTTGTTATTTGATTTTTGATTTGTAATTGAATGAAATTCTAATAGTAGTTGATATAGTCATTTTAATTTAGATGATATTTTTAAATTTATATTAGACTATAATTATATTTTAGTGTATTTATTTATATTTATTTTATTATTTTATTATAAAATAATTATTTCAATTGAATTACTATTGAATCGATTAAACTAATAAATTAATGAACTAATAATTAGAACGATTCGATCATCAATTCAATTTTTAGAATATTGTTTATTTTTAATTTGTCTTTCTTTCGGCCAAGAACATTGGATTTTTTTTATTTTGATATTATAGAGGAATATCTGAAACACACACTTCAAATAGAATAATAAAAAAAAGACTAAAAATCAGTATTTTTATTAAAATTTGATCAATACTTAATTATTAAAAAAAATAAATAATCTTTTATCATTAAAAATACTAAATAATTAATTAATGACTACAACTTATAAAATTTACTGACCTAGCATTCCTCATAAAATAATGCTTAATAAAAAGCTGATAATTGATAATACTTCACTTGCGAATTAATAATACACCTTTTGTGAATTATATTTTTATAAATAAAAGAATAATTTTTTTTATAATACGCACTCATAGATTGACAATATATTTTTTGTGGACTGTATTTTTATAAATTAAAAATATTTTCTCTTATAATAGGTTCTTTGTGAATTGTTTGTGACACAAACGCCTTCGTAAGTTTATTAAATACCAAATCACTTAATGTCTATGTGATTCACGGATACAATATATAAAAAAATTAACCGTAAATGCTAAGTAGTTAATATTTTTATAGTAAAAAACATAAATTAGGTAATATTTATTTAAATGTAAAGTTAATAGAACAAAAATGTTGGCCAATTCATACTCTATATAATAATAAAAAATATTATCAAAATTTATTATTTTTTATTATTAATTAGTTATTTATGTTTAAAAATGTGAACTAAAATATGTTATTAGATAACTGAATTAAAAAAATTGGGTTAATGGCTAAAAATAATAGTAAAAAATAATAAATTTTAATGATTTTTTAATATTTTTTAATAAAAATATCTGATTTGATTTTTTTATAAATTAATATCTATTTTTAAATGTTTATTTTGATTAAAAAATTATTAAAATATATTGAAGTTTTAAAAAAGAAATGATTAAAAATTCGATGTAAATAATTATTAAAGTTAACAATTAATTTCAAAAAAAGGGAAAATGAGGTAAAAAATTGTGTACAACTAAATTATTGATTTTCAGTTATGAATTTACAGCCCCATGTGTTAGCAAGCAGTGTGCATTTAACATTGGTTTCAATCTTCAATCTGCCAACTGTTGATTACTTAGGGGGAATGGGAGGAGGTGGTTATTTTAGAGCGGAGTGCATGAACAGAAATAAATGAGTAATAATCTAAGCAGGGTTTCATTTGAGAGTTTCAGCACATTACTAACGGCTCCTTTGAAAATTTTAGAAATAACTTTTTTTTTTAAATTTTTGACTTATAAAAAGTAATAGTATTAATGTCTAATAAAATTTTTAAAATTAAATTGTAACTTTTTAAAAAGCTATATAGGAGCTTATAGAGAAGTTAAAAAAATGATTTTTCTTATAATACTTCTACTTTTCATCATATTTCTATAAAATAAATACTTTTAGAGTTAAAAATCTAAACACAAAATAACTTATTTATAAGTTACTTTTACCAGAGTCATTTATTATTTAAGTTATTTTATCAAAAGGAGCTTAATTAAGTTGGTTACCTAAACTGGGCCTTAACAAATTAACACAATGCTTTTAGAAAAATGTTCAAACACTAGTATAATTTATTATTTTTTATTAATATTTTTAATTATTAATTTAAATTTTTTAATTTAGTAATTTAATATTATTTTTTTAATTTATATTTTTAAATATTAATAACAAATTACTGACAAAGATTAATAAAGGAGAATACTAGGTAAACAATGACTATCTTAAACAACATGAACAACCATCAATTAAATAAAAATATACTACATCTTAATTTAATATTATTAATTAAATTTACTCTTTTAATCCTATTAATTCATATTGTTTACACGTTATTCAAAAAAATTATTAATTATCTATACTTTTTCATTAATAAATTCTACTAATTTTCTAATATTTTGAGTGTTTTGAATATGCTAAAATAATGGGAAGCAGATAGTGACCTCACATGGCACCTCCTACGAAGGAAATTTTCGTGTATATGATTGGACAAGGTGTGCCAGTGGACAACTTGTTTCAATAAATTATCACATTCTCCTTCATTCTAGCCTGTTCGTGATCTTTTTCTTCAATTTCAGGCCCTGACTCTTTTGTAGATTTTCTTATTCCCAAATTCGTTTCAGCAAACATTAAATTCAAGTTATGGGAGTGAGGCACTAACTATTATTAATTAATTCATTGATTCCCTAATATTTCCTTCCATTTTTAAAGTTAGTATCTAATCACTGTCATTTAGAACTGCTTACGAATAAGATTTTCTGTGTTAATGATCTTAACTTGCTTGCAAAGACGGTACCTAACGACACAAAAAGAAAAAAAAGAGAAAAACACACATTAATAAAATTTTAAATTTTGTCCTTGCTTTAGATGTTTATATTTGATAGTAGTCATGATTTATGACTTATTGTAAAAAGGGATGAGAGATAATATTAGACGAAAATGAAAAAGCTTAAAGAATTAGTATCCTTTAACTAAGCTGTCTAACTTTTATTTGCATCAAATAATATATAGATGATACTCTATTTTGATATATCTTAGCGTTTAGTTCACAACCTTTTGAGCTCTACGTCACTTGCAGGTAAATACTAAGATCTTGTTCTTCTCCTACAGATGCACAAACAAGATGTAAGTTCACACATCAAAGTATTCCAATCAAACAGTGCTCGAGCATTGCCATCTCTTAAGTCTTAACCAACGATAATAATGCTTTATTTGTTTTGTCTATTTACTTAAAAGTGAAAACTCAAGTATACTCGATTTCATGTGAAGTTGATAATTGACAGTCGTTAGATGATTTGATTAATTTGATTAAATTTTCATCTAACAGCTTTCATCTATCAACTTCACGTGAAATTAATTGCACATGAATTTCCACCCTACTTAAAACTTTGGTAGGGTCTAAACTGAATCCATCAAAACGGTGGCATGTGATAAAAGCACTAGCTAGGATCTATCTTTATTATTATATAATGTAAAAAATCATCGAGTTTCATGCCTTTATCTGCAAGGATTGGATGCTCAATCCTTGAGAAATTGATAAACTGTTAGTATTTAGTCAATGTCATTTTCGAAATAAAAACTGACGTTACCTCCCTCTGATTTAGGTGGAATAGATTGATAGGCATATAAAGGGATGGCTTTAGTGTCCAGAAAACAAAGAAAAATCTTTTGAAGGCAATTATGAGGTGCCAATTCCTTATTGGGTAACAAAATTGTGTTGGAAACAATTCATTGGTTCCGGGCATGGGGCCGGACTTGATTGTTTTATTCCCGGTAATGATTAGGGGGGAATGCATACAAATGAAAGCCAAGACAGAAAAAAAGGAACGCATGTGGTTGTTTTCATCGCACTTTCCATCACCTGGGCCTCCGTCTTTGTCATTTTAATAAATAAACAAATAAAAGGAGGAAGCTTTGAACTCACCTCTCATACGGTGTGGCCACTGGCCAGGCTTCATCCACATTGCCCAAACCTCTCTCTGGAATGTAGTTCGGAGAATATTTTTCTGTACAGAATCCTGCATTATTCGTTCACCCTCCATTCCCACGCCTTTATTCAATCAATTGCTTCTATGTTGTGTGGTTTTGAGAAGATTGTGCTATATTAAACATTGAGCATATCAGAGATGAACAAAAATAAAAAAAAAGAAAAAGATAAATTGATTATTGACTTTTTGGTGCACGGACATTTAAATTTCTAAGAATTTAAAAGTACATTTAAGTTTTTGATCTTTTGCAAATCTGCACATATCGATCTTTGAGTTTAATTTCCAATTTTAAAAATCTCTCACATGCGTATTCATATCAACCAGGTTAGTACAATAAGAGTTACATTTGATTTTTTGTTGAATCTGAAAGACACAAGTGAATATGAGAGACCTATATATTTAAATTTAAAAAAAATCAGAATTTTTCAAATTTTGAAAATTTAAATATCTCCGGATTAAAAGATTAACGCTTTTTAATTTGAATATGGAAGGAAAGGAGGTGTTGGACTCGCATATGAGGAGGAGAAGTGCTTCACCTCGTTGTGAAATCAGAGGAACCAGAACTCGGACCCTGTGAGTTATGTTCCTGAAATCGGACGGTCTGAGCTGCGTTTTGCTCAACAAATTTAGCCAGAACAAGTAAAACAGAGGGTCCGAGTTGCGTGTTTCAGATTTCAAATTCAATCAGCTACAAATCGGACCATGCGATTTGTGAAGCAAAATTTCATTTCCAAAGAACTCGCATGGTCCGAGTTGTTCTACTTTTGGCTCTATCCCACATTTTCCATAATTCCACATTTGAAAATAGCACACCAAAATCTTCCATATCCATCAAATTGAGCCAAAGATTAAGAATTTATTTGTCATTTAAAAAAAAAAAAGAAAAAAGAGCGCCGAGACATAAATGAATAGTCGAAAATAAATCTGTTACAATAGATCAGTTTCGCATCCAACCAACCAAATGACATGGCACAGAACTTTGCCCCCTAGAAAGAGACATGCTTTACTGTTTAAGCTTTCCAAAATCCATGGGAAAACAAATACTGTTAAACTAGAATGAACTTGGTCCGGTACAATGGTTTTCGCTTTCAGTAAGGAAATAATCAAAGTCGTACGCTTTAATCATGCTAATGAGGAATAACTATGTGAATTAGACTGACATCCCTTCCTCTTTCTCGGAAACTTCACTGGCTGACAAAATACAAGTGTGAAGTGTCCCAATAGGGTGCACATGGTCACCAAATGAAACTCTTTTTGTTTATTGTTCTCTATATTGATTGCTGTCCTTGTGCACTTTTTACATTTGAATTTTCAAAGTTTTCTGGGTCGTAAATTGATCTTTACTACAAAAGGAAACAATCAGGTTTTACTTTCTTAGATTCACTCTTAACCTTAGATCCTCCTGTTGGGTTCGAAGGTTTCCAAGGCCTACAACTTGAAAATCTTTGTTAATACCAAATGGAGAAATCTGGCTCATCAATACTTTATATGTGATATTTGATGATATGTACTACTCCCTGGTTAATAACGAATTTGAATCATCAATAAAACAGTTTTGCACATCCTTTACTTCAATCCATTCTACAAAGTTAATTTGCATTCCACTTTCTTTTTATCGAATGAATTATTTTGTTATGCAATATATTGGTTAAGTATTTTTTTTCTTTTTTTTTTCATTGTTTAGTGAGATAATTTAAAGGCAACTAGTATTTAATAACGTGTGATACAAACTTCCAATTATATATATTATTCATAAAAGGAAAAGTCTAAGAAAACTAGTATAATGATGATATGAAATTGTGAATAAGCAGATTATTACTATTCAACAAGTGTGCTATCATCATGGGATTTCTCGTTAGTATAGATTATGATCAAGCTTTCACTACAAAAAATTTGGGTAAAAACGGCGGTTTTTTTGGGTAATTACGGCGGTTTGAACCGCCATTATTACCAAGTACGGCGGTTTCAAAAAACGCCGTAATTCAGAGCACCATTTTGGTTATTACGGCGGTTTTTTAAAAACCGCCACAATTTTCCGGAGTTAAAACGGCGGTTCAAACCGCCGTTATTTCCAGGTTAAAACGGCATTTTTTTACTGGGTTAAAACGGCAGTTCCAACCGCCGTTATTTCCAGGTTAAAACGGCGGTTTAAGGGTTGGTTAAAATGGCAGTTTAAACCGCCATTATTACCCTCACAGAATGACATTTTAGTCGGTTAAAATGGCATTTTTGAACCGCCGTTTTAACTCTAATAGTGACATTTCAGTCGGTTAAAACAACATTTTTGAACCGCCGTTTTTATCCTTACAGAGTGGCTTTTGGTTGGTTAAAATGTCATTTTTGAACCGCCATTTTAACCCTAACTGTGACACTTTTTTATCGTTTAAAAATGCAATTTTTACCCTCGTTTTTATCGTGTTAAACAAATAATATTTATTATTAGAAATCATAATCTATAAACAAAATATTATATAACTCATAAACAAAATATTAAACATAATATATGATTTTTTAGTATTGAAAATCAAAAGTAATAACTCTTATACAAAATATCAAACATAACATATTTTTTCAACTATAAATGTCATAACATGTAACTCTTAATACATAAAATCTCCATCATATTTCATGCTGCTCTATTGCTTGCGCCGGAAGACCTACTTCTTAACTCTTTTGGCGATGAAATCTCACTCTCTTGATTCAATTCCTACAACAAAAATATAATTTGAAAACATCATAAAAAAGAATAAAGTGCAGCACGAATAGGTGATATAGAAATTTTCATCTTTGGAGCAACAGCAGCAATGTCTAGTCCTTCAAATACATGAAGTGCAGCTTCAAAATTACCCTACTGATATTCAAAGCTTCCTAGTAAAGCCCTAGCTTCCTATGAGAAAAAGGCCATTTACTCATTTAGTTTCATCTTATAATGAAGAGACATCTCATTACCATACATTTAAAAAGCACAAATTCATTATAATAAGATAAAGCATAAATAAAATAATAAAGGTTGTGTTTTTACCTGTGAAGCTTGTTGATTAGGAACATATTATAGTCAATTGTTCCGAAATCTTATCTCCTTCTTTAGAAGCAATGTAGAAAAGTAGTGCTTGCAACTTGGACAGCACAAAATAAAAACAGCTGAATAAAGTCAGAATATTAAAATAGAAACAGCACAAATTTGGAAATTGGATTTATTTACAAGTAGACTAACCTTTGGATGAGCTCTTAAAACCAGATATAAAACTGAAGTGTATTGGCAGCATAGTTGGTACTTAGGTCTTAGGTCCCTCTTTTAAAAAAACTTGGTTGCATCCATAGAAGTTAGAACCTACTAACAAAATTGCCATCACCCCAAGTGTGACAAGTTTTGGAAGATAAGAAAATTTTGATGTTAGCGTAGGGGAGGTAAAGGAAGAATAGAATACTTCTACATCTTATGTTCTTGATGCATAACTTTTACTCGATACATTAAAGAATGAGCCCCAAAACAAATAACTTTATGAACTGCACATATAAATACAAAGAAACATACCTCCCTTAGATCTACACATGTGCATCACTTCCGCATCATGTTTCTCCACTTATCCTTCAAATTAACCATTTTCTTTTCTTCCTTCTTAGCTGCATTCCATTGGGCATGTTTTCTATTGAATCATTTCACTGCAAAGAAAAATAAATAATTAAGATGCCAATGCAAAGATATCAACAAGTACAAACTGAATGCCTAAACCAAGAAACCAAAAGAGATTGTAAACAAACTGAATGCAATATGACAAGAAATTGTAAGGCAAAATTAATTAAAAAATATGCTTTTAATTTATTTGTTTTTGCTTTTGTGAGGATCACTTGTCCCGCAAACCTCATGTCATTCTTCTGAACCTTATTATATTCTTTTTATCAAAGTTAAACAGCAAAACTTTGTCAAAAACTTTTAAAGAACAGAGAGCAAGCTAGAAGGTAGCATTAGACACAGGGTTTGAACAATCTTTTTTGTTTCACCTATAAAAGAATAAATTTATTTAGGAAGTCACCTATAAAAATAAATGTCTTGTTTTTGAAAGAATACATTCAGTGCATGAAACTTCCAAGTTAGAAGCATACTGCCAATAAAAATAAATGCAGAACTTTAATTTTTTTAATCATTAATATAGAACTGGATACGAGTGCATTGAATTATAACGAAAAATCAGAATGAGAGGAATGAAATGAAGCAACCTAGAGGGCTAAATGCTCACCAGTTATTCTAACGGAAAATGCGAAAACAAATTTTAAGAATTGTTTAGTTTTTAAGAATAAAATTTATTATATAGGATAAACAATTCTAAGAATAAATTTTATTATATAGGATAATTTAGTCTCTATTTTCAAAGAATAGCAGAGTAATTGCCTTTCTACTATTATTTGTTACTTAACTTCCACTAAGGTCATTATCTAAGGATGATAAGTGTTTCACTTCTTATCTTACAACTATATATATCCTTTGTTTTTGAATCTCCAAACTTAAAAAAGCCTATTTGAATTTCTTGGTTATATATGACAAACAGCCCATTATTTGAGACTTTATTATATTAAGACTAGATATATACTTAATACAACAATTTTATAAAGGATAGATGTAAAACGATTAATGAATGAGAGGCAGGATTAGAAGAGCAATGCGATAATTAATTATTATTATTATTTTGCATTAACCTGATTTTTGACATACCAAGGATACCATGGTATTTTAGTTGCCACCTTAAGCTGTGCAAGTGCATATCTAGTTGCTGTGACCGGCACCACTGAATCTACGTCTCCACTATCAAACATAACATATATATATATTTATGATTAATTTTTTCCTTTTTAATTAATTCATGAAATTAAAGTATATGCAAAGCAAAATTCAACTAATTAACTAACAAACCTGAACACCCAAACTCTTATTCTATTGGCCATCAATTGTCTATAAATTGGTAGCACTGATACATCTGTATCATTCCAGTTTCGATTCAAAACCTCACTGCACAAAACAATCCAGAAAACAATTCAATTAACTTGATAATTATCAATTCCTTAATTAACATTTTAAATTAAGAGGTGACATGCAAGCAGTCCACTTATAAGGAATTCCAGTAGTGTTAGCATGAAGTGCTTTCTGAACATCTGATCTATTGTAGTATATCTCTGCATACTTTTCCGTACATGGATCATACCTGGACAATTGTCTAACTTCCTGATAACAAAATAAATCATTTTCATCAATTTTCCAACAAAATTATGCCATGTGTTAAATATATAATTATTAGTGTATCTTCTGCTATCAGATTAAGTTTGAAAGAAATGAAAGTTTCAGCTGATAAGACTAGGATAATATTAGGTGTTCACTAAAATTTTTAAGAATTGTTTATCCTATATAATATTACTAAATGTTTTTAAGAATTGAATATGGTTTACTAACTCTGATTGCTTAGTTTGCATCTTATAGACAACAGCAATATATATTTATTGTTGCCTCTGTACTACTTGTGGCATTTAAATTTTAGAAAAGAGAAAGATAGTTAAAAGAAGAAGCAATTATGGCCCACATTACCTCACAGAGAAGGATAAAATAAAACCCAAAATTTAGTTATAACAGAACATTATCATTCAAGTTTAAATACCAAATTTTCAGATAGATTAAAGTTATCAAGATCCCTGCAAAAAGTAACATAAGATGATCAATTTTATGGAACTAGTGGTTAAGATTTCAGCGCAGAGGCAGATAATAAATAATCTTAGAAATAATATCCTTACTAAGACTACTAGTTAATCTTCTCATTATTTTTGTAGATAACTAGTGAAGTGAATGCCTACTAACCTCAAGTTCCTCAAATTAAGGTGACTCTATTAAATTGAAATTGACTTCAAATTGTGCTGCATTTTGGAGGTATTGCATCGTTCAGGAGAGCCAGAATGAGCAGTGACACACTCCACAGTCCTAAACCCTCTTCCTCTCTGAGTGAATGAGAACAGCAGCAGAAATAGCAAACATGCATCATGTTTAGAATAGCAAACATGCATCATGTGTTAGCAAAATGCACAAACAATACAATGAACATACACATAGGAATTCTGAACCAATAATAAAATAATAATATAAAAATTCAAGATGAACTCAACAACTTATAAGAGGAAAAACAACCACTACCAATATCTGTACTGCACCAATCTCAAGACATGTACCAACTATTGGGAAACCATAACTGAAAAATGAACGTCCAACAGCAGCAATAGTGGGGGATACAACTACAGGATTGATCAATCGGAAAGGAGATCATAAATTGAGGTTCATTATCAGCTACACAGAACAGAAAATCTAAGACACAAAAAGATTAGGAAGAGGGATTGAAGTTCTTAGGAAAGTAACAGGTCATAGCTCCATATTTTTTAGTTAAAAAATATAAAAATTAGGAAGAGTGATGCATGTAGACGGGAAGGAATCATGTGAAAAAATTAATCAGATAAGCTAAATTAATCACAGCTTGTTGATTTTGGATTAGAATATATTGTTAACCTAAGAAATCAATTATAAACCTTAATTAATGACAACCAACTATATATATGACATCAGTAAATCTAAATGTTTTTGCTTATTCTTACAGCATTCTTCTTCCCAGATTATCCTTTATGACATCACTAAATCAAATATAAGTGCAGAAAAGGAAAATCAAAAGGAAGAAGAGATGTTATGCTAACCTGTGCTGCGAAGATTCGTGAACATGCAGCATAAAACAATAATAATAAAACATTAGAAATTTCACATAATATAGAAAATCGAGCAACTATATAGAAAATCAAGTAACTTATTCTTATAGCAACGGTGAGAAGGAGCCGTCGGCGGCGACAACGAGCTCGGCGGCGTGAAGGAGCAGTTGGCAAAGCAGTGTAGCAGACCAGTGAGATTTGAGATCTGAGATCTGAGAAGAAGATCTGAGACCAGTTGGCGACAACGAGGCTGTGGCGTTCTGAGATCTGAGATGCGAAAGAATATCTGAGATCTGAGAAGATCTAACACCAGTTGGCGACAACGAGGCTGTGGCGTTCAGAGATCTGAGATGCGAAAGAAGATCTGAGATCTGAGAAGAAGACTATGGAATGAGAGCAAGCCGTCTGTTTCAATAAGCCAGGGTTATTGTAATTTTTCCTTTTATATAGGTGTGATACCGGCGGTTTAAAACCGCCCTAATCACCAAAACCGCCACCAAATATAAAGTCAATTATGGCAACAACAAAAAATGCCATAATATCCGGACATTATGGCGGTTCTTTAAAACCGCCGTAATATCAATGCCATTTTAAACCTTTTTTTTGTAGTGTTTGAATAAACCCACGATAATTGTGCTTTATACCAAACAACTAAACACATGTTAACTTAGTCAGATCCAACAGAGATGGAGAACCTTGAGAACTCTCCTAGGATTTCAACGGAGGAAGAAGAAGATCTAGTACTACGCAGTACAAAAAAAATCAAAACTCGTGGAGAGGTTGACCTTAACCAACCAAGCGATGACATGGAGAAGATCCTTCGAGAGAGTAACGAGGCCTCTAATTTGAAGCCAAAAGCATCTTTCAAAGAATCCCTTTGACACCAACTAGTCCCTCAATAAAAGACGATACAATACAAGAAAAACGTTGAATATCATCGAATTTACCATCGAAATTAGCATCGGATATTAGCGGTTAATTTACCGGCAGATTTTGAGTAGGATACAAGGTAGCTTATATTTTCTGAACTTGTTTATTGTCATATTTTGCAATCTAACGCTAATTCTGACTGTGATTAATGGCGCAAAATATTATTTTGTTGGCGCCACACTTATCGGTGGCTTTATCGGTGGTTTTCGTCGACGATAAGTGGATTTAATGAAACGCTGTGTTGCATCAATTTATCGTCGGATGCAGTAAAGTGGTATAAGATTTAAACGTGAACCATTCCTCCCTCACTTGTTCGAATTCACTCTCTCTCTTCTCTCTCCTCTGGTTCTCTCTCTCGCCGCCCATGTTCCGCTGTCAGAGAAGGGCCTGTCGGTGTCGCCGTCACCTGCCGAAACTTCTGGTGCCACTGCCGCATCACGTGGTCGCTCATGGAGCTGTTGATCCCGACTGGGGAGGTTGGAAACGCTGCTGTTGTTCTTGGTGGCCACTATCGTTGGTGTCGCCGTCACTACTGGTACTACCACCACTCTAGCATCCTGCAGCCATGATCAAAGGTAAGTTTGGCATAATTTTTAAATTTTATTAAGATTTTTACGGGAGTTTAGAAATTTTTAGTAGATAGTTTACAAAATTATTGTTTAAATTAGTGTAATAAAATTTGTGATTAGGATTTAGTATAATTTTATTTTGCTATTTTTCATATTTTTGTAACTTTAGGATTTTGTTAGGTATGTTACCAAGTTGTTGACTAAATTATGGTAATAGAGTTTGTGGTTAAGGTATGGTTTAGAATTTTTATTAGTTTTCTTAGATTTTGTTGTAAGTATAGGATTTTGTTATATATTTTATTATCAAATTATTGATTAAATAGGGTAATGCAGTTTGTGGTTAGGATTTTTTATGTTAATTTAATGTAAATAAAAATTATAATTAAGTTAATGTGTTAAGTAGGGTGAGATTAACATTGTTTGACTTTGTTTGGTTTGTTGAATTAATTAGTTTCACATAGTGAGTTTAATAAGTTTTTTTTTTCATTAGGACGGTGCTATTTCTCTGAGAATAATTGGATTTTGCTTCTTCCATATTTTGTGCATCCGTATTTCAGGTAGATTTTCTATCTCTAACTATAATCAATTATTTAAGTTTTATGCTTTACTTACTTTTCCTGGGATAATGTTTTAGGACGGAAGTGGGAGAAGGTCGCGTAGAGGCGCCTTTTCGAAACCCTTATTTGCTGGAAAATTGTGAAGTTATATAAGAGGTTGCGCACTAGAACAGCTATGATTTGATATGTTATTGAATTTGTGTTTATTCTAATACATGCATGTAGTTGTTTCCATTGTGAAAATTGTTATATTTATTTGATGGATGTCTCTGAGTTAAGAAAAAGTTCTACCAAAGTTTCGTGCGATTTGATTTAAAAATTGTTTGGTTTACAGAAGATCTAATTATAGGATATGCTATGCTGGATTATGTAAAAACTTTAATAATTTTGTCTTGTTCATCAAATTCTAGGGTGTGTGATTCAAAATGATTCCAAGTAATCATCTATAGATGTATGATAGAGATAACAGTGGATGCATGGGGGAATTGAAACATTAATTCTTTAAGGGGGTTGAAGCTTTTGTTGGGCATGTATATAGCACAAAACCGTTTAGGTCTGAAAGGGTATTTAGTTGTCCATGTGAAACGTGTCGGCTGACTAAGTGGTTAGGGCCTGCGGATACATCACTTCACCTTTATCGTAACAGGTTCAAGGATGGGTATTGAATGTGGATGGAATACGGAGAAGTAGACGAATAGAAAATTAACCGGCCTGGCTTGAATTTCAATAAGTTTGATTGTCGATCAATGAGGATTCGGGTTAAAAGAGAACTAAACATAAAAAACATGACTTGGAAGGATAACCAACAGAGATACAACGAGATGATATTTGATGCAATAGGTGTTACGGAGTAGAAAGAGGCTGAACAATAGCCTAACCCAGAGACAAAGATATTTTATCATCTGTTAGAATATGCTACGAAATTTTTGTTTGAGGGAAGCATTCATTCGGAGTTGTCTGCATGTACTAGAATAATGACTATTAAGTCGGAGTAAAATCATACTCAAGAGTCTTTTGATAAGTAAGTCATTTTTTGCAACAAACTGGTACCTGTTAGGATCTCTGGCATCCCATGAAACCACTACGAAACAAAGAAGCTAGTTTTGAAATTGGGTTTAAAGTCGTTGAAAATTGATTGTTTTTTGAATGGGTGCATGTTGTATTACAAGGGGATGCAGACCTAACTGAATACAGATTCTGTAAATCAACAAGGTTCCAAGTCGAGAGAGAATATATTGGTAAACGCAGGTTAAAGAGAGTTCTAATGAAATGGATGCACTACTTGCCATTGATCCCTAGGCTAAAACGATTGTTTGCATCGATAAGTTCGGCCCCTCATATGGTCTAACATAGTAACAACAAGAGAAATGATGAAACTATAACGCATCTGTCACACGGCGAAGCTTAGAAGCATTTTGGTCGGATCCATCCTACATTTGTGAGCGAGCCTAGAAACATTAGACTAACTTTGTGCTCTGACGGGTTCACATCAAACTCCAACTTCGGTAACGCGTACTTGTGTTGGCCTGTAGTCGTGACATCTTATAACCTGAGTTCCGAAATGTGCATGAAGAACCCATACATGTTCCTAACTTGTATCATACCTGGTCCTAGCAATCCAAAGGCTAAAATAAATGTCTTCTTGCAACTCTCGGTGGATGAGTTAAAGGAGATGTGGATTGATGATATAGAAACGTATAATATTTCGACGAAAACAAACTTTCAATTGCAGGCTGCCTTGATGTGGACCATTATCCATTAACGACTTTTCTGCATATGGCATGTTGTCAAGTTGGTCCACTCAGGGCAGAATGACATGCCCTATTTGTATGAAGGATACGAAAGCATTTTGGTTGTCGAATGATGGTAAGAATTTGTGGTTTGATTGCCATCAAAGATTTCTCGACTATAATCATCCTTTTTGGTGCAATAGGGACTCGTTAAAAAAGAATACAACTGAACACAAAGAGTCACCCGTAAAGTTGAATGATAGGCAAGTTTGGCATCATGTTAGTAGAATCCCAAGGATCGTCGCAAACGGGACATATTTGAGACCTCCGGGATATGGCAGGAACTATAATTGGACTCAACAGAGTATATTTTGGGAGTTGCCTTATTGGAGAGACAACTTGGTTCGAGATTATTTTGATGTGATAGACATTAAGAAAAATGTGTTCGATAATATCATGCACACAATAATGGACGATGAACGAACAAATGATAACGATAAGGCACGGTTAGACTTGATGGACATTTACAGATAGCCAGATCTGAACTTAATAAGGAGACTTGATAAAGGGCGGTGGGCTAAACCAAATACGGTGTTCGCTCTAACGAAAAAGCAGAGACAAAATGTTTGTAGGTGAATTAGAGAATTGAGGTTTTCTGATGGTTATGCCTCTAACTTGAGCAGGTGTGTAAATGTGTCACAAGACAGACTTGCTGGGTTGAAGAGCCATGATTGTCACGTTTTTATAGAATCTTTGCTTCCTGTCACATTTAGAGAACTTTCAACCAACATCAGAAAAACCCCTCACAGAAATAAGTGAGTTCTTTAGGGAGTTATGTGCTACCAAACTTAGCATTAATGATCCCACAGTCATGAACAGGAATATTCGCATCCTACTTTGTAAGCTAGAGAGGATATTCCTTCTATTATTTTTTGACGTTATGGAGCACTTAGCAGTACACCTACCATACGAAACAATACTGTGTGGGCCGGTACAATTTTAGTGGATGTACCCATTTGAGAGGATGATTGGTTCATTCAAGCACACCGAGAAGAACAGAGCTCGGATTGAGGGTAGCATCTGCGAAGCATTCCTAGCTAAGGGAACAGTCGCATTTTGCTCATTCTATTTTCATCCTCAGGTTGAGTCATGTGGAACAAGGATTGCAAGGAACAATGAGAGGGGACAATCATCGTCAAGTGGAACAACATACCCAATCTTTGTCCCGGAAGGAGTTGTAATCGGTACGGGCAGTCATTACTGGTTAGAGCAGAAGAAAATTGATGCTGCACATCTGCATGTGTTGTTTAACTATGACCAGATTTTACTGTACTTCATATGAGTTTATTAAGTCG
Organism: Arachis hypogaea; assembly: GCF_003086295.3. Taxonomy (NCBI): domain Eukaryota; kingdom Viridiplantae; phylum Streptophyta; class Magnoliopsida; order Fabales; family Fabaceae; genus Arachis; species Arachis hypogaea. The sequence continues at coordinate 5,863,951 of NC_092041.1, read as the reverse complement.
TCGTAAATATTGCAATCAGTAACATTCTAACTTTTTAATGTAATCAAAACTTCTTTATGCTATTCTATCATACATGTTATTCCAAGAGGCAAATCTTGATACCTTATTGAACAACTTTTCACATTAGTTTAGAGAATACGTCAGCGTGCAGCTACGTGACATAATAGATTCGGAACTAGTTGCATTTGGTTTGGGCCCTATGAATAAGGGAACTAGCTACCCGATGCACACTGTTAATGGATATCGATTCCATACCTTACAGTGGTCGATAGGGAAGAAAACTGATAACATGAGAGTTTGGATTCGTGGGGATTCAAACGGTTTAGTGTGTTGCACAGCATAATTGAGTTACAGTATTTCTGTCGTACTACTTACAAGGTGTGTATGTTTCAATGTGAATGATATGATCTAAGTTCGTGACAAAGAATATAAAATCACAAGGACTACGATATCACTAAAGTTAATGTAACTAGAAAGTATAGGCACTACGATCCTTTTATTCTACCTCAAAATGCACGACATGTGTACTTTTTGCCTTATTCGGGTTCATGCAAGTATATTTGGGTTGTTGTGGTTAAGACTAAGCCAAGAGGCTGCATCGAGTCTGATGATAGGATAGAGGGTCAGGAACCTGACAAGATTGATTACCCAACCCCTTCGAAAATAATGGTTGATACCGGTGAGCCGATTATCCTTAGCTCTGCTGTTAGGGATGATGATATCATTGACCTTGGATTACAAGATGACACACTACCATAATAAGACGAAGATCTTAACGAAGAATACGGGGTCGATGTGGACGAAGAAGAGGAAGACGAGTTCGATGATAAAAAAAAAACTACCTCGGAAGAGGAGGATGGTGAACCAGAGAAAGAAGATGATAAAACTGAATAAGGTTAATGTAAATATAGTTCTAGGATATGTAAAATTCTTTACCAAACATTGAGAATAATGAATTGTAATTAACATTGTTTCTGATATATCAATTACCATGTATTTTTCCATACTTTTACGTTGTTCAAAGCACTGTTTTAATTTGTGTATGTCATCAGGTTACGCTTTAAATGGACGGAAAATAATTATTTTTTTAATAAAAACTTATTTTCATCGGCATTATCGTATGAATTTACCGACGGTAATAACCAATAATTTTTTAAAAAAAACCTCCAAAAAAAGTTCTGACGGAAAAATGGCGAGAATGTGTGCAAACATGGCGCCAACGTTAATCCGACAGCAACTTTCTATATATTTCGTCATTGTATCCTATATTCCGCTACTAATTTTGATGAACGTTAGTGTCAAACTACAAAATTCCAACAGTAAAAAGTTTTCGGCGAAGTTTATACCGTCAGATTTATCTAAAAAATCTGCCGGTAAATCCGACGATTTCTAGCAACTTTCTTGTAGTAATATGACATCACTTGATGATATAAATAAGGATTCACCCGATCCGGAGGATTGATGGTATAAGGATAACGAGGATTCCCCCACTGAAGAGAAACTTTTTTATCCATGTCCAACTATTAAAGTAACTCAGGAGGAGTTTGAAGAATGGTGTAAACCATGACATGCATCGCTCATCGTTAAAGTGTTAGGAAAACGAGTCAATCTTGGCTTCATGGAACAACGTCTCAAGAGAGACTAGTTAAAGAAAGATAACATTAATAATATTGGTATGGATTGTGACTATTTATTGATTCACTTTTCAGAAGAAGAAGACTATTCGCACGCGTTGATGGGAGGACCTTGGATGGTGGTGGGCCATTATCTGATTTTTCAAAGGTGCCGCCCCTTCTTTCTTGAGTATGAAAAAGCAGTAAGGAAAATAGTGGCTTGGATTCGTATTCCCAACCTTCCTATCGAGTTGTATAATCTCCGCTTTCTTTGGAGAGTGGGAGGGATGATCGGCACCATATTGAAAATTGATAGAGCCACTTCTATTCATTCTAGAGGGAGGTTTGTCAGGATCTGTGTAGAGATAGATCTAACTAAGAAACTTGTTCCCAGAATCTTGGTGCTAGGAAGTATTTTCAATATCGAGTACGAAGGTCTTCATCTTATTTGCTTCATTTGCGGTTTGTATGGACATCGCTTGGAAGACTATAGTGAACAATGGTTCATGAATAGGCTGCCGGAATGTTTCCAGCGGTAGTAGAAAAGACTAATTTTGATGAGCAAAGGATTGGTGTAATCATTGAAGACGAAAATGGGAATAGAACGAAATTCGGAGGACAAAATCAAAAGAAATTTGATCAGAATCCACCCAGGTTTGGTCTTTGGATGATGGTATTGGTGCACGGAATTGTGATCACACTTTTCACAACTCCGGTACAACTAACCAGCAAGTGCACTGGGTCATCCAAGTAATAAAATCTTACGCGAGTAAGGGTCGATCCCACGAAGATTGCCGGCTTGAAGCAAGCTATGGTCATCTTGTAAATCTTAGTCAGGCAGATTCAATTCGTTATGAGTTTTGATAATTGAAAGATAAATAAAACGCAAATTAAAATAAAGATACTTATGTAATTCATTGGTGGGAATTTTAGATAAGCGTTTGGAGATGCTTTGTTGCTTCTGAACCTCTGCTTTCCTATTGTCTTCATCCAATCATGCGTGCTCTCTTCCATGGCAAGCTGTTTGTTGGTGGATCACCGTTGTCAATGGCTACCATCCATCCTCTCAGTGAAAATGGTCCAGCTATGGTTTCTGTACGGCTAATCAACTATCGAATTTCTCGTCACGGATAAAAAATACCAGGCACAGCTACCGCACGGCTAATCATCTGTTGGTTCTCACTTGTGTCGGAATAGGATCTCTCTATCCTTTTGCACACTGTCACTGCGCCCAACATTCATGAGTTTGAAGCTCGTCACAGTCATCCCTTCCCAGATCCTTCTCGAAATACCACAGACAAGGTTTAGACTTTTCGGATCTCAGAAATGCTGCCAATTGGTTCTAGCCTATACCACGAAGGTTCTAACCTCACGGACTCAGTCCGTGGATCAGAGACCCAAGAGACTATACTCCGGTTGTCGTCCAATGACTACGTTGAACATCATGTAGATCACTTGTGGTTTTCAGGCACGCGGATCTTGGCTAAGCGAGTAACGAAGATAGTGGGTGATTCTTACGCCAGAAAAGGGTCTCTAGCTGGCGTTTAACGCCAGTTTGGGCCATCAAGTCTCGGGCAAAGTATGGACTATTATATATTACTGGAAGCCCAAGATGTTAGCTTTCCAGCCCAATTGAGATCGCGCCAATTGGACTTCTGTTGCTCCAGAAAAACACGTTTGAGTACATAGAGGTCAAAATCCAACAGCATCTGCAGTCCTTTTTCAGCCTCTGAATCAGATTTTTGCTCAAGTTCCTCAATTTCAGCCAGAAAATACCTGAAATTACAGAAAAACTCACAAACTCATAGAAAAGTCCAGAAATGTGTTTTTTGCATTAAAACTAATAAAAATATAATAAAAAGTAACTAAAACACACTAGAAACTATGTAAAAATAATGCCAAAAAGCATATAAATTATCCGCTCATCAGGTATGAAAACAATTTAGAAGAAAATCAGAGAAATATTTGGAGAGTCAGAGAAGCAATCCATATGGAAAAGAATCTTTGCCTATTAAGGAAGGAGCTCATTTTAGCATTGGTCAAGACACAAAATCCGGATCCAGATACAATGTTTTATTTGAGGAAGATTCAGAGGATATGCATGGATTGCATGAGAACTGGGGTAATGACATAAATGACCAACCCATCGTGCTACACAATGGGCTGTAACTGATCTCTAAACAAAAGAACCATCGGCTTACTACTAAAGCCCATCAAAAAGTCCTGAGGCAAGGAGCTGGGAAAAATCCACAGTGGAGCAAAAAAGTTTACATAATAAAGCTGGGGTAGTTAGGCCTTCGAATATTGAAAAAAGTCCCAAAAACGCAACAAAGAAAATTGAAAACAAAGTGCTCTCCTCGGAGCCACAATCCTCCAATATGCAACCTGGAATGTTTTCTTCCAAGTATGCCAACATAGCTTCTATGGGGCTTGAGATGGTAGAAGACATGAGGAGGATTCAAAAAGAATAGTGGAAGGCTTATGATGAATCGAAATCGAATAATAATTTCATGGATTCACATGTTGTGATTAATAGCTTCCTCACACAAGTCCCAAGGGAAACCGTCGTGGGCAGTGTTCTGGTGTAGTGACAACAGAATTGGTTGATGGAAAAACACTGGAGAAACAACCAGACGAAACTATGAAAGTCGATTCTAGCCAATCTTTTGACAGTTTTGAGGAAGCCTAGAATGAGTTTGCCAATCCTGCTTCGGGTATGAGGGATCCTGCTTGGGTTTAATTTGGAGGTCATTTTTTACCCTTTCTTCTTTTATCATGGTTATCCATGAATCTTATATCTTGGAACTATAGATGTGTGAGTGGGAAGTTGTTTTCCACCCTCATCAAGGATATAAAAAAAATAATACACTGCTAGTTTTTGCATTTTATTAGAAACCTACACTAGTGGGTCGTGTGGGAAATCAGTCTGGAGCATGATGGATTTTGATGTTTACTTTATAGAGGAGGCTAGAGATCAATCGTGTGGTATATGGTGCTTGTGGGATTCTGGTATTTGGAAAGTAGAAATCCTTTCTCACAATTCGCAAATGGAGCTATGAAAGTTAAAACTGGCGCTTCTCCCACTGGTTCCTAACAGCTATCTGTGGAAGTCCATAGAGAGCTAATAGTAGTTACTTGTGGGACAACATCCAAGCCTTGAGTAATGATGTTGATCAACGTGGTGTTTGATCGGAGACTTTAATGCCCTCTTTCATGAATTCGAACACCACGGAGGATCTACTAACATTAAGAGGGGTGCTTGCTCTGCATTTCAAGAATGCATTGCGGATTGCGGATTGTTCAACTTGGGCTATTCTGGCTGGCCGTTTACATGGAGAAGAGGTGATTTGGTAGAAAGGCTTGACCGCAGGCTCTGTAATTTGGAATGGCAGATTCAATTTTCTACTGCTTGCATTACTCATCTTCCGAATTTCAAATAAGATCACTTCCCCCTTTTGTTTGAATATGTGTAGTGAATCCCAACCTAACATGGGCAGAAGACCCTTCCAGTTCCAAGCTGCCTGGCTATCACACCCGGACTTTCCGTATATGGTTAATATGAACTAGAAGATGCGGGGCTCATTGAATTATGATATGAATGCTTTCAAAACTTCCCTCAAAAGCTGGAATCATAGGGTGTTCGATAACATTCACCAAAGAAAGAGCAAAATTATAAGCAGGTTATAAAAAATCTCAAATTCTATGAACCTTAACAGCAATTCGTTCCTACAAGAGCTCCAAACCTTGTTATGGGAAGAATATGAACATATTCTTGCTCAAGAAGAGATATTTTGGTTTCAAAAATTGAGGGATAAATGGATCCAATGCAGTGATCGAAACACAAAGTACTTCATGGTACCACTATGCAAGAAAAAGGAAGTATAGAGTTAATTCCCTCCAAGGCGATAATGGTAATTGGATATCTGATAAGCTTGCTTTAGAAAAATATGGCTACTTCTTTCCACTAATTTGTACAATGATGATATGACTGATGTGCCTTACATTTTAAATAACTCTTTCCCCACCCTCAGTCAGTATGATATTTGAAGGTTGTAGAAGGCTTAGAGAATGTGGGGAGGGGGGTTGAATCTATGGCCTTCTTTTACTTTAATGAATTAAGCCTTTACTTACAAACTTTTACTTAGAATCTGTTTGAACTGTGCAACGGAAACATTATGAGACAATTCCGTTTTGTCTCATAAATATAAAAAATCAGAACTCAGAGAAAGAGAAGAAGAATAACACAGGCATGTATCTTGGTTCAATTGCCTTGTGCAATGCAACCTACATCCAGTCTCCACCACAACAATGGTAGAATTTTCACTATAGTTAAAGTATTCCATACACCAATTTCTTAGGATTTACACAATCCTTTCTCTCTCAAGTTCTAATCTAACTTGACTTGGTTATGCTAATACCTAACTCTTTACTCTAAGTGCTAACTCAACTTAGAAAGGGGACACCTCACAGGTACAAGACACAAGACATAAGAAACAACCTAAAAAAATCTGAAATAACTCTTGGCTTTTCTCTCAAGTGTTTCATTAAGCCTTTTATCACTCATAGGCTTTTTCTTGATTCCTCTCTTTCAGCCTTTTACCTCTCAAGAAATTATAGAAAGATATACATTGAAAATAAAATACACACTGTAAAACATGAAGGAGATTGATGTAATAACAGCTTCTGTTGCTATAAGTTGAATCGGATTCAGCTGACTCTGATTGAGTTCTTCATCTTGTCGGAATGCATTTTTAATTAGAAAATACTGTTCAAAATTGATGAACTCTATAGAGAAGCTCTTCAAAACAAAACACTCATAATATGGTTCTCTCTCCTTACTCTTCAGAAAACAAAAATTTTCCTTTGGTACCTCTTCACAAGTTGCTGTTTTGGATCTTTCCTCAGTCAACTCCTTGAGTTGTGTGCTTTCCAAGCTTGTCATTTTACTTTTTTCTATTAACCCCCAAATTAGGGATTTCAAAGCTGGTCTTCTTGCTTGATCGAAGACCTCAGATCAGCAAAGAGCTTATTTCAATGGTAAACCTAAATCTGAACTCTTGAGCAAGTGCTTTGTCCCCAAGAAACAATTTTAGCCTTTGATTCACAACAGTGATTATCAGAGAACACTTTCTCCATTTATCTCAAATTGGAGTTGCAGAAATTTGGAGAAGAAGTAAAGAAAGTAAATTGCATGCAAATGGAAATAAATCACCTTTATCTTCTGACTTAGCTTAGCTTACTTTGATTTGGATGATTAGACATTAACTTTTTGTGATTTACCTTTCTCTCGCTTTCTTTTTTTATGAATGAACAAGAAGAAGAACGAAGCTCTCTCTCTTTCTTTCTGATTATGACCGAAGCAAGCATGTGAGGTGCTTTGGAAGGCTTCAGCTTGATGAAATCTCCTTGGATTTTGGTTGAATAATTTCCATTCAGCCCAGCTAACTTCTTTGCATTATTTTCTTTGGCTTTGAATGTTAGGAAGCCCACCGAAGATCTTGTTTTTGTTTTTATTCCTTTGGGCTGCTGCAACTTTGATTTTGACTTGCATCATTTAATCAAATATAATCAAAGCTAATTGGGTGTTTAACCAAATTCATCAATATTTGTCATCATCAATTAAATTAGTTAATTTTTTAACTCAACAAAATTAATATGATATAGTACAGAATGACTAATGTTGAAATTAAGGATGCTGTTTTTAAGATAGGGGGTTTGAAGGCCCCTGATTTTGATGGTATTCATGCCATTTTCTATCAAAGCCAATAGGATAAGGTTGGTATCGATTTGTGTAATTTGGTTAAAAGTATTTTCTCTAATCTGGAGCAGGTTAAAAATGTAAATGAGGCTCTCATCACACTCATCCCCAAAGTGGAGCCAGTTTTAAATCCGAAGCAAATACACCCCATCAGTTTATGTAATGTCTCCTATAAAGTGGTAACCAAGGTCATAGTTATCCGTTTGAGAAAAATTATGGAGAAGCTAATTAGACCGACCCAGTGCAGTTTTGTTTCAAGGAGACAGAGTTCGGATAATATCATTGTTGCTCAGAAAGTCATTCACTCTATGAGAAATAAAAAAAGGGGCAAAAGGGTGAATGCCTATCAAGGTTGACTTGGAAAAAGCGTATGACAGATTGAAATGAAGTTTCATTAGAGATATGTTGGTTAATATTGGTCTCCCTTCTCATGTGATTGACTTGGTCTGTTCTTGCGTCTCGACCACTAGAATGAGATTGCTTTGGAATGGGGAGGTCCTACAGGAATTCCTTCCTTTGAGAAGTATTCGTCAAGGAGACTTACTCTCGCCCTACATCTTGATTCTCTATCTAGAACATTTGTCCCATCTTATTCAAGCCGCGGTTGATAACAAGTTTTGGAAACCCATTCGCATTAATAATTAAGAAGAGTCTTGAGCTTTCACACCTCTGCTTTTCAGATGACTTGGTCCTGTTTGCCGAAGCTAACTTGGAGCAGGAAGATATTATCCACAAGGTTCTTGAATCCTTTTGTAATAGTTTCGGTCAGAGAGTTAGCAAGGAGAAAATCAGAGTATTTTTCTCACAAAATGTTGGTTACGATGCTAGAGTGGAGATCAATGAGAAACTGCAATGTGCAAGAACCGAAGATCTTGGGAAATACTTAGGGGCTCCCATTATTCATTCCAGACTCTAGAGTTACTAAAGAAACTTACAAAGAGATTGAAGGCAAGCTTAATCCAAGGCTCAACAACTGAAAAATTTCGTCGCTCTTTCTAGCCAGAAGAATCACCCTGGTGAAAATCAATTCTATCTTCTATTCCTACTTATATTAAGCAAACTACTATTTTACCTGTATCTACTTATAATTCCATTGATCGTAAATACAGGAACTTCATTTGGGGAGAATCGGAGCAATCTAAGAAGGTGCACTGGTGAATTGGAAGACCATCATTAAGCCGAAATCTGCTGGTGGCTTAGGTGTCAGACACTTAAAAGGATCTTATTCATGCGTATATGACGAAAGCTGGTTGGGGCTGATTGAGAGAAAAGATTTCTTATAGACAAGAGTCCTAAGAGCTAAATACAAGTGTGAAAGTGATATTATTCCCCAAGTGGAGAGAAGAACTGATTCAAACATGTGGAAGGGCATATGTTCAGCTTGGGAAGATGTGGAAAAGAACACCATTTGGCGAATTGGTGACGGTTCTAAGTTTAAGTTTTGGCTCATAATTAGATCCCGAATTTGGGAGCACTATGTCACCAAACATAGTAGGTAATTCAAGATGACTAATTGAATACTTCATTAATGAATTTCTTGTGTGTTTCAGCTGATTGGGACATAACTAGACTAAAAGAACAGCTGTCGGATGAAGTGGTGAACAAGATTTCTAGCCTAGCACCACCTTTTCCTTGGAAGAATGCTGGCTATAATGCGTGGACTCCCTTATTGGATGGTTCGTTCAGTTTAAAAACAGCTTATCAATCTATCCAATTAATCAAGGCTCCCATGATCGAACTTTCAAGTTAACATGGAGCTGGCGAGAACGGAAAGGATTAGATCGTTTTTATGGTGGTGGGACACAATGCTTTACTGACCAATGTGGAGCGTAGAAGGAGACACTTAACACAAGCTGCTCCATGTTCAAGATGTGATACTAATGAGGAGACTTGCCTTCAGGTGTCAAAGGGACTGTCCATTTGCTCTTTTCGTTTGGCAATATCTCAAACCACAAGACCACGTCAAGGATTTCTTCATTGTAAACATTTTGTGATTTCTGATGGTATTGGTAGAATCAAAATTCCAGATGACATCTTGATAAAAGATTGGATTAATCCAGTTGAAGCTGTTGTAACATCTACATTCAAGAACTACATTGAGGATCCAGATGACGAGAAGAATTTACAAGATAGAGCCGTCTTGGCACCAACACTTCAGACTGTAGATGAGATTAATGAATATATGATGAAGATTAATCAAAGACAGCATGTTTCTTACTTCAGTGCTGATATGGCTTGCAAGTCCGAGACACAAACAGATGTTGCTGCCGCTGTCCACACCTCTGAATTTCTCAATGGTCTCAAGTCTTCCGGTCTTCCAAACCACGAAATCAAATTGAAGGTTGGTATACCGATTTGCTTCTTAGAAACATTGATCATTCTTCGGGTTTATGCAATGGGACACGTTTGATTGTTACTCAGCTTGGGAAACGAATTATTGAAGCCAAAGTAATTACCGGTAATAATGCAGGACAAAAAGTGTTCATACCACGTATGAACCTGTCCCCTTCTGATCATAGGATCCCTTTTAAATTTAATCGAAGACAGTTTCCTATAATGGTTTCCTATGCTATGACCATAAATAAGAGTCAAGGTCAATCGTTATCTAATGTGAGCTTACTTTTAAGGAAGCCTGTTTTTAGCCACGGTCAACTGTACGTGGCTCTTTCTCGAGTAACAACTAGACAAGGTCTCAAGATACTAATTTCTAATGAAGCAGGAAAAGAGTCAACTGTGACCGATAATGTTGTCTATAATAAAGTTTTTAGAAATCTGGATTGAAGGTAATATTTCGAATGTATTTTATTCCCTTTCAAAAGTTTTATTGTGATATGAATATTTATTATGACTATTTTTTAATTTTATCACAGGAAACCTATCATGCCGGAGAAGGAAGACTTTTGTTTATAGAAAGGTGCTAATATAATCTTAGATTTGTCATTTTTTTTGTTTTAAGCATATGTTTTATTGCTTTATTGTTATTAGCAAAAGCTTCTTTTAATGACTTCTCAAGGTTGTTTCTTCTAAGATTTTTAAGGTCGAATTTATCCTATCTTTTAACTTATGATAGTTACATGTATTTTATAATCTTAGTATGATTCACAATATATGATATCTATTGATATACTTAATTCTATGAAGTTTATATCTATTTCAAAATACAAAATAACATACTCATGCAAGATTATCCACCAGAAACAAACATATTATAATTGAGATAAAGCCAAGAAATTATTTGATGTCTAAATAAATCAAGCATATCTTGACTCACTAACCTTATATGTAGATATGTATCATATCAGCATCTTGACATGCAATGCTTCCTGTTGCTCACTGTTTATTAGGAATTATCTAGCATAGACAAAATCATAGTGTTAAAACCATGTTAGTCTGAAGAAGAATAAAGCAACAAGTTTACAATTGAGTTCAGTAATAGAACAGATACTCAAAATATGCAGGATCATATTAACCATCATAACTATAGTAGCTTAACATCTCTCTACTTTGTAATATAATCTCAAGAATAATAAAATAACCAGAAGCAACTTAACATCTATCAACGGCTTAATTAATAAAAACTCATGTATGATTTAATTATAAAATTTTTTTTAGGTGGTTTAATTAAATGTGAAAACGCCAGGTAAAGTTTTTTAACTGACATTTTAAATTTGTTTCAGAAAACATGTCATAGTAGTCGTTGATTCTTTTTTTTCAATTATATAATATCTCACTGCAAAAACATGAACGAACTGTATAAAGTGTTATTAAAAAATACGACATAAAGTTGTTGAAAATTAAAAAAAAATGCCATGACAATTATGTCATCAATAGTTTAATTCAGAATAATATTTTTAATTTGTTAAGTTATAGCGTTATATTATAACACTACTTTTACCAAAAACAATTTTTTAGTAAAGTATCTACTATTTAATTGCTACTCATATAGTATTACAAATTAAGTAATTGTTGAGTTTATTATGTAAAACAATTTTTTTTATTTGAGACATTTAGAATAGTGGCTCAAAGCCAAGAAAAAAAAATCATATGCGTTGTTGAGTAGTTTATGTAAAAATGTTTTTTTTTTGAGACATTTAAAATAGTGGCTCAAAGCCCCCAAAAAATCATATGCGTGTATAAAAATAATAATAATTAGCATAAATTAACAAATTGAACGAAACAAACGATTGCTTATTAGCATTTTAATTTTTGGAGATTATCAAAAACAAGATTGCAAAAAAAGTATTTATACGAGCAATTTGAATTAAATTTATTGGTCGAAAAAAATATAATGCTTTCAGTGAAATAAAAAATTTTATTGGAGATCCATATTTGTAGTATAAAACAATTACAGAATTTTTTAAAATTAAAATGAAATCATTAAATCCAGTAACGGAGCTACGTTAATAAGAGGGCAATAGCCTCCCCAAATTAATAATTTGTAAATTCTAAGTCTCTAATTTTTTACTTGAGTCCATCTTAATTTTCAATTTTTTCTCTCTTAATTTATATTTTTCCTGTTGTCCGCTCACAAAAAATTTAAGACCTCCAACCCAAATCTTGCGCGAGTGTATATTCATAATGATGATGATCCTCAGCTTTAAAGTTAACTCATTAAAACCAAACTACAATTACAATTAAAAATTAAATAGCTCATCAGTCATAATATAAGAAGAATATACAATGGAGGACATTTTGGTGTGAGAAATGAATATAGAGATAGAGATGGAAGAAAATATACAACCATAAATTATTACACGAATTTTATATCAAAACAATTATTCGTATAACATCATTTCTAAATATATCAATGAAAAAAAGATATACAATGAAATTTAAAATTGTACAATTAACTTCTTTCACATTCAAAAAATTTATATTTGTGTTTCAGATTTAGATGGTTGTCAAAGCCAGTCACTAAAACAGATTCACTAATAATATAAATCATTTCGTGTATAAATATATTTTTGGAAAGAAAATACATATTAGGTAGGGACAACTAAATAAATTAAATAGTGATTTCTCAGTATTTGCTTTTCTCACTAATAAAGAATGAATATATAAAACTACTCTATAGCCAAAAATTAATACACCAACCAGTAATCACTAATAAATATCTTTCCATCTATAGATATATTTCTCGAAAGAAAATAAATATCAGGTAGGTACAGCTAAATAAATAAAAGTGATTTTAAGTATGAGGAAATATAGGAGGCCAGCAATTTTTATGTTTTGCGGCCAGCACTTAACCATCAAAAGAAAAGTGAGTGATCTTCTACCGTTAAATATAAGCTCACACCATAAAAAATACTATTGATGGCCAATGAATGGTTACAAAACACAAAAGTTGCTGGCCCCTAGCACTTCTCAATAAGTATTTGCTTTTCTCACGTTGAATGAATTTTTAAACTATGCTTTAAATTTCCGCAACAAAAGAATTTTGTCCGTGTGAGTTTTTTTATAGGATTATCGAAAAGGAAACTTACAGACCACTTATATGTACATTAAAAAAAACTTACAGAATCTCTTTTTTTACAAATATTTATTATTATTATTAACGACATTAGAATGTGCGTAAGATATATATATTAGTAGGAATAATGCAATACCTTTTAGTCGAGATATACAAGAGAAACTTTACCGAGGGAAACAGCAGATGCTTTCAGCCAGGTCGTGAGGAATTCAACTCGGGAGGAAGGTTCAAAAAAAAGTTAAATACAGTAAAAAAAAACAGTTAGATCCCTGAACAAGATGGGTACAGATACAGATCCCAAACAGCAAATAATGCAATTAATTCCAAACTACTTAACAAAAATATATGAAGATGTGAATATTGAAATATTTTGGAAATTGCTAGGATTATAATTTTTGTTATTCATTTTATCTACCTAGATATTCCGAAACACCTCTCATTGTTATTCCATAATTCTAAACTCAACCAACCAAGGAGAAATATAGCAATTACAATTAACAACTCAAACTTTTCAAGGAGATCTTCCGAAAATATATGTGTGGCCTTTGTGCTATGATTATTGCATTCGTAAAGCAAAATCACAAATCACTGATGTGACATACAAAAAGTTACGATCAGTTTCTTTTCACATAATCACAACAAACACGCATAACTTTTATGTTATTAACAAAATTAGAAAGTGCATAACATACATATATTACTAGAATAATTCAATATCTTTTATGTGAAGATCTGAAGGAGAAACTGAAAAATATCAATTTCAATTAAGAAATTAGTTATTTGAAAGAAGCAACAGAGTTTATTATCGATTTAAAATTAATCAATCAAGCAATTACTAATCAATTCTATCCATCTATTAACAGTTATCAATCAATTCTAATAGAAAATATTATTTAATTCTAATCATATGGTCACATTCACAATCAATATTTTTCAATTGGCTACGATGCCTAATTAGGCAATCAATAATCGTATTGTAACGACCGAGTATATTAACAATTAACAATCAATTAGAACCACTCAACAATCAATTCAAACAATGGTGATTTCCAGTGCCCTCTAAATCAAATTTGAAAATAAGGTACATGTTTATTATTTGTATTAGCACTTTAGCATAATCATTATATCATAACAACGAAGTAAAATTAAATAACTAGATACCAATCACCAAACATTTTCTTTCGCAATTCAAAATTAGCCAACCAACACAAAATCTGATATCTGCAGAATAACTTTGGTAATTATCAAATCTCCCATACAACAAATTCACAAATTCAACTCTCACGGCAAAAAGATTAAGTAACCTTCGGTGGTCTGCCAACGGGCAGAGACAAACGACAAAATCCATGACGCAGGTCAGCGTGCAGCAGCAACATCCAAAGATGAGAGACGAGCAGCAACAACCCCCTACAGAGGCGGAGGGAGGCGCGATACACGAGAAGCCGAGAAGAGAAGGAGGACTGAGGCAGGGCGTTAGGTGCAGTGATGGCGAGGATGGGCGACAACAAGATCTGACGAGGAAGAAGCAGGAAAGCACAGCCACGAGAGTAGAAGAAAGCCGCGGCGGCGACGGTTAGCATGCGTTGGCGGCGATGTCAAGGTGAGATCCAGCGCCCAGATCTGTGGTCTGTGTGTGGCTATGTGCCGTTAGGAATTAGGAATAGAGAGAAGTCAGTGAGTCGGAGAGGCTTTTTTGGTGAGGTGGGCTCCAGAGTTCAGACTAGGGTTTTTTATATTTGCTTTAAAAAACAATTAAAATATCGAATTGGTCCGGGTTTTTCAAACACACCGGTTCACAACTTTTTATCAAACCTGTGCGGTTCACCATCATTTGCTAATGGCGAAAACATGAGGTTGTCATTTTCATGGGATGAAAATTTTTATAATTATTTATTATGTCAATATTAAATTCCTAAATAAACATGTGTATAAAATATTGGTTAGCTACTTTTTATAAAATAAATTTATAAATATATACAAGCAATTAACGAAAGTTATGTATATCCTATAATTATGGTTAAATATTTTTTCTCAATTTTTTTTTCTATTTAAATGTGACAGTTAGTCTTTTTTAAACAATTAGTAAATATGACAGTTAAAAAAATTGTTTCCAATAAAAAAATTTATATAACCAAACTTTGTATAATGTATAAATAAAAGACTACATTAAATTTTTTTAAAATTAAAAGAAAATTTATAAGAATGGATTATTAACAAATTCATATTATTTGGTTTAGTTGATGTATAATCTCTATTTTTTTAACAGTTATTACCGCGCAACGCGCGGGCAATTGGACTAGTTCAAGATGAATGATTTAATAGTTACGTGATATTTTTCACCAATATTAGTGAAATTCTTAAGAAACGGCGAGATATTTCTTATATGCAATCTTAATGGTATTTATTGGATTAAGTTATTTAAAAAAAGTTTAATTATTCTGTTGGTCTTTATAGTTTCATAAAATTTTTAATTAGGTTTCTATATTTTTTTTTTTAATTGGGTCCCTGTACCAATTTTTTTTCAATTAAATTTCTATTGGCAATAATTGGTTTAATTGTATAGGGACCAAACTAAAAAAAATTTGGTGTAAGAACTCAAATAAAAAGAAAAAAAGTGTAGGGGACCCAATTAAAAAAACAAATTGGTGCAATGACTCGATTAAAAGGAAAAGAAGTATAAAGACCTAATTAAAAATTTCGCAAAACTATAAGAACTAATAGAATAATTAAACCTCAAAAAAATATTTCTTTTATTTTGAAATTGTCTAGATTTTCAAAATGACCCCAAAAAATTGTTATATATATTTAAAACTTTCAATTTCTGATTCTTGAAACAGAATTGTCTAGATTTTTTAAAATTCTATTTTTTAACTTTAATTTTTTAAATGCTATTTTTTTTAAGGAAAAGTTCTTTGCACCTCCGACGAATTTTATATTTTTTTTATAGAGTTTGCTTAACTCCGACGAACTTCATCTCAATTTTCTCCAAAACCAACGAAACTCAAATTTAGATAACAAACATGGCTTCCTTAACAATGCTAGCGGCAATCGCAACTATTATCATCGTTTCTAAAAATACGTAGATATACGAAAATAAGGCATATTTAACAAGGATTTTTTTCTATTAAAAATTTTTAAAAAATCATTATTTTCTCAATAAAAATATGACTTATTCTTGTGTATTCCTATATACTCTGGAGACGATGATAATGGTTGCCATTGTCCATTGTAAAGTTTAAGAATTTGAGTTAGCTATTCTTTTTAGAATTTGAAGTGAAGTTAGTGTGGTTGTAAAAATTATAGAGTTTGTCGGAGTACAGCAAATTTACCCTAAATAAAAATAAAATCGTATTTGAAAAATTAAAGTTAAAAAATAAGGTTTGAAAAAAATAATTTTTTTATTTTATTTTAGAAAAAAAGCTCAATATTTTTTCTAATAGTTTATTGTATTTGTATAAAGCATTACTTTTATGTATTTATTTTAGTATAAACTTCAAAAATATTGTGGTTGATTTACATGAAACTAAAAAAAATTGATTTGGATTATATATTACAATTAGTAAATATTTTGGGTCCTGGGCTAGGTCAAACACAGACCCAACCCAAAATGCAACCATTCCCGCTTGACGCCAGTGCGTCACTGCATCTAGTATGCGCTCCATGCTCCCAGAATTCTGCTATCTTTGCCGTTGACTCAGGTGCGATATTGAAGAACTCCTGTGTTCTGGCTTCGTGGCCCTCGCGCTTCTGCTGCCATCCAATGCTTCCGACTTTGTTTGATTGATGACCTGCTGCGCGCTTCTCAGCCATCAAACCAAGTTTCTGCGTCAACCTCTCCCCAATTTCTATGGCCGCCATCCTCTCTGTCCTCCAGCACTCATCCTCCCGGGTTGCTGGCTTATCTTTATTTTCATAGTTCATACTCCTTTCTTTTTTCTTTCTTTCTTTTTATTAATCGGGATTACTCCATTCATCATCATTCACCATTACGAATTAATTCTTTATTCATAAATATCAACAAAAATAATTGATTTAAGAAATTATAATAGTATCATTATTCATAAATATCAACAAAAATAATGTTACAATCTAAAAACCCAATGTTTTGGAAGGAGAAAAATTTTTTTTTACGGAGCACTACTTCAAAATAATTATAAACTAAAACGAAAGAAAATTGATTCAAGAAATTATAATAGCATCAGTTTATCTCCCATGTATAAGCATTTTGGCTCTCGTCCCAACAATCATCATGTGTTGGCATCTCATTCTCTCCAATAAATTCACAATCGTCATCTTCATGTTCATCAACAATGGATGTGGTGACACGAAGGTTCACATCAAATGGCCAAATTCCTACGTAGCGGTCACATTTAGACATTTTCATGATCTCCTTAGCGAATTCGCATATGGAAGGCATAATTTTATTTAATAGCTCAAGTGATAAGAATGTTGAAGAAAGGGTTTCTTGCAAGTATTTAAATTTCTCTTTGTCATCATCAGTGGCAGGTTGCAAATAACTAGGAATTTTATACCAAGGAACCAAGAAGGTTTGGTTGACAGTAGTAGAAGTAAAGGAAGAGGATTCATCATCAATATATGACTTAGAAGTTGATTTCGTGACGAGTTTTCTATGTTGGATTATTTGATTGGTACAACAAAAATTGATACGGAACTGATTATAAAATAAATTTCCTTCCGTTATAGGCCATAAACATGGTTTTTTAGAACATGTGAGTTCTATTGAATAGGAGGTTGATTTCTTTGCCATGAAAGCTTACTATTAATTAACAAACTAAGTTGAGGTGAAAAATTTTGCAGGTTTAGGATCTTTTATTTTTACTCTAATATTATGGTTATATATATATATATAATGATTTTATACAACAAAATCATAAGCATTTATCTTATCTTATCTTATTAGATTATTTTAAATTTAAAATTTTTTTACTAAGTTAAATACGGAAAGATTCAGAATCTAGAATTGATTTAAAAAAAAATCAGGTTTTACTTTCATGGGTTTGCTCTTAACCTTCGATCCTCCTGTTGGGTTCGAGGTTTTCGAAGGCCTGCAACTTGAAAATCTTTGTTAATCTCAAATGGAGAAATCTGACTCATCAATACTTTATATTATTATACATGTGATTTTTCTATTTGATGATATGTACCAGTACCACTCCCTGGTTAATAACAAATTTGAATAATCAATAAATACACAGTTTTGCACCTCCTTTCCTTCTATCCATACTCTACAAAGTTAATTTGCATTCCACTTTCTTTTTATCGAATGGATTATTTTTTTATGCAATACTAGTGTATGTTTCCGTATAAAATAATACATAAAATTATATTAAAAATTTTATTAAAAAATTAAATAATATATATAGTAATTATTATTATAAATATTTTATAAAA
The DNA here is from genome assembly GCF_003086295.3 of Arachis hypogaea. Classification (NCBI taxonomy): domain Eukaryota; kingdom Viridiplantae; phylum Streptophyta; class Magnoliopsida; order Fabales; family Fabaceae; genus Arachis; species Arachis hypogaea. The sequence goes on along the minus strand of NC_092041.1, from coordinate 5,845,698 downwards.
TTATAATTAAAATCAAATTCTCAAAATTTTTAATATTAAAATGTTAAAATAATTAGTATTTGTCTTAATTAATTTGAATTTGTTAAGTGATCATCTCACTCGTCCGCTTAAACAACTATTAGGAGTTAGAATCTCGCCTTATGTATATAGCAATGCATTGGCTAACGTTAAACTCTTAATAAATGGAGTATCAATACTTGGTTAGACTTGGCAGGAGTTTCCGAATACGCGGGTACCCGACCCGTCTATACCCGGATGAAAAGGGTAATAACTTGACCAAAGTCGGGACATATTTTGCTCAAGACAGGGTATATGGTCGGGTTTAGGATGTACCCGCCTCGAATATATACATATAAACACTTTTTAGGAATTAGGATTTGCCTCACATCACAGATGATTCATAATTTCAGTCTATATTCTATAGCCATGCAAGATAAACTCAGTGATCCTCACCCAAAATTTTCTTCTTTTCGGCTTCTTCACAAAAAACCGTATAGCTCGCGTCATGTTGTTGCTGAGTCCATCGCCGCTTACATATTCACAACTTCCATCTTCCTTCACGACCAGGGACGGACCCACGTTTAATATAGAGGGGGCATTTGCCCCCACAAAATTTTTTTAAAAAAATTAATACTTATATACATATATACCACTTATTATATTATATTTGTCTCAAAATAAAATATAAATAGTTCTTTTGTATTTTATGTTAAAAATATTTTGTTAAACTTAACACATAATAATTATATTGTTAAATTTAATTTAATATGAAAAATAAATAAATACACTAAAAAAGTGATAATTAATTATATTATATTAGTTAATTAATTAATAATTAAATTAAAACTTAGTTTTCTAATTAAATACAACTTAAATTATTAGTGATTTTTTTAAAATTGTTTAAGATAAAAAATATATTATCTATGTATTAATATACTGTAATTATTTTGGTTAAAAAATTTATTTATACTATAAAAATAATAATAAGTAGATTTGACAATTAAATATGAGATAATAAAAAGTAAAATAATTGTTTAAAAATATATATAAAAAATAATATTTAGTCATGTTAAAAATAAAAAAAGTTCTTATAAATATTTTTTTATTTTAAATATTATACTATGTGTATGAAATTATATTTTTATTATTTTAAATATTATAATAATGATTGTGTGTATATTTCTAGTTCTTATCAATATGTATTAAATAGTTATTTTTTTAAATAGTTAAATATTATATCTCAATCATACTCTCGAATAAAAAGACGCTTCTACGCTCTTAGTTATATTTTTTAATGAGTTAACATGAATGATCTTAAGGTTGAGAAATTCTAAAATTTTCATCTAAAATAAAAATTTTATTTAATCAAATGATAATAAATAATTTTATTGAATTAAATTATATTAATGTGATCATTGGATGATAAAGAATGCTAGAAAAATAAATAAATAATATTTTAAGAGTATAAAAATATTAAATTGTCATTTCAATTTACTTTTTTAGTCAACGATAATAAATATCTTAGATTAATTAAATTTTTACAAAAATTATACACCTAAAACTATTTCATTTTTTCAAAAATCTTTTGATAATACAATGGTTAAATGAGAGGTTGACTATTGAGAATTGAGTATAATATTTTTAAATTCGTATTTTCAATAAAAAATATACTTAGTTCTATCCATCCTAAATAATTCTTTATTCACTATTATTTATCCATCTAAATAATTCTAACATTGATAGAATATTATTTTTAAATGTAAAAAATTTAAAATATATTTATTCTATTTCAAAAATTAATATTCATATTTAACTTAGAATTCTAACAAATATGACAAAAAATATTATATTTTTTAGTTAAAAAATTAAAATAAAATATCTATAAATATATTTTTGTACTTTAGCTTTAGATTTTTCAAAAAATTTGCTAAGTTAATGGAATCAAATCATATATTTGTATTTATTTAAAAATTTAATTCATTATATTAGTAAATTAATTAAGTAATATAAATTATTTTAGATATTAATCATATATTTGTATTTATTTAAAATTTTTTAATATAATTAGCTTTAGAAATATTATATAAATTATTTTTATATTTATTTTTCTGTGCGTATATAATATTTAATTAACACATTAAGATATATATAATATTTTGTTAATACATATATAATATAAAGTGATTTACAAATTATTTTATTGAATATTATAAATTAGAGTAATTTATAAATTATTATTAATTCGTATATAATGTATAATTAAATTTAATAAATTCAATTAGAATAAACAACAAATCTATTCTTTTGATTTCAGACTTTATAAATAAATAAATTAATTAACTAATATAACAAATTACAATTAATGTAGTAAAATTAATTAAGTAATATATATTATAATAAATTATATTAATATTTAAATATCTAATCAAATCAATTAACTGATATAATTAAGTCACGGTAATAAATTATATTGAATGAGTTAAAATAATTAAATCGAAAAATACTCTCTGGAGCATGCCACGTCAGTTCCATCATTAAGTGTAGATATCCGATTTTTATATAATAAAATAGATATTGGTCAAGTGTTTTTCCTTTTTTTTTTTTCCTTGTTTAATAGGTCAATTTAAAGGCAACTTTAATAGGTCAATTTAAAGGCAACTAGTATTTAGTTTTTCCTTTTTTTTTTTCGTTGTTTAATAGGTCAATTTAAAGGCAACTTTAATAGGTCAATGGCAACTAGTATTTAGTAACAATATATAATGAGGAGTGACCAGCAATTTTTGTGATTTATAACCATCAAATAGTTATTAATGATGATTTTAATGGTGTAAGATTGATGTGAAATTTTATCCAATGGCTCATGATGAGTTTAAAAAACTCCAAATTAATATAATGATGATCAAACATTATTAATATTATTTAAGAAATTATTAATTTGATTTCAGCTTCAAATTAATTGATTAATAATTTTTATTTTTGTATGCAGAATTTTGGTCATTGGGTTTAAGCAACAAAAAAGCCCAATATAATGATAATATTCAACTTTGTCCAAATTTGCTATATAATATGAAGCTGAATTATTTTATTAACATGAATTGGGCCAAGAAAGTTTGGTGCAGCCCAAAATCATTGTGATTAAAAGACCAACATTATGGTCCAAATTAAAAGAAAGAAGAAAACAAATGCTGCATGCTTCCCACGGACACCAACTCACTCCATAGTTGGAATTCAAATTTTGAATTAAATGGATTTAATGAATGTCTTGGTATATGGAAAGAGAAAATATGATTTGATGGCATTTAATGAGTTATGCACGTTACAAGGCAAAAGCATGGAAAGTGGGTTTTAATTCATTTTAATTGATTTTAATCAATATCACTCATTACTTTCATAGCTTTTCTTTTTACTACTCTCTCTTCTCTCTCTTTTTATTCGGTCACCTCACTGTCAGAAAAGAAGATGGTAGAAGCAAATAACCAGAAGAAGGAAGCAGAAGCTAGGCATGGGTAATGTAATCACAACTCATTTTTATTTTCTTCTTTAATTACATTGCAAGCTTTTCTCTGTTCTCTTTCCTCTCTCTTTCGGTCTTGTCTAGCAGGTAAGGAGGGATGAAGCAAGCTATCAGAGAAGTTAGTTACAAGGAAGAGGCCATTGTGATGATGGCATCAAGAAAAAAAAAAATCTGAAGTATGTAGTGGCTAAGATCTTTACCACAAAAGGTAAGATGTGGTGAAGTAATCTTAAGTTCTCCATAACCAAAAATGGTGGAGATCCATTCGGTCAGAGAAAGAAGATCCTTGGAGGGATGACTTGTCTCAGCTTTTGATCAACCACCACAGGAGGTAGCTACTGTAGCTACGTGGGGGAAGAGACAGAAGTTAGAGCAGAAGAAGCTGTCATCATCAAGAACTCATCAAGGGCTAGGAATTCTTCTTGGAGTGCAAGTCAAGATGGAAGGCCCGGATTGATGAAGATTGGTGACAAGGGAAAGACACAAAGGTAATTGCATGTTGGATTTTACATTCGGTTACCTCTCCTTTCTCTCTGGCCGAACTAGTTTTTGGTTTGAAGAAGAAGAAAATTAGCTCGGTTCAACAGTTTCACCCTTGGAGGCTTCCCCTTCTATAAATAAGGGAGAACAGTTAGGGATTGAAGTAAGGAGTGAGAGCACACATTCAGGTTCTCATAGCTCTTGGAGCTGTTTATTCTTCTCCTTCATAGCTTTCATTGAATATTTGTTTTTCTCAGTGAGTCTGTCTGTGTTTCATTGGTAAAAGGCAAAATATGAGATTTTGTAAGAAAAAGCCAATGAGTGGAAAAAGGCAGAGAGTTAAAGAAAAAACCATTATTATCTCAGAAATTTTTTGTATGTATTTCTGTTTTGTTGTGATGATCCTGAGGGAATTCCCTTACAAGTTGGGTTAACACTTTGCGGTTGAAAGCTAGATTGAGGTCTAGTTAAGTTCAGGATTGGGGATAGATTCTAGACTTGTCCCGGATAGGAAGGGTAGTTCCTAGGGAGAATTGATGTCTGTAATCTGCTGATTATAGTGAAATTCCATCATTGTTGTGATGGAGACTGGATGTAGGCTGCACTACACTTAGCAGCTGAATCAGGATACTTTTGGGTGTGATTCTCTCTTTCTACTCTATTCAAATTCTAATTCTATTCGTAGGAGACACAATTGAAAAATATCTCCTCATTGGTCACGAGACAAAAAAAAGTCTCTTGACTAGTGACGAGACAAAAAGCAAAAATATCTCCTGAAATGCTTTTAAAAGGACAGCAAGATTTATTCACCAAAAAAGGGGTTAAGATTCAACCCCCTTTCTCTTAGCCACTGATGACATCAGCTCACTTTTTTTTGCTGGTTATATGCTGACCAGAATTTAATAAAATTGTTGGTCCCTAAACTTTTTCATATATAATATATTATATAACGTGTGATACAAACTACCAATTATATATATTATTACTAGAATAGTCAACTCAAAAAATTTATAACTAGTAAATATGGTTATAAATTTAAAGAGACAAGTTAGAAGAGTCGGAGTTTCTATATCCTCTCAACTAGTAATATAGTATGATGATGATATGAAATTATGAACAGATTATTACTATTCAACAAGCGTGCCATCATCATGGGATCTCTCGTCAGTAAAGATTATGATCAAGACATCAAGTTTTGAATAAACCCACGATCATCGTGCTTTATACCAAACAACTAGACATATGCTAACTTAGCCAAAGCCCAGAGATTTAAATTCGGATATAATGGAACTAACGCGTTTGACCATCTTTATTTCCATGTTTTACTAAACAAAGCTGATTCTACTTACCATACACTAATAATTTGCTTTGCTAGCAACGTAGGGGACCTGATCTGCTTTGCTTCAACTACGAATAAACAATATACCTCACGTCCAATTACTGAAACCCAACCAATCATAATATGAACAAAACATAACTGTGCACGAGCGTCTTCATTGATATATAATAGCGATCACGTGCTGATATATTATAATATATTGATATATAACATGAAAAATAAGAGAGAAAAAAAGTTATTTAAAATGGCTATACAACGAAATACAGTGTAATAGAAGCAGGAAAGACAGAAATAAAAAAGAAAACCTTGATTTTGTGTGAAGAAAGCTCATGACCCCTCAACTCTCGAGCATTTGATTGTTATATATTTTAAGGCAAAAAATGAGCGCGAGATAGTGTGTGCTAAATTAACCTGGATTAAGGAGTCACGGGGCAACCGAGGGCAGTAAGAAGTTGTTGGGAGTTTTGGGCTTCACAAGATGAGCAAGAGTGACGTCTGCCTTGTTAGCGCTAGGAACTCCCTCTCGGAAGGGAATCTCAAACAGCAAAGATTGGTACAAACATACTTCATCTTCCTTGCAATAGTAAACCTGAAAAATTAATATATATTATTTCTCATCGAAGATCAATCAGATTGTCCATCACCACAGAAGTTATATGAGGTGATGGATTTATAGTTCTAGCACTAAAATACACAAACAAGCTGCCATTGCTTCTACCAATATTTCTGGAATTAACATACATGTTCTTGCTTTAAGGAGGCATACCTTGCAATTAATTCTACCCATGGAAGCCGAGTTAGATAACCTCTTAAAGCGAAGCGTTGCTGATCCTTCTGAACTAAGGAATCCGTCCAAAGGATCAATGTTTACAGCATCCGCAGGTTCGGTATCAGCACTAAATCTACTGCGTGCTTCCTGCAATGGAATTTTAGGGGCAGTTGTCAATGACATATCTAACATCTAACGCCTAATGTACGCAAATAGTTGGATTAGTGTTTGAAAGAGAGAAAACTGACGAGCACCTTTGAGAAATGATACTCATTTGGTAATGCAATATCAATATACAAGTTTCCCTCATTTGATGAAATAGGATCAATCATAATAGTCATTGTGTCAGCTGATGGTCGTCTTCTGAGGCGTTTCAAAGATCTTGATTTCGGTTTAGGAGGCTGAAATCCTTTAAGCTCTAAAGTATGAAGCAAAAATTCATCACTTATCAAATCCAGATATCGGATTAAGCTGTTATTTGTATCTGCAATAAATAATCGCCCTGAAAATGAAAACCAAAAATATTTTATACACAAGTGAGCATTTTATACCGATTCATTCTAGACAAGAGTAGGTGCACATCCCCAAATTTCATGAGCAAGATATGTACTACAAGTAGCGAATATATAATGCCATAGCATGCATGATGAGATGGCAAATATGTACATTACAATTAATGACAACCATTGCCAGGAACAATAATCCAGCAATACTCTGTCACAACAACTAAATAACAGGTCAAGCTATTTCCCATAAAGTAAAAGCATTGTCTTTGTGAAAGATGAGGAAAGAAAATCTTGATTCTTCAATATCACATGAATGATCAGTAATCAGGATCAAGAGAAAGTTAGCAAAAGGCTACATTCCATCTGCTAATCCTAACCGTACTTGAATAATTCGTAATTAAGATTTGATCTCTTCATATATCTACATACACATATGAAGGGCATAATAATAAAGAGTTGGATTAATTGCACCAAAAATCACATTACCATTCCCTTCAACAATCCCTGCTGGTTCAGATAGCTGCAAGAACAGTGATAAATGTATTAACATAGATTGCGAGCTATTATGTACGGAAGAATTCATTAATTTTTCATGATTCTGCTCATGCTTGTTTGCACGGACATCCAAATTGGGAACATGAAAAACATCTTGATATATCTTGAAAGAGTTATGAGAAGGTTTGTGTAAGTATAAGAAAACAGAACCATGCAAGTATGTGGATGCTATATATAGTTATATCATAAAACATATATGAATTAATAAGACTAGCACAGTTTATTATGATATTATCTTAGACATCATAGCTTTTACCATTTTCCTCCTTCAGAAAAAAGGCAGGAAATAAGATAACATCCTCAAAGAAATGAAGAGAAAAGAAAAACTACAGTAAACCACATAAACAGGATAGAATAAATAACCCAAAACCTGTCTCATAATTTCACTAAGGCATTACTATAACTAAACAACATCAATACCTTCGTAGACTGTGGTGACTCTAAATGTCTATGGTCATTAAACAGCTTAAAGAACAATTAAAAGAATGAGTGCATTTGATATTTTATGGTTGAATGCTGCTTTTCACAAAATTTAATTTATAGTGCTTGAACTGTGATCATACAACCTATGTGCTACATAAGAGTCTACAATATAATTTAAATGATTCTGTTGTTGCCAAAAAACCAAATAGTTAGTTCCACTCTTAGGATGTACATGGATGCGCTGATGTGAAAGAGAAAAGGATCTAGCAGTGTATCCAGCATTACAACCATTATAAAAGAGGAAATAAATTGTAATTTGTCTGCTTACAACTCGGGGGCTATTTCATAGACAAAAGGCATAGAATATTTTACCAACCTGAGACGTCAAAGCTGTTCCATCCCTGAAACCAGCTTTTCCTGTTCCTGCAATGCTGCTAACTCTTTTACTAGTTGGATCATACTTCTTGATCTGAAATATTGAAAGAAAACAGAGAGAAAGGAAAATAGGAAATTCTGTTATTGAGTATTTCTCAAATGCCAGGCCAACCTATTATTGAACTCATGTTTTTTATGTGAGTTATAACATTTATGCTTCGAAACCTTCAATAGTAACTGTAACCACATAGGAAGGTTACTGTAGTTTCTGACAATTGAAAAGCTTAAAATATTGATTCCTAATACCAACATGCATTGAGCGGTCAACAAAAATAATACATCAACAGCGAGAAAAGGGTAAGTATTAAACTTCAGCAAGAACTAGGATAAAATAAGAAAATGTTGAAATATATATTAAAATGTTGCTGTTTCCTCTAAGATATAAGCATGCTAAAACCAGACAGAATTATCTACCTTGTGATTGTAGCTATCGGCAATATAAACTTCACCATCTTTTGCACATGTAACCCCCAATGGATGTTGAAGGAGTACTTCAGAGCCTATTCCATCTTGATCACCAAACTGCAAAAGTTTGAGGCATAAAGGTAGGTTACCAGGAGAAAGGAATTCTAAAAAAGGTTAAAAGGTTAAACTTTTGTGCAGCTGTGCATAAAGATGAAGAACACACGTATCATAAAAAGCCTAAGCTCATCTACAGGAATGTTTTTTTACCTTCTAATAGGCAAATTTAATTTAAGAAGAACAAACTGGGGGACCAATTTAAGTAATGAATATTAAGGCATGTAATTGGCTTATGGAATCACATAAACTACCTTAAACAAATTATCTGGGAAGATTGGGTCACCACCAGCTATCAGACGAGATCCTCCTGTTTTCAGATCAACAACTCGGATAGAACTACTCTCACTATCAGCAACGTAGATCTCCGTTAGATCTTATCAAACAAATTCATGGAGAAGAACTGTTATTATGAATGGCATTTGATGTAAATTTAAGTTCAAGAAAATTTCTCTGCAACATCTTACCTTGAGAGAATGAAAGACCAGAAGGTTGTGCAAATGACGAACTTGTAGGACTATCTCAATCCAAAAAATAAAAATAAAAGAATTAGAAGTTGTTCAGTGCTTCTAGAAGAAAGACCACCAAACAGAATTCATGAAAATAAACTGCACTAAATACTTTCAAAACCACAATCTAAGGAATCATAAATATAATACCTGTCTTGGCAAAGAGTGAAAAACTAATAATAAAGTCAACACTGACGTTAACATCAGTTAGGTATCCCTTGAAATCCTGACGATGAAAATTTCAGTGATGAGTTTTTCGCATAAAGCTTCTCACCAAAATTTTCACCTCAGTTTTTAAAGGGGGATGAAACTGACCCTTCAATTGTAAATTTTGAGAAAGAAAATCTAAAATTGAGTTTACTTTGTCAATAAATTTTCAGCAAGCCATCACTCACAGCTATGTTCAAGATTTGCAACAATTATTTCTTAGAGTAGCAATTTCAACTCGAAAGTTATAAAAAGTGCTCCGTGGAAAAGGGTACACTATCCCCAACATACTACACAAAAATCAAACCAAATTCTGAGGATAAATAAATTATGACATCATATAGATAGCATAGATAAACATAACACATACTCTAGTTCATTCAATCCAAACAATTGATAATGATGGAAAGATCAAATAATCACAGTCAAGATGTTGAATCCACGTTCATAGTTAAAGTACAGATGCATTATTGAAGCAGTCAAAGTCAATATACAATTAGATGGAATTCAGCGAGAGATATCAAATTTGAACAGTTTAATTGTGGAACATCCTAGTATAGCATCAATATATGCATAACAGCTGCATAGTAGTATCTTATATCCTGAGCATCATGCTAGAAGTGATACCTTGATCCATTTAGATTTCTTTCATAACCATCGCCACTAAAGACTTTCGTAATTCCGTCCAATATATTGTGCTCCCAAATCTGATGTTGGCCAGCCATTGCAATATAAATTTTCTCTTCAACTGGATGAAAGCAGACATCCCAAGGGGAATTGAGAAGCTGAGAAAAGTGGGCAAAAGTGAGGAATCTAACCTTGTGGTCTGGTCCATTTTAGATTCTTTCTATCAATAAGTAAATGTCACTCATTCTCAAAATTTATTAATTAATTTGTATTACCTGAGTGTCTCCTTTTCCTCCTCCAATATAATCAGAGCCCTTGGTCCCATTTCCAGCAAGAGTACGCACTTTCTCATTAATGAAATCAATTTCCCTTTAAAACAGATCTAACATATGTTAGACCCAACATTGAAAAAATCTGTTGTTGTAATTGAAAGTAATAAATTGATCCACTACTTCTGTTAACACCTAAAACTATGATTCAAAATGAGTGCTTCTCTAAAATGCATTTGTGGGATTAAAAAAAATTGTAATTTTTTTAGGTCACTAAAGTTCATGAATCTTTTGAGAATGAAACCATGTGTATATTATTAATTTCAAGATTTTGAATCAGATATGACATATAGACATATAGTTCACAAAGCAAGAGTTCCTCTACTGTTGTCTATGACTAAATTCACCATTTTAACACCAACGATTGCTGTAACATAGATCATGAAGATTACTTTCAGACTATTACTATTCTGATTCTATCACATACCTCAAAGCATGGTTTTCAGTATCTGCAACATAAACGATATTTTTCTTTGCATTATAAGCAAGGCCCTAGAAACAAGAGCAGAAAAAGTAATATATCACTGTTGAGACTGAGGAAACTGTAGAGTAATCACCAATCTCAGTTCGCCATAACGATGGCACAACCACTCTAAATCTAAATAACACTTTATCTTGATTTTTATTCCCCCCCCCCCTCCCCCCCAAATTCCATACCTGAGGTCGGTTAAAGGTGGCATCATCAAATGAACCATCCTGCAGACCTTGCTCCCAACTGCTACCAATTTGTACAATGAAGTTCCCATCAAGGTCGGTAACCACCTGAATACATTTTGGGATTTGAGGTTTAATTTGAAGTTGAGAGAGAGAGAGAGAGAGAGAGAGCACCCACTATACGGTTATGGTTGCTGTCAGAAATAAAAAGCCTGTTGTTGAGGATATCAATTGCTAGCTTTCCAGGGAACTTCAATGGAGATGCTGAAAGCCGAGGATCATTATCTTTCTCCAAATTCAACGTAATTGGTGTATTATCCAACAAATTACGTTTTCCATAAAACATCAGTGCTGCCTCCACAAAATCATCAAGATCCTTTCCAAAACAGGAGCAATGCAAAACTTTTTTAAATCACCACACTGTAATAAGCTTAATAGCTATAACAAGAATGACTACAAGTATCATTATATCTCAATATTATATTTCACTAATTCAACATATCAATTTGAATCAGTACCTTCTTGTGACCTTCTCCAGCAAGTTGTGCTAGGAGCTTACCATTGGGGCCAACGACAGCAAATGTTGGCCATGAATTTATGCCTAACTTGCGCCAAAGATACATGTCATTATCATTCACAACCTACAAATGAGTCAAAATAGAAATTCGATAGAACAAGTTTTGTTAATCATGTGTTCAGGAGTACTAAAGCATTAAAATTAACAGTAGTGCAACAATAAAACAAAATAGCAGCAGAATAACCATGATATATCAGTTCTTCATAAGCAGAAGAGGATAAAGACCTGATAATATTTAAAAATGTTAAATTTCAAGTAAAAGAATATGGACTTTGAAATACTAATTGAATTCCAACTTTTGTCGTACCGGATGAGTGATATCATAGCGTAGAACTGCATTACGAATGGCTTCAGAATCTTTCTCATTATCGAACTTCGCAGAATGAACACCCACAACAATGAACTGGATATATAAAGCATACATAAAATTATAACTTCATGTTTTCAATGTCAATAATGACTGGCCACCTTCATACAGAAGAAAACTGAACAAACAGAGAAAATTTTAAGCTCATCATGAAGTGCTTTTAAATTGGTCTAGAAAAATTTTATAAAGCAGAAACGCAAATGCAACATTTTATATCCAAAATATAGAAAAATGAAATTTAAAATAAAATTACCGGCATATCTTTGAATTTCTTCTCCAAAAACTCTAGGTCTGGTAAGACATGCATACAGTTTATACAACAATAAGTCCAGAAATCCAGGACAACAACTTTTCCTTTCAGATCCTGTCAAAAGATAGAATCACAATCCAATGAGTTATTGCAAATCTTTTATTTGGATTATAACACAAGCTGAAGAAAGGTACCCTGCGAAATTGTAGTGGAGCTGTATTCAGCCAATCAAGTTTCGATGGAAATTCTGGAACAATCTGAGTGTTTCCCCTTGAACAGTAAAAAGAAATTAACGACAAATATCAAATTAGAACTTCTCATTTACAAGCCACAGTTGCTCACTCATGGGCTAAATGCCAAAACTTCAACATTCAATCTCCACTTCTTTTTCCAAATAAGGAGATTTAAACATTATCTGTGATTAATTGGGATCATATTCTGTATATTCTAAATCAGCAGAAATTGAAAATATAGAGATCCTTATATGCTCTAACTACCTGCTCTCTAGATCAGTTATGTAATTCACAAATTGCTGGACCCTATCATCTCTTGAATCACCTGAGAGCAAAAAGCAATAACTATTCCTCTTAATTCATTTTCAGTATTGATCCAAAAAACACAAAGATTGGGGTTACCAATAAAATGAGCCAATGCCAACATTTTGACCAAGGATTTAATTTATGCAATAAGTTCTGAGGCTGACTAGTTCTTTGACACGACCATAAAGCTTTGCACTTATGAATGAAAGGTACATTTGAAACTCATTAGAGATGAGATATTTTACCCTTATCAAACATGTTAAAGTTTTGAACTGGGTAGCCTTTTAAGATTTTATAACTATACATAGTGACATCATGCTCTAAGATGCAAAAATAGATAAACTGGTGAAAGTCTGTGACATCATCAAATATTCATTTCAAGGCATACATTACCTTCTTTCTGTTCCATGGATGGTTGGGTGACTCCAAACAACAGATTCCATATTGCTTTGGGTGAAGCATATTGCATTGCCTGTGGTATAGCGGTTAAACAGCTAGACATGATTGACTTCCATATCAATTGTATTGTATGTATACCATGTATACTGCTACTCAGTTTAATTGTACCTTCCAGTTACTAATTGTGAAAACAAGGCAAGAGATAGCAATACCAAGACTCCCGAATCTCATTATATCGCGCCGAGAACCCTGTAACCTGCTCATAAATTATTTCTGCACCCTCATGATAATAAATCAACAAAAACTCAGGTTGCTGTACGAAAAAATGAAAATAATTTCATGGTATAAAATTACATATACAGAAAGCCACGGTTCTTCATATAGGAGAACATCACCAATGATGCTAATTATGCTTATCATACAAACTTATTTTTGAAGAAAATATTTAGTTTTCAGAACATATGAATGGGAAGAAAAACCACACAACATAAAACTATATTACCCTTCAGTTGGGAATATTCCCTTGTCACTACCACTGATAGTTTTTCTAGCTCTATCATCTTTTTCAACAGCAAGCATAGCAGAGGAAGATTGTGCAGAATCATTTGATGTTTCAGATCCCTGAACCCTCTTATCTGCAATGGCATGTCTACATAAGACCTCACACAACATAATATCTACACTCTTGAGCAGTATCCAAGAACAATTGTTAGAAAACAGCTAATCCTGAGATGTACTTTGATAAAGCAACAACTATAATATATTAAGTGATTCAACCAGTAATAAACAAAGCATCCTGCAATAAGAGATATTTCTCATACAAGGAGCACTCATTCGACGATCACAGTTCTTAAGTTATAGGACAAATGTGGTTTTACCTTTCTACAGCAAAGATGATAATAAGAAATTAAAGGGATAACAAGTTTTACAACAAACTCCCAAGACTACATACTATATCCAACAGAGCCTCCACTGAGAATGTCATCAAGTGAAATATTTCCTATGTCATCTCGGATGAGTGATGGACCAACAGATTCCAAAGCCTCATCTGACAACGTAGTTCTAACAGCTATGCATCTGCAAACAATAAACATGACAATATATATAAATTTCACTTCTTAAAAAGAATATAACCATAACAGTGATTTTGAAGTCTAGAAATTAGTTTGACTTGATAGGTTCACATCTTCATGCAGCAATTAAAAAAAATACATTGATCAGTACATACCTCATTTGTGCAGTTTTAGCAGCCTGAACTCCAGCTAGTGCATCTTCTATAACTATACACTGGGAAAAGGTTTAAGCATATCAACTAATTCTATATTGATAAAACCTTTCAGTAAAGCTTAATTGATGTATACAGTCAGTACTCATGAGACTCGGTGAACTAAAATGACAGGCTACCTATTACCTACTTAGGTATTCCAGATGCATTTCCACAGACCCTAATAATAGTTCTAGGGTTATGCTTGTCAATTGTTATCTATATATTTTCGGTATCCTAATTTACAACAATAAAACAAAGCCACCCTGCAAAATCTATGAACAAACAAATATGCAGCATGAATATCTAATGACAAGCTCAATTAATCTAGTAATGTTAGTAGCAAATACCTCACTGGGAGGCACATCCAATATTTTTGATGCAGCTAAGAAAATATCAGGAGCAGGTTTCAAATTCTCAAAAGCATCTGCAGACACAATTGCATCAAACCTGAAAGAATAAATACTGGTTTTCAGTAAGGGCATCATGGATATGGAAGTACATGTTAATATTGAAGTCACGTTGATGAAGCCTATCATGAAATCAGACGAAAATGTAGGCAGTTTGTACTTCGTTTAAATTAAACACAGAATTTGGCATATAATATCCTATGGACTTGCGTTGTATCTCAGATTATTATGGTTTGATGCTTCAGTGCATAAAAAATTGATGAAATTAAGAACAAATTTTGAAAAAGAAAAAATATTCCATACTTTTGATTATTAATAACAATTAAAGGGTAATATCTGCAAAGGTATTCATCAAGTTGTTTGGAATTTTGACTTACAATGACAATGGCAAACCAGCAGCAGCTAGATTAGCATCAACTTTTATGCGATCAGCACTAGATGCAACAGCCACCTTAATGCCTTTGCTTTTACACTGTTATATGTCCGTGTGTCCTTTCTTAGTTGATTGATGAATCAGCAACGCAATAAAACATGGTGATCGTGATTTGTTTTACATACCTGAGAAATAAGTTCACTGGCACCAGGAAATCCTATTCCGGAATCTGGTTTGGCATACTGAGATAAGTACAAGACTTTAGGCAATAACAACATTAACATGTAGAGTAAAAGAAATGAAAAGCTGCATCTAGTGAGATATAAATGGTTTACCTTATCCAAATATATTTCAAAGAATCTCTTTTTTGCAGCTTCGGTATCAAATCCTTTAACTCCCTTAACAGAGGCAACACCTCCCAGAAAGTTTGCTTCTCCTTTCATGTTCAAAGAAGTCATGAATAATACAAATGATTAGAATTCAAATAACCAACTCATTTTCAACAAATGGTGTCTGACAGATAACATCATTATATGTCTGCATGTATTCATTTCAATCTTTATGCCTTTTTAAGGTGTAAGCAAGAAAGAACCACAACAAACCGAAATACAAAGAGTAACTTAAACCGCATTAGCATGAATGAAGATTGGTAATTCCCGTGGAGACAAAGAATATGCATTAAATTAGCTAGTCAACATCCATGCTTAGCTAATCACTACTGAGTCCCATATTCTCATCGTTAAGCACGTTTATATGATACAAATTGACTGTCCTATCAAACACAGTAGCTCGGAATGAAGTCACCAAATGATCTCAATGCAGCCAGAAACTGAATCACATACTAAGAAGTTTCAAAAAAAAATTAAAAAACAAAAAAAAAAGATGAAAAATCTAGACACTAATCCAAATTATTATAAGCAGTTATAGCAAATTAGGAACCATTCCCAGCCTGAGAGCACATGTTCTACCGGAAAGCGGAGATTGAGCCAGAGGGTTTAAATCAACAGAAAACAGAATTAGGAAGAGTACCTGTTCCCATGAATGGGACGAAGTCATCGACGGTGACTTGGACGCCCATCTCGGCGAAGACATCAACAGCGGCTCTTCTAGAAGGTTCCTCGCTGTTGCAGAGCACACCGTCCATGTCAAACAACACCGCAGAGACCTTTCCCCACTCTCCTCCTTCAGCTCCACTAGTCGCGGCAACATCCTTCTCTTCGACCTTGACGCAAGCTTTCACAGCAAAAGTAAACCGTGGAGTCAAAAGAAGGCAGTTGGAATTCGATCGGCAACGGAGGACTCGAGAATAGAAGGAAGACGAAGAAGAAGGTGTGAGTGGTCTGATAGTAGAGTTGGAGAAGACGACGTTGGTTGTGGCGGTTGGTGTGCGAGATAGAGAGTAGGCAACTGTTTCGAATAATGCCATCGCAATAGAATTCAGTTACGGCTGGAAGAGTTTGTTGGGAATGTCATGCAATGAAGAGTGGGTGATCGGATGGTGTGGTGCAGTGTTGGGAAATTGCGAGTGTCAGGTAACAGAATTTTCGCGGGTACCTTATCCACTTCTTGACCACAATATTTTGTTTCTCTTTTTCTAATTTTTTTTTTTTTTTTTTTTTTTTGGGTGGAAGTTTTGTGTCCATGGATGCATGCTCCTGTTGCTCCATTAGCTGCGTGTCTGAAATCTAAAGTCAAGACCGGTCCACAAGGAAAGGAGCCAAATACATGTATGAATCATCGATAGGAAGATGGCAAAAACAACCTTTTTTTTAGTTATTTATTTGTTCATAATGAAAAAATATATTTTAAAAAATATATATTATTAATAAAAGTATAAATTATAAATAAAATTAAAGATAAGAAAAGAAATACTTATATTAATAATTTTAATTAATAATAATTTAAATAGCATTGAATTTTTTACATTTATATAAAATAATTTTGAGTAATACCCCAAATAGGTCTCCAAAAAATTTACTATCCGACAGTTTTGTCCCCCACAAAATTTAACTAAGATTTCGACCCTGAGGTTCTCAGATATCCCCCAAATACGTCCCCAAAACTGTTTGATCCGGTTAATGTGGTGACGTGTCAGGTTAACTGTGACATGTCACCTTTAGGACATTTTGGTCCCCATCCACGCTGGACAAAACGACGTCGTATTGGAACCAGGGGCAAAACGACGTCGTTTTGGAGAGGACAAATTCGTCCCCACTTAGACAGAAAATGCAAACGGCGTCGTTTTCATGTGGGGAACCTATTTGTCTTATAATAGTATCTTAGGGGACCTATTTGACCTATAATTCGTGATGTTAAAAGAATCTATATTTACTTCAACACAAACCTTAAAAACACATTGACATTGGTCTGTTCATTTATCAAAATGGTAACATAAACCTAAGAATGCAAATATGTTAACCACACAAATATTTGGCTTCAATAGCAACACAAACCAAATCAAGTCAAAAGAAGGTTTATTTTCTTCAACATAAACTAAACGAAATCATTCTAAACAACATAACGTCTTCTTCCTCCAACATAACAAAAGGTAGTAACATAACTAAGATAACAACTTTCACATTAATTCTTAGAAGCATCATTTCTTGAAAGACTGGTTCAACCCTCGTGTTGGAATGAATTTGAAAAACTTAGATACTGTGCCACTGGTTGCAGCTAATATTGTCTCAGCAGTAACACCCTCCGAATTCTTGGCCCTAATTACTGTCTCCTTTGGACGTCTAAAAGAAAGCTGAGCTTGGCCCTAAATACTATTTATTCCAAGCTCAGCTTTCTTTTAGACGTCTAAAAGAGACAGTAATTAGGGCCAAAAATTCGGAGAGTGTTAGTGCTGAGACAATATCAGCTGCAACCAGTGGCACAGTATCTAAGTTGTTCAAATTCATTCCAACACGAGAGTTGAACCAGTCTTTCAAGAAATGATACTCCTAAGAATTAATGTGAATAACAATACTGTTTATTCCAAACTCAGCTTTCTTTTAGACATCTAAAGGAGACAGTAATTACGGCCAAGAATTCGGGGAGTGTTAGTGCTGAGACAATATCAGCTGCAACCAGTGCCACAGTAACTAAGTTGTTCAAATTCATTCCAACACGAGGGTTGAACCAGTCTTTCAAGAAATGATGCTTCTAAGAATTAATGTGAAAGTTGTTGTCTTAGTTATGTTACCACCTTTTGTTATGTTGGAGGAAGAAGACGTTATGTTATTTAGAATGGTTTCGTTTAGTTTATGTTGAAGAAAATAAACCTTCTTTTGACTTGATTTGGTTTGTGTTGCTATTGAAGCCAAATATTTGTGTGGTTAATATGTTTGGGTTCTCAGGTTTATATTACCATTTTGATGAATGAACAGACCAATGTCAATGTATTTTTAAAGTTTGCATTGAAGTAAATATAACTTCTTTTAACATCACGAATTATAGGTCAAATAGGTCCCCTAAGATACTATTATAAGACAAATAGGTCCCCCACATGAAAACGGCGCCGTTTGCATTCTCTGTCTAAGTGGGGACGAATTTGTCCTCCCCAAAACGACGGCGTTTTACCCCTAGTTCTAATACGACGTCGTTTTGTCCAGCGTGGATGGGGACCAAAATGTCCTAAAGGTGACATGTCACAGTTAACCTGACACGTCACCACATTAACCGGATCAAACGGTTTTGGGGACGTATTTGGGGGATATCTGAGAACCTCAGGGTCAAAATCTTAGTTAAATTTTGTGGGGGACAAAACTGTCGGATAGTAAATTTCTTGGGGACCTATTTGGGGTATTACTCAATAATTTTTTTAAAATCTCAATTTTGAAATAAGTTTTATTCAAAAAAATTTAAAAATAAATAAAAAATACTAATTAGCCATAAGAATCAGTATATTAAAATATAAATCTTTAAAAATTAGAGAAAAATATTAAAAAAATTAAAAAATTATAAAAAAAACTCAACTCGTAAAAATTATTAAATTCACAAAATAAAAATATCAAAAGAATAATAAATAAAAGCAAAAAAATAATATTATAACATTTATAAAAAATAATAAAATAAAATAATCTTCTAATAAAATTTGTGTTAAAAATTTAAATTTTAAACAAATTAAGAAATTGGTATTTCGAATGTTGGTGATCTATCGAGCTTATAGCAACTCCTAATACCGATGAGTTACTTGATTGGAAGAGTTATATGTTGACTTG
The DNA here is from genome assembly GCF_003086295.3 of Arachis hypogaea. Lineage (NCBI taxonomy): Eukaryota > Viridiplantae > Streptophyta > Magnoliopsida > Fabales > Fabaceae > Arachis > Arachis hypogaea. Next base: position 5,826,448 of record NC_092041.1, on the reverse strand, counting down.
AGTTGAATATCATGTGTGGGAACACCTACAAAAAATGCTTCATATTTAAATCAAAAGCGAATCTTAATAATATGATAAGAAAAAGTAAAAAATAAGTAAAAAACAGATAATCCTCCTGTGTGTTATTTTAGTTGTTTATATAGAGTGAGAGTCCATTGTGGTATTTTTGAATTACGCTGAGATCCTCAGTGAGTTCCGTGCATATCGCTATGTAAATTATTTTTATTGAGTTATAATTGTTATTTAACTTGAAACTTATTATGTGTCCAAGCCTATCATTTCTATTGCGAAGGTATGATGTACATATGAATTGTCTGTGTGTCAACGGCTTTGCCTCTGTTCTAATTGTTTTTTGTTTGGTTTTTGTGATTTTGCCTGGATCTTTTGTTATCTTTTTAGTAGCTTTCATGTTGTTTCAGCTACCTCCTCTTCGTAGCCTTCTTTATGTTTCTTCTATATCTAAACTTGTTTTCCTTTCTTGCTTATTTTCCATTTGTATTGCTAGGCCCTACTCCATCCTTTCTAAGCCTTCTTTGTCTTTGAATAATTATCCAAGACACAAAATTGTCCTCTTGAATCATGATTTGTTTGCAAAGATCTTTTGCTATTGCTGTAGCTTCCTTTCTTCTTTATGTTTTTCCAGCACCTTTTTGAGTGTCCTTTTCTTCATTTCAAGTTGTATCTTCTCTGGTGCCTTCATCTTTGTTGGTAGTTTTTAGCTTTTCTTTTTAGATTAGGCAGTGTTTTTGTTCGTGATTAATTCTTCCACACAAATTTAGTGAATACCATCATATTTATAATACTCTACCACAAAAAACTTTACGTTATAATTGTAAATTAGAAGTAGTGAAGTATTACGACTCCTAAAGACAAATACATACTTAATACTTGGAGGATAATAATATAATTAGGAGTTTGTGAAGGAAAGATAAACAAAAACGACAAACATTATCAAACACAAAACGTTAAAATAAGAAGCGTCGAATACAAGAGCTATATATATATATATATATATATATATATATATATATATATATATATATTCCGCAATAGAATACATAAAAGTCACTAGTCTCGACCCACCAAAAAGGGCCGGCTAGAATATTACAAACCAAAAAATATATAAAATACAATTTTGTTTCTCCAAATTAAAAACCTCTAAGAGGAATATACAATAATATTTTTAAAAGTGAAAAAAATGCTAAACACAAAATAAGTATCATCAAAAGCTTTTTTTACTTTGCCAAAAGAATCTTGCACACTCAATGAAGTGTGTCACGCCCTATATCTGAAAAACTAAAAATCTACGACGGGTGAGAATTCATAGGATTTTAATAGGGTAATAGTTTTAAATAAAGACTATATAAAGAGAGATGAACCTATTAGACAATCCTAACCTGCAGATTCAAAAAAGTTCCAACCTAGGGTTTAAACTAATCCAAATAGGGTTAATATACTAAGTTTCGGTTCTATCAATTTTCTCTAGCTTCAATCATTTCAATATATCATCATTTTTATCCTCTGTGCTATATTTTCTCAGTGCAATATTCAGTTTAATATCCAATTCAATAGTAATTATTTTAAATACAAGGCAAAATGCAAGAACCACAATTAAAGCACAATTAAGCAAGTAATACATCTAACAATTAAGCAGGATATACAATTAGGCAAACCAAAGACAATTAGGCACACTCATACAATGGCAAATAAATGCACATAATGCATGCATGTCCTACTGGTCATTAGCTCAAGTGTCGGTTATTATGCCAAACCCGACACAAAATTCAGCTGGCAACTCCCGAATCGGTCTCTCCGTGCGCATCCCAAAAGGAATTAAATCATGGTACCATTATCTCAACGGATAGTATCGTCTTACATTTTTCTGGAGGTATAAACCGTGCCAAAAATAACGAAGAATGTCATCTCACCTTGCAACCCGAGAGAATGTGGGCAGGATAAAACTATCATCCCCACATCATACCGCAACCATGAACAAGTGGGATGGAACTACTGCCCTTGCCCGGTGCATGTGACAAATCAATACGCAAACGGGACAAAATCCACTATTTTACCACGCAAACGAGACAAACCCACGACCTTGCCACATAAGCGGGACAAACCTTCGACCTTGCCAATTCTTCCATCAAAATCATTAACTCAAATCAATTTCATAAGTTATCGTCTTCATTAACCCTAATTCTTTATCAATATATCAACTTCGTTATCTCGTGAGCAGAATAGTACCACTGTCCTTACCGTGGGTAGGATGAACCATCATCCCCACAATATTTTCATCCGGTTAACCAAGTATTTATCCGAAAATTCATCATTTTAATTCTTTAGATTTACCCACACTCTATTTAGAGTTTAAAATTTGGTTATCGGGTGTCATATGGGGGTTATAGGAGGTACAAGTTTTTGCAAAGGCTAAACAATAAAAAAATATATTTTTTACAGAAAACAGGACATGTGCGCATACACAGACTAGCAAACATCCCAGATTGGTGCGTACGCACCACCCTGTACGTGCGCACAAGCTTGCAAACATTCTTTGTCTCTGCGCACGTCCCTATGAGCCTGCACACTAGCAATTTTTCTGGTTTGCTGCGAAATTTGAAATTTTTAATTTTTGATACCAATTTTTAAATTTCTATAATTTTTGCTACAAAATTTTTTTTTCTTCGTTCTTAGAATATTTTAAAGTACTCGTCACCAATTTTATTCAAGAGAAGTTTCACTCAAATTTAAACTCTAAACGCTAAGTTATGACCCATTGAAATTGGCTAAAAAAAAATTTTTACCAAAATTTTCTACATAACTCAAATTCACCATTTCTCAATTCCACCTCTTTTTAACACCAACATTAACCAATTTTTTAGACATCATCTACACTCACTCATTAATCCCAACCCACATCCTAGCCATTCAAGACCCAATCAACCAATTCCAATTCAATTTCATAGTTCCTTACTATTATTCATTCACAATAATAACCACAATACAATTTAATCTTTTCAATATCTCAATTGAGACTTATAAAAAATGTACCTCACCTAATCATAGCTTCCAACCCAAATTTTCATATTAATAGCCATAATAGTCAACAAACCACAATTTATATCTAAATTTAATCATACATATATATATATATTGCTCATTAAGACTCAAATTCTCAAAATCATGTCGCAACACATCATCACTCAACCATCAACCAACATTAATTATTCACACTAAATCATCAATATTAACCACATCAATTTTTTCCAATTCATTACTAACCTATTGTCATCTAGTCTAAGGTTTCACATAATGTTATATAATGTTTATCTGAAACTAAGACCCATACATTCGTTGACGGCGGTTTCCAAATCCTTTAAATCTCCTCTCGGATCACACCTAAACTTTAATCAACGCAACCAAACCTCACCGGATCCTCTTCCAATCAAGTGCGCACCCTAATCCGCACCAAAACTATCAAGCAACTCTACTTAATCTAATTAAACAATTTTTCACACTTTTAAGCTAGGGTTTCACACATTAGGGAAAAATAAAGGAAAAGAGTTCTTTTACCTTGTACCACGTAATCTTAGGTTAAAACTCTGCTAGACTCGAGATTAAGCTTTTCCTAAACGTCAAAATCACAAATTTTCAATATCTCAAACTCCAAACTCGAAAATAGAGATAAATGGAGAAATAAGATAAGATTCTTAAGATTTGTAAAAAAAGTGAATTTGTACGGTGAAGTGAATAGTGCTAGGGTTCTATCTTCTCTTCTCTCTATGTCTCGAGCTCTCCTCTCTCTGTGAAATTTATGATTTTTGTGAAGGGGATGAGTCATGCCCTTATCCTTTAAGTGAATGGACAATTTCATAATTTTTGTCCTTTGACTCCACTTAGAACTTAAATCTTTAAAATAAGTGTTTCAATTTTTATTCTAAATATTTTCTGATCAATCATACATTTTTACTTTTATCATACACAGTACCGGACAAATTTAAACTTATACAATTAATTATAACGATAGTACGCATTTTTTCATAATCACTTATATTTTCACACTCTAATTAATTTTCTAAGTTAAATTTTTACTGATAAATTTTTAAATTATAATTTTAATTTTTTTTAATTCTTTTAACTCATTTTAAATTGATTAATTATTTATTATTATTTGAGTTTTACAATATTTTACTTGGTAAAGCTTTTCATTTATCATGTATCGTCCTAGCACAGGCTTTGTTACATCAACTTCAACGCAAAGCCTAGCAAACTTCGTTCTACATAGGTGTGATATGTTGTAGTCAATTTTGCATATTTTGCCTACCAAATCTCCTATTTTCCTTGAGATTCTTTCGTTATACAGCTCGGGAGTGCTGGTAATCTGATCCATGCTTTAATTTTGTCAATGGAAGTAAGAAGCGGATTGAAATCTGATTTCTATAACCTGACAGCTAGGTAGTGATCATAGATTTTCTATGGGCCATCAAGGAGGGCATGGTTCATATCATAATATCTATTCCTCCAAATCTGCCCCATATTGTTTTCAGTCTTCTCTTCAATCATAATATCAGATTGTTTGTCTTGTTTACTTTCTCTGTCAGTTTCTGTTTCAGGTACTTCATCTGCGTTGCTCATATTCTCTTCTTCCTTTGCATTCTCGGAAACATCCTTGGAGGCTGATGCTCCACATGTGACCATACCTGCTCCGTTTTCGGGATTCATCTAGTCTTCTTCTCGAGGAACAAGGCCAGCTGATTCTGTTCCTGAAAAGCCTTCTTTACCTTTTTGATGCTTCTCTGGATCCGGCCTTCCACTACTGGAAAATTCTCGCTGGAAACGTCTAATAGTACCGAGAGAAAAAACTTCGACGACTATTTTTTAGAATGATAACTAAGGCTTTCAACTAAATCGGTCACCATAATCGTTCATTATCAACATTTCTTTTAAAACACCATTATCAACTTCAAAATCTTGAATAGTCTCCGTGTTTCAAGCACGTATAAATCGTGATCGGCCTAGACCAATATATACACCTCGTAGTGCTAAGGCCCAAACTCTTCACTTCCGACTGGGAGAATAAATTTCATACTTTTTTTTTTGTAGTGGATTTCAAATAATTTTTTGAAAACAAAAAGTTAAAAGACTAATAGAATTTATTTTTTTAATTAATATTTTTAGTTGTCAGTCTAATTTTTTTAATTTAATAATTTATTTTTAATTCATATTTTTAAATATTGTGGTTAACTGCTAATAAAAAATATTTTTTAATTATCAATTACGTATAAAAAATATTTTTATATAAAGAGCTATCGAAATTTAATCTAGAAGTAAAAATTATTTTGTGGACTAAAAACCAAATGGCATTAAAAATAAATAAAATCAAATTTTTTCTTATGTTCAAAATTAAGTCCACTGAGAAAAAAAAATCCAGACCTCCACGAATTATTAAATATTCACTCTAGTTTTTTAAAATCTAAGCATGCAAGTTACCCAAAAGAAAAATACTTGCAATGGCAGTGTACAATGTGTCGTCTACAATAGCATTAATATGGTTGGTCGTTGTAGAAGGAAAAAAAAGGTTTGTTTAATTGGTTTCACTAGAGCCATGGTTGCTGTTTGTTGGCACAGTGATTTGGACTTGAAAGCACCCATCTTTTCATGTCTTACTGATATTGATATTTGACAGTTGATACATCATTTGGCTTGTTAATGTCCCTCTTTGAAAATCTCTTCTTTTTTTTTTTTCTCAATCTTTATCACATTACCACTGTTTCTTCATCTTTGTCATATGTCAAGCACTGTGCTCAAGCAATCCAATACAACAAAGTTTTTAAATTATAAAACCAGTAACCACACTCTCAAGATGCATAGAACGTTGGGCTCTTTGGTAGCTGAAGTTGCAGGGAAGATGAAAGCAATGTGGTTATGTCCAAAGGTTTCGGGTTTTGATCCTTCTGAAAGATGGGGTCACTCTGCTTGCTTCTTCAATGGCCTTATGTATGTCTTTGGGGTATGACTAAAATCAAAACTCCCTTTTGTTGAAAACAAAAATATAATTCAAATTAATAAATAAGCTTTTTAGTTACATGTAATGGTGTTTTGACTAATTTGGAGCTCTGTTTTCTATTAACCTGGACATGTTTTTTGACTAATTTTGTTGGTTGCAGTGTACTCGTTGAATTTCATGAGTTCTTAGTACTTCTCTCTCAAATTCCCTGTGTTATTTGCTATCTATGGCTAGGAACCAAAGCACTTTCTTCTCTGAATTTTAGTATTTCCCTTAAATCTTTCTTACCACGTGGTTTTTTCCCCTAGAGAGAATAAACTGAATTAATTTTACATTTCTGCAATTAGTTGAACAATACATGCTCAGATGTAATTACCATCACTTTTCTTCTTTCTTAATATAGTAATTAAAATTTTAAATTCTCATCTTCTCCCTGCCTTACAAAACATACACTTAACAAAGAAAATAACATTTTTCCCCTTCTTGAACTTGTTAAGAACAACCATAATAAAGAGATAATGATAATATCACTAAATATTATAAGATGTTTTGTGTCCAAATTTCAGGGCTGTTGTGGAGGGATGCATTTCAGTGATGTTCTCACTTTGGACCTTGATAAAATGGTTTGGAGGAAGGTCGCAACCACAGGCGAAAATCCAGGTCCTAGGGACAGCCATAGTGCTGTTATTGTAGGCCATAAGATGATAGTGTTTGGTGGCAGCAATGGATTCAAGAAGGTGAATCATATTCATATTCTTGATCTTGTCACCAAAGTTTGGGTTAGTCCTGAATGCAAAGGGACACCTCCTTCGCCCCGGGAGAGCCACACGGCCGTGCTCGTTGGCGGCTATAGACTAGTGATCTTTGGTGGTAGTGGGGAAGGCAGAGCAAACTATTTGAATGATTTGCACATTCTTGAACTAGGAACCATGAGATGGACTTGCCCTGAGTTGAAAGGTGAATTTCCTGTCCCTAGGGACAGTCATAGTACCATTGCCATTGGGAACAAGCTTATTGTATATGGTGGAGATTCAGGTTATCAGTACCATGGAAACATTGATATTCTTGATATGGAAACAATGACTTGGTCCAAAGTATGTATAGTTCTTAACTTTTATGTTGGAATTGCTAATAATTTTTTCGAAATTCGAACAATTAAAGATCAAATTTCATATGACAGTTGAGAATTCAAGGTTCTTCACCTGGAGTCAGGGCAGGTCATGCTGCAGTAAACATTGGAACCAAGGCAGATTTCCATTAATTGCATGATATTGATTTTCATTTTGTGGAACTCTTTATAGTTTAATTTGTCATGGATTTTTCTAAACTCTCCATGATATTCAGGTCTATATCATTGGAGGGGTTGGAGAAAAACGTTACTATAATGACATTTGGATCTTTGATATATGCACTTGTTCATGGACTCAACTCTATATAACTGGTCAAAAACCACAAGGGCGATTTTCTCATACTGCTGTTGTTATAGACATGGATATTGTCATCTATGGCGGGTGAATTTCTCTTCTCTCCATTGCGAAAATGTTGGTCTCTTTGTCGATTTCAATTCACGGCTTAACCTTGTCTGATTACAGGTGTGGTGAAGATGAAAATCCTCTCAATGAATTGTTAGTTTTGCAGCATGAAGCAGAGCCAAATCCACGTTACAACGCGGTACATATAGAAGTTTTTTTTTTTTTTTTTAACCAAAGATAGGAGACTTGAACCCGCAACCTCTTAATTGAGTATGGGGGAGACTATGCCATTTGAGCTATTACTCATTGACCGGTACATATAGAAGTTAATGTAGCAATTATTGGCATAATGTGAAAGAACTAACAATGTGTTTTGTTTTGCATCAGAAAACTATGTTGATGGGGTCTAATGTGAAAGAAGGAGGAGCTTATGACTTTGATTCAGGTACTTCACAACAGAAGAGGAGGAGAGTTTCTACTACGAAGGTTTGGGATGTTGATTCTGAACAAGAAGAACACTCTCTTTCACTATCACAGCATTCATCACCATCTCAATCTGATCAAGAACAGACTCTTGGTCAAAGATCAAATGCTTCTGTCACCGATTCGCAGCAGCGTCTTCTGTTCAAACAGATGAATCAAACACCAACCAATTGTCCATACACCAATGACTTGAGTAACAAGAAATCTATGAAGGATATCACTCAGGGAAATCCACAAAATCTTCCTTCTCTAGTTAATCAGCCAAAGCAAGAACAGTGCCACCTGGTGAATTATTTTCTAATTTCGCTTCATGTAGACTATTTATCTGTAACCAAAATCAACTACTGAAATCAGTCACCAATATAAAATAAATATTAAAATACAAATACACATTTAAAATATATTAAATCACACATATATTTATACATAAATCTATTGGTATCTAATTTTAATAATTAATTTTGATGTACAAATAATATTTTTAATTTAGCTAACATGTGTTTTAAGTTATCTATTAAGATTATTTAATTAAAAATTTTTAATTTTTTATTTTAATAAATATATAACAAATATATTAAAAAAATTTTAACTGATATATAATCTTAACGTAATAAAAAAACGAATATTAACTAAAAAGAAGTGTTAGGGCCAACAATTTTTGTGTTTTGATCAATAGTATTTTTAATGGTATGAAATTACATCCAATGATAAGAAATGATTCACTTTCTTTTGATGGTTAAGTACTGGCCACAAAACGAATTTTTTATTTTTAATATTGGAGTGGTAGTGGTGTTTTTCTTAAATGTGGATTATTGGAGTGTTATATTTAAATGTGGGATCGTTTAACTAGAGAAGCAGAAATCGGTGTCAGGGATTTGTGAGATGTACACAAATCGGTGCCAGGGATTTGTGAAAGGTACACAAATCTGTGCCAATGATTTGTGTAGGTATACAAATCGGTGCCAGGGATTTGTGATTGGTACACAAATCGGTGCCAGGGATTTGTGTTAAAAAAAATTAAAAAATTTTAAATATAGAAATCCGTGCCAGGGATTTGTGTATTTTCACGGTTTTAAAAAATACCAAAAATTATCATATTAAAGTATATCACCATTTTTACTTCCATAACAAAAAAAAATTAGCCCCACAAAACACAAAAATTGGTGGCCTAGACTTTCTCTTAACTAAATTCTTTTTTAATTTATAGTTACTTATTATTTATTTATTTATTTTTCACGATGGGTTCAAATTACAAGATTGGTGCTGAAGTTCGAGGTAAAATAGATGGAGCCTTTGACTCAGGGTTACTCATGACTGCATCCGTGAATGGAGAGATTTTCAGAGGGGTCTTATTTGCTCCGGTATGCTTCCATAATATTAGTCTCTGTCACCTTTTGATTTCAGATTTTTCTTAATAATTTAAACAAATGGAATAATAGAAAAAGTAAAGTGATCATGTAATGAATGTTAGATGCAGCAGGCAGTAAAGGTGGTTGAAACAAATTGCTCTCTAACTACTCAAACTCAACCACCATTTGTGAACTCCAACTCAGATCATTCCCCACAAATCAGGCGAGGCGCTCGTTCGTCGATACTATTCAAGGAGCATAGAGCAAGTCAGAGTGATCTTGAAGGGTTGCTTTTGACACTTGGAGGACCTGCTAGCGCAAATAATCCTGAGGAGGTAGATTATTTAGGAAGCAAATAAATAAGCTTTGATTTGTGTGTTTTTGATTTGCATCAGTTGTCAGTATAATCTGTTTCCCAATTAACCAAACTGTGATGCTTATGAATAAGATAGTTAAGGAGGATTATTATTGCACAGTGGTGATTTTTATGGCGTGGTTATGTTGAATTAAAATGATAAATCTTAAACCCTAAATGACCAAGTATATGTGTAGGTATGTAAGGGTGCAAATGAATTAACTGGAACTAAAAAAAAATGATAAAATGAACCGAAACTGTGAGATGCTGTGATGTATATTATATGGTGCAATGATAAGTGGTACGGTGGTTGTTGCGTCAAACTTGGTATCCGTCAAATATGGAGCTACACAGTAGTAACGTGGATTATTATATTAAAAAAATAGTTGCATGGTGGTCTCTGCTTGCCTAACCTATTATAAGGAAGAAGATGGAACAGTGTCAAGCCTGAAAAGGCACTTATAATGGCACAAAAGTAGAGAGGTCAAAACACATACTACATGCTTAGCTTATATTGCACATGCATGTCCTGTGTGGCACAGTCATTGATTCTCTTCTGTAGTTCTGTTTTTGAGTCACTCGTACCAGTGTTCTAAGTTCTAACCATACTATCAATAATATTTGTTAGTAATTTTATAACCAATAATAAGGGTTTCTAAAAGAAGATTTTATTATCTTTTGTGAAATACAAAAATTCCTATTTTTTAATATTTAAAAATGAATGAATTATTTATTTTATTATTTTTTTATTTTTTTTAATTATTATAAAATGATAAGGATTATACTGAATAAGGTTTACCGAAACTAGGTAGAATAGGTCAGTAGGATGTTAGAAAAAAATAGAAAAAATGGTTCCGTGTATTGCGCGGGACGCTGTGATGTGAGAGTAAAGAAGGGGGTCTGGATAGTGGATAGTAGTAAAGACAGACGACAAAAACATAACCCATGGACAGTACAAATTTAAATGAAAAGACTGATTGGATTGATTGAGTGAATGTGTGTTATTAAAAGATTGACCATTGAGTGGAGCGGGGCCATGTGCTGATGTGCTTCACCATTGGCCCCTGAAATGATAACACACCTGCAATCAATCAATCATACACTAGCTATGTTCCTCTCTCTCTCCACTAGCGTGGGCCGATTGCTCTGCATGGGTATGGGTATCATGGGCCTCAGCCCAACCGCTTCATGTCAGTTCCAGTTTAGAACGAGTTTGACGCTGACAAAAAAAATAAAAAAACGAGTTTCACGATTCAGTTCATGACTTCATGCATGAAGTTGTAGCATGCAGCTGGGACACTTTTTCCCTTGGTATCGAGTTTTTTTTTTTTTGGTGACTCCTTGGTATCGAGTTTACGAACATATAAATCGTAATTAAATATACGAAAATGTTTGATAACTAAGTTAAATTTATTTTATTTAGTATTTATTAATTATTGTAATATTAATCAATGAATATTATAATAATTAATGAATATTAAATAAAATAAATTTTAATTATTTTTTATTTTTTTAAAATTATCGTTCAATATAAAGCTAATGACTATATTATGGAAAGGGTAATACTAGAGTACAATACTTGTATTAAAATAAAATATTCGTATTGATTCAAATTAAATGAAAGACAAATTAATAAAAAAATATTGACAATCTAAAATGAGGTATTTTCTACCATACTTAATTTTATAATTATATAATATAGATATAAAATATAAAATCCACTTTTTTTTCCCCTAAGGTTTTAGACAAATTAAGCATAAGTTTGTTAGGCAGCATAAAATTTTTCCTAAAATTATTTATTAACAAAAAATGTATGCTCGTTCGTCTTTCATCGTTGTTCATGACTCAGACTGACTAGCAAGTTACGAAAATCTATTGCCATGACATTTTGACGATCGATAGGCTACTGATCTATAGGAACTTGCCAGAAATAGCTATCTGCACGACAAAGTTATATTGTATATGTAAGCTAACTCTTCCTTCAGGTGAAGTTTGTCGCATACAAATGAATTAAACGTCCAGAATGTTTGTTGGTAAAGACCTAAAGGGTAGTAGCATATAAGATATAACTAAGAATGATAGAGAACTAACTTACTCTTGGACTTCCGTTTCCAGTAACTGGAAACAATATATAATAATACTTCAATCTCAAGCACCTACTACATGCATGCCTTCAATTCCATATCCAACCTTAATTACTCCAATAATGATAATGTTTGATGATGTATGGCTTTCATTATGTCAAAAATAACATAATGTTAAATTGTTAATTGTACATTAAATCAGTCCCTATTAAAATTAATTTTTTTTTACTAAAAATAGAAAGACTCTAACTCCACTCTTACGTGAATATGGAGAGATTATACGATTTGAGTTATAACTCATTGCGACTATTAAAATTAGTTATTAGTATAAAATATACATTAAAAATAAATTAAATTACATATATTTATATAAAAATATAAAATGATTAATTTTAGTAATTGATTTTAGTGGATAAATAATATTTTTGAAATTTATATTAGTTATATGAATTACACTTAATAAAATGAATACATAAACTTTTTAATTTAATTAATTTAGTGAGCATATGAAGTAGATTATCTACCTTCCGATCTTGGGAATAAATTTGATTCAAATGAAGTAAGATTAGCATTAAAGTATGATGAATTAAGTAGGGCCAATGGTACCACATACACAACCACAATATATATATGAGCCAAAATATTTCTTCGACTCTAATTAATCTTAGCACGAACTGGAGGTATTCGTTATCAGGAACATGACCGAAGACCAAAGTGCGTAGGTGCTACGGTAGAGTTCATACACAGATATACGCTCTACCTAGCTTCTTCGTAGTACATTCATCATTTCTTGGACCGACCTTAGGGGATGATGCGTATTCAGTTCACATGTCAAATCTCTTGGCCCACGCTCTATCCACGTCTATCAATCAATTACAAGATTATTCATATCATACTAGGCCTGTTTAATGAGCCCTACTGTAATGCAGTAAAGATCACAGATATGAGATATGTTCAAATTTATTTTCTCGCTCAAATGGCCAAATCTGATTAATGCATGTATGTTAACATTACTGTTGGGAATAATGGAAAACATTGAGAAAGATGATAAATGATTGTACTGTTTGGTGATGAAAATTCAGGTGAAAATGACTTCACATGAAGTTGATACCTTAGATTTATTAGATAAAAATTTAATTAAATCAGTCAAATTATCTAACGACTCTCAGATTGAAATCGACTGCAAGAGTTTCCACCCTGTTTGGTATGGCTGCATTACTACATTACTATATTATATAATTTATTTTTTTTACCATCATTTAATTATTAATTTAATTTTTTTAGTTTAATTTTTTTAATCTAGTCATTCAATTCTATATACTTTATTTTATATTTTTAAATATTAATAATTAACTAATAACAAAAATAATAAATTTTAATAATACTCTAACATTTCTCTAATATTATGATATTTACATACATACGAAGTTTTATGATAGTTCCATTGAATTGAATAAAGAAATATGAGTATCTTAAAGGTTGCAAATTAAAGCATTAGGTGATTTCAATATCAGAAGAATAAAATAAAAGGAAGTGCTCTGGGGGTTAATAGTTAAAAGACCTAGTTATTTTTGTGCATAACCTAATTATAAATAGTTATCACACCGAGTCGATTGTATAATTGAATTTATTAGGCTTTTGAGTAATATATATGTTTTGTTTACCGTTTAAGATTTAGAATTTATAAAATATTTAATTATATTTATTTTTTATAATTATTCACATAATTAATATAAAAAATAATTATATTTGTTATGTAATTAAATGTAATTGTAAATTATAATGCATCAAAATTTAATTATATGCCTTATTTTCAGTTCTATGTGAAATTTTATGTGAGTCACTTGAGTATATATCATTATGTGAGAATTTCTTTGATGTAATTTGTACTCCACTTTTTATGACTTATGAATAATTGATAGTTTAGGCGATCAATAAATTATGAAGGAAAAAAAAATATAATTTAATTACTTCAACTATGATGTCAAATTCGGTTGAAATGAAATGTGGTGTGTAAAGATAGATCGAACAAATGTTTTAGATTTGTTATTACTTGAGCCACATGGTAAGTTGGTAACTCCAAGCCAAGTAGTTTTCAACTTTTATTTTTTCCTGATATAATTTATTAATAATAAGGAAATTTAACAAATCACCCTTATCACTGTCATTCTTTTTATTGCTTTAAAGAAAGGCAGGTCAAGTGTCTTATTCTGGCGTCTCGGGTGTGAAATTTATCTCTTGCTGCAAGAAATATTAGTCACCAACTAAGTTACATAATAATCCTATGGCAGTAAATATTTGAACTCCATCGTTATGATTTCTGACATGATTGTATGGTTATCATGAACATAATTATAATGAGCATATCTAAAAGGAGGATAATTAAATGTAAAGCAGTAAATTAAAGCGCTGGATATGGGTTTATTACACAGCATTGATTAAAATTAAACTAGATTTTCATTAGAAAATGTAGTATGTGTTTTATTACTTAGGTTATATATAAGAGTTGAAATATTATTTCCTATCATGTATTTGTTTGGTAATGCATACTTAGACAACATGATTAACATATAAAAAGAAGGTACTTAATTGATTTTAACTCGTGTAGAAGAAGTCTTTGGTCAAATAGTTAGCTCTCACATATAAGAAGTCACTATAGGAGAATGTTATATGGATTGTGAAAATGATTGATCAGATCAAAAGGAGGATTTAGCCAATTAAATTGACTTTTACAACACTCCAATTAGTGTTATTGTTAGTAAACTGGGCCAGTAGCCACATTGTTGAGACATATAGTTACCTAATCAACCAAACACTATTTTGTGTCTATATAAATTGGAGGCTGTTGCCTCTAACAATGCAACCCACTTCAAGTTTTTTAGTAATTATAAGTGCCATAGTAAGAGTTGAAAAAAATTACATTTGAAATGGGTGCTTTAATTTTTCATCCAGCTGCAATATTTGGAGCTTTGGTGGTGGCTATAAGCTCAATTGGTTTCTTCCCTAGTGTTGTGATTGCATATCCTGGACCCATTACAAGGCACTACACATTTGATGTATGTATAATAAGTGCTCCAATAATAGTTAAATTTTTTCTTTCTTTCACAAGCATTAAATTTTTTTTTCTATGTTTGATTTGATTTTCACAGGTAAGGTTGCAAAATGTGACAAGGTTGTGCCACACAAAGGCCATGGTGACAGTTAATGGAAGTTTCCCGGGGCCTCCCATCTATGCTAGAGAGGGAGATCGATTAGTAATTAAAGTGATCAATAATGTGAAGAATAATGTCAGCCTTCACTGGTATAAAGAAATGCATTGCAAGAAATAATTATAAGAAAGTGAAAATTTCTCTTATATATATTAAGCTAACAAGATTAGTGAATGTTGGATATTGATGATAGGCATGGAATTAGACAAGTTCAAAGCCAGTGGGCAGATGGACCAGCATAGATAACTCAGTGTCCGATCCAAAGAGGGCAGAGTTATGTTTACAACTTCACTTTAAATGGGCAAAGAGGGACATTCTTTTGGCATGCTCACATTACGTGGCTAAGAGCTACCCTTTATGGACCCCTTATCATCCTTCCCAAGCATAATGTTCCCTACCCTTTTGCCAAACCATACAAGGAAATTCCAATCATGTTTGGTACAAACAATCATACATAAACCCTACTCTATTACTACTCCCTTTCATCAATTCCTTATTTGCTAATAATGGGTCTCTGTTAGGTGAGTGGTGGAATTCTGATTCTGAGGCAGTAATCAACCAAGCTCTTCAGAATGGGGGTGGTCCAAATGTTTCTGATGCCTACACTCTTAATGGTTTCCCCGGCCCATTATACAACTGTTCTCAAAAACAAAATGGTAATGCATGGTCACACTTTCATAATATTTATAATATTCTTTAAGAAAAAGCTTACCACAGCAATTTTATTAAATTCTGATTTAACTCGTAAAAGAAAAGTGAGTAATCTTATACTATTAGATGAAATTTCATACCATTAAAAACATCATCGATGACTACATAACTACAAAAAATTGCTGGTCATAGCACTCCTTGTTTTTTAATAAGAATATTTATCAAAGATTTGAAGACTAAAGAGTGTGTATGTACCTTTATTATAGAAACTTTGAAGCTAAAGGTGAAGGCAGGAAAAACATATATGCTGCGACTAATCAATGCTGCACTCAATGACGAACTGTTCTTCAGCATAGCAAACCACAGCGTGACAGTTGTTGAAGCCGATGCACTTTATGTCAAACCATTCAAAACCAACATTGTAGTAATAGCACCGGGTCAAACCACAAACATTCTCCTCAAAACAAAACCACACCCTCCACACTCACGTTTTCTAATGGCAGCAAGGCCTTATTTCACCGGCACCGGAACCTTCGACAACACCACCACTGCCGGTATTCTTGAGTATTACACAACTACTACTACTACTTCAAAAGACCATAATGCCCCTGTAATAAGACCTACCCTCCCTCCCATCAATGACACTGCTTATGTTGCCAACTTCACTTCCAAATTCCGCAGTTTGGCAAATGAAAAGTTTCCAATCACAGTCCCTCAAACTGTGGACAGAAGCTTCTTCTTCACCGTAGGCCTTGGAACCAACCCGTGCCCTAAAAACCAGACCTGCCAGGGTCCTAACGGTACCAAGTTCGCGGCTTCTATGAACAACGTTTCCTTTGTACTGCCTAATACTTCGATGCTTCAGTCCTATTTCTTCAAGAAATCAAATGGGGTTTTCACTGCTGATTTCCCAACCAGTCCGTTGATCAAGTTCAATTACACAGGCACCCCACCAAACAACACCATGGTCATGGATGGAACTAAGGTGGCGGTTCTTCCGTTCAACGCTAGCGTGGAGGTGGTGCTGCAAGACACAAGCATCCTTGGAGCTGAGAGTCACCCTCTTCATCTTCATGGATACAACTTTTTCGTGGTTGGGCAAGGTTTTGGTAACTTTGATCCCAAGAAAGACCCTGCCAAGTATAACCTTGTAGATCCACAAGAAAGGAACACTATGGGAGTGCCATCTGGAGGCTGGGTAGCAATTCGTTTCTTTGCGGATAATCCAGGTAAATAAAACTCTTTTTTTTTAATATACATAAAAAAAAAAGAGAAAAGTGATAAACTATTTGTTTCATGTTCTGATATTATAGATTATATGATGTGAATAGGTGTGTGGTTTATGCACTGCCACTTTGAAGTGCACTTGAGCTGGGGTTTGAAGATGGCATGGATTGTGGAAGATGGGAAGCTCCCTAATCAAAGGTTACCTCCTCCACCGGCGGATCTTCCCAAGTGTTGATGGATATAATACTTCACGTTATTATTTTCAGCTTGCAAGATTGGATTATTCCCCACCAAATAATAGTGACTTGGGTTTTTCACTTTCTTCTTTTTTTTTTAAACTTTCTGGAAGAGATTGTTTTGGAACGGAAAGTTTTGCTTTGTATTGAGTTTGAATGCTTCGTTGAGAAGCTTCTTTCGGTTGTAATCATCTAACATTGTGCATGAGAAAATAAATCTTTCATCGATATGCTTGTCTTTCCATTCACTATTATTTAGGGAAAAGTATATTATCTCAATATATTATTTGTCAATTTATTGTTAACAATAATTAATATTAAAGATATTTCTTTTAAAAAACACATATATAAAGAGATATATTTATGAGATATATTTATAAAGACACTTTTATTATTATATACAATCATAAAAAAATATTTTTATTAAATATATTTACAAAAATACTTTTATTAAATACAGATAGAACCAAAAAATATTTTTATTAGATATATTTCATGTACTTCTTGTTCTTTTGAATTAAAACATTTTTCATTTAAGAGAGGTGAAGGATTAATGGATTTTATTCATAACTTTAAGACATAGTTAAACACTAATGATCATGAAATAAAGACATAAAACATAGATAAACACAACATAAAAACCGAAAAGCAGAAAGAAATAAGAACAAAGAATGAATCCACCTTTAGTGGCGTCTTCTTCTTGAAGGACCAACAATGTCCTTAAGCTCTTCTATGTCCCTTCCTTGCTTTTTGATCTTCTCTTATTTCATGGAGAATGATGGAGTGCTCATGATGTTCCACCCTTAATTGTTCCACATTGTAGCTCAAATCTTCTAAGGAAGTGTTGAGTTGTTCCTAATATTTGTTGGGAGGAAAGTGCAACCCTTGAGGTATCTCAGGGATTTCTTGATGATGAGCTTCCTCATGCATCTCTTGAGAACCGTGAAGGGTTTCTCTTGCTTGCTCAATCCTCTTCTTGGTGATGGGCTTATCCTCTTCAATGGAGATGTCTCCTTCTATGATAACTCCAGCTGAGTAACATAGATGGCAAATAAGGTGAGGAAAGGCTAGCCTTGTCATGGTGGAGGGCTTGTCGGCTATTTTGTAGATTTCATTGGAGATGACTTCATGAACTTCTACTTCCTCTCCAATCATGATGCTATGAATCATGATGGCCCGATCCACAGTAACTTCAGATCGGTTGCTAGTGGGAATGATGGAGCGTTGAATGAACTCCAGCCATCGTCTAGCCACAGGCTTGAGGTCCAGTCTTCTTAGTTGAACTGGCTTGCCTTTGGAGTCTCTCTTCCATTGAGCTCCTTCCACACATATGTCCGTAAGGACTTGGTCCAACCTTTGATTAAAGTTGACCCTTCTAGTGTAGGGGCGTTCATCTTCTTGCATCATGGGCAAATGGAATGCCAACCTTACATATTTCGGACTAAAAATTGGTAAAAATTACTTAGCGAAATTAATGATTTATTTATTTATTTATAGTATTTTCCAACCCAACAATACTACCATTAATCCGTTATTGGTTATTTATCTATTTGGTCAGAAGTTGGCTTTTTATTTTTTACTTTTTTTTTGTTTTTAGTGATTAACTTATAGTTTACTGTTCAATAATTCTTTTTATTTTATGTTTTTGGTAAACCAATGAGGCTAAGGCCCAGAAAAGGGAAAACACTAGATATTAGTTTTCTATTTTAATTTTTACCCTATTTTATTTTGGTTGGACTTTAAGCCTTATAGAGGAAAAAAACTTCTGTGAGGTCCATTTCATTTTTTGTTGATTGAGGCCCAATAGTTACAGATTTTCCGCCCCGCAATTTTACCAAAAAAAAAGGTATTTTTTTATTAAAAAAATTGCATGTGATCTCATTCTTACCGTATTAAATACGGATTAGTAAGTTTCCTACCAAAAAAGAGAGCGAAAAAGACGGATTAGTAACTGTCATGAGTCGGCAAGCTACGGATTCAAAACCAATAAACAACAGATGATGTGAAAAGCGAAATACATTTGAAGATGACTACAATTATAATCCAATCTAAAAAACGGTAACTTCTACCAAACGCTATTTCATAAAAATGGTTAAAAAAAAGATAAATTAACGACTAAGGTCCAAATTTTGGAGTCAAATTAAAGGGTAAAAATGGGAAAGAAGGGTGCAAAAGTTAAAGACGACAAGAGAGCTTCAACATCATTTCCTAACATAACGTCAAGGCATAGAAAACAACCAAACAGATTTTCGATTGTGGGGATGGTTGCACTCAAAAGTCAAGTAGCAGAATTTTGAAACCAAGCTCACTTTTAATGGTTGAGGAAGTTGAATTACACTACACTACTCTAGTGTACTACTACACAACACTGACACAGTCACGTGATCTATATAGCTAATACTGTCTGTCTCTCTTTAAGCTTTGCTTTAACTTGATTCAACCAACGCGCCAATTTTTTTCAATGCTTATGTTATCGCTTCCTGTTTCTTCTTCTTCTTCTTCGCTTTCTATTTTCACACTTGCTAGATCTGCTTCATAAGGACTAGGTACAGTTATATATATGCTTTTTCTGTTTCACACTTTTATCCGTTATTTTCGGTTGGCTTTTCTTTCCTCAGATTCTCAGAAACCTCGTCACCCTCCCCTACCATGTCTGCCTTTTTTGCTTTTTTCAACTTTAGCACTTTCTCATGCATTGTGCTTCGAGCTTTTTGCTTTTTTTTTTCTTTTTAAATATACTTGGGTTTGAATTTCGATGATGTGATGTGTTTTTGACCGAATATTGGTTTGATATATTGTGTGGGTTTTGAGAATTTGCAGGGGAATGGGGTTCATCTCAAGGAAGATCTTCCCAGCGTGTTGCAGAATGTGTGTTTGCTGTCCTGCATTGAGGTCAAGTTCACGCCAGCCAGTCAAACGTTACAGAAAACTCCTTGCTGACATCTTCCCCAAATCCCCTGTATGAACTACTATCCTCGTTCTGTTCTTGTGTTTGCCACTGTTGTAGATGATGCCTCTTTTCTAAACCAATGTTGCTGTCAACTGTCACCTAGTCCTTGCTGATGCTCATGTTGGTTTCTTGTAGAAAATTATCTCTTTGCTCATGTTGAACCTCCTTGTTAATTACTCTTGATTGTAGCGCACAATGGTATACGTATATATATAGGCTTGAAGAGATATGATTCTAATTCTAACAAACTAATAAATCAAACAATTTTGTTGAGTGGATTTTTTTTTTTACACTTTACCATTCAATTATACAAGTGATGGAGCCCAAACACTCATGTTTTATGATGTCTCTCAGGATGAGCTCCCAAGTGAAAGGAAGATTGCCAAATTGTGTGAATATGCTGCAAAAAATCCTTTTCGGATTCCAAAGGTATCTTCTCTTTCATTTCATTCATATAGAAGTTTGAGAAAGGGGGAAGGAGAATAATATGAATATCCTTCAATTAATTGAAACTATTGCTGAAGTTCATGAAATCTACTTTTCCTGCTAGATAGCAAAATATCTTGAAGAAAGATGCTACAAGGAGCTCCGATCTGAGCACATCAAACTTGTGAATATTGTAGCTGAAGCTTTCAACAAGTTGATTTCTCATTGTAAGGTGCAAATGTAAGTTTTTCATGATTAATTAGCCTTTTTTTTTTGTGCATTATGTATGCGATTGACTGGTATTGAACTATTGATATCTCATGCATTGCATTCTTTCTAATTTATATAAAGGAGCCTGTTATGATGATTTCCATGTCTTCCCTACATTGCAGAGCATACTTTGCTGTTGATGTGCTTAATGTGGTTTCTGAGCTTTTGGGCTATTCCAAGCATGATGCTATTCAAATACTTGGGTGCCAAACTCTAACAAGTTTCATCTACAGTCAGGTAATTGCTAAAATTCAAGAAGATTAAGATGACTTTCGGTTGTTTGCTCATGTGACTTGTGTACGTGATGAATATTTTTACTCAGAATAAAATGTCTATGTATCAGACCAGAATTGAGAGTATACTTTAATATAGTAATATTAATCACAAGCAATCTAGTCAAATAAAAAAATAAGTTAAGCATCTCTACGATATTTCAGATACCTTCTGTCATTCTGAATAATGATGTTTTTTTCTCTTCCTCATACTACTAATACATTGTATGAAGTAGCTGATGCTATTTTGTCTCCGGTGTTCATGATTTTACCCAATGAAAGAACAGGTGGATGCCACTTATGCTCGTAGCATTGAAAAGTTAGTAAGAAAGGTATGCATGCTATCGAGGGAGCATGGTAAAACCCATGAGAATCGCTGCTTGAGGGCATCAAGCTTGCAATGCCTTTCAGCAATGGTAATTTATACTCCATTTGTCATTTGATTTTGTTTGTGTTTCTGCTTTTTGCATAATTCCGTTCATTGAGGTGTGATTTTGTGTATGGTTTCTAATACTTGTTTTTATTAAAAATTTTCATGGTTGTAGTGAGGTTTTGATGTTTATCATAAGTTCCCATAGTAATAAGTACAACAACAAAGTTAATTTGTCTGCCTTTTCCATGGCAGGTTTGGTTCATGGCTGAGTTTTCACACATTTTTGTTGATTTTGATGAGGTAAGTTATTGAGTTATCCCACTGAGTAGTCTTATAATGAAGCTTATATTGCATCTACAATTCCAAGTTGATGGGAGAGAAAATGAGTGTCTGCATATCCCCACTTTGGGAGAGAAAATGTCATGAAATTTTGTATGGCTGCATTATCTAAGGAATATGTTGTTTCTTCTTTTCATCAAATTGATTTTCATAAGAAAACCAACTGATGCTTTAAGGTTGAAAAGTTGTATGATTGAGTTCTCATCATTGATGAAAATGTCTATTTTTGTGTAAATATTACTCTGCAAGAAATGGAGATTAAGGCTTAAATGAATTGAAAGCTCTTTGATGTTAACTTGCTGATCAGGGAGTTTAGTTAATCGCTGTGTTTGACCTCTTATACTTGGTAAAACTCTTCACATTGACTCTGAGAAGCTCACAAGGTGTGGGGGAAAAAGAAAATGAAAAAAAAAATTCTTAAAATGAATGATTTGAAGCAAATTTTCTTAGCTAAATGCTCCTAATTTGATTTCTAATAATTAATTGTCATAAAGGTTTGCAGGTTTCCTAAATAGCACTCAAACCAAATGACTTTTTATGGCCCTTTCGCTAAGGTTTTAGAGTTTCAGATATGTACCATCCCTGATCTGTTGGTTTCATTCTTAATGCAGATCATTCGCACCACTTTAGATAATTATATGCAAAAGGACAGGCAGAGTGAAGATGCTGATCTTAGAGCAGGGCCTCATCATAATTGGGTAGATGAAGTTGTGCAGTGTGAAGGCCGGGGTGGTTTAGTTGTTGGTAATGACACTCGCTCTAGGTGCTTGATCATCTGGCAGCAGCTAGAAATAAAGGATCCTTCCCTGTTGACAGGGTAATAGTTCTTCTTATTAATAGCTTGTAAAAGAATTTAGATCATTTATTGGTTGTTATACTTCCATTTTCTGATTTGTTAGTGTCATTGTTATAGAGAAGAAATGGGAAAACCTGAAATATGGGCTCAGATATGCATTCAGAGACTGGTTGAATTAGCCAAGGAAAGTACAACGATGCGTCGTGTATTGGATCCAATGTTTGTTTACTTTGATTCCGGACGACATTGGTCTCCTCCAAAAGGGTTAGCAATAATGGTTTTGTCTAGCATGGCCTATTTCATGGAGAATTCAGGTATTGTTCTCTTCAGCATTTCTCAGTCAAATCTTTGTCTGAAATCAAACCCAATAATATGGTGGATGTGTTGTACTGTTGTTTGGTTCCACTTCGTAACTTTGAATATTCATGGATTTTAAGATTCAAAACAGCTATTAAACAATGCCATATAAGATTCTTATGCAAAATCTTGTACTCTTGTCCCATGAATTTGCCATTTTTTTCCACCTTGTTTTCCAGGCAATCAGCAGTTGATTCTAGCTTCTGTCATACGTCATCTGGACCACAAAAATGTCTTACATGATCCCCACCTTAAAGCTAGCATTATTCAAGTTGCCACATCTTTGGCTGTGCAAATTAGAACTGGGAGAGGGTTGGTAGAATTTGGTTTTGTTGATGACCTTTGCAGGCATCTTAGAAAAAGCCTTCAAGCCTCTGGGGAATTTGTTGGAGAGCAAGAGCTGAACTCAAATATCTTGCTCCAAATCTCCATTGAGGAATGCTTACTAGAATTTTCCAAGCGAGTAGGTTCATGAATGTGCATTCTTTGGCCTAGAAAATCATTTTACAATTAGTTAGATCTCTCTGCTTCCAACAACTAAACTGCTTCATTTTCTATAATTAGGTCTCTGATGTACAGCCACTGCTCGACTTAATGGCTATAACCTTAGAAAATTTGCCGTCTGGTGTTCTTGCTAGAGCAAGCATTGGATCACTTATAATCCTTGCTCGAGTGGTCACTGTAGTATTGCCATCTTTGCATTCACAGCAGGTGAAAGGAGTTCATTGTATGCATGTTTCAATTTGAAGCTTAGTGATCATTATGTATGATTTTCATATTGATTGAATTGTTAGTAACAGGAAACCTGTTGTTTTTTTCCTGGAATATATCCATTAACAAAGTTTTATGCTTCCTTCTAGGCATTTCCAGAAGTGCTTCTTATGCAACTCATAAAAGCAATGCTGCATTCAGATCTGGAGACTTCAGTTGGAGCACACCAGATTTTTGCTTTAATTCTTTTTCCAAATTCTTTCCATTCACATTTAGTGCCTTCACGGTCTAGATCTCTGCACAATAAAAGGCCTTCCCACAGTACATCTGCATCTGCATCAATTTCAGCTTTAATGGAAAAGCTTCGCAGTGGCAGAGACAGCGCCAACCTAGAGAATCATGGCGACATTGTTGATGATGGATGCAGAGAAAGAGGCACTGTGGAAGAAGACCGGAACCAGCAGGGCCGTGGCTCTAAGATTTCTCCCAACTTTTACAAGCTTAAATCTGTCATTGATAGCACTAGTTTGACTGAGTCTGTGAGTAATTGAACAGGTTTATGCTACTATGTTGTTATTCATGATTATTTCTGGAAATAAATTATTATTTATCAAGTTTGGTTATTGAACTGGCCAGGAACCATATATTATGGAGCTAAGTGAAGATCAAATGGCACAGTTACTTTCTGCCTTTTGGATTCAAGCCAATCTTCCTGACAATTTGCCTTCAAAGTTTGAAGCTATAGCTCACTCTTTCATGTTAACACTAACTGTTTTACGCATAAAGGTATACTTATGTATTCACCTATGCCTATTGCTTTCCAGTATGTCCATACGCATAAAGACTTCGTACTATTTTGAAACGAATTTGAACTAGAATCCTGCTCTTAACATAGTTCTGTTCAGAAATTTTCTACAATTATTCTGATTGAGAAAATCTTTCTAAATGTAATGCTGCAGAACCTTAAAGATAATCTGTTGGTCCGCTTCTTCCAACTTCCACTTTCTCTCTGGAGTATGTTGTTGGACCCAGGTAACAGTACGACCTATATAGATTATTCTTATGAAACATTTTTACTCTCAAGCAAATAACTGATTAATAAAAGAAAATAAATTTGGCGTTCCCATGATCTTGCAGGAATGTTGCCCCCAGCATGTCAGAGGTCTATCTTTGTATTCTCTGCAGGCATGTTGATGTTTGCCTGCAAATTATATCAGATTCATGATCTGCATGATATGTTCACATCATTAGCAATATCTGAAGTAAGTGATATGAGATGAGTATACTATTTTTTAGCCTCTAGTGTCCACTAGAGGACTGTCCTGTTTCCTGTTAGAATAAAAGCTCCATTGTATTTAACAAATCAGGTTGATCCATTCATGGGAATCAGTGATTATCTTCAAGTATGTGCTAAGATGGATGTAGATGTGAAAGGATATGGCACTGCTGTTGATAATCAGATGGCAATATCGGTATTATCTGTGTTACGGAACAAAATACCAGAATATCTCCAGACTACAAAAAATGTTTTGGTTCAGAAGTTGACTAGCATCACTGAGGTGTTACATTTTATACATTTGACTATGGTTTTTCCAAAATCAACCACTTTCACTTTTTGATTTTATTGTTTCTTCTTTAGCTGGATGCAGATCACCTGGACACCCTACTGTCAGAGGCATTCAGGCCTGATGAAGAATTCATGTTTGGTCCACAATGGGTTCTTGAGAACAATCAAATGATTTTGCATTCCAAGGAGTCAATGTCACTAGATGGGGTATGTTGTCCCTTAGCATTTGTTACTTCTTAATGGGTGATTAGTGCCATCCTAGTGAGTTTTGTAACTTCAGTTTGTCTCCAGAAATACTTTAATTTTGATTATCTTGGTGGTTCAGGATGTTCTATCAAGTTCAGCAGTTGAAGATGACTCAATAAGTGAAGCATCTGTTTCCGAATTCTCTCGATCTATTCCAAAGATGCCTGCGTCACCTTCACTACTTCGTGTTATCAGCGTTGGACGGCTTATGGAATCGGTACACTTTTCTCTTTACTCTTTAGTACATGCATGTAAAATATGAGAAGAATAGGTTGCTAAAGCAGGGTGCCGTGTCCATTCCACTGACCATATAAAATTCTAATTAAGAGGTTGAGGTAACCAAGTAATTTGAAATTTGTTGATGCAATCAGATTCCCTTCTTTTGCATCCTTGCATCAGAAAAATATCAAGCATAATTAATCTAGTCCAAATCTGCCTGTCTCAATCTACAGATGAGAATACCAAGTTACTGTCAGAGATTATATTATTGGTGAACACTCATTGTTATATTCAATGTTTCTAGGCTCTAGAGGTAGCTGGTCAAGTTGCAGGGACTGTTGTCTCGGCTTCTCCTCTCCCATACAGCGCCATGGCTAACCAGTGCGAGGCCATTGGTACTGGCACAAGGAAGAAGCTCTCAAGTTGGCTGGCCTATGATTATAGTCAAGCAGCTGATAAATCACTGCTCAAAGTTTCTGATAGTAGTAATAGGGATTCCTTGGTCATGAAGCTACCTCCAGCCAGCCCCTTTGACAATTTCCTCATTGCTGCTGGGCGTTAAGGCTAGATCATGCAAAAGTCATATGCTATGTTCATATTTGTATAGCTATTATTCCTTAGTCATCAATTCAATTCAAGGACCAGTCACAAACTTGATCTATATAGCTTATGCTAAAGTTGTTGGAAACTAGTTTGTAAACCATTTTTTCCATATAATTTATATTAACTGTTATGTTTTTTATATGTCGATAGAGCTACTAAAAGCTAGATCTTATGAACGAAAGTTGGATAATTTAACTTAATTCGGCAGAAGTTCTATAAAGGAAGTAAGGGGTATTAACTGTATTTTAGAAACACCAATAATTATCTGCTTTTTTCCTGTTAGGTCTGATTTTTTCTTGTTCTTTTTTTTTGTCAGTGCTTTTGGTTTGATATATATATATATATATATATATATATATATATATATATATATATATATATATTCAAGAATCCACTCAGCTGACGTAGGCGCAAGTAGATGACAATGTTGTAAAACTTTGTATGGTGGTAGATTCTAATTCTAGTGATTAATAGACCAAATCGATAGAAGGAGCCAAGTTAACAAGAATATATCTTATCATTGCCTTTTGGCCAACTCAAAAGGCATAATATAAGTGATCACGCTAACCAACAAAAATTCAGTCCTACCATTTTATTTGGACAATTTTTCGAGGAATAATGTTAGGTAACTAAATTTTAAATTATTTTGCTTATCTTAAATTTTAGACTTTAAATCATAAATATTTAATTTTACATTCTAAATTATAAATTCTAAATTTTAAAATTGGTTAATGTTAGTTAACTAAAAGTTAGTTGAAAATTTTCTTTTTTGGCTTCCTCTTCAATTTCCCTTTATATTGGCATCTTTTTTAAGGAAGATATGCCTCACCATTAATGATCAAGTATACAGTGAGGAGAAGATATGCCTCTCATCATCATCATCATCATCATCACCATCATCAGTTATTTTCTCAGGTCAAATTGGAATCTCAAAATATCATCCACATACTTTATGCACCAAAGACAAACATTATTGGATCTTCAAGTACAGCAGTGGCAAATAAAAAGAAGATAAGTATGCATCATTTAAAGCACAATAATATTTGATTTGATGGGCATTGTTGGCTATTGTATCAAAAGAAGACAGGCCCGGACGTGGATTTTCTCTTTTTGGTTCCATTAAAAAACCAACTAGGAGTAAAGCCAACTCTATAAACTATATGTATATATGATAATATTAAAAAAACAAAAAATAATCAGTCTAAATAATTTAAATTTATTTTATTAATATTTATTTAGAAAAGTGTTAGGGTCAGCAACTTTTGTGTTTTGTAACCATCAATTGGCCATTAATAGTATTTTTAATGATGTGAGATTACATTCAATGGTGGGAGATCACCCACTTTTCTTTTGATGGTTAAGTGCTGGCTACAAAATATAAAAGTTGCTGGCCTCTAGACTTTCTCATTTATTTTATTATAAGATGCATTAAATAAAACTAAAAGTAATAAGTTTTAGTAATTTTTTATTAATATTTTTAATTATTAAATATTTTCGATGTATATTGACATAAAAGGAATGGTCATAAAATTAACAGTTTCTATTTATAGGATTCTCACTAAACTAAAGTGCCAAATTAATCACAATACCATAACCACCTATCCGATCCGTATCAACGTTTTGACTCGTTAGTTATATATATGCTTTAGCTTTCAATCACTTTCGAATTTCAATCACTGGAAAAGGAGAAGGAATCACCAAAACGGACCATAGTAGAAAGCACAATGTGTAAATAAAAAATAAAGATGAATAAAAGTACACGAAACTGGAATAAATATGCCTTATTTATTAAATTGAACAAATATTATAGTGTTAAGTACAAGAATAACCTCCTTGGATTGATAATGGCTTTTATTATTGTAGATGGATTTCAATAAATAAATTAAAGATGATTTTTTCAGAATTACGTTATATGAAAGAGTAAAAAAAACAACTAACAAACTACATTATTAAAAATAATAAAATATGAAATTATTAACTTAAAAGGTTATTGGGAGTCACTTAGATAAAGATGTCAAAAATATCTTTTTTTAAAGATGTTTTTTAAAAATTAAAATTTAACATATATAATCAATTAAATTGTATTATTTTTATTAAAATTAGAATGGACTAATCAGTTTAGTAAAAAAATTAATAAATAAATTTTAAATCAGTATAAATTAAGATTTTTTATAAAAAATTACTACAATATCCTTATTATAAAACACAACTAAAATATTCCTATTATATATATATATATATATATATATATATATATATATATATATATATATATTAATTTTGAAAACTTTAAATTCTAACCCTATAACAATAGAGAAGAAAAAGACTAAAATTTAGAATTTTTAAAATTAATATATATAATAAGAGTATTTTAGTCATTTTATTTAATAGGGGTATTGTAGTCATTTTTTATAAAAAATAATATTAATTTAGACAGATTCAAAATTTGATTCACTATTTTTCGGTCAAATTAATTTAATTTTGTCTAACCTAATTTTGACAAAATAACATAATTTAAGTGATTATATGTATTAAATTTTAATTATTAAAAAATATCTTAAAAAAAAAAGACATTTTCTGCGTCTTTATGGGATCATCCCCTAAAGTTATTACTAGGGCTGGAAGTGAACCGAACTGAGCCGAGCTAGACCAAGCTCAAGCTCGGCTCACAAAAATTGACCTTGGCTCACGGCTCGACTCATTAACAATCGAGCCTATTTCTTAAACTCAAACTCGGTTCATCGAAAGCTCATGAGCTGACTCGAGTTCACAAACTAGCTCAAATAATAAAAACATAAATACATGATCTATAATTCTATATCAATAAATTATAACTTATATATTTTAAAAAATATTTAAAAATATCAATTTTATATATTGTTATCTATCAATAAATTATAAATTTTTTATTTATGTCCTACATCAGAATTATATGTAAAAAATAAATATAAAATTTTAAATAATTAAGTCATTTATATATATATATTACTATTTCATATATATGTATATAATATTAAAAGTATAGATTAAATGCATATAGGATATGTGTTTTAACATATAATCGAGTCAGCTCACGAGCTAATGAGCTGAGCTTATCCAAGCTCAAACTCGGCTCATTTAATTTATGAGCTCAATTCCAAGCTCAAGATTGGCTCACTAGCTCACGAGCTTAACTTATCGAGCTATTAACGAGTCGAGCTCGAGCTAGCTCGACTCACTTTCAGCCCTAGTTATTACCCTAAATTCTTTATGGAAAAGTCTAAGCGACTAGCAATTTTTGTGTTTTGTGGGCGGCACTTAACCATAAAAAAAAATGAGTAATCTCCCTATGTTAGATGTAATCTCACACCAAACACTATTGATAGCCAATTGATGGTTACAAAATACAAAAATTGCTGCCTTAGCACTCATTATTTATTTTTCATTCATCTTATCACTTTAGAGATATCTGTTGAACTCACCTTGTGAATATGGTTTGCTCGGAAGAGTTGTCCAAAGACTCAACAATCCAAAAAGCGCACACACATTTGCAATAGTATCTTGTATATTTATTGAAAATTTAAGATCAGCAGTAACATTATGAAAAGATATGTAATAATTCTAGCAAGATGATGGATGAGATGCAAGCACAAGTGGAAATTAAATATAGACTAATTAAGCTACTAGAACATGGCCCCCAAATTCAATTGGTAAAGATAAAGAAAATATCTAAAATCTGAAGAGATCATCAGAGTTGATCGTCAAGGGTTAATTCCTCAATGATGATGTTGCCATGATTGAGAGGGTGGTTGAAGGCTTGAATCTCATCAGAGCACTTATTGGGTAGTATCATAGAACCAAGTCCTTGTTGTTGGTCAACAACAGAAAGAGGGTATTTTCTGGCTATGAGAACAGAATTGATAACCTCATCAGTAGGGTGGAACACAGAGAGAACCTCAAAGCCTCTAAGGTCACAGGGCTCAACAACAGGGTACAGAAAAGCACGAGCGCCATGAGCACTCCTCAGCATAAGAACAGCACCAGGTGCCATGTACTTTGACAAGTGATCAATCACTCTGTTCTTTTCTTCCTTGTCCATTCCCACAAGCGCCGCCAAGTAAACAACGTCAAACTCTTCCAAACAACTCACATCCAATATATCATTGGTGTGAAACGCCATGCGCTTGGACAAGTCAGGATCTCCTGAGACCAAGCGCATGGCGCTCGAGTTGGCGGAAGAGTCGATGTCATAGTTGTGGAAAGTGGTTGAAGGGAGGTGGTTGGATGCGAGAACAATGGAAGTTAGAGGAAGAGGGCCGGAGCCAACAAAGGCGATCTTGTTGGGGAGTTGTGGGCCGCAGTGTTGGGAGAGGATTGTGAATTCAAGAAGACCGAGTTTGAGGTAGTTTTTATAGTAAGGGAAGATGTGGAGATGGTGGAGAGGGTTATCGTAGGAGCCAAGGATGGCGGAGTAGTGGTGCTCCAAATGACCCTCGGCTATGCTACAGAGCCTGATGAGGTTGGATCTTATCTCTTGAAGGTTCTTTGAGAGCTTTGTGACATCGATGGGGCTTGGTGGTATGCATGTCAGGACAAGCTCTGTGAATAGGGTGTCCACATTCTTGCACGGTTTCAGACTCTCTAGACTCGCTATTTCTGAATACAGCTCGCATACTTTTGAGATCAACACTTCTTCTTGGCACACCATTATGTCGACACTCTTTGTGCTTTCTTCTTTTCTATATGCATCTATGCTCCACTCTCCTCTCAGATCAGGTCATTATTTATGCTCAACTGTGGGCTCCACATACTCTCAAACCGAATAATACTGTCATAAACTATGTTGCTTAGCTTATCTTTAATTTGATTTAACACAACTTTAGGTGTTAATTTGAGTGAAAATTTATATATAGTTATCTTGATGTAAAATTGATAATATTTAAAAAATATTAATAGTTTAATAAATTGGACTAAATTATATCGAATAATTTTTAACTATTAATTTTATATTAAAATAAGTGCATATGAATCTTTATCATTAATTTAATATGATATCATGATTAGATATCATCAAAACTACTTTGTGGGTGATATATACTAATGCTACTAATAATCTCTATGTCAAACATTGTGCTGTTCAACATAAGAATATAGTTAATAATAAAGATAGTGCCGCAAATAACAATGATCTTGGAGAAGTAAATTAATTAAACATATAATCGGAACCAAACAAGAACAAGAGTTTCATCTCTATACTCGCCTCATATCCCATGCTTAACATAAAATTAGGGTTTCTGTGGACTTGCAAGTTGTAATACAAGTTGCTGTTAACATACGATGACACGAGTATCAACATGCAGCAGAAAACAGAAAACAGTTGTTAATCAGTAATAAAAAGAAAAAGATGAAAAATTGACGATACAAACAGAGTAATAATAACATGGCAACATCTCAGAGCACATCATCATCATGATATTTTATCCGTTATTATCAAATACATCTGAAAGACAATAAAAAATAGTGTAAAATAACTCTAAATTATAATTTATTTTATTTTTTAAAATTATATTAAAATATTTTTTTTAAGACAAGAAAAATATTTTATTTATTAAAAAAATAAAATCTAAAATTCAAGACATAAAAAACAAAAAAAATAAAGAACTCTCAAATTTTAATACAAGAATACAAAGAGTACGTACTCTTTTGGAGATGTGAAGATAAAGTAAAAAAATTGAAGTATGAGTAAAGTATAGAAATACTGAAATAATTGAATAATATTAAATATAATAAATATATAATTATGTATCTTATATACATAAAATTATAAATATTAACTTAAATAAAATAACTTTAGTTATATTATCTTCTAATATTATCATATTAAATATATAATAGCTAAACATTTAAAAAAATTAAATAAGCCTTTATTTTAAATTTTAAAAGATTTATTTATTACAAAATAGTACATTATGACTATTCAAATATTAATTTCGTTTGATACAAATAAATTTTCCTTTTTTGTTTCTTTAAATTTGAGTAAAGAATTGATAAAGTGCACAATATTAAAAAATAACCATTTTAATTTTATTCAGTAAAATTCACACAAATTAAAAATTATTAATTAATTAATGTGATAACTATTTTTGTCTTTTATCTCAATTATATTTGATATTTATTTTGTTTATATATTTTTTAAATTTTCTTCTCACTGGCGGGAGCTAAGTCCCTTACGAAAGTTTTATTATTGTCTTTAGCCACGTACTATCAGCATCATTTAATTAGAGTAGTTCACACAAGATTGGCACTTTAAATAAGAAAAATTTGTCTTTACCACCTTCTTTATATACAACTATATACAACGACAAAAACACATCTTAATGCATATAAATGTTGATAATGATTATACCTTCATTTGTTTATTAATTTTGTTCTTGATACAGGACGAAACATAATTCTTTTAATACATTAATTTAAAAATTATTAAATAATTTGATTAAATTATTATACAAATTTTAATTATTAATTTTATAAAAAAAATAATTGTATAAAAATTTATAAAAGTGAGTAGGGATGTGAATCTGAAAATGTTGACATTCAACATCAGAAAAATAATTCCCTTTGTCTGGTGCAAACAATTTTTCCTTAATCGCTTTGCCTTATACTGTTCTAGATTTAATCTCTATTCAACTTCTTGTTCTAAAGTTGGAAAAAATTTAGGTCATCCTTTCTTTTTTATTATAAGTCTACTTTTTAAGTTGAATAAAAATTTAGTTTTCTTCAATTAGTAAGACAACTATTATCTTCAAAGCATTTTTTTAATGAGGCCTATTTACAGAATTTTTACAAATTGTCTACTAAAAAATTGTCTTTATTACAGTGATAACACATAGATTCAAACCCTTATTATTATATGATATTATTTTATAGATTTTTAACAAATTTAAATAGTTCGATATCAAACGATTTGAGAGCGAAATTTAGTCCTATCAATTTTTAAAAGTGTATCAAAATGTTCTTTTAATTGAATAAAACAATAAAAGAAAATCTAAAAAAAGCAAAATAAATTTAAAAATAAAATGACTGGAATTAAAAAGAATAACATTCAATTTAAGTAAACAGTAAACTGCTTTTGACAAAATAAAAGGACTTTAAAATAAAAAACATAAGTGCTAAGTTTTAAAAGAAAACATAAAGAATAAATTTGTTTAAAAGCTAAATTTGCAATAAAATAAAGATTACATTAAATAAAATTTAAAAGACACGAAAGAAATTCTACAAAAAAACTCTTTGCAGATTTAGAAAATCGCTGGAGATATAAGTGTGAAAAAATGTTTTTTGAAAACGAATTTTAACACTCTTTTCTTCAAACCTTCACCTATTTATAAGAATCTTCAATAAATCAAATTCAAATATAACTCTCAAGTGCATTAATCTATAAACCGTTTCCGCTCTTTTGCATAATGTGAGTAATTGTTATTAGAGTCTTAGCTTCACTTATCAACTTCTTTATTTTTTCTGAATGAGTCTTTATCTATCGAAATTTACTCCCTTGTCAATATGTCATTTTTGATAAACCCATGAAACAAATTTCTACTTCAAAACTTATAACTTATTTATTTTTGACTGACAGATGTATTTAATTTTTTATTCAAAAATAAATTATTATTTTTATTCCTAAAATTTTAAAATCTTAGATAAAATGAGTACGTTGGGACATTTTGTTGCAAAAAATAATTTTTTATGTGATGTAAAACGATACATGATACGTCGATACACCAATTTTAAAATTTAATAAGACACAAAGATATATATATATATATATATATATATATATATATATAATATAAAGTATTTTTCAGATAAATTATAATGATATTTTGATATTTTATTGATATTAAAATATAAATTAATATTTAATTATTTTTAATATTTTATTTTAATTATATAAAATATTTAAAATATTATTATTTTAATAAATAATAATATGTACTATTTCTAAATTTATTTCAAAAATACATATTAAATATAAAGTTAGATACATTGAAACGTGATAAAATTTAAATATATTCAAATATGTCTGAAAAATAATTTTTATTAAGCATAGTTAACAAATACGTCTAACATACGAACACACAACTCAACAAAACGTCTGCTTTTCATAATTCATAATAAACTTTTCAGCAATTTCAATCCTTCAATTATATTTTACTTTTTATTAAATCTATCTAATTAATTACCTCGGTGGACTTGCATCATTTCCCATCATATATAATGGATATAAAAACAGTGAATTTAGTATAAGCGAAAGGGCCGATAAACTAGGTCCCTACAACATTATTCGAGCCAGGTTTAATACAGAATTAGTAGATAGCAATGGTCAAGTGGATGGGATCATCACCCTAATGTTTCCTCCAACAAACGTCCACAGAATTGGGGCCTCCTCTTACTGTAGATTGAATAGGAGGTCTCACTGAAACAAAATAGACATCAGATTAGATGTTTGGGGCGGAAAAATAGTTTGTATATGTCCACTAATAATGCAACAATAATATTATATGATTATTTTTTATGTGCCTTAGCTTAATGCTACTTCTGTTCTTTCTACCCTGACCCCTTGTCTATACGGTTAATGCTCCCTGAATACATAATTTCATGTGAAGATAGTAGGTATAGTAGGTATTGTGAATAGTTAGATTATTCGATTAAATACGTTAAAAAATTTAATAGTTTGTAATATCATTTTTATGCGTAAATATTTATAATATACAGAAAATGATACATATAGAATACGAGATACACGGACAATAAATTTAAAATTTTTATAAAATATTGAGACATAATATATATAAAATATAAAGTATTTTTAAATAAATTATAATAATATTTTAATATATTATTAATATTAAAATATAAATTAAAATTTTAATTATTTTAATAATTAATAATATATATTATTTTTAAACTCATTTCAAAAATAAATATTAAAAATAAGATACACTAACACATGATGGTATTTAGGTGTGTCTAAACCTGAAAGAAGAAAAAAAAGCAACCAGCAAAAAAAAGAAAGAGATGAATAAACAAAAGAACCCACCATGATAAAGTTTCTTCATACGTTCATGAGATCTGTCGCGTCGCGGATAATGACGCTGGGACGGTGAACGCAGTGGACTGTGGGGGAGGCTGCACGGCGGGTGGGCAGCGTGAAAGAGGCTTTTGGGGCTGGTGCGCTGCGATCGAACGTTCGTAGAGAGGCTGGCGGTGGCGGGCTGTCCGGGGCTGGTGCTGCGCAATCGGCCGTCCGCGGAGAGGCTGGGCGGCGTCAGCTAAAGGCTGGACGGCGGCAGCTGGAGTCTGGACAGCGTCGGACCGAAGAACGGGAAAGTGAAACGGCAGCTGGATTACTCTGCAAACCGGAGTTCGCGAATGAAAAACAGAAGTTAGCGTGATATTGAGTGTAACTGTTTGGTTCAATTTGAAATATTTATTTTTTAAATTTCAAAATTTAAAATTATTAATAATTAATTAATCATCTAATTTATAATTTTAATTTTATTTTATCCTTTTTATTCTATTATTCAGATTGATTATTATTCTCTATACTTTTTCATAAACAAATATCCGTATTTGATAGGTAGACATCTTTACGACAGTATCCAACTATCTGAATTATATTCTGATGTCTATTTTTGGGCAATTTGGCCACTCCAATTGCAAGATGGCAGTAACAGTAGCAACCAAATGCGATTACTCGACGCTGAAACAAATCAAATTAAAAGGGAATAGTCAATATAATAGTGCAAACCAATAACATAAAGCACTTTTACAACAAGGTGCGTGTAGGGTAGGGGTATCTGAGAGAAAAAAGAAGATACCATACAACTACAAGAGATGAAGATATACGGCTATATTAAAGATATGGGGCATCACGTAGCTAGCTAGCTTAGCTTTCGGTTGTACCATTCCAATTTTATTGCAGTGCATAAGACAAAGATTGCATAAAATAATAATAATGAAAAGTTGAATAATGCTGATTGAGCATATTGGTGGGTTATGGTTGAAGTCAAAAATACTTTTATTATTTATTTGATTGATGCAAATGGGAGTATGGCAACCACACGACGCCGGAACCACATAACAGATAGATAACTCAACATTGTCTCTTCCATGAATGATGCTTCCTCCGTTACTCCATCACTCTCAAAGAGGTGTATGGCCACCACACGACACACCACGCCGTGTACCTAACGGAAACCACATATAATAATAATACGTATTCCTCTGAATCATGCTTAGCTTTCCCCTTATATCTTCTATCCTAACCTTCACAAGAATTTAAAAGAGGAATGACACAAAGTAGTGAAATGAAATCTGTTTTTGTATTATAAGTTAGAAACTAAAAAGAATAATAAATAAATGGTGACCAGTTTTTTGTATAGAAAAAGTCTAGGAGCAAGTAGTTTTATTAAAATTTGGCCAACATTTAACTAGTAAAAATAAAGTGAGTAATCTCACATCATTAAAATCACCAATAATAACTAATTGATGATTACAAATCACAAAACTTGTTGGTCTCCTAGCACTCTTCTTTTGTATAAAAGATGATAATTCATACGAAGATGATATCTATATCATCTTTACATGAAGATAATTTTATATGAGTAATCACTTGAATAAGGAAATTTTGGGTGTCTAAAGCATTTGTATGGAATTTGTCTAAAAGGTGAAAAATAAAAAAGTAAAGACCTTATATTTTGTATCTTAATTATAGGCATGATAGAAGAAACTCCTAAGTAAATGTATAAATGGTATCTGTAAATGTTGATATTTTATAGTGAAACTAATTGTTTAAAATATGATAGTTTCAGTTCCTAAGATTGATCAAGAAATGGATTGCATTAAGAATATCATAGAGCATTAGGCCAATTCTACCACCAAACCAACTTCCCATTTGGCTACCCACTAGAAAACCAAGTCTGCCAAGCCTTTGTTCCCCAAAGAAGCCACCAAGATATGAACCAAACAAAGTGCCGCTTCCCCTGATTGCACCCTCTGCATCACTCCCACCATAGTACACTGCCTCAAAGAAGTCCCATCCAGAAGATATCATGGGACCTATCACGCGCTGAGCCTTGTGCGAAGCCAACTTCGCCGCCTTTGCGCCTTCTTTCTCAGCATGCTTCTCTGCTAATGACTGTGCCATGCCCTGTGACTTTGCATCAGTCAGTGCAGATTTCATTGCTTGGTTCTTGGCTTTCTCAATATGTGCAGCTCTTAAGTTGTGGAAATACAGCTTCGTACTTTCCTTAACACCGCATGCTAGACTTCCGTATCCCATGTCCAAGCAATTCCACACTGTAAACTTTCCACTCTTGGATGTTGCATGATCCGGAACAAGCTTCCTGCATTTCTCAGCTTGGAAAATAAAATGAAATTAAAAACCATTATTTGAGATTGTTAGAAACAAGAACGTTTCATTGTTGGGAAAGCACTCCAAGTTAATATAATTAATGATGCTAATGCAAATAACAACAGGGTTGAACTTATGACAGATCCAAATGTGTTTTCTTATATTGTTTCTCCCTTATATATATGTTCATAATCGACAATACAATGAATATATGATGATATTTCTCAATTATTATTATATATAACATGCATCAAATTAATGTTATAGCGATCTGTCAAAAATAAATTAATAACATTGAATTGAGATTGAGAGTGGGGTGGAAGGTAATTAGGTACCTGCCATGCTAAGAACAATGATGAAGGCGACAAATACCAGCAACCGGACGCGTTTCTTGTGGAAATCCATGTCATCGGAACAACAGTAACGGTATATGGGAAACCGAATCCAATTAATGTTTATTTGATACAAACAAACAAAAATTAATGAAGCTTGGAGGAAAGGCAAGATGCAGAGTTAGATTGAGTAGATTCTAACTATGGTTTCATGTTCATATTCAGTTATTTTTTTAATTTCTGTTTAGACTGTGTGAAGTGGACCATCCTTGTCATGGATCCCAATGTTTCTTTCTACAAAATGGGCTCTTGCTCCATCAAATTGGGACATAGCTCGGATTTGGTTTTTTCCACCTCTGGAAAACATTATTATAAAAGGCTTGGTTTCGGTATCACAAAATGAAATTCATTTTGATCAGTACAGAAAGTCAGAAACATCCAACATATGTTTAGCTACTAGACCATATAGGCTGCCTTTGTTTAAAGAGACATGATACTGAGACACTGAATTAGTGTATTTGAATTAGTGTATTTTGTGTCCATCCTGACAGAAAAGACACAGAAACACTAACAAGGGAACATAAAATTTTGTGTTTCTGTCCATCAATATCCTGCCCTGTTCTCAGTGTGTCTCTATCCTGTGCAGCCATATGACATTTTGGATGAGCTCGTATATACTATATTTTACAAAACCACCTTAATCTCAAATATTAATTATGAAATTCATTTCACTTGGTTAATTATAAATTCATTTTGTTTCTGGATGAACTAGTTTAAAAACTTATAAGTAACTTCATCTCATAACTTGAAAGAAAAACGTTGCACGCCTTATTTTCTTTGTAATTTTGAACATATACCAATATTTGGTACTTTATTCGTATAAAATAATGTATCAGATTTCGAAGATGAGGCTAAGAAGCTGATTTAGCGTAATTGTTTTAAAAAATAGCAGTCTAATAAAATTTTCATGTATTTTTGTCTTGTATTTTACTGTCACACGGGGAAATGTATCAGATTTCGAAGATAAGAAGGCTAACAAGCTGATTTAGCGTGATTGTTTTAAAAAATAGCAGTCTAATAAAATTTTCATGTATTTTGTTTTGTATTTTACTGTCCAACGGGGGCATCAAACGGAAACTCTAAACAAGCTCAATTAAAACAGTTGGACAAACAAGTCAACCGTCAAGAAGTACAATAGAGTTCGGAATTTCAAAACACAGACAAAAACAGAAGGCTTGGGCAGCCATAGCAATCTTCAAAGCCTTCTTCCCCTTCTACCGCTCTTTCTACGAGTGCTATCTGAAGGAATCGGAGTCACATCCTCTGAAGAAAACAAAAACATGATTAACAATTGTAAAAATTAGTCAAGCATCAAGTTTATCGCAGCATCTCATAAATGCATATACCTATGCGGCCAATTTTCATTCCAGAGCGAGCCAAGGCACGGAGAGCAGACTGAGCACCAGGGCCAGGTGTTTTTGTCTTGTTTCCTCCGGTGGCACGGAGCTTGATATGAAGAGCAGTTATGCCCAGCTCCTGCTTCCAAATAGAATCAAGTCAGTGAACTTTGAACACTATACAGAGATGTGATCACAAGTTGGAATAATCATGTAGCAGACTAACAGGAATAGAAATGGAAAAATATTGAAAAACATAAACACCGACTATTATTGATATGAACAATATAAAATTACTAAATCAACAGTATGAACAACACGAGATTCACATGTATTATATAGTCATGAAAGTCTATATGAGGATAATCATAAAGACCTTGCATCTAGCAGCAACATCTTGTGCTGCAAGCATAGCAGCATATGGGGATGATTCATCTCTGTCAGCTTTAACCTTCATTCCACCTGATTATAAGAAACAAAATACATAAGATACATATGGATTTATTCCGAGACTTATCAGGAATTCCTGGAAAGCTAAAACAGTTACTTTGGTGCTACATAAAGTAGAAAGTAAAATTTTGCAGTTTGAGAATGTAATAGTCATTAAAATATTGGCTAGTTTACATTATTATAAAATAAGGCATATGTTTAGTATTACTTGAAAGTTGAAACAGTTTCATAAAACATAATCTTGGAAAAAGTGAAAAAATATACGGCAGGAGTTTCAAATACCTCAAAAAAACATTGAAATTGGCTATAGAACTGTTATAGAATAAAGTATCCATGTAATAAGAATCTTTGTTTATAGCTTAAGGCAATGTGAAGAGAAACACACTTACCAGTGATGCGGACAAGGGTTTCCCTTCCAGACAAATCAGTCACATGCTGCAATGAGAAATCACCCAATCAAAACCATCGATTCAGCAAATTCAAATAAAATAAAGAACAAGGAGAAAAAAGATGAACATAGTGTACTCACAATAAAGGTGTCATTGAATGATGCAAAAATGCGAGCAACACCAAAAACATGTTCACCCTCTCTAACAGCAGGGCCAAGAGTGACGGTTTCCTCCTTGGGCTCTCTAACCTTTCTCCTCGACTGCAAAAGAATCAACACCACACACAGTCTTAAAACTGAATATTCTCATAACATTCCCAATTGCACAACTAATTCCCAACGCAACTAACATAACAAGTTCTAATAATGAAAAAATAGCATCTAATTATTGCTTCCTTCTAATTAACAGAACAATGAGAGCTTCCCACCATTCCCTTCAATCCTGTTTTTAGCTGCTACTGAAGGGTTCAGCTAATTAAGTAAAGATTAAAAAGATGCATACAAAGAATCAGATCATAACGAAAATACAGGTAGCTAGGGGAAAAGAAAAAGAGATTTTATTTAAAAGGAAAATCAACGTCTAGCTGAATCTCCTAATACACTACAATCAGACTTCTTCATTGATTATCACAGATCAAACAAAATGACGTGGACTAATAATTAAGAATAAGAATGGAAGACTAAGCAACAGAAATTGGTGAAACGAAATCTAACAGAAAGAGAGAGACATACCATGGTTGGTGCTCGAAGGTTGCGCAGTGAGAATCAGCTTTCACTTACCCTAGGTTTGTGATATATACCCAGACAGTGGAATGCGTTAGGGTTTTAAATTTTGTAGAGAACTACGTAATACTGGAGTTGGACTTGGGCCTCATAGAAGCCCAGAAACAAAACTAATCAAACAACCCAAAGAAAATAAATTTTAAATTCAAACAGCATCATCTCAGATAGATGTAGCACTCTCCCAGATCCCAAAAAAAAAAGATGTAGCACTCTGAATTTTTCTTGACCCAAAAAACATAAAAAATAATAAATTATGAAGCACTCTAAAAAAAAAGAAAGAATATTAATATTAATATTAAAATAAAATACACTTTTTGTCTCTAATATTTTACTCATAAAAAATTATATCATAAAATATTTTATAGTATAACATAATGATATAATATATATAATGAAAATTAATTCTAACAATATATATATATATATATAGATATATATATATTTTGAAGTATTTACTTAAGTAGAATTTTTTGTAAAGTATAGAGAAGAGAATCAATTTTTTGTCTATTTAATTTTGATAAATTAGATTTAAACAAAAAATAACATATAAATACAAAAATAATATATTGGCACTCAAACAAAGTTTGACTCATAAATTTTATTTCAAAAAATATTTTTTTTGTCAAATAAAATTTTACAATCATTTATATAAGTTAAAGAAAAAATTAGAATAAATTCAAATATTTGTAACAATTCTTCTAAAATAATAATTTAATATCTAAAATTAAATAATCTAAAGAAAGATATAATATATAAGTTATTTGATTTATACCATAAAATATATCAAAATAGAATAATATTTTAATAAATATAGTTGATTGGAATTTTCTTGAGCACACTCTTGAATCTTTTGGCTTTCCTTCTCTAATTATTCGGCTTGTAATGAATTATGTTCAGATCTCAAATCTTTCAATCTTTTGGAATGGGAATAGATTGGATAGCTTCCAACCTCGCAGAGGACTCAGGCAAGGAGATTTAATTTCTCCTTATTTATTTGTTTTGTGCATGGAGAGATTGGCGTGCTTCATTTCTAAATAAGTTGACGAGGGTATTTGGAATGGTGTGGCTGTTTTTAGATAGGGACTTAAAGTTTCTCACTTGATGTTTGCAGATGACCTCCTCCTTTTTTTTGTAAAGCGGAAAAAAATTAAGTTTAGAATGTCGTGCACACCTTTGAGTTGTTCTGCAAAGCTTTAGATATGAAGGTTAACATTGAAAAATCCAAAACTATTTGTTCTAGAAAAATCTTTAATAGAAGGAAGAAAATGTTGTCTGGTGTTTCTCATATTCCTTTTACTATTGACTTAGGCAAATACTTGGGGATGAACCTTAATCATCCTCGAGCTACTAGGTCTGTTTTCTTGGACTCTTTGACTAAAACCCCAAAGTGGTCCCTGAGATTGGGCGAGTTACTCATAGTTGTCCCTGACTTTCAAAATTACCTAAAAATGTCCCTCACATTAAGCTTCGGGACCCATAGTTGCCCTGCACCCCTTTCCGGCGCACAGTCAGCAAACGGAGGGATGAGCTGGCACCTCCCTTGCCATGCTGGAGCTTTCTGAAACGACGCAGTATGGATTTGGCGCCCAATGAAGAAGTAAACGACGTCGTTCATACAGAAGGAGCCCTTGAAAACGGTTTGCCTTCAGCATATTTGTTTGAACACTATCAGACTTCGTCTCCTCTCCTTCACGCTCAGTCTTCGTCTTCCCGTTCTCTCATCAATGGCAGCGAGTTAGGTTCATCTTCTCCGTCTCCTCAACTGCCACAGGTCATTTGAATAGTTTGGTGTTCCTTTGGAGGCAAGTGGTTTGTCTGTCTTCTTCGCCGTTGAAGGTATGTGTTGGTTGAAAAAAAAATTTAATTTATTTCATCAATCATAAATGATCAAGGTGTATGATTGCGTAGTTACTGTGTTGGGTTGTCTTATAGTTTTATGGTTGCATTACCTTAAAGGATTGTATTGAGGGATTTTAGTTAGGGCAAAGGGTTTGGTGTGTGTATGCTCTGTTTTTTGGCAATGAAATAGAGATATTTTTAACATTGGGTTAATGCATGGTGGTGATTCAATGGTATTGATTTGTTGGTGCAGATGGATGTGTTATTGGATATCATGTTTCATCATGGAGGAAATTTTGAGAAAGATGATGAAGGAAATTTGAGGTATACCCCTGACAACGTAACTTGCCTAGGTGATCTAGATGAGGATACCTTGGACGTTTTCTTCATAAGGAATTATTACAGGGAGTTAGGCTATGACAAGATCCTTCAGTGTTGGTGGCTAGTCCCCGGGAGGAAGTTAGAAACTGGATTAAGGAATCTAAAGAGTGACGACGAGCTTAGGGAGATGTGTTTCCTTGCTCAGAAGAATAATGGTCTGATGGATGTGTATTTCGAACATGGGGTGTCATCTCCAGATTATTTAGAAGATCAGCAGGAAAAGGCGGGCATGGACAATACAGGAGTGGTTCTTGCAGAAGAAGAAGGGGCTGTGCCTAATGACAAAGAGAGGAACCTCAGCACTGAATCTCCCCAAAACAAGCCAATACCTGTCAACACAGTTGACACTCCGATTCATCCAACTCCTCCTATTAATCCAACACCTCCAACTATGCCAGAATTTCTGACGAATCCAAACTCTCCAAGTCAG
Source organism: Arachis hypogaea (assembly GCF_003086295.3). Classification (NCBI taxonomy): domain Eukaryota; kingdom Viridiplantae; phylum Streptophyta; class Magnoliopsida; order Fabales; family Fabaceae; genus Arachis; species Arachis hypogaea. The sequence goes on along the minus strand of NC_092041.1, from coordinate 5,782,860 downwards.
GAGATACCTCTTGCCAATTCGAATGATCAATCTCAGGCAAAGCCTCCTACTAATGAAAAGCCAAAACCTTTCACTAATCCACAGCCGAAGCCTCGCACTAATCAAAAGGCAAAACCCCCCACTCCTCCACAACCGAAGCCTCCCACTAATCAAAAGCCAAAACTTTCCACTAATCCACAGCCGAAACCTCCTACTAATCAAAATCCAAAACCTCCTACTAATTCAAGGCCTTGTACGAGGAGTGTTGCTAAGGGAAAGGCAGTGTTGCAAGCACGACAAAAGGGAGGTGATGCACTATCCTCTGATTCATATGATAGTGACGAAGATAGTTTGTATAAGCCAAGGGCCGAAGAAAGTTCTTCTTCTGATGATGGTTATTATGATAATGATGTTTGTAAGGCTAAGACTGTGGAAAAAGACATTAGATTTAAACATGCTCCTGCTGCTGCGTTTAGTAAGCATAAAGACCAAGTTACTATTGAGGATGATGCATATGTTGAGGAGGTCTCAGATGGGGATGTGGACCTAGGCTTTGTAGGAGGAACGGGGGATGATGCATATAATGCATATGATCCAGGGGCTGACTCAGACAGCGCAAACTCATGGCATTCTGAAGAAATGAAGACTCCCCCAAATTCAGAGGATGAGTGGACAGATGAGGAGTCCTCTGATGTTTGTCCTGTGTTTAGAGAAGGTATAAGGTTTGGGGAACTGCAACTGGAAGTTGGCATGAAATTCAACACAAAATGGGACTTTAAGGAGGCTGTTAGGGAGTTCACAATCCAAGAGGGCAGAAGGATTAGGTTCAGGAAGAATGACAATGTGAGGATGAGGGCTACATGTCAGGTGAAAGGATGTCCATGGGTGGTGTATGCATCCAGGGATCATGAAGATACTTGTTGGCAAATAAAGACATTTGTTAATGATCATACATGCCCAAGGGAAGACAAGAACAAGGCAGCTAACAGAAATTGGGTGGCCAGTAAACTAGTGAAGAAGGTTAGGAAGTACCCAAATTTCAAGCATTGTGATGCTGCCACTTACTTCAAGTCAAGGTTTGACTTGACATTGAACAAGAACTCAATTTCAAGGGCCCTGTTTGATGCAAGAAATGCTGTGTTCGGGGATGAAAAGGAACAATACAAAATGCTGAGGGATTATGGTCTTACACTTCTCAAGACTAATCCTGGATCAACAGTTGAAATTTGTTGCACTCCCCAACCAGAATCTGATCCAGTATTTGATAAAATGTATGTGTGCTTGAATGGATGCAAGAATGGTTTCAAAGCCGGATGCTGACCGTTGATTGGACTCGACGGTGCTTTCTTGAAAACTCAATTTGGTGGCCAAATTCTTTCGGCAGTGGGTCAGGATGCCAATCACCATATCTACATCATAGCGTGGGCAATTGTTGGCGTAGAAAACAAAGAGAATTGGAAGTGGTTTCTTGAGTTGCTTCACCAGGACCTTGGAGACTATAGGCAACATGGATGGTGCTTTATCTCTGACATGCAGAAGGTATTTTCTAATTCATTAGTATGTTATAAAAAGGTTCATTGTTATTAATGAGTAGAGATGAAAATTGTTGTTGAAGTTCTATGCTGTTTATCCACTAAGGAATTGTATGCATTCTCATTGGTGTATGTGTAGTAATCGTGGTCTATTATGTGTAATTTGTTATTAATGAGTAGAGATAAAAATTGTTGTTGAAGTTCTATGCTGTTTATTCACTAGGGAATTGTATGCATTCTTGTTGGTGTATGTGTAGTAATCGTGGTCTATTATGTGTAATTTGTTATTAATGAGTAGAGATAAAAATTGTTGTTGAAGTTCTATGTTGTTTATTCACTAGGGAATTGTATGCATTCTTGTTGGTGTATGTGTAGTAATCGTGGACTGTTATGTGTAATTTGTCAAAAGTAAGGGACTATTATGTGTAATTTGTCAAAAGTAAGGGACTATTATAGTGAGTGTGAATTATGGTCATGGGACTGTTATGCTGATATGGTATCTGATTTGGTACTCAGGGTTTGTTGCCAGCAATGGAAGAGGTGATGCCACGGGTCCATCACCGCTTTTGTGTTTGGCACTTATGGCAGAATTTTAACAAGCAATGGAAGGATTTACAACTAAGATCCTTGTTGTGGGAGTGTGCACGAGCCACCATGTATCAAGAGTTCAGAGACAACATGGACAAAATCAAGCGCATCAACCAGGATGCATGGGCATATCTATCACAGTGGGGAGGGGAACACTGGACCAGGAGTCAATTCAGTCACAGGCCTAAATTAGATAGCATATGTAATAATGCGTGTGAGGTATTCAACTCCAAAATTAAAGAGGCCAGGGTCAAGCCAATTATTACTTTACTTGAAGGTGTGAGAATGTTTGTCATGAGAACAATAGCGAAGAATAAGGTTAAATTAGCTAATCATGTGGGTAAGTTGCCGCCAGTAATTCACAGTCGTTTGGAGAAAGTGAGAAAAGAGTCAAGATATTGGCACCCAATATGGACAGGTGATACAGGTTATGAGAAATTTGAGGTGCATGGTTACCCAGCCAACCATGTTGTTGATCTAGGAAAGTACCTTTGCACATGTCAATTTTGGATGCTGACAGGTAGATTTTATTATTTGGAAAGTAGCGTTTATTCATACATTACTACCATACAATAAGCACTTACTTGATTCCTTCATGTTTTCAATTTAGGAATACCCTGTGTGCATGCCTGTGCTGCACTAGCTAGGGTAAACAAAAATCCAGAAGATTTTTGCCACAAACTAGTTACTATGGAATCATATAGGGAGACATATCAGCATCATATCAATCCCATTCCTGGGCAGACCTTCTGGGAGGTTTCAGAATCTCTTAAGCCCCAACCTCCAAACGTTAAGAGGGGACCAGGTAAGTTACAACAAAAAAGGCGGATGGACACAGATGAAGCTAAAAGTGGCCACAAGAAATCCAAACCCACTTCCACCAAGGACAGCACAAATCTAAAGAGGCAGCTTGCACCATTCACATGCAGCTACTGTGGGGAGAAAGGCCACACCAAAAGGGGTTGTAAAAAGAAAAAAGTTGCAGACGCTCTTGCTGCTGAAGCTGAAGCTGCTGCAAAAGCAAAAGCTGCTGCTAAGAAAACAGGTGGATCTGAAGTCAATGTTGTTGAAGATGGTTCGAATGCTGTTGATCCTGACCCCACTCCTCAACCTGATCAGAATGTTGCTAATGAAGCCAACGTTGGTAAAGATGCTCCAGCTGACTCTATAAACACTAATGTCCAACCAGTTGAAGTTGAGCTTTCTCAACCAATTTACTCTGAACCAGAGGAGTCTCAGCAGGTAATCAATTTATCTTTTCCACTCCTCAACCGTTTAGTCTTATGTAATTATAAGGCATCCTCTCATATACTACAATTCTTGTAGGCTGCTGAAGTATGTACTATCACTAACTCAAGACCGGATAAGCTGCCACCAAAGAGAAAATCATCTATTTCACCAACTTCTGCCAATGTGCCAATTAATCCCATGCAAGGTGCTAGCTCAGGAACAGCTACAAGACTTGGCAGTATCCTGAAGTTCATTCCAACTCCGGGATTTAAGGCACCTAGGAAGAAAGATTGAAGACTTTTCTATAATATGCTTCTTGTATTGGGAGTTATTTTGTATAAGACAATGTGAAAGTAATTTGGTTTAACATGCTGTTCGGTTAGGTTCACTTTGTGTTTCATGAGTATTTTGTTACCAAACATATGGTTGTGTTTATCTTGTTAGCAGTACCTTGCTTATGGCTTTGTAAGGCAGTCAAAACTTATGACTCATGACTTTGTTGATTTAAAATGATGAATATATTTTGCTATTGCTAAACATTCAGATTAACTTTAGTGGTACAAAAAGTAGTTAATATCTCTAACAGGTTGGCTAACACAGTTACATGTTCAGCAACTTTTTTTCATTCATGCAAATATTACACATATGAACTCAATCACATCATCACTCAACCTTGATAGCAAAGTTTCCAAAACACCACTACTAACAACAACAGCATAACAGAAACAACCAGAAACAATAATTTGATCATAAACTTTTGACTCCTAACATCCGATTCTAATTTCTCCAGCCTCCAATCTTCTGTCATCTTCTGTTCATCATTATAGTTAACACTTTCTGATTTTGCAGGCACAGCCTCTTGCCCAACATCTGCCCAAACAAACAAACCACACCATCTTTTACCATTTGTCTGCAATCAACAAATGTTTCAATAACCAAATTAGAACTTGGGGAAGGAATGAAAAATTAGGAAATTTCAACAATTACAACTAACATTATAATTTGGGCACCCAAAAAATGGCTTATTTGGGTTGGAATTTGTCCCCGACCACCGGAGCACAGGTCGGCAGCCGCAACCACACCGTTCTGGTACACGCGTAGGCCTGCTACGATTTTGGGTCTTCGCCCTGTATCCATTGCTTATTGACCGTATCGAGCTCCTACTAGCTTGCCCTTCACCTCCAAACATTGCTTCAGAGCTTCAGTAGAATCTCCGTTAAATGACAATGGTGGACCAGATCTATGGGACGAAGGAAAGGGGAAGAAGAGAAACTAATTATAATAATGATTCTTAGCTTTTAGGGTTTTAATGGCCTGAGGACCACATTGGGTACAAAATTACGATTTGCCACATCAGCTAGCCGTTGCTGGCTCCAGCATGGCAAGGGAGGTGCCAGCTCATCCCTCCGTTTGCTGACTGTGCGCCGGAAAGGGGTGCAGGGCAACTATGGGTCCCGGAGCTTAATGTGAGGGACATTTTTAGGTAATTTTGAAAGTCAGGGACAACTATGAGTAACTCGCCCAATCTCAGGGACCACTTTGGGGTTTTAGTCTGGACTCTTTAGAAAAGATCAGGAATAGGTTGGCCAGTTGGAAAGGTCGACTCCTTAATAGAGCAGGCAGGCTTTGCTTAATTAAATCTATTGCTTCTTCTCTTTCTATTTACCAGATGCAAGTGACTCTTTTTTCTATTTCGATTTGTCAAAAGACTGATTATGTGCTTAGACAATTCTTGTGGAAGGAAAAAGTGGGGGAGCGTTCCTTAAGCTTGGTAAAGTAGAGCAAATTTGTCATTTCAAGAAAATATTGAGGTTTGGGAATTAGAGATACTCAATGTGTGAATTTTGCTTTATTAAGAAAGCTTGTTTGGCAATTACTGCATAATAAAGATAAGCTTTGGGTAAGGATTATGTTGGCAAAATATTTATCTGGGGTTCTTGCTTTTGACCCAATTTTTCTAATAATGTTTTAAGTACTTGGCGAGTAATTTATAAGACAATAGAAAAGTTTCGTGATGATTTTGAATGGTGTATAGGTAGGATGTCTCAATCCTTTTTGTATCATGCTTGGCGACATCTGGAATGCTAGCTCCTTTATTTCCTTTTGTGCACATTTCTGATTCTCTCTTGAAATTAGAAGATGTCTGGTACCATGAACATTGGCGGTGGGATATTCTTTGCACAATGATTTCGGATGAAATTAAACTTGATTTGATGTTCTTTGATCCTATCAAGCAAGCAGGAGATAAAACAGGTTGGTTTTGGACAAACTCAAATACTCTCACCTACTCGACTAAAAGCGGGTATGAGTGGCTATTGAAGAAGAAATTTGGCCGGAATAATAATAAAAATTGGCTTTGGCGCTTGAGAATACCGGAAAAGATAAAGTGTCTGCTTTAGCTTTGTCTCAACAACGGAGTTTCCACAGCCAGCTACCGATTTTAAAGAGGTTTTACTACTTCTGATTTTTGTCAGAGATGTTATCTTACTCTAGAAGATATTAACCATTGTTTTAGGACTTGCTAAAAAGCTCGTCAGATTTGGATTAGCTTAAACTTGGAAATGACCGCTGTCGATTTTGGTTTGGATTTTGTGTCTTGGATTTGTTCTAACCTCAACAAAAATGAGTTCCTCTTTGCAACGGCCTTTTGGTGGATTTGGAGGGATAGGAACAATGACATCTTTCATCAAGATTATCCATGGAGTAGGGAGAAAATTGTTCACTTGACTAAACATGCTATTCGAGATTTCTCCAATGTCATTACCACCCAAAAATATATTACTCCTTTCTCTTTGCAATATAATTAGGAACCACCTCCGATAAATGTCCGTAAAGTGAACTGCGATGCAAACGTTTTTGAAAATGAGCAATTAGCTGGTTTTGGGTGTATTATTAGAGACAGCATGAAAATTTGGATAAAAAGTTGTTCTGCCAGTATATCTCTTTCTAGTGTTTTCTGCTGTGAGTTTCATGTTATTTGGAGAGGGCTTGTTATGGCTGGAGATTGCGAGTGCAAAGAGGTCATATGTAAAACTGACAATCTTGATACATTTCTTTTTGTTTTGCGAGACACAACTAGCATGATTAGGACTTACTTTGTTCTGCTTGACAAAATCAAAGAGATGCTTTAGCGTAATTAAACAGTTACGGTAGTACTCATTCAGCGCACAACAAACAGAGCAACCGATTTAATGACTAAGACTGTTGCTTTTAACAAACAGGTGTATTTGGAGGGATTGCTGCTCCCTAATAGTTTAGACATTATTATTAGAGAAGAGTCTTACTCTTTCTCTTAAGCCCCTTTTTCTTTGTGTTATTTTCAGTCCAAAAAAAAGTTAATAATAAAGAAATGGAATAGTTTTTCTTACAAAATAATTTAATAGTGATATTAAATTTATTAATTAAAAGATAATGCTAATGAAGGTTATTGATTAAATTCATTATTAATATTAATTAGACACTAATATTAGTGGAGACTCTTGAATGAATAGAGACCATTAAAAAAAATTTAAAAATCTAAAAAAGTTACAATATAAAAAAAAAACTTATATGACAATAAAGTAATAAATGAAATGTTAACTTTTAGTTGTAATACAATTTGGGTATCAACTTTTATATAGTTAAAATAGATTTTTTTTTTAGGTAAACGCAATGCATTTGGAAATTGGAAAAAGGTAAGAAGGATAACATTTATTAAAAATTAATGTTATTAAAAATAAAAAATAAAATAAAATACAAAAGCTAAATCTTAAATCTTAAATTTTAAATTCTAAATTTAAACTATTAATATAAAATATAATAATAATAACTAAAAATTGTTTAATTAACAAAAAATATCACATGAGAGTTTTAAGAATGAGCTTTTTTATATGTATCTAAAAATGATAATACTTACAATAAAAACTTTATCGTTAATTGCAAAGTTTAGAAGATTATGTTATTGTTTGTAGATACATTAGTATTAGTATAATAATAATATTCAAAAGCATAACAAAATAAGAGCTTAACTAGTCTCAGCAATTTTCATCAGGCAGATAACTGAAGTTCTCAAAAAGCTTTTTTTTTTTTAATACAAAATTTCTTCATACATATAATGCATTGTACAACTTTGGCAAGCCTTGCCATGATTTGCATATCTTTTTAATCCAAATCTATAATTTTACCACGACCTCTTCTCATGAACCTTATAGGTTATACATGTAACAAATAAGCAAATAAAAAAAAGGGGGGGGGGGGGTGGTAGATTTATCGTGCCCTGCATCATTGGTTCGAGCTTATAATCAAGCTTTCGAACTTTGTACTTCTATATTCAATTGTAAATTTGCGTGTATTCATTCATTACTGCAAATACCAATAGGCAGCCAACAGTTACGTTTCCTCGTACCAGGAGGCCTCGACGAGGAATGATGGTGCTCGAGGATAACTGAATTTGCCTCATGCTAAAAACGCACCCAAAAAAACACCCCATTTCAGCACCAAATATGAAATTAGCCACCCCATTAAAAATGAGATTTTAATTGGTTCAAGCATCACTGTCTTCTTTATCCAAAGTAGCTGATAGATAGCTCAAGATGAAGCCGTCTATATCTCCCTCAAGGACAGAGTCAGGGTCTGAAACCTCATAATTAGTTCTAAGATCTTTCACCATTCGATAAGGCTGCATCGTAAATTAATTAAAATAAAAAAGGTTATGCAATTGCTCATATCATCAAAACCTGACTGAAAAAGGAAGGGGGAGTATAGAATTTCAAACCATACATGGAGCACATAACTGCGTATCTGACTGCCCCAAGTTATGTCCGTGAGAGATTGTGTATGTTGTGAATTCATCTGAGCCTGGCGTGCCATCTCCAGTTGGTCTAATCTCGACTTGAGCACAGCCATCGCAGAAGCCTTATTCTGATGTTGGGATCTATTTCCAAATCACAAGCAAACACAAAATTAGTGAATGCAGCACAATCTATGAATGACCTCCCCAAACCAACACAAAATCCCCAAATTTATTTCTTACCTTTCATTCTGACAAGTTGCAGTAATTCCTGTAGGAATATGAATTATTCTTATTGCACTTTCAGTTGTATTAGCATGCTGGCCACCGGGACCGCCAGAACGAAACCGTTCAATTCGTAGATCAGATTCATTAATTTGTACACGACTAGATCCATCACCAAGGATTGGAATCACAGCTACTGCAGCAAATGAAGTATGCCGGCGCTTATTACTGTCAAAAGGTGATATTCTCACAAGTCTGTGGACTCCTACTTCTGCTTTTGCATATCCAAATGCAAACTCACCATCTACTTTAATTGTAGCTCGCTGAAAATGAAAAAAAGTAATCTGAATTCATAAACTAGCAATTCTTCCCTTCAAAGAAAAGTCTAGTCTCTGGAAAAGTCCATGAGTACTGCAGACCTAAAATATGTTAAACTAAATCCTCATGAAAATCTTGCTTGAAACTTAAATGCTCATTATACAAGTACTTGAAAATCAGAAACCATAGCTACACAAAACACATTGGTCCTGAATCCAAGATTCCAAGCACACAAGAAATCTGTAGAAATGTAAAATAACTTAAAAAAGGACTCAGGAAGGATGGTGAGAAGGAGAACCTTGATTCCTGCAATCTCACCAGGCATTTCATCTATTACAGTTACATTATACCCACGTCGGTGGGCCCATGATTTATACATCTGCATAACCATTGCAGCCCAGTCCATGCTCTCAGTACCCCCGGCCCCAGCCTGAACCTACATTAAATAATAAAACAAGCAGTTTCAAATTTCAATAGTTAAGCACAGCTTAATTTTACTGTTCTACTGATGTTGGACAAGGGAAAGGATACACGTTGCAGCAGATTCTTGTGCAGCATGCTAACACCAAGAGCCATAGTGACAACTGGGAACTTAAAAAGAATGCTTTTAAAGATTTGAAAAATATAAAATAATCAACAATACTAGCAATTTATGTTAATCCATTGTAACAACCTCGATGAAGCAAGAACAAGAATCCTGCTCCCCAGCTAGCAGTGCCTCTAGCTCTTTTTCCTTTGCGTTTTTTCTCATGTCACGCAAAGCTTTCAATGATTCCTGAAAAGGAAAAGAATTGTGAAATGAAAATAAATTGACATCTAATATAAGAAAGGATCTAATTAACACTTCAAACATCAGAGAGTTTAGACTATCAATGCTTGTTTCAACTACAAATTTTATCTTAAAACATAAAGCTCACTGATCTATTTGAATTGTCTAGATAGATGCTCTTGCTCCTAACAACAAATAAACCCACCATGTCCAAATCAACTTGATTAATCAGTTGTATCGTTCTAAACTTGTTGGCATACATTGTAAGCCTTATGAAACAGTGATACTCATAAAATCAATAACAAAAGAGTGACATGCCTAGGTGATGAGGAAGTGAGTGCCGCACGCACCGATTCCAATTCTGAGTCATTCTCATCACGAGCAAGCTTAATCATGTCAATATGCTCGAGTAACTCTTGCTCAAGCGCATTCACCTCTTTCACCTTTCCCATTAGGGTTCCATGCTCTCTGCTAATGTTACCAGCGTGCACAGGGTCATCCCAAAGATCTGCCTTATTCAGCTGCACAGATAACATATCCAACCTTACCTTCAATTTCTTCCACTGTCACAACACACCACACCATGGAATTATTAATCAGCAAGCAAGTAATTCTTGAAACAGAAGGAGGTTGACGTAGGTACCTGCAAGCGGCGTTTGATGAGATGAATAGATTGCGCAACAGCAGAGACATGGCTCTTCCAATCGCTTTCGTTATCGTCTAGAATGTTCCAATTGTTGGCGAGAATTCCCTCCACCGTGAGGCCATCGGAGGTTGAGCGTTGGGCGGCGGTGGCGGCGGCTTCAGAAGCGAAGAACCGACGGCATGTGGATTGGTGGTGTTGGCGATGCGAATAACCATAACCGTAGCAGTGATTTTCAGTTAAAAAGGAAGTTGAGCGAAAGCAAACGGAGTGAAAGAGGTTATCTGAGAAGTGGCGGCGATGGTTGATGGTTTGGGAAGAATCAAAGTAGTTAGTGAGAAACAATTTAAAATTGTTGGAGCTCAATAAACGACTCCTCAGTGATCTTCGTAGAAAAATGGACATGCTCAACGCTATTCTTATTCTATTCTCCTTCCTTTGAAGCTTCAACAACCAACGTACTCGATCCTATTCAAGAACACTTCTCCAACTTCAACTCACCAAAGAAGAATATGCTCCTGCTGCTGCTTCGAGGTTTTTTTTTTTTGTTATGTCTTGGTAAATGGGCTTGACCCTGATTATAAATATGGGCTTTCCAAGCCCAATTTGAAGCAAAAGAAATAATTCGGGTCCAGGTAGGATTTTAGCCCGCTTAATTATCTGCCAATGAGCCTTAGCTCACATGGCATATTTCCCCCTCCCTACTTCAAAGGTCTAGGGTTCAAATCTTAAGATTGCAATTGAGGAAAAAATGTGGTAAAAGTATAAGAAGTGTGTGAGTGTATTGTGTACTTAGAATTGAAGGTTGTCGATACCTAAGATTGAGAGTTGTCCAATCTACTCATCAAAAAAAATTTAATAATCTCTAATCTCTAATTCGCCGTTCTCGCAGGATGAGCTTTAAAAAGCATAGCAATGTGACACTCTAGGGTGTTTCTAAACATAGCGTCTTGACTAAAAATCCCACCATTTCTCCCCTTTCTAAATTGCCTTTCTCAATGTAGGATTATCTTTATATCCAAGCAAATTTTGTTGAAGTCTTTTCCTTACTTCAATTGAAGTGGTGATCATCTAGCTCATTAGTTTGCCGGTGGACTTCCTTTTGTAACTTGCAGAATGTTCAAAAAATCAAATTCAGGGAAATTTTTTTATGAAGTTAGTTTAGGCCCTAACGAGTCAAACAATACATATTGGTGTTCAAATTAAATTCTATAAAATTGAACGATATACAAGAAACGAAAAAACAAGATTTATTAATAAAGAAATCACTTGAATTATTAACAACTACTTTCATAAATAAAATCAGCAACGTGGACATAATACCAATTGTTATTCTCCTCAGTGTGGGGAGCCATGCCCCCCGAATATTTGATAAAAAAGATTATTTACTACGTACTTTGTTTAAGGAGTAAATTGGTTTAGTTGATTATGTCTTGCACTAAATATTTAGTTATCGCAGGTTCAATTCTAGTCTCTCACATTGGTTTAATGTGCTTCATTGTTAAGATATACCAAAGCAACACAAATCCAAGGGTAGTAAACTAGTTAGCAAATCTAAACATAGTGTTTTTAACCTTCAATACTCTGTCTCTTCACGTGAAAACAAGAAAATAACTAGCCATTTTTAGGTGAATTTACGTGAGTTTATCCCATAGAAAAAAGAGAACCTATGTATTTGTCCTAGAAATACCAATGATTAATCCCCGAGGCATCACAACATGGATTCCCGAAGAAGCAGGTATGGTCAAGGAGCAACAAGTACACATACCTAAGAGATACATAAGCGACAAAATCGATGTATATACAACAGAAATTATGAAAATAACGACCACTTATTCCGATTGATATGTTTGATCTCGAGCATCAGCAATTGATTTTGGCTTCTTGACTATGAGAACTGGGCACTTAACGTTCTGTGCGCAGTGACTACTCACACTTCCAAGAAAAGTCCTATAATTCAGTTCCAACCCCAAAACACAACCCACTATTACACAAATTACAATATATATTAAAAAAAATTAACTAACTTGTATTTTAAGATGCATTTTAAAAATATAAAAATATATATTTTTTAATACTTTTGATGGATTAAATGCATTCAATACATTAAAAATATAAAAGAATTAATTTTTACAATAAATTTTTATAATGTATTAATAACTTCTGTCTTTAAAACACAAGTTAGCAAAACAAAACAAAAAAATATTTTATCATGTTTATGTTATGGTGTTTATAGTATTTTAAAAAATATTATTAAATTAAAATTTTTTATTATTAAACATTTTTCAACAAATATTACTAAAATATAAAAAATATGTGATTTTAATTTTAATAACACTTATATACTCAAATAATTACAAGCGTACTAGAATCTTTTTTTAAAAATAATTATTTAAATCAATTCTCCACACTTTTAAAATTAGAGATTTCAAAATACATAAAACAATGAGCAAATGACGCATATAAACCAACTAGAGGCTGGTTTTACACAATTCCACCAAAGATAAAAACGTTACAAGGTTCTACTCATAGTACTTTTCTATATAGTTCGAATTAGAGCCACTCGAATTCCACATACCATAGTAATTCGAGTCACTATAATTCGAATTATGCCACTCATCATAGTAATTCAAATGAAACTGATTCGAATTACACACACTAATTCGAATCACCCTGATTCGAATTATACACACTAACATATACTAATTTGAATTAGCATCATTCGAACCAACCCACAATTTTGTGCCCATAGTAATTCGAAACAGCCTATTTCGAATTACATGGCCCTTGCCTATATAAAGAGTTCAAATAACCTCGTTCGAACCACTATTCTAAATCCATGCCCCACCAAATCCCAGAGAAAAGGACTCCGTACGATTCCAACAAAGGCTTGAGCAGAAATATTTAGCCGATGGGGACAATCCGGACCAACTTTATCTTTTGGATGGAGTAGCCCATATAGTTGGTGTTATCAATGAAGAGGTTAGTGCGAACATCATCCACTATATGGATCGGGTGTTATCAATATTTAGCCTATCATGGATCGGGTGGATGATGTTTGCACTAACCTCTTCATTGATAACACCAACTATATGGGCTACTCCATCCAAACGATAAAGTCGGTCCGGATTATCCCCCATCGACTAAATATTCTACTCAAGCCTTTGTTGGAATCGTACGGGGGTCCTTTTCTCTTGGATTTGGTGGGACATGGATTTAGAATAGTGGTTCGAATGAAGTTACTTCGAACTCTTTATATAGGCAAGGGTCATATAATTCGAATGAGTAGGATTCGAATCACCAACGGCAGCCAAAACAGGGAGTAATTTGAAACAGGCTGTTTCGAATTACTATGGGCACGAAATTGTGGGCTAGTTCAAATGATGCTATTTCGAATTAGTATGTGTTAGTATGTGTAATTCAAATCAGGATGATTCAAATTAGTGCGAGTTAGTGTGTGTAATTCAAACCAGTTTCATTCAAATTACTATGATGAGTACATGCAGGCATAATTCGAATTATAGTGATTTGAATTACTATGATATGTGTAATTCGAGTTGCTCTAATTCGAGCTACATAAAAAAGTGCTCTTGGTAGAACCTTGTAACGTTTTTATCTTTGGTGGAATTGTATAAAACCAGCCTCTAGTTGATTTATATGCGTCATTTGCCCTAAAACAATTTCTAACATTTATTTTTGTACTTTTCCATTTAATCTAAAGAATAAAGTAAAAAATATCTTCGAAAATTTTTAAATATCACAAAACAACCCTAAAATCCTTTTAAAATTTCTAAACTAATTATTTTGATTAAAAGAATAAAATTAGGGCAACAGAGATAAATGTTAAGGACTTTTTATATATTTTAAAATTTAAAAAATTAAAGCATAGAAATTAAAAATATCGATAATTGATTTGAGTAATAAATAAAAAAAAAACGAGTGATAGAAGGGGAGGGAGTACCTCTTGATAAGACCATAACCGTGGCTTCCCATAACAAGAACATGAGCACCCAACTTTTCAGCCATCTCACAAATCACGTCCCTTGGATCGCCATCCTCTACTTTCGTCTCCACCTTAACCTATTATTCACCATTCCAATATTAATTATTAATTATTTATACTTACATACATAGATAAGCTTCACCTTCACATGGAAAGAAAGTGACGTGTAACAAAGCACTGATTAATTAATTAAACAAACAGTGAACAAAGTAATATATGACAAATGTACGGACACCATTATCATCAGAAGAACAAATCCAACAAAATACGACAAATATTGAAGGGAACGAGACATACGTGTTGGAGATCTTTACACAATTTCTTGGCTTTCGCTAACACGCAATCTGCCACTTCTTGGCTATATCTTTCCATGGCTGCCGTTATTTCCGGCGAATACAGATTTGCTGATGAAAAGTGAAAACCAAACACAAAACAAAATAGCTAGTAATTTCGATTAGCAAGTTTAGTTTTAATTATTGAAGGTAGTAAAGAAAAACAAATAAGATACCTGGATGAATTTCAGGATCATCTAGTGCGGCTGCGGTTTCAAAGGGCATATAATCGCCACGTGGTGGGTTTACATAGAGAAGGATAAGGGTATTTTTGGAAAAGACGAGGTTGTTGAGGCACCATGAGAGGGCATACATGCTCTCATCGCCTTCGTCCACTGCTACCAGAACCCTCCGTTCGTTCTCTGCCTCTTCTGCCATTACTGCTTCGTGCTTGATTTAGGAAAGATTGGGAGTGACACCGTTAATTTCACTTCTCTTGTGTTTTGACTAATTATGTTGAAGCTACTACTATCAGCTGACTCTAGTGAAATTATTATTTTCTAATTAGTGTATAAACGCTTTTTTATATTATTGGACGATGAACCATGGAGAGGTGTGTGTTATCCAAACTCCAAAGTGTACGCACTAGAATGAATTTGACCAAAATATGAGTTATTCAGTAGAATCTGTTGGCGGTTTGGCTTCCTGGTTTTCATATTTGACGGTATTACCACATGTCCAATAGGACAATATATTTAGGGTAAATCACATATAAAACAATTGTGTTGTTTGGAGGCTCATTAATTTAAATATGGAAAATATTTTGGTGTATTGGATGAAAATGGATTTACTGTGTGTATTATAAATAGATGGACGTGTCAGATGAAGGAGTAATACGCAGGGGGCGTGGTGCCTTCAACACGTAGGGGGCGTGGAGGCTAGGTGGCATGTTGTGGTTGAGCCACGTAAGCAGCACGCAGGGGGCGTGCTGAGTCAGCACGCAGGGGGCGTGCTGACGTGGCAGGGGCATGGTGAGTCAGCACGTGGGGGGCGTGCTGACGTGGCAACGAGTGATTGGCCAGGAGGTGCAGCACGTGGGGAGCGTGATGAGTCAGCACGCAGGGGTGTTCTGACACGTGTCAAAGCGTGATTGGTTGAGACAGGCAGCACGTGGGGGCGTGTTAAGTGCACTGCTCTATATAAGGAAGAGCTCGAGAGTGTTTTCCATAGTGAGTGAGATTTGAGTGTGTTGTGAGGATTCTTTTAGGCTGTTGTTGGTGTAATAATGGAGGGAACTGCAAATTTGGTGGTGCATCGCAACGGTGAAATAATACGTAATACTCATGAGGGAGTGAGGTTTGTGTCCCAGAATCCGTTTTTGTTTGTGGTTCCATGTACGATGACACTAATGGAGCTGCAGAACGGCCTCTGTCAAAGCATGGAGAATGGTACGTTAATGAGAGTGAGCAGAATTCTGTACCGAAATTCGGTTGTGGTTTTTGGTGGTCTAATACAGTTTGATGCCATGTCAATCACTGATGAAGCGAGTATGCAGAAGATGTTTCAAATTCACCAGCAGACTCAGATGCGACACCCACAGATTGAGGTGTACGTTGATTTTGAAACTGTAAAGGCAGTGGCGGTTCAGAATGATATAGATATACATGATGATAGAGCTGCAGTGTACCAAGGAATGAATAGTGATAGCGAAGATGACTTCGAAGCCACTTATGAGGCCGGCGACGAAGATGAGGATGGTAATGTGGGAGTTGAGGCAGCAGCAGAGAATGTAGTGGTGGGTCCGTCGAGCAGTCAACCGATGGACGTTCCACCTTTTATGCGTGAGTTGGATCTCGAGGCCATGCATGCCCCCAAGTTTCCGGAATATACAAATATAGGTACGTGGTGACTAAATGTTAGTAAAGATATGTATTTTAAATTTTAAGTTGAATTTTTTTTTACTATTTTTTAATTTTGTTGACATAGGCGTTGCCGATGGTGAGGACGGGGAGTTCCGGATTGGAATGGAATACAGTTCTAGAAAGTCGGTCGTCGCAGCAATTAGAAGTTTCACTATTGCTAAAGGAGTTGACTATGAGGTGTATGAGTCTGAGTCACAGACATTCTATGCAAAATGCAAGATGTACGGGCGGGAATGTGACTGGCTTATGAGTCTGAGTCACAGACATTCTATGCAAAATGCAAGATGTACGGGCGGGAATGTGACTGGCTTATCCGAGCTAGCTTGATACGGAAAAAAAGGTTGTTGGGAGATACGAAGATACAACGGTAGCCACACGTGCACGATCGGAACAATTTCACAAGATCATTCCAAGTTGGACTCAGATACAGTTGCTGATGCTATAAGGCCATTGGTCGAGACGGACCCGTCCATCAAGGTGAAATCTATAATTGCGGAAGTCCAGTCAAGGTTCAACTATACCATTAGTTACCAAAAGGCTTGGTTGGCAAAGCAGA
Organism: Arachis hypogaea; assembly: GCF_003086295.3. Lineage (NCBI taxonomy): Eukaryota > Viridiplantae > Streptophyta > Magnoliopsida > Fabales > Fabaceae > Arachis > Arachis hypogaea. Next base: position 5,766,055 of record NC_092041.1, on the reverse strand, counting down.
AGTCCATAGCCAACGTTTTCGGTGGTTGGGAGGATTCTTACCAAGCCTTGCCATGGTGGCTATCGGTCATGGTGCAGAAGATGCCTGGTTCAGTTGTCCAAATAGAAATACGACCACTGTACAACGGGAATGAGGAGGCGCAAGGTGTAAAAATACTTCATCGTGTATTTTGGAGTTTCGATCCATGCATTAGGGCATTCAGGCATTGTAAGCCCCTGGTTCAGGTTGACGGCACACACCTATACGGAAAATACAAAGGTACACTTCTAGTCGTTGTTGCACAAGATAGGAACCAGAACATTGTGCCTATCGCCTTTGCCTTGGTGGAAGGGGAGACAGCTGATGCGTGGCACTTCTTTCTCAGGAATCTGCGAATGTATGTTGTTAGAAAAGATGGTGTGGGTATGATCTCAGACCGACATGAGTCAATACGGGCAGCAGTAAATCGTTCCGGTGGCGACTGACAACCTCCAAGAGCATGGTGGATGTTTTGTATAAGACACATCGGCAGTAACTTCTTAAGGGCATTCAAAGTCCCTCACTTGCAAAAGCTTGTTGTCAACATAGGGTATTCAATAACGGTGGAGGAGTACAATATCAACTATAAGAGGTTGGAAAAGCGAGGCGAGGCATATGCCAGGTGGTGCAATGCCATTGGACTCAGACATTGGGTATTGGCATTCGACGAGGGACATCAATGGGGCCATATGACAACGAACCTTGTCGAGTGCATTAACTCAGTCTTGAAGGGTGCCCGTAATCTACCTGTGTTGGCGCTGGTCTGAGCAACATATTATAGGTTAAATGAACTTTTTACGCGGAAGAGTGTCGAGACTCACAAACGCAAGCGTGCTGGATATACGTACTCCGCATTTGCGCAACAGCGGATAGAAGCAAGTATGCAACAGGCTTGGAATATAGTTGTGCACCACTTTGATAGACGAAATGAGGTATTTGAGGTGCGCCAAATGACTACTGGAAAGGTGCTAGTTGTTGATCTTACGCGACGGACGTGTGATTGTGGGCACTTTCAGGTTGAACGAATACCATGTCGCCATGTTATTGCTTGCTGTGCTAACCAGCGTCTCGATTGGCAGTTGTATGTGCATCATGTGTACAAGATGACAGAGGTTCGTAAGGTATATAAGTTTGAGTTCACACCATTAGGTGATCCCGATACATGGCCCCCTTATGAGGGACCCACATTGGTTGCTAATCCCGCGCAGAGGCGAACGTCTAAAGGCAGGCCCAAACTGACCCGATACTTGAATGAAATGGACTCATGCGACATACGTGGTCCTCGGATATGCCGTCTCTGTGGTGCTCAGGGTCATAGTCGGAGTAGGTGTCCTCAACGTGTTGGACCGAGTGGTGCTGCTTCGTAGTTTAATATTGTCATTGTTGTATTCTTTATTTCTATTTTGTTAGTCGATGATTTTGAAGTTAGACGTGTTTGTATTTTTTAATTGAAGTTTATCCATTGATATTAAAATAGTCGCTTAACAGTGTCATTAACTGATTACATAAGTTAATTAAACAAACATTAAACACGATTTACATATGTTAACAAAACAAACATTAACTGATTACATAAGTTAATTAAACAAACATTAAACACGATTTACATTAAGTTAACAACCATAGCTCACTTCTTTCCAACGAACCAGTGCAGTCCCTTACGCATAATGCCCGTCCCTAACCGCGATGGAATATCCTATCAGGTAGATTTCGCTCCGTCCGTAGGTCATATGGGTGACCTCGAACTGATTCATCCACCCCCAGAGCTCCCGAACCGCCAGCCTCTGTAGGAGCGACTGACCCACTTGCATCTGTCGGAGCGGCCGACCCGCCAGCCTCTGTCGGAGCGGCCGACCCGCCTGCCTCAGCTGGTGCAGATGGACCAGGGTTGAACGTGTCAACAACTGCGTATCCCCGCTGACGCTGAGTAAAACCACTATCACATGGGCATATGCAGTTGACTTGTCTGTGAATAAAGTCGACCCTAGCAAACAGAAGATATGACATCTGACGTATCTCCTGATAGACTCGTCAGTGTCCAACAGCTCTGCGTCTCTAATACGTCGAACCCATCCAAGCTTTACATAAGACTTCGCATTACCACTGACTGATGGCTCACGACCGAATATCGCTATGCCCTGACTTTGAACGAACTCGCCACTACTATCTGTCCATCCACTGATAGCCTCTCCATCAATGGGTAGTCCGAATATATGCGCGACATCCTCTAATGTCACTGTAACCTCACCGATCGACAATACAAATGTGTGAGTTTCAGGCCTCCACCTTTCAACCAGAGTAGCTAACATGGGGTGAAATCCTCTTATGACTCCAATTCTAGAGACATGGTAGAATCCCGTGGCGCGTAAGTAGTTCTCCACTATCGGATTCCACGTCTGTGGCGGATCCAGTTTACGCACCAACAAATTCCGGTTAGGCTGCATCAACAAAGATATCTGTTACATTATTTAAATAATAATCCTATAAATATATTGATAAACATTCACATATTTATTTTAATATCTTATTTATTAAAATATTCAACATAGCTTATCTATTTATTTATTAAAAATTTAAATTCTTTATTTATTATAATATTTATTTTGTAAATATATTTTATAAGCCTTACTTATTTAATTTATTATAATATTATTTATTTATTAACATACGCATATTTATGTTAAAAAATTCAAAATATTTACTATTTAAAAAATTTATGCATATATTTATTAGTATACAAACCGTATATATATGTATATATTATATTATATTGTTATTATTTGTATATTATTATTATTATTATTATTATTATTATTATTATTATTATTAAATTGATATAAATGAGCGATTTTTTTTTTACTCATGCATGAAAAACTAATATTTTTCTACTTTTTTGCAACATACATTTTTTGTTTATTAACAGAATATATATTTATTTTACTATAGCATTTTTATATTTTATTATAAAATTTTTATTACATCATATAATATACATTTTATTATATTGTAGTCCTTTTATAACATAAAATTAATCTCAAAATAACAAAAAAATAAATATACTATACTATGTTAAATAACAAAAAATAACAGAAAATTAAAACACAATAAAAATATAATGTACCAACTTATATAAATTGGATGATCCAAATAATTTATAATATGTTCTTTCGGAGCACAATAATTACGAACTATCTTTTAAAATAAATACAAAAAAAATTTGTTCTCCTATTTTCTAATCTTCCTCTTTTTTCCACTGCAACATTCCTTCTCCTCTTTGTTGAGCACTAATCTCCCTTGTAGTTAGAACACACTTAGCAACCCTTCTTCTACTCTCCAAAACATTACACACTACTACTATTGTCCATAAAATGACCGAGAGACTCCTTATATAGAGCCCCTATTCTCTGCTTGCTGCTTCTTGGAGTGGAGGATTGTCTCCTGCATGGAAGCACAGTCAACACGCCCCCCGTGGTGAAGACCGCCTTGGGAATCTGCGCTGCCACCTCCACCACGCCCCCCATGGTGTCAGAATTCTGTATGGCTGCCACGTCACCACGCCCCCGGCATGGTGCTTTCCCGATGACACGCGGCCTCACCACGCCCCTTGCGTGGTGCTTGGACGATGACACGCGGCTTAGCTGCTTGGTCAACACGTCCCCTGCGTGGTGCTTCGGTGATGACACGCGGTTTGGCTGCTTCGACAGCATGCCTCCTGCGTGGTGGCTGCTACCTCCATTCCCTGGTAAATCACCCCACTTCCCAATAATCTCCCAAAACACCAACCACCTCTCCATATGAAAAATAATTTCTGTTGTTTGGATGGGAATAGAATTGCACAAATAAATTGTTTTTTTAATTATTTAAAAATAACATTATATATATATATATATATAAATTTTTTAAAATTAAGTTCATCTTAATAATATAGATTATGATAAAAAAATTATAGTATTAAATTATTTTTATAAAAAAATTATAATGGACAAAGTTTTTGTTGATTAAAAAAATTAGAATTTCTGTAGATAAAAAAAATTAAATAATAAATTTTTAGTTATTATTTTGATATAAAAGAGTTTAGTTTTTATTAATAATTAATTTTAATATTTATTATCTAAAATTTGAAAGAATATTAACGTATATATTTTTATATTTAATTAGGTGTTAAGTCTGTTACACAAATAAAAATAATTAATTTTTTTTTATTATTTAAAAAAAATATTTTTTCTCTTTATATATAAAAATATAATTAGATATTAGTATAAAAAATATTTATATTGATAGTGTTATAAAATTAACTCAATTTGTTTTAATACAATTGAATCTTGATTCTAACTTTTAATCACAATATTAATTTTTTTTATCTAAATTATATGTAATAAATATTTGAAGGAAAAGAAGTGAATATATAGATTAAAAAGATAAGCACTAAAAATTTAAAACTAAATAAAAAAATATGCATATAATAATATTTTTTATTTAAATTATATTATATTGTTAATTTTATTTTTTATAGAACAGAAAAGTAGAAAAAAATAAAAAATGAGAGAAAAGAGAGAAATATAAAGAAGAAGAACGAGAGACGGAGTTTGTTAATTTTGGAAGCTAAAGAAAAATTTATTTTAATTATAATAAAAAAATATCTGGTGACACGTTTTGATTTGTCAAGTTACCAAGCTAATATAAAATATAAATTATAAATTATATTTAGAGTGAGAATGATAAACAAAAATAGAAAAAAAAGAGAAGTGGATAAGAGAATGTAAGAAGAATGTTTACTAATTTTTGAGAAAAATATTTTTTTTCTAAACTTTAATAAGAGAGTGTCATGTTAAATTAGTTAGTAATATATAAATATAAGTTATAATATAATTATATTTTCATTTTAATTTTAATTTAATTTTGATAAAATTAGATAATGTCATGTTGTATATTTTAATTGTTAAATTTGTAATTAGTTATTGATAATGATATATAAGAGAGGTAGAGCGAGTGAAGGAATGAAAGAGATAGAGAAAAGAACAGAGAGGAGGGGAGAATTCCTTAATTTTGGAGGAAAAGATTTGATTTCAGTTGCAATGAGAGAGTGACATATGACATATTTTAGTTGTAAAATAGATAAATATTTTCAGCAATTAAGATGCACATTGGACCATTCATACTTTAACTAAATCGTTCTATATTACAATATTTTGTGTCTATAACTACAATTTTTTTTGTCACGGTAAAATACCGTGATAAAAAAATCTAAGGTCACAGTTTTTTAAAAAAGAATGACCATAAAGTATCTATGACCACATTTTTATAAAAAAGATGGCCTAAAAAGATTTATAGTCACAATTTTAGAGGGTGACTTAAAGGAATTTATAGTCACAGTTTTAGGAAATGACATAAAAGAGTCTATAGTCACAGTTTTAAAAAAATGGTGACTTAAAAGAATCTATGGTCACAGTTTTGAGGGATAACCTAAAGAGATCTATGATCACCATTTTAGGGGTAACCTAAAAAGGTATATAGTCACAATTTTTTGAAAAAGGGTGACATAAAAGGATCTATAGTCATGGTTTTGACGGGTGACCTAAAGAAGCTGGCCTATGGTCACGGTTTTGAAGACTGGCCTAAAAGGATCTATGATGACGATTTTGGGGGTGACATAAAGGTATCTATGGTCACGATTTGAGGGGTGGCTTAAAAGGGTATATGGTCACGATTTTACGAAATGGTGACCTAAAAAGTGTCTATGGTCACGGTTTTGGAAAGTGACCTAAAGGTATCTATGGTCACGGTTTTGGAGGTGACCTAAAAAGGTCTATGGTCACGGTTTTATGAAAGGATGACCTAAAAGGGTTTATGATTACGATTTTGGAGAGTGACCTAAAATATATATGGTCATGATTTTGAGAAGTGGCTTAAAAGGGCCTATAGTTACGGTTTTTCAAAAAGAATTACCTAAAAAAAGTTTATAGTCATCGTTTTGGAGGTGGCCTAAAGTGGTCTATAATCACAGTTTTTCGATTTTTTTTAAACCCCTAAACGGCGTCGTCTTAAGAAAGAAAAAATAACCTTAACCTATCTCCCTCCCCAACCCCCCTCACTCGATCGAGTCTCTCACGCACACAGCAGTGCAGCCACTAATCACTAACACTTACATCATTGCCAACAATCGGCCACCGTCATGGTCACTGTCGAAGGTCTCCGTCTGACGAAGGTCTCCGTCTGACGAAGGTCTCTTCGAGTACGTGGTGTCGCTATCTCTTTGAACTCTCTTCGATCATCGTCTCCTCTTCGAAGTCATTTTCTCCCTCTTTTCGCTCTCTATTTGAGTCCATTTTCCATTCTATATCGCCATCTCTTCTCATTCCTCTGTCACCGTGACTTTCTTTCCTTTTTTTTTGTCATTGGTAAGCACTACTGGTCCAATATTAATTATGGAGCAAAAATGTTTTAGTCATGCAATTTTACTAACATTAAAATTGATGATCTGACCTTTTTTATTGGCAATCTAATATATACATTCTCTTTCGATTGTTTTTGGTATTGAAACTACAAAATGAATTTGAGTTGGTGCTGTTGACATTATACAATTATCTATTACTGATATATTTTTTATTCGTCAGATACTTTGATATTTATTTTGCATTTGAAATTTTTTTTCGTTTTAATGTACATTGTACTCTCTCTGCATTACCTCGTGCTTGGGTCACTTTGGAATACTCTCTGTAAATTACTATCCGTTTTTTCTAGCTAAATTTATTAGTTCTTTTGGCTCTAGTAAAGAAAAAAATCTTGCTGAGGTCCTCAATTTATTTTGTTTGGATGTATCTAAATAAAAAGGAACTCTAGAACTTTTAATCAATTTCTTTGATAATATAGATTTTATTTGACATATATTATCTTTAAGAATTGGTTTAGTTTTCTACTTTTGGTGTGTTAAATGGTATATTTTTTATCTATCATATAAGGGTTATGTTATGTGTATACTAAAATCAGTCATTAAAGTTAGTTATCAGTATAAAATATATATTGAAAATAAATTAAACAACACATATATTTATACACAAATACATTAATAGTTAATTTTAGTGACTAATTTTAGTGTATAAATAACATTTTACAACATAAAAATAGATTGGCATGCGATATTGTATAGTCCATCCATTTATGATCTAGCAATTAATTTTTTACAAGTATTTTGCTATTGCAGATTGACTTGTTAATATAATCCTTTCTAATGTTAATTGAGTTATTAAATATGTGTCACATATTTATTATTCAATTGTACTACCTCATTAAAAATATTTTAGTTTCATTCTAATGTTTATTTTTTTTGCTAGCAGGAAGACACGATATGAAGAAAATATTATTTTTCATAGAAATATGAGATGAGATGGATCTCATATATATCTTAGTTATCTAAATATAATATTTTCATGTATTTTCTACTTTTTTAAAGAGACTTTATCTGGTATTACATATAATGGATAAATTATACCCTATTTTAATTTGTGTTGTTTGGATTAAAAGCATATCTAACTTATCATGTAAATTTTATAATTTAGATTTCTTGAATTTCTCTTTTTTAGACTTATTTTGTAATTATCATAATTTTGGGATGTAATTATACTTTAAAAAAATAAATTTAAAAAAACAGAATAAGCTATGGTCACGATTTTAAAATAGGATAACCATAGATAAGCTATAATCAGGCTAAAACTGTGACTATAGATAAGATTACGGTCACGGTTTTTTAAAAAAGTGACCATTGAATAAGCTATGATCATAGTTTTAAAATAAAGTAACCATAGATAAGCTATAGTCACGCTAGAATTGTGATCATAGATTAGACTATGGTTATACAAAAGGGTGATCATAGAGCAAGGTATGATCACGATTTTTACGCGTGGCCATAAAATAACCTATAATTACGTTAAAAAATATAGTCTACAATATCAAATTTTAAACATTGTAACTGACTATAAATAAAAATACTGTAACTATAAATCTATAGTCACACTAAAATAGGCTACGATAAAAAATTCGTGACTGTAAATCAAAAATTATAACTATAGACTTATAATTACCCTTTTCACTATTTATGATCATAATTTTTCATTATGACCACAGACTTTTTTTTTTTGGTACAACAAATTATTATGGCTTAAAAAGTGATAAATCTACGTAACTTACAACAATTTTTTAATGCCAAGAGGCAACAAAATTTTGGTCAACTCGATTTTTTTTATACCAATTTTAATTTTTACAGTAATTGAATTAATTTAAATTAAAATTTATATTAGATATAATATTTAAAATAATACTAATATCAGCAAAGAGATATTGCATTATTTAAAAAAATATTAATAAAATACTGTTATTTTTATATCTAATAAATTTATTAAATAAATATTATAATTTTATTATGTAATGCTGTAAATTAAAATTAAAATAAAATTGAATATTAGAATGACGAATTTTATATTGAATTTTAAATTAATTTTTATGATATATAATTTCATAAATACTTATATAATATTGTATGAAATCTAAAGTGAAATAAAACTAAAACTAAGTATTAAAGATGCTCTTATTTTTTTCTTTTTCATTATCTAGAGGGAAAATTTAGAAAATCGAAAACCACAATCAACAAAGAGTGCTCGTTATGGATAGACCAGATCGTTTATGTTACGGCCTGGCCCAAAGCGGCATGGGCCAACCCGACCCATGGGCCCTCCGATCCGGACGGTCGGTGGAAAACCTTCAAAGTCTGACCCGAACACGCGTCCTGGACAGGTCCTCATCACAGTTGTCTAAGGAAGCTTAGAGGAAGGTGGGCTCTGCCCTTGCGGGGCCCACCCCTGATACGATATATATGGGGGGTCCAACTCTTCCCCGAGGTACGTCACACATTCCACCTGTCTATTTCTCGCCTGCACACTAACTGACTAGAGCGTCGGAGTGTCTTTGCAGGTGACACCCTTCTCTCCAAAACAAGAGCTCGGCAGCCCGGTTGGCCCGATCCGATCACAACAAGGCGTCCCCACCATCTCAAACCTCCACCCGAATCGTCAGGTAACCAACCAACCTAACATTGGCGCCGTCTGTGGAGACTGCCTAAATGGACGTCGTGCCGGGCACCGGAGACCAAGGCCGAACAGCCGGTGCAGAGGGGGCAGCCTCTGTCGCCTCACCGGGAGGGCGACGAAGGTCCTCCCGGCAGCGCAATGAACCACGCACAAGAACGCGAGAGACACGCCCCTTCGGAGGAACTGGCGGCGACAGCGCCAGGATAATGCAGGAGCTACGCCATAGGGTCCAGAAGCTGGAACGACAACCAGCCGATCAGGAGCATAATCGACGAACAACTGACCCTAGCTACTCCCCGTCTCCTGAAAGCCGAGAGAGAGATTCCCACCGGAGTCGCTCCCGGCACGCCTCCGCTTCCAGAACGGAAGCGGAAAGCACCCGAGAAGATTCGCCTATCCCGAGAAGACAAAACGACACAATCATCTACTCCTGAGGTAAGGAAACGCGCCTCACGGGACAAGATCGTGAGGACGGGAAAGAGAGGCCTGTGAAGACACGGCGACCTGTGATAATGGGCGCCACCCCATTCCACCGATCCATCCTCGAAGTCCAGTTGCCGAAGCACTTCGACAAACCAACGGATATGAGGTATGATGAAACCTAAGACCCTCTGAAACACCTCACAGACTTTGAGGCCAGAATGAATCTGGAGGGAGTAGGAGACGAGGTGAGGTGTCGGGCCTTCCCGGTCACCCTGGCAGGGCCTGATACCCGGTGGTTTAATGGCCTCCCACAGGGATCCATCTACGAGTTTTCGGACATTAGTCGTGCCTTCTTAGCCCAATTCACAACACGAATAGCAAAGGCTAAGCACCCGATCAACCTACTTGGGATAACCCAAAGGCCCGGGGAGCCGACTAGAAAATACCTGGACCGGTTCAACGACGAATGCTTAGAAATTGACGGCTTAACCGACTCGGTGGCCAGCCTCTGTCTGATGAACGGCCTCCTCAACAAGGACTTCTGAAAACACCTCACCACGAAACCGGTTTGGACGATGCATGAGATCCAAACTGTAGCTAAGGAATAGATAAATGACGAGGAAGTCAGCCAAGTCGTGGCTGCCAATAAAGGGCACTCCTTCTACAATCCACCTAGGCAACAAGGTAACAGAGAAAGACAGAAGGAGCAAGCCAGAGATGGAGGGCCGAGCAAGGCACCCAAACCGTTTCCCCGGATCGGAAAATTCACCAACTACACTCCACTCACTCTTCCCATCATGAAAGTTTATCAATAAATAGCCGAGAAAGGAATCTTGTCGAAGCCCTGACCACTCAAGGATCGTACTGGGGGAAACAAGAGCCTCTACTGTGACTACCACAAGGGCTATGGGCACCAAACACATGACTGCTTTGACCTGAAGGACGCACTAGAACAAGCGATAAGGGATGGTAAACTAACAGAATTCTCCCATCTTATAAGGGAGCCGAGGAGACGACATCGCAACCAAGACGAGGAGGGCAAGACCCGGTCGGCGAAACAGCGACAAGAGCCAGAAGACAAAGACCACGGCCTCACCGTGATAAACGTAGTAACCGCCAAAAATACCACGCCAAGGTCGAGATCGGCGCACAAGAAAGACACCAAGGTCCTGGCGGTCTCCTCCCCGCTGGTGCGAAGCTCTAAGAAGTCCCCATCCATCTCTTTCGGCCCGGAAGACCAATGGTTCGACGAGGCCCCTGAAACCCACCCATGGCCATCACGTCCAGAGTGGGAACCGGCCTCGTCAAACGAATCCTTGTCGACACGGGGGCAGACTCGAACATTATGTTCCGCAACGTGTTCGACGAACTGGGATTAAGGGACGCCGACCTATCGACTCACCAGCACGGGGTAATCGGGTTAGGTGACCACTTCATCAAGCCAGACAGAGTGATATCTCTGCCGATTTCCATGGGACAGGCCCAAGGCCGAAGATCGGCAATGGCTGAGTTCGTGGTTCTCCGAGACTCCACAGCCTACAACATTATCTTGGGAAGAAAGACGATTAATGATGTTGAGGCAATAATCAACACAAACCTACTAGTCATGAAATTTGTTACCGACGACGGATCTATAGGTCCGTAAGGGGAGATCTAGAAACGGCGGTCGCTTGCGACAATGCCAACCTCTCCCTAAGGAAGAAATCTAAGGAGGCGTCGGGGGTGTTCCTGGCCGACCTGGACACCAGAGTTGACGACAAGCCCAGACCGGAACCAGAGGGGGACCTGGAGAAGTTCAGGGTCGGTGACACGGAGGAAAAGTTCACGTTTGTCAATAGAAACCTTCCACATGAATTGAAGGAGCCTTTGGTAGAAATGATCAGGGCCAATGGGAATTTGTTCGCCTGGACACCGGCCGACATGCCAGGCATAGACCCCAAAGTCATGTCGCACCACCTAGCCGTCAAATCGAAAGCCCGCCCGGTAGCCCAGAGGAGGAGAAAGATGTCGCGAGAGAGGGCAGAAGAGGTGGCCAGGCAGACGGTTAGCCTCCTAGAAGCGGGCTTCATACGGGAACTAGACTACTCGACCTGACTTTCGAATGTAGTTCTAGTAAAAAAGCACAGCGGCAAATGGAGAATGTGCGTAGACTACTCCGACCTCAACAAGGCATGCCCTAAAGATTATTTCTCCCTCCCCAACATAGATGCACTCGTCGACGCGGCGGCGGGTTACCGATATCTGAGCCTCATTCCGACTACAATCAGATACCGATGCACCGACCCGACGAGGACAAGACAGCATTTATAACGCCTGGGGGGACCTACTGCTACAGGGTGATGACATTCGGCCTAAAAAACACAGGGGCAACATACCAAAGACTGATGAACAAAATATTTGGCGATCTCATAGGCAAGACAGTGGAAGTCTATGTGGACGACATCCTCGCGAAGACTACGCGGCCCGACGACCTCCTTAATAACTTGGGAAATGTATTCGTATCTCTCCGACAACACGGTATGAGGCTCAATCCCCTCAAATATGCCTTCGCCATGGAAGCTGGAAAGTTCCTAGGATTCATGATAACCCAAAGGGGGGTAGAAGCCAACCCTGAGAAATGCCAAGCGATACTCCAGATGAAGAGTCCAGGCTGTGTCAAGGACGTCCAGAGATTGGCCGGTTGACTCACCTCGTTATCCCGTTTCCTCGGAGCTTCGGCAACAAAAGCCCTACCCTTCTTTAACCTCATGAGGAAAGGGATAGTATTTGAATGGACGCCCGCGTGCGAGGAAGCTTTCAGACATTTCAAGGAAATCCTAGCAACACCCCATGTGCTCGGGAAGCCAAAGGTCGGAGAGCCGTTATACCTGTACCTCGCCATAACGGGAGAAGCCCTGGCCACGGTTTTGATACGAGAAGAAGGAAGGGTTCAACAACCAGTCTATTTCGTGAGTAGAGCCCTACAAGGGGCGGAACTAAGGTACAGCAAACTAGAAAAACTAGCTCTGGCGCTCTTGACCTCTTCTCGGAGGTTAAAACAATACTTCCAAGGTCACCAGATTGTCGTAAGAACGGACCAAGGAATCCGACAAGTACTCCAGAAACCCGATTTGGCGGGAAGGATGATGACTTGGTCCATTGAACTCTCCCAATATGACATACGGTACGAACCCCGGCAAGCAATCAAGACGCAAGCAATGGCAGACTTCCTGGTAGAAGTGACGGGAGATCCAACCGAAGAGACGGGCACACGGTGGAGGCTCCACGTGGACGGGGCCTCCAATCAGATGTCTGGGGGCACCGGGATCATCCTAGAGAGCCCAGCTGGGGTCGTATACGAGCAGTCGATCAAGTTCGAGTTGCCTGTCTCGAACAATCAAGCAGAATACGAAGCCCTCATAGGGGACTTAGCCCTAGCAAAGAAAGTTAGAGCGGCGAGGTTGGAAATATGCAGCGATTCACAAGTCGTCACCTCCCAAGTGAACGGGAGCTACCAAGCCAAAGACTCGCTACTACAAAAGTACTTGGAGAAAATCAAGGATTTGAGCCAGAAATTTGAGGAGGTCACGATCCACCACATTCCAAGAGAAAGGAACACACGGGCAGATCTACTATCAAAACTAGCCAGCACAAAACTGGGAGAAGGCAACCAATCTCTCACACAGGGTATGATGAGGGAGCCGGCAGTCACTCTGCACCTGGTAAGGCTAAGACCCTCATGGTTAGATTCCATCACCAGCTTCTTAGAAAACGGCAAACTCCCCGACGATGAAAAAGATGCTAAGAAATTGAGAAGGGAAGCAGCCAAGTACGCGATCATCCAGGGTCAGTTGTTCTGAAAAGGACTCAACCAACCCCTACTGAAATGCCTATACCCCGACCAAACGGACTACATTCTCAGGAAAGTCCATGAAGGGTGTTGCGGCCATCACATAGGGGGCAAAGCCCTAGCAAAAAAATTAATCCGAGCTGGATACTGCTGGCCATCAATGATGGCAGACTCTAAAGAATTCGTTAGAAAGTGTGTCAAGTGTCAAGAAAACGCCAATTTTCACAGAGCACCAGCTTCTGAGCTAAGCTTGTTAACATCCTCCCGACCATTCTCACAATGGGGAGTCGATCTCTTGGGGCCCTTCCCGGTTGGTCCGGGACAAGTCAAATACCTCATAGTCGTCATTGACTACTACACCAAATGGATAGAGGCCGAGCCGCTGGCCAGCATATCCTCATCCAATTGCAGGAAGTTCATGTGGAGGCAAGTGATAACACGATTTGGTATCCCGGAGGTCGTCATCTCGGACAACGGGACACAATTTACCGACAAGAAGTTCACGGAGTTCCTCACCGGCCTGGGCATAAGACAGAAGTTCTCCTCAGTAGAACACCCCCAGACAAACGGATAGGTCGAGTTCGCAAACAAGATCATCCTGTTAGGACTTAAGAAGCGGCTGGATAATAAAAAAGGCGCTTGGGCCGACGAGCTCGCCTCGGTCCTCTGGTCCTACCGTACAACCTAGCAGTCATCCACTGGGGAGACCCCCTTCTGACTAACATACGAGCTAGACGCGGTAATACCTATGGAAATCGGGGAACCAAGCCCACGATTACTTCTGAAGGGAGTGGGGCAAGCTGTGGAGAAGGACCTAATAGATGAAGCCAGAGAGATGGCCCACTTGACGGAAACAGCGCTAAAGCAAAGAATGGCCCTGCGCTACAACACCAAAGTACTCAAGAGAGAGTTTGAACCAAACGACCTCGTTCTAAGGCGATATGATATTGGTCTACCGACCCCGGGAGAAGGCAAACTGGCGGCGAACTGGGAAGGTCCCTACAAAGTTAAAGAGGTGATTGGTAAAGGCGCCTTCAAGTTGGAAAGGCTCGATGGCAAAGAAATCCAAAGAACGTGGAACGCAAGCAACTTGAGAAGGTTTTACTCTTAGCACGCGCGCGGCGATTTAGCGACCAAACGAGCTAAGTAGTCAATTCATGAGATTGTACTTTTTAATATGGCTTATAGACCTTTTGTGCAATTACCGACTAAAATATATTGCCAAAAGTTTTGTTTCTTTTGTTTACTTTTCTCGGACAACCCATTGCGCAAATGAATCCCACGCAATGCGCACCGAACAACACAATAATATGCGGCCCCGGGACTGATCACCTCAGGAGACCTTCAGCTACCACGACGGCAAACGGCTACATTAAAAAGCCACGACCTGGCTCAGCCAGAATACCATCAATACGGTAGAACGAGTGCGAACAACAAACCAATAACGGTGAATATAACGAGAACACAACCAGACAAACGGGAAAGTATTAACTACAATAAACTGGGCAGACGACCCAAAAATCCATTGTTCACAAGACTAAATAAAACCACTCAAAGATTTCATGAAGTTATACAAGACATAAGAAGTCATTTTCTGGGCATGTCGACAATCTTACCGTCTTTGATCATCTTGAAGACACCGATTGCCGACGTGTCGAAGTCAGGGGCAACGATTTGGACCTGAGCCTTAAGGGCCTCCTCAGTCGCCAATATTGCACCTTTTTCCTGCTTAACGACTTCCTTGTACTTTGTTTTCCACCCCGCAAGCTCAGTCTCGATAGCTTCCTTCGCCGAAACGGCCGCGTCGCGCTCTTTCTCTAGCGCGGTCACCCGCCCCTGAGCCACGCTGACTTGACCCTCTAAAGTCATTTCCCGCTCGACAAGTTGCGAAACGGTGGCATCAGACTCCTCCAGTTTTTTACTAGCAGCGGAGGCCTTGTTCTCGGCAGCCTGGAGCTTCTCATTAGATTGTTCAAGTTGCTCCCGAAGAGTTTCAACTTCCCGTTTAAGATCATTATTAGCTTTCCCAGCAGATTCCAACCTCCTACGGAGGGATTCCATCCCGGACAGCTCAAACTCGGCCTTCCAAGCTATCACTGCGCCGCGTAAGAGGGTACGATACATCCACCTCGCTTGCCCGGCCAGAGATGACTCATGGAAGTGCTCTTCAGTGCCAGGAATCAACTGAGCGTCTATGAAATTCCCAGCGTCAAAATTTTTCTCCATCACGGTGAAGACCCCCTCAGGACTGCTGGACGTTTTCCTCCTTTTGAGATTGGGCACCTTTTCCACGTCGTCGTCGGTCACTGGATTAGACGTCGAACCCCTAGTACCGACCACTTCGGGAAAAGGGGAAACACGCACCTCTTTGTCCCCATGAGCTAAAGCACCCTGAACCGAAGTGCCAACCTCATCAGCCACAACTCCCAGCTCGGAAGAAGCCTTACTCTTATCCTCTGGGGGGCAGTCGACTTCTCGTTGGCCGCTTCGTCGTCACTCGCACATAGAAAGGTCTGGAACAAGTCATGGAGACCCGTCACCTTGGCAGACATCCCCACTGTAACAGGAAAAGGAGATTGTTAGTCGCAATGGAATACTAAAAAAAAGAAAGGGGCAAGAAACAAAAAGAAAAGCTCAAGTTAAAACTGCTCACAAATATAGTTCCGACCGACTTCCCGATCACCCATGAGGAGGTGAGGATTCACATGATTCCTCCCGAAGACTGCCCATAACACATCGACAATCTTCTTGTCCACAGCGGACATACCCCTATAGGTTACTTTAATAAAGGCATTAGACCCCGCCCCGAAGCTCCAATACGTCGGGATGAGGCGTTGCCCTTCTAACAACAGCCAAAAAGGATGATGACCTTTGACCGGGCACACCTTGAAATACTTATCTTTGAACCCGTGGTAGGAGTCCTCAAACAAACCAAAAATCCTCCGACCTTGGGCAGATCGGAAAGACATGAACCCCTTCCTCGCTTTCCCTTCCTTCGAAGGGTTTGTAAGGCTGAAAAAGAAAAAGAAGACATCCACGAACACTGGCAGCTCGAGATATTCACAAACCATCTCGAAATAGCGGATTGAAGCCCAACTGTTCGGATGCAGCTGCGACGGCGCCACGAAAATCCGGCCAAGGAGCGCCATTTGGAAGGAGGAGAAAGAAATACGAACCCCCACTTGCGTAAACATGGATTTATAAAACCAAATCCAGTCGGCAACTCGGGGAGCACTGAAGTTGATCTCGTACAATCGCTCGTGGGGAGCCGGGACGAAGACGTCATAGTTAGACTCTTCGTCGGTTCCGTCGCATAAGTGCCCGTTTTGACGGAACTCGGTGAGCTCCTCCTCGCCCATTTGATTGGGGGGAGTCCTTCAGATCGGAAACCACCCAGGCGTAGG
Organism: Arachis hypogaea; assembly: GCF_003086295.3. Classification (NCBI taxonomy): domain Eukaryota; kingdom Viridiplantae; phylum Streptophyta; class Magnoliopsida; order Fabales; family Fabaceae; genus Arachis; species Arachis hypogaea. The sequence continues at coordinate 5,749,301 of NC_092041.1, read as the reverse complement.
GGTCGTACGCCGCGGGAGAAGGGGAAGCTCAGGAGGCGATGCGAGCCATACCTACATGGGGGTACCACCCGGTTAGTCTAAGAGGTCGGGTGCTCGGAGTGAACGCAGAAACTAAACTCAACCTATTCTGCAACTAAAACTAAACACGGCTAAAAGGTAAAACCCAAACAAAATCCACCTTAGAATGGCAACCTCCCCCTAACGCACCCACTTAAAGCCAAGGATCAACCATCATGCAAAGTTAAACAAACAGCATGCATAAAAAGGAAGCAACGGCAGAAGCAAAAGAACAACAAAAAGAGGGTAAAATGGATGCATAATTACCTGTATTGATTGCAAAGATCTGAAAGGAAGACAAGAACAACACCCTGAATTGCTGAGGGAGAAGAAGATAGGGATAGCTAGATTGGAAACGAAAAGATAAACGCCAAATGAACACCAAAGGCATCACAAAACTGTTTTAAAACTACCACCAAAAGGAGCGCGAAAGCCTAGGGGTATATTAGTCTTTGCACGAAGGGTTTGAAACCCATTATGAGCATTTAATGCACTGCGCGAGGAACGAGGCGACAGAAGGTCACCTCAGCAATGAACAGACACGCGCGCAAAGATCGCGTCCTCTCCACGGATGGCCGATCTGACGACAACACGCGAAGAAGGAATAACATGCCAACAACAGACCACATGGCTGTTAATGGCGCGTTGGGGGCACTGTTACGGCCTGACCCAAAGCGGCATGGGCCAACCCGACCCATGGGCCCTCCGACCCGGACGGTCGGTGGAAAACCTTCGAAGTCTGACCCGAACACGCGTCCTGGGCAGCTCCTCATCACAGCTGTCTAAGGAAGCTTCGAGGAAGGTAGGCTCTGCCCTTGTGGGGCCCACCCCTGATACGATATATATGGGGGGGTCCAGCTCTTCCCCGAGGTACGTCACACATTCCACCTGTCTATTTCTCGCCTGCACACTAACTGACTAGAGTGTCGGAGTGTCTTTGCAGGTGACACCCCTCTCTCCACAACAAGAGCTCGGCAGCCCGGTTGGCCTGATCCGATCACAACCGATCAGAACAAGGCGTCCCTACCATCTCAACCTCCACCCGAATCGTCCGATAACCAACCAACCAAACAGTTTATGCCAATTAAATCATATTTTTCATATTGTTTAATATATCAATAAAAATATTAGTGCATAAATTTTTTAGTATTTTGTTGATTTCATATTATATTAAAAAAATGTTGATTTTGAAATAGTTTTAGAATGATAGTGATAATATTGATTAGATTTAATTATCATACGCATTTTAATATCATATATTTGTGATTTATTTAAAGATAAATGATTATAATAATAGAAAAAAATATTTAGTAAAATAAGGCGAAATTTTATTATCGTGTTTTGATTGCTTAATTGATGCAAGAAAAGTAAATTAAAAAAATTTAAAATCATTTTATAACAAAATATTAATATATAAGTAAAAAAATTTGCATGTTTTAAGTAATTTTAAAAATAAATCTAAATTAAACTCTACAATTTAATTATCAAAATAAATTCAAATTCTATTTGAATTATTTATTTGATTAAATTAAACTCTATAGTTTAATTATCAAAATTAGATAATAATTTAGTAAATATTAAAATACTTGTTAGTGTGTGAGTTTATACATTCAACATTAAACGGTTCGTAAATAATAAGTTATACTAGGGCTTAGTTTGGTAAAATTTTTATCTTTTAAAAATAATTTATAAAAGTTAATTTTTAAAAGATAGTTTTTTAAAAAATATATATAGCATTTATGTTTGATAAATCAAATAAAAAATGACTTTTAATAAATATAAGTAACAACAATTACGTTTGATAAAATAGTTTTTAAAATTTAAACTATAAAAGACATAAATTTAAACGTTAAATTTGAAAATTAGTTAATATATGAGGTTATATTAGACTTTTAAATTTTGAAAAGTATAGACCAACTTTAAAAAGTTTTATCTTAGTTACTTTTAAAAGTATCCCGATATTTTAAAAGCTACAAATACAAGTACATAATCTTTTTAATTTACCAAACACAAAATAAAAAATTTGTGCTTTTAAAAAGTACAAACACCTTTTTAAAAAATTTTACTAAACCAAACTTAAATAATTTAATATTGGTTGTTTCTCCAGTGCTATGATTTATGCAAAAATATTATGTACACAAAAAAATTAATTATTAAATTAGTCTATATATATATATATATATTTTTAATGTATATTTTATACTTTAATATTTATATTTTATATAAGCAGTTAATTTTTAATATATACATAATATGGTTAAATGGTTAATGACCTATATGACTCTGTTAAACTTTTCAAAATATTAACTTATAGCTATTTATTTATTATATTAACTTATATAATTTATTTAAGATATTGTCTCTATATATATCCACTGAAAATTAATTTCCATTTTTTTTGTACACAAAGAGGGCTAACACCCCAAAAGAGAAGAAACAAGAGATTACAACTCAGAAACTTAATGGGGACTATTTATGGGCCAGTATTTGTAAAGTGATTTTTTTAATGATATTTTTTAGTTTGACAAATTAATAATTAATTTATCGTAAATTTGAGTTTTATTTAAAGATCTGACACTGACTAATTAATTATTGTATATATAAAGTAAGATGTAATGAATTGTTGTATGTATAAAGTAAAATTCAAACATGCATCACTTACTTAAACAGACAAATAAACTGATTACTTAATCTATTCAAATTGATTTATAAAATGATGTTTTTATCATAAGATGTTAACCACGAACCATTACCGTTCTTTTTGAGTTGGTCTTTTATAACAAATCAACTCTATAAGTAGAGTTATTTTTATCATTTTCACTCTCACTACAAGACCAATAACTATTTGGCAAACTTTTGGTACGTGAAATATCATATTCTAATTTTCTCAGCGGAATGTGTAATAATTTTCCATATATATTTGGACAACCCTCATTTGCGGCGGGTAAGACGGACATATATTTTATGCTGGTTGGCAGCATGGAATGTTGAAATAAATTGATTGAGGAGCGAAGTAACTAACATCCCCAAACAACGGCAAGAAGGGTGTTTGGTCTAGTGGTATGATTCTCGCTTCGGGTGCGAGAGGTCCCGAGTTCGATTCTCGGAACACCCCATAGATCTATTAATTTTCAATTAAGTAATCAGTGTACCTGAAACACCAATGTTTCAGTTATTTTACTCATCCAAAAAACTCTTCCACTAATACCAAGTATACACTCTCTTACATGAATGGTATAGATTTGAAATAATGAGTGCCAAGATGAGCATTGATTTTATATCTAGCGACTCAACAACATCAATCTAATAATAATAATAATCACTTATCAAAGCGATGGTGTTAATTATTGTTAAATGATGAATGTAACGCCACAATAATTTTACAATAACGAAAACCAAGACAAATTCCGGAGACTCGATCAGCTTTTGGATCCTGGAGTGCACATCACATTCATGATGGCCCTCGTAGCGATAATAATGGGTCTCTTCTTGTTTCAGTCGTCTTTTGCGGAAGAAGACGACGCCTTTGTGCTCACACAGGACAACTTCGAAAACGAGGTTGGCCATGATCGCGGCGTTCTCATCAAGTTCTACGCTCCCTGGTACGCTCTTCTACGTTACGTTCTTCCCTTAGTTAATATTAAATCAAGATTTGATTGAGTGCATGCAACGCTTTATCATTCTTCACTCGTTAATTATTTTTCCAATGCATGTTGTTAGGTGTGGCCACTGTAAAAAGCTTGTACCGGAGTATGAAAAGCTCGCAGCAACTTTCAAGAAAAGCAAGTCCGTTTTGATCGCCAAAGTTAGTAGTCTCAAAAATACTATGTACACTAGTTCATTTTATATTTTAATACGTATTTTATATAATTAATTTTGGTAGTTGATTTTAGTATACACCTAACATGTGTGCGCACAGGTAGATTGTGATGCAGATAAAAGCATTTGCTCTAAATATGGGGTTTCTGTTTACCCTACAATTAAGTGGTTTCCTCAGGGTTCTTTAGAACCTATGTTGTAAGCTCGCACCTGAACCCCTTTCCTTAATTCACTTCTAGATTATCAGTCACATATATATGAACGAATTGGTTTGATTTGCTTGAATGTGGTGTAAGTAGATATGAAGGTGCAAAAACCGCAGAAGCCCTTGTTGGATTTGTGAACATGAAAGGAGGTATTATCAATCTAAATTTTCTTCTGCATCTGCATTGTCACTGTGATGAAACAAATATGTGTTGTTAATATAGGTACCAATGTAAAGATAGCAACAACTCCATCTGATGTGGTGCCTCTCACCTTATTTAACTTTGATAAGATTGTCTTGGATAAAACAAAACATGTTCTTGTTGAGTTCTATGCACCCTGGTAAGTACAGATTTTTACCATCTTAAATTCTTCATTTTGAATTTTTCTGATTAAAAAAAATTTCTTGCAGGTGCAAACATTGCAAGGCCTTTGCCCCTGTAAGGATGTTATTATCTGTCCTAATTATAGCTTATAGTCATAGCTTAATGACTTAATCCTTCTGTTCGTTGTTTCTATAGACTTATGAAAAGGTTGCTACAGCATTTAAACTAGAAGAAGATGTAGTTATAGCTAGTATTGATGGTGACATGTACAAGGATGTAACTACAAAGTAAGTTCATACCATGTGTGTTATATTGAATGTTAAATTATATATAATTCTAATTAAGATACACACATGTGCATTAATTGAATGTTAAATTCTGCCAGTACAGATATGAAATTACTAGTTATCCCAAACTGAAATTGTTCAGAAAGAGCAATAAAGCTGGTGAAGTTTATGAAGGTGCTCGTAATTTGGATGATATTGTATCTTACATCAATGAGAAATGTGGCACAAATCGCGATGGACAAGGAAGACTTACTTCTAAAGTTGGTACCTCTTTTGATACCATTTTTTTTTTCAATTTGTAACTCATTCTCCGTGTTTTAAATCTCTAAAAGGCTTAATTAATTGTTCTTGGAACAGGCTGGTATAGTAGCATCCCTGGATAAGTTGGTGAAGAAATTTGTGAATGCAGGTGACAATGACAAAAAGGCCATCTATTCACAACTTGAAGAGGAAGTTGAGGATCTTGAAGGATCTGATGCAAGGTTTGAACAAGTTCGTGGTTATATTATTATTGTATATATAGTCCTAAGTATTTGGTTACAACTCTGTCTTTTATGGTTTGTTTGATTCAATTTCTCGTAACTGTTATGTTTTTCTCTCTAAAAAGATTTTGAAATGTTGTTTTGATTTGATTTTTCCCAGATATGGCAAATTGTACTTAAAACTTGCTAAGAACTGTATGGAAAAGGGTAAAGAGTATGCAAAAAACGAGGTTCAACGGCTTGAGAGAATGCTCGAAAAGGTAATTTTGTTAAGTTTGGATCTTAAAGAACTATTATCAAAGGTAGAAGCTCAAGTGTAGTTAAATTTGTATAAAGTTAATAGTTTAGAGCTGTTGAATAATAATTTAGTCAAATCTATTATTTAACGACTCTCATTTATCAACTTCATTAAAAAAGACCATAAATATGGATGCATGACTTGGCTGCACATGTTAATTGGTTTTTCTATGTTTTGGTGCAGTCAATAAACCCAACCAAGACAGATGAATTCACTCTCAAGAAGAACATCTTATCTTTATTTGCTTAATCATTAAGGTGGTGAAATAAAGGGTAATTAATGGCATTCAGATGCTGCATGTAATTCCTTAGTTTCTTTATGTCACCTAAATATGTACTACTAGTCTATTAGGCTTATTTTTGCAATGTAGGCTTTAAAATTAAAACGAAAGATACTTCAATCAGCTGGTAGTATAATTGTTCATTTGCTCTGTATTTTAATAGTTCCAAACATGTATGTATTTATAAATACTGATCTCGGTCCAAAGAAGAGTGAAAACCTTTATACCCTTTAATTTATCATGTAATGTATTAATTATTACTACATCAAACTTTTTTTTTTTTATTATGAGATACGGACTAGGAATAACAATGAAGATCCGTAAGGAAGATAGGAATAAGAATAAGAATGAGGGCAAAAATAATCTTGCGAGAACGGGGATAGAAATAAAAAAGTTTTATGTGGAGAATTTTAAAATGGGGATGGGAATTTTATCCCCCAACCTGTGTGGGAACTTCTGTCTCGAAAAAATCATATATATTAATTTAATTTAATGTATATATATATTAAACTAAAATAATAAAAAAAGATAAAGTATTATATTGGTCTCCAAAATTAGGACTAAATTCTAATTTAATTTCTAATGATTTAAATGCTCTATTTCAGTCTAAAAAAATTTCAAATGAATTTAATGTTGTCCTAAAGTTAAATTTAACATGAATAATTAGCATATTTAAAAGTCAATATAACATTTGATTTTAATGGATAAGTAAAATTAATCCATCAATTATTGCTCATGTAAAAATTTTTTGGTTAATTAATCAAATTGAATTTAAAGGTATAACAATATTAAATCCGTTTAAAATCTTTTAGGATAAAAATAGGACATTTAAAATATTAAGAGTTAAAAGAATTTAGGTCGAATATTAGGATCAAAATAATATTTTATCCTAAAAAAGTCATCAAACTATAAAAATACTATGATAAAAATACTAATGTTTGAAGATTAGAAAACACTTTAAATTTGAATTATTTAAAATCTACAATATATTTTTTTAAAAATTTATATCGTATATTTTATTTAAGATTTAAATATTTGATTAATTATTTTTATTAATGATATAATAATTATAAAATATTAGATATATTTTATCTTAAATTATAGTAGAATAATATTTTTTATTAAAATAAATAATCTCCACAACCACAATCAAGAATCCATAGTCCATAAGACTATATTTTTCTGCAAAGAATGAGGATGGAGAGAAATATTATCCTGTCGTGAAAAATAAGAATGGGTGAAATTTCAAGATGTGGAATGAAGGTAGAAGATCCGTCCCTATTCCTCTATATTGTCATTCCTAATTTCACCACTTTTAAATTGTAGTCATAAACAACAATCAAAAGGTCAATAATTGTTGAAAACTTAAGCTCCAATATCATTACTAAATATTTCAAAAAAATTGCATTAAAAAGCTAACTATTAAGATTTAAAAGAAAAGAAACACTCTTTTTAAACATAATATTAAGCGTCCTATATTATTCGATATTGTATGTTAGATATTATAGAATACCTAGCTCTAACATAATATATATGTTAAAAATATGGAAATTGATATGATCATTATCTCATAATGGTCGTCATTATTATACGTTATAACTCGGCCCCATAACCATTAAGCAATATATGATGTACCTCGTTATTTTCCGTTACTATTTGGAATTATGAGCAATAACTCGGCGACAATAATGTCTTCATCATAACCGATGCTCCAACGACAAAATGAGATCAGTTACACTCAGTTAAACGGTAATACCGAGAACATAACGGACAAATAACTCGTCATATATAAAAGGGAAGTAGACTATTTCTAAAGACCTAAGTTTTTCCTGAGAAAACTAGAATACGCACTGACTTAAATTTCGGAGTGCCTTTGCAGGTACACTCCCCTCTTTTGGCATTGCTCGTGTTCTCACATTCACGACGAACATAAGGAATTCGGATTCCAAGGGACGGACGTTCAACTTTGCAGCACATAGCTCGGCTAGTCTCGAGGAGTTGAGGCCGATCTATTTCCCAGGCAAGATCAATTGGCGTCCACCGTGGGGCCGAGAAAATCATATTTTTTCTTTTGGTCCCATCGCTTCCATCTGCATCCATGGTTGACGTACCGCCTCCTTCACTGTCCGAACTCATGCGAATGGTAGTTGAGCTGCAACAAGCTAATCAACGAATGGCTGACGAGAACCAAATAATGGCTGCTCAAATTGCCGAACTAAATCATGTTCGGATTGAACACAACGATGCTCGTCAGGCAGAAGACGAGGAGCATCAATCCCAACCGACGCATGTTTCAGAAACCGCTCGACACGAAGAGCAGCAGCCCGAAGACGAGAAAGAAGAGTCCGAGGACCCTGTAGGCCCTTTTACAGAAGAAGTAATGAACTTCGAACTACCAAAGAGGTTCACCCTGCCGTTGACCCTCACGCCTTATGATGGACTCGGTGACCCGAGGAAGTTCATAAAGAAATTCCGATCAATAATGATCGTCAATGGTGCATCAGATACAGTTTTATGTCGTTGTTTTCCGAATTATTTAGACGGTCCTGTACTTTATTGGTTGTGTGCTTTGCCTGCAGGTTCCATTTCGCGCTTTCATCAGTTGGCAAAGTTATTTGAAGAACATTTCGCCGGATCCGCAATATACTTGCACGACTCCGATTACCTGAACACTATCAAGCAAGGGCCAAACGAAAGCTTAAAGGACTATCTGACTCGCTTCACCAAGGTCGCAATCAACATACCAGATCTCCACCCCGAGGTCCATCTGCACGCAATTAAAAGCGGCCTCCGACCTGGGAAGTTCCAAGAGACGATCGCAGTAGCAAAGCCGAAGACTCTAGCAGAATTTCGAGAGAAAGCAAAAGGACAAATTGACATCGAGGAGCTCAGACAAGCTCGGAAGTCTGACAAGTCACACTTTCGTGAAGAAGATAAGAGCTCATCCCTTAAGAAAAGTTTTAAACTAACACCTCGATTCGATTCTTATACGCAATTTAACACCAAGAGGGAAGACATAATCAAGGAAATCTTGAACTCCAAACTAATCAAGCCACCGAGAAAAGCCGGCACATACCAAGATGCAAAGAACGTGGACAAATCAAAATATTGCACTTTCCACCAGAAACACGGCCATAATACCGATGATTGTGTGGTCGCCAAAGATCTTTTAGAACGACTAGCAAGACAAGGACACCTTGACAAATACATTGGTGGTCACATCTAAAAGCGCGGCCCTAGTTCCACAACAAACGACCTCTCTGAACAACACTGAGGAAAGGAGAAGGCATCTTCAAGCCAATATAAAAGACCACGAGGTATAATCAATTGTATTTCAGGAGGATACGCAAGTGGAGGATACTCAAACTCGGCAAGGAAAAGATCATTCAGAGCAATAGGCTCGGTAGACGGACCGAAACAAGATATAACAACCACTAATCCACAACCAGAAGTCACTTTCACACATGCCGACTTCAACTCCAACATACAAAATTTGGACGACCCTGTGGTAATCACCCTTCAGCTAGGAGATCTATTAGTGAAAAAAGTACTCTTAGATCCCGGGAGCAGTGCCGACGTTCTGTTTTACTCCACATTTCAAAAGATGAAGCTAAGCGACAACATGCTACAATCCACAGGAGGAGACTTGGTCGGCTTCTCAGGAGAACGGGTTCCAGTACTCGGGTCAGTGTGGTTACAAACCACACTGGGTGAGCAACCTCTTTCAAAAACTAATGATATTCAATATTTAGTAGTCGATTGTTTCAGTCCATATAACCTTATCCTCGCCCGACCTTTTTTAAATAAGTTCGGCGCCATTGTATCTACAGTTCATCTCTGTGTAAAGTTTCCACTGCAGGACCACCAGGTTGTCACAATCCATGGCGACCATAAAGAGGCACGACAATGTTACAACATCAGCATGAAATTCCAAAATCGCACAACGCAACAAGTCAACAACGTCGGCCTAAACCAAAAGGAGGACACGCTAGCCGAACTTGACCCAAGAGCTGATTTCCTCGAACGCCCAAAACCCTCCGATGACCTACAAAAAGTGTATTTCAACAATGACTCTAATAAATTCACATATGTAGGTACCTCACTCAATGCATCTGAGTTGCAGGCCATAACAACCTTCCTACAAGAACACGCCGACCTTTTTGCATGGACACCATCAGACATGCCCGGAATCGACCCATAGATCATCAGTCATAGACTGGCAATAAACTCGGCAATCCGACCAGTGCAACAGAAGAAACGCAAACTCGGCGACGAAAAAAAGAGAGCGTCGCTGGAAGAAACACAAAAGCTCATCAACACCGAATTTATCAAAGAGATCAGATTCACCACCTGGTTAGCCAATGTAGTAATGGTAAGAAAACAAAACGGTAAGTGGCGCATGTGCGTCGACTTCACTGATTCAAACAAAGCATGCCCAAAAGATTCTTATCCTCTGCCATCCATAGACTCTTTAGTAGACAATGCATCAGGCTACGCTACTCTAAGTTTTATGGATGCATATTCAGGGTATAATCAAATAATGATGCACTCCTCTGATCAAAATAAAACAGCTTTTATCACTGATTTCGGTAACTATTGTTATAAAGTTATGCCATTTGGATTAAAGAACGCATGTGCAACTTACCAACGCCTTATGGATAAGGTGTTCGCCAAACAAATCGGCAGGAATATCGAAGTTTATGTCGATGATATGGTCGCCAAAACAAAAATCGGAGATAACCACATCAGCGACCTTACAGAAATATTCGGCCAGATCCGCCAGTACAACATGCGTCTCAACCCCGAGAAATGTGCATTCGCAGTTCAAGGGGGTAAGTTTTTGGGTTTTTTGCTAACATGCAGGGGAATAGAGGCAAATCCAGACAAATGCCGAGCAGTGTTGGACATGGCCAGTCCTAAAACAGTAAAAGAAGTTCAGCGCCTCACAGGACGACTCGCTGCCCTTTCCAAATTTGTTCCTTGCCTCGCCTCAACCTCTATTCCTTTTTTCCAAACAATTAAAAAGAAAAATAAATTCGAATGGAACGACGATTGTGAGAAGGCATTTTCAAAATTAAAAACAACAATCTCACAACCGCCGATTTTACAAAAATCCCTACAAGGGGAGGATTTATTTCTATATCTGTCAGTTACTGATTGGGCGATAAGCTCGGCCCTTGTTACAGAGAGAAACAAAGTTCAGCATCCAGTATACTTTGTCAGTAAGACCCTCCAGCATGCCAAACTCAACTATCGAAGGATTGAGAAGCTCGTACTTGCACTGATATTCTCGGTGCGACGCCTCCGACCTTACTTCCAGAGCCACGTTATCCACGTCAGAACCGATCACCCACTAAGACAAGTGTTACACAAACCAGAAATTGCAGGTCGACTCATAAAATGGGCAGTCGAACTATCTGAATTCGACATCAGATACCAATCCCGAGGACCGATCAAGTCATAATTCCTGGCGGATTTCATCGCCGAGCTTACAATACCATCCGAAGAGGATCATGCAAAACAGTGGATCTTGTATGTGGACGGCTCTTCAAATAACGGAGGCTGTGGTGCAGGAATTCGTCTGGAGGCCGACGATGGATTCATATTGGAACACTCAATACACTTCGCTTTCAAAGCGAGCAACAACCAATCTGAGTATGAAGCACTACTCGCCGGACTCCGACTCTGTTTAGATTTTCAAATCTCGACGATCAAGGTATGCTGTGATTCATTGTTAGTCGTACAGCAGGTAAATGACCTTTTTCAGGTAAAAGATCCCCTACTCTCTAAATACTTGCTATTAGTAAAGAAGTTAACAAAAAAAATTTTCAAATTTGAAATAGAACATATACCACGCGAACAAAATCAAAGAGCGGATATCTTATCTAAGCTCGGCAGTACACAATCCGATCTATCCACACTGCAACAGTTCACAATAACATCACCCACTGTTACTCTGACAATCGTGTTAAGTGTTTCACAGGAAACAGATTGGAGGAACGACTTTATACACTATTTACAAACAGGTAATATACCAGAAGGGGTCGAGAGCGATAAAAAGTTCTGACGGCAAGCATCTTCCTTCACAATACTCAATGGAACATTGTATCGACGAGGATATACTCGCCCTCTACTCAAATGCCTCAACAAGTCAGAAGCTGACATAGCATTAGCAGAAGCACATGAAGGAATCTGTGGCACGCATACAGGGGCTCGAAGCCTAGCATAAAAAATCCTCCGAGCCGGATTTTTCTGGCCAACTTTGAAATAGGACAGCCAACAGAAAATAAGGACACGCACCACTGATACACATCCCTGCCGAGCAAATGCATCATTCAGATATCAGCTGGCCATTTAACCAATGGGGTTTGGATATACTCGGACCATTCCCTACGGCACCAGGCCAGGTAAAGTTTCTTATTGTCGGAATTGACTATTTCTCCAAATGGGTTGAAGCTCAACCCTTAGCAAAAATAACATCACAACAAATGATTTCGTTCATATGGAAAAACATTATTTGCCGTTTCGGCATACCTCAACATATTACAATTGACAACGACCGCCAGTTCGCCGATCAGAAATTCCAATCTTTTTTGCAGAATCTCAAAATAAAACAACACTTTGCCTCTGTTGAGCATCCTCAAGCAAATGGACTAGCTGAGGCCGCAAACAAGGTCATCCTGCATGCATTAAAGAAAAAGCTAGATGACGTCAAAGGACTGTGGGCCGAATTATTCCCGAGGTACTCTGGGGATACAACACCACCCCACAAACATCAACAAAGGAAACGCCATTCAGACTGGTATATGGATCGGAAGCCATGATCCCTCTGGAAATCTCCCAGAACTGCATCCGAACTTATATCGACAACCAAGACGAAGCTTGGAGATCCGAGCTCGACATCATCGAAGAAGTTAGAGACATAGCCGCCTTGAAGCAACGCGCAGCGCAACAAGCCATAGCTCGACAATACAACAAATCGGTCAGAAACAGATCATTCGCTAAAGGAGACTTAGTCCTCCGCAAAACCGAAACTGCTCGGAAGCCACCAACACATGGAAAGCTCGCCGCCAATTGGGACGGCCCATACCGAGTATCCAAAGCACTCGGACAAGGAGCATACAAGCTAGAATCACTAGATGGTAAACTCTTGCCTAATACATGGAACGTGTCTTCCTTAAAGAAATTTTATAGTTAAAAGACAGGGACAGGCTTGTACTCTTTTTCCTACTACCAAGATTTTATCCCAAAGGGTTTTGCTTGGAGAGGTTTTAACGAGGCTAGCCTACCTGCACCTTCGTATGTACAAGGTTCAAAACAACTCCGAATATATAGGAGACAAATATTATCTTATCAAATAAAAATGATCTTATCAATCTATCAATACAGCTCAGACAAATGCCAATACTCGTCTAAGCTACAAACTACCACCATCAGATAACATCATCAACCACAACAGCAATAAACTCGGAAAAATATCCGAACAATCAAAACAGCTTTTATAAAAAGCATCAAATTTCAAACAAGTTCAATAAAAGTTCAAAAACCACGAGCTATACTATTACATCTACAAAACAAATTCAAAGAAGTTTTTTCTCACAAAACACCCTAAACATTATCGGCTTCATCTTCTGCGTCCCCATCATCCTCAATCAGTTGCCCATCCCGCACTATCTTTCCAGGATCCATGCCAGAAAGATCGGCATCTGGAACAAAAAACCTAACCTGCAACCTTGCCCTTTCAAAACCTTCAACAAACGAATCCAAAATCTCATCCGCCTTTTTCTTTTCCATATCCTTAAACTCAGCAGTAACCTCAATCAGACGACTTTGCACGTTCACCAGATCGCTTTCCTTCTTCTTCAAATCCTCCACATCCTTAGAATAATTTCCTTTCATCTCCTTCAACAACTTCTCGGTCTCAGTCAAACGGGCTTGAAGCTCAGCAGCAAGACTCTTACACTTAACCAACTCCTCCCTCAAAACAGACACCTCTCCTTTTTCTGCAGCAACCCCCTTATACTTCAACTCCTGGCTACGCCCAAGACTTGCTAGGCGCAGCCCAACAACCTACAGAACAAAACAAACAAAAACTCATAAGGACTCCCAAAAGGAAAAATAAAAAAGAATCAGTAAGTCATTACCTGCATATATTGCCCAATAGCCACATCCCCAACCTCCTTTGCAAGAGAAACATCAGCCGATGATTGACAATACTCGTCCACAACAGCCATATAAGGATACTCCTTCCCCAACACCGAAAAAGCCTCACTTTGTTCAGAAATTTCATGAAGCCTCTTTTGATTTCCCATAAAAGCCTGTATCTCTTCCAGAGGAACACCTAACTCTCTTTCATCAGAATCATCCGATAAATCCACAAGGTCGGACTTCTTTCTCTTCTTCACAATCACCTTCCTCCGACGAGACTGCGTAACCTCGCCAGTCCCAACAACCCTCTTAGCATTAGATGATGATACCTCCTTGTCCAAATTCTTATTCTTAAACCGCGTCCTTAGAGACGCCGCAGAAACACCAGGATACTTCCCACCTACAAAAAATACTTTATGTTAAACTTTTCAGAAAAAAACGATAGACATCGACATAAGCCCTAAAAACTCACGTAAATACTCTACAACAGCACCTCTATCATTCTCCCACTTCAGCAACTCATACATCGATATCAAATTTTTTCGATCAACATTCTCCACCAAAAACTCTATCACACACTCGTTCCTTGGCGATATCACCTCTGGGCCGAGTATATTTTGCGGCTCCAAGCACCAAAACAGAGGAAACTTCTCAGTAAGATTTTCATCAATAAAAAACGGGAAGTCCTCCTCTGAACTCCTGACTTTAAAATACATCTCTTTGAAGTCTTTAAAAGAAGACTTGTAAAGTTTGAAAACCCCAAATCCCGGAGTACTATTGAAGTTCACCCAACCACCCTTCCACACCCCTTTCGCTTGAAATAAAGAAAAGAAAAGCTCCACAGACGGCACCTCCTCCAGGAATTCCATCAAAACCTCAAAGGATCGCAGAAAAGCCCACCCATTGGGATGAAGCTGTGATGGAGCGCAGTTGAGCTGTTTAAGAACTTGACACTCAAAATCCGTAAATGGAAGCCTAACCCGCAATTCTTCAAGCACACAACTATACATGTAGAAGAACCCAAACCCCCACTCTCGGTGAAAAACTCTATCATCCATACTACATGGTAACAACTCTACCTTTACTCTAGAACCCACCCTCACTATTTTATTCACATCCACCTCCCTCACCGCCGCCTCATCAGAAAAAAGAGACACCCGTGACTTAACATCTTCCCCTACCCAATCATAAGACCAATTCACCCTATCCTTCTTCTCTTTCTCAAAACCCATTAGCTCACAAAACAGTATCAGAATAACAGAAACAAGCAGACACAGAGAAGAAAACACAAAAATGGATCAGAAACGAAAAAGGAGATTCATACCTCTCTTACTCATTCTTCAAAAAAGCAAGCATATAACCAAAAGCCAACAAACACCAAACAAAAATCTGAAAGGATTAACGCAATTAAAGGAACAAAACGTTCCAAATGATAACCCCCACTCCCAAAGCCACATCAAACAGTGAAACCAACATTGGGAATCAGCAAAATTAAATGAAACCATTACTCTTTCTCTTTCATCACAAAATAACGAACACGACTCCCCACGTACCAAAATTTAAAACACAAAACCATCTTTTAATGAAGTAAGTTGATTTGGGGGCTCATCCACTAACCCATGTAAGCCGAGTTATAACTCATCCAAAAAAGCTCAACCTGCTTCATTAAAATCCTCCTCAGGCTAAGCTTGGGGGCTGTGATATGATCATTATCTCATAATGGTCGTCATTATTATACGTTATAACTCGGCCCCATAACCATTAAGCAATATATGATGTACCTCGTTATTTTCCGTTACTATTCGGAATTATGAGCAATAACTCGGCGACAATAATGTCTTCATCATAATCGATGCTCCAACGACAAAATGAGATCGGTTACACTCAGTTAAACGGTAATACCGAGAACATAACAGACAAATAACTCGTCATATATAAAAGGGAAGTAGACTATTTCTAAAGACCTAAGTTTTTCCTGAGAAAACTAGAATACGCACTGACTTAAGTTTCGGAGTGCCTTTGCAGGTACATTCCCCTCTTTTGGCATTGCTCGTGTTCTCACATTCACGATGAACATAAGGAATTCGAATTCCAAGGGACGGACGTTCAACTTTGCAGCACATAGCTCGGCTAGTCTCGAGGAGTTGAGGCCGATCTATTTCCCAGGCAAGATCAGAAATATAAAAGATAAATGATCTACAATACTTTTTTCTTTTTAAAAATTGTATTGTATATTTTATTTAAAATTTAAGTATTTAATATTTGTTATTTTTATTAAAGATATAATAAAAAATATTCAATATATTTTATCTTAATTATAGTAAAATTAATATATTTTATTGAAATAAATAATCTCTACAAGAACTTCATAAGACTATGTTTTTAGTGGATTTTTTAATAAAAAAATTATAATTATTTTTATGTAAAAATAGCTTTTTAGCCATTAGATAGTGAATTTTCAGAATTTGATTTTGATATTTTATAAAAATATTATTTTTATTTAAAGTATGGTGAAATAAATAAATTATATTTTAAATAAATATATTTATAAAAATATATTTTTAACATCTTGATTAAAATAAATGTCATATTTGTTTTGCGAAAAACGAAGATGAGAGAACTATTTTTCTGCCATGAAAACTGGATGAAATGAAATTTCAAGATGTGGAGTGGAGAGAAAAGAGACCATTCCCACTCTATATTGTGATTTCTAACTTCACTCTTTTAGTCTTTTTAAATTTGTAGTCGTAAACAAATAACATTAAAATACTTAAGAAAAATAACATTAAAAGCTAACTATTAAATGAAAGAATCACCTCTTCTTAAATATATATATAATATTAAGCATCTATGCTATTCCATCTAAAAACACTCCACTCTATAAAATTATGTTTGAAAGAAAAAGTGAAATTTAAAAGATAGAAATTGTAAGATAGAGATTAAAAAATAAAAGTTAAATTAAATTTTTGTATTATATTTAGTATAAAATATATATAATTATTATTTTTTAATATTATATTTAATTTAAGATAAATATAAATATTAAAAAATATATTTAAAATTTAAAAAGTTAAATAAAAATATTTTAAAAATATGTTATTAAAATTTCAGTCTCTATCTCTATCGCTTGTGTTCTTACTTTTTGTAGTATAAAGGAATTGAAATTTTGTATTCTAAAATTAAAATTTTAGTTTCAATTTATTATTACAAAACACAATACTTACTCTCAATTCTCTAGTCTTAATTCCAATACCGAAAAACAAACGTAGCCCAACATATTATATTAAATTGATATAAATGTGAAAGATAAATGAGCTAGCAAATTTAGGTACTGAACCAAACCACCACCGCGGTGCCGCTGCCGCAGCGGGAAGGGTGCGGGAAGGGTTGTTATATATGATTTATAAAGTTGGCTTGGAGAGTTGGAATAAGAAAATTGCTTGGTTAACGTTAACAATAATGTTGTGACTATTATGATTTCAATTAGTTAGCTCTTAATTACGCCTCTAATATGGTTCTTGTTTTTTCTTCATTTCTACAACCTCAACCTTAAAATAAGCAAGATTTTAAAAACCTCAAGTTCTATCCATATCTTTTTTGTTTCAGAAATTAAATAATGAAAAGAATTGAATAACACAATCAACTAGAAATGCATTTGGCATTTCAACATCAACAAATTAACATGTTGCAATCTATTTCACGTTGATAAATTTCTGGTTTAATAAAAGAGTCCTTGAAAGCAGGAACTAATAATAATAAGAGGATCAAATTACACAAAATGGAGGAACTAATTAATTAATTAAAAAGAAAAATCAAACCCCCATAAAAACATTACCAAAAAAGAAGGTTGCTACAAAAATACAAACATTTATGCAAGCAGTTACGATCATTATTTATAAGACAATACACAAGATATTACAATGAATTCCAATTTTCCAACTCATATATGCATACGTGTTGTGTATGAATCTAATTAATTAATAATCTTTTACCATCTTGATCCATTTGATCTTGAGCCAACGAAAACCTTTCTTGATACTATGCTTGAACTTGCCTTCAGTTGCATAAAGCTTGTATTTGGCCACCCTCCGTTTTCTCTTCCTCTCAGCATCATTCCACCACCACGTGCTCTTTGTCTCCTTCGCCGCCGCCTTCGTCCTCGTCGAATACGACGGCTCTTGATATAAATCCCATGATGATGTTGGTTGCCTAACGGTTGATGATAACCACATTTTGTTGTCATTATTTACACCGCACGCGTTGTTCATATTATTTTGTTCATATTGATAGCGTCCATAAGACTCCTCCATACGAGTTTAATTGTCCTCTCTTTCTTTTTCTCTTCTTATTTTTAGTGCAAGAATTTATTAAGCACGGAACGAGAAGAGATAAAGAAAGAGAGGAAACTCGAGAGAAGAATTATGAATTTTTATTTTATATATGTTTGAAGGGAAGAAGACGACTTCTAAATCTGGAACATGAGGCGGGGAAGGCATTCAGAGACAGCTTATCATGTTTTGTTTAACAAATAAAGCCTCCAGTTAATATTGCCTCTTAATTTAACTTTCTCTAATTATAGACCATACATTACCTTAAAATATGATTAAATTATATTCCTAATTAACTATACATTACCTTAAATATGATTAATTATAGACCATACGTACTAATGTGATTAATTATATTCCTAATTAACTTTAGTTCTCCTTTATATGCTAAAATTTCTAAAATCAACATTATTTTGGTAATACTCATAGCCATAGCAAGGTAGCAAATAAGAGTTATTATTTACATTTCTTATCATTTCTTGTGTTTCTTATTTTTGAGTCTAACTTTATGCATTTAGTTTTGTATATTCTAAACCACTTCATAAGAAGAAGTTCCACCATTTAGATCACTATGGTAGCATCCATTCTTTAAACATGTAATTTTTTATATACTTAAGAGCCTAATCTTTGTGAATATTTCTTTTTATATGAGTGTTATTTTGTGATCATAATAATGTTAATCAGTGTAGATCAAACTATCTCAAACGAGAGAGATTTTAGTTTGATGCATGAAGAAGAAGGAATTTCCAAGAATGGTAAGAAGCATTCTATACGTTGATCAATAGAAATGAGGTGGCAGTAAAAAAAACTTCTTAAAAAATTGTAAGGATACTTTATTTGATTTGCTTCTTTCAACCTTTCTTTCATTATAACACTAGACAGTAGTTGAGACTGTTTTCTTTCAATTATTAAAGCGAAGTTGTTGTGTGATTGAAATTTGAAATTATTTAATAAAGAATAAGAAAAGTGAATTCATAATTGAAGTGGAGGCTATAGGTCATGTTAGACATAAACATCTTATGTGCCTGCTTGGAGGGAGTTAACAGGTATTTATTTTTAGCAAAGTAAATCATTTTAAGTTATTATCTATGCTCTCACAACTCCTGAGTACATAGTATCTATTTCTTTGTATTATCAATAACATTTTTATTTGTTTTTGTTTCAGTATTTAAGCTACTAATGGATGAATATGTGAACAATGGTAACTTAGAGTAATGGATGCATGTTGCCATGGAACAAGGGACACTTACCTGAAAGATCCGCATGCTCGATATGCTCAATATTTATCTGGTAAGTTCAACTTTCTACTCTAAAATATTGATCTTGTTAATTGCTAATACATTTCTATTTTTATTTTTAAATTCTGTCTCTAAATGATTTTGATTGTAATCTGATATCTTACTTACTTACATGAAACAATTGAATTGAAAATTGTTTAGTAGGATATAAGTCTAGCAATATATAATATATTAATTGATGAGGAGTTTAATGATATGTTTTATGTTGTGAAAATGAAAACTCAGTTTTATTTTTATTGGGTATGCATTTTTACTTTTTTTTACATTAAACTATTATTTTAAATAATGTCTTGGAACATTTTTTTTCATGAATTAAGAGATAACACAATCTTATTTGAATGTTTTTGTAGGTACTCCAATGAAGACGTTAGAGATCTAATAATGATGCATTCTGATACTTGATTTTGTAATAGTTTAAACTCATTTAGTTCAGGATATTTGCTTTTCAACATTATTACTTAAATTTCATATTTTTATTAATAAGAATTCTACTTATATGGATATGGCTAATTTTTTTTTAATTTTATACGATATAATTTTGTACTAAGTAGCATCTTTATTATATATATATATATATATATATATATATATATATATTTTTTTTTTAATTTATCTTTTATGATTAGCCACGGAAAAAACCATGGCTAAATAACCCACTAACATTAGCCACGGGAAAAATTGTGGCAAAAAAACCCAGCCCACCAATATTAGCCACGGACAAAATTGTGGCAAAATTATACTTGTTGATTATATTATTGTCATTTAGCCACGGTTTAGAGCGTGGCTAAAATAGTGAAAACCGTGGCTATTTAAATGTCTCCACGGATCACAAAACCGTGGCTAACAGGCCAAAAACCGTGGCTAACTGAAAATGCGTCGCCCTTGTTAGCCACGGATACCCATTCGTTGCTAACGCTTGATTGCCACGGTTTTTCTTGATTTTAGCCACGGTTTTTTCCGTGGCTAATCACCGTGTTTCTGGTAGTGTCTCTTCCACTCTATTTTATAAATATACATCTTCCTCCCTTCTAATTTTTAAAAAACCTCATCTTTAATCCATTTTAAAATTTTTGTATTAACTAATATTAACTTTATCCATTTTTAAAAAAAATAAATTATTTTTTAAAAAAATACCTGTTAACAAAAATTTATTTTTTATTGTTAAATTTTGTTTACCAAAATACCTTTTAATAAATTATTTTTTTATTAGTTAAATTGTGTTTTTACCAAAATAATTTTAAAAAATTAATAATTAAATTATTTTTTTAGATACTACCTTTCAATAATTTTTTAATTATTAAATTGTGATTTTATTTACCAAACTTTTTGTTAACAATTATTTTTATATTTTACTATTAATTTTTTTATATCAATATATATTATTTTAATATTAAATAAAAAATCTTAACACTGTTAATATGTATAACAATTAATGCATATTGATATTGAAAAATAATCTTACTAAAATTTTTTATTTAATGTTAAAATAATATATATAGATATCCAAAAATTAATAGTAAAATATTAAAAAATAGTTAACAAAAATTTTGGTAAACTTATATATATAATTTAATAATTAAAAATTTATTGAAGAGTATTTAAAAAAAATAATATAATTTTTAAATTTTTTTAAAAATATAATTTAATCAATAAAAGAATAATTTATTAAAGGGTATTTTAATAAAAAAATTTAATGATAAAAAATAAAATTTTTGTTAATGGGTATTTTTTAAAAAGTAATTTATTTTTTCTTAAAAAATGGATAAAGTTAACATTAGTTAACACAAAAAATTTAAAATGGATTAAAGATGATGTTTTGTAAAAGTTAAAAGAGAGATAAATGTACATATATAAAATAGAGAGAAGAAGAGTCATTTTAATATCTCGCTGAGAAGAGGAGTGGAATTTTTTCTTTATATTATTATGAAATACAACAAAAATGTCAAGTGTACTCAGTTTGATCATTAAATTTTCAAAATTTTTAGCAACTTAATTAATGATGTGGATGTTAGTGTAACAAGTAACTAAAGGTGCTGTTTTGATTTGTTTCCTCATCTCCGTACAACTTGCTGAATAATAATATATGACAATTTTGCCAGTATCCAACTAGGGGTAGGTGAAGCCAACTAGAAAAAAAAAAACTACTAATTAAAGAAATTTAAAATCATTTTAAAAAAATTTAAAATTTAACAAGACAAACACATCTAAAAATATTGAATAATAACTTTTGAAAATAAAAAAATATATCTAAAACTATTTAAAAAATCATCTAAAATCTATAAAATAGAACTATCTAAAAACATAAAAAAAAAATCTAAAATTAGTTAAAAGAATTATCAGAAACTGGTGTCCACCACAAATACTAGTGGGCACATTTTTTAAAATTAATTTTTTTTTAAATTTAAAAAACCGGCTCAAATTTACTACACTCATAGTCGGCTATCTATACTTCAACGTATAAATGTGTCCAAATTTAGGTTAAACTAACGTAACATAAATAACAAGTAGCACCCCAACAAATTAAACATCAATGAACAAAAAAGTGAAAAAACTAAAGCAATAATAAATTCCTTTTAACTACAAAAGAAGATAGTAAATTATTCTTCCGGGTGAATAGCCTATGCCTACTAAAAGTGTCAAAGAAGGAAATGCTTAAGATGTCAAAATTGTTAGTAATACTAATACCATAAGTAAAAACTACACTAATAAAGAACTGCGTATAACAGTTTTCTTGAGGAAACAAGACTACTAGACGGTTTGGACTATGAACATTTTTAACATTTTATTTATAATCCTAAACCACATGTCCATGCATGTTATAATATATTGGGAAGTTACGCTGTAATCTTCCAGCAAAGTATTTTCCAAGAAATTAGTTTTGGGAGAAAATCTAGAGCTAGCTGGGGATACGGTACTCGGCAATGGAAATTGTACATATATAATCATATATTCATATATTTCTGGCTGATCTTCAATATTAAATTTTTATAATTTTATGCTCTATTCTAGAATATAGAGTCGAAAACGCTGACATTATCAACCAAATTTTGCATCGTAGATTTATTCAAGTTCAATTTCTTTGACTTTTTCATTGTTACCACCATGTTGGCAAATTCCACGAGATGCAAATCCTCCAAGTACAATATTTGTATGAATTGTATCTTCTACCGTTCGTGTTACTTTATTAAATATATTTGTAGATTTTTAATTAGTAAAATTTATTAGTATTTTTATCAGTATTTTTTAAAATTACGTATATACAGTTCACTTTATCCAGACAGTATAGATTATGTATGGTACAAAAGATTTATAGAATTAAACTATTTTTATAAAGAAAAAAGTTGTAAGTTGACAAATCAAAAGTCTTCATCTAAAAAAACCAAAGTAAATAAAAAATCAAATAATAACATTTTTAGTTATTATTTTTATATAAAAAAGTCTAATTTTTTATTAATAATTAATTTTAGTATTTGTTATCCAAAAATTTAAAATAATTTAACGTGTATACTTTTCATTTAATTAGGTGTTAAGTGTGTTGCACAAATAGAAATAATTAATTTTTATATTTGTTATTTAAAAATAATATTTTTTCTCTCATGTATATAAAAATATAATTAGATATTAGCATAAAAAAATATATTGATAGTTATAAAATTAACTCAAAATTAATTTTTTTAAACAATTGAATTTTGATTCTAACTTTTAATTATAACATTAGTATTCTCTCCAAATTATATGTAATAAATATTGGAAAGAAGAGAAATAAAAATATAAATTAAAAAGATAAGTGGTAAAAATTTAAAACTAAATAAAAAATTTAAAAAATATGTATATAATACTAATAATATTTTTTATTTGAATTATATTATTTTGTTTATTTTGTTTTCTGTAGAGCAGAAAAGTAGAAGAAATAGAGAATGAGAGAAAAGAAAGAGAAAGATAAAGATGAAGATGAAAAATAAAAGTGAGAGTTTGTTAATTTTGGAAGAAAAAAATTTATTTTAATTGTAATAAAAAATATCGGATGACATATTTTGATTTGTCAAATTATTAATATAAAATATAAATTATATATAGAGTGAAAATGGTAGAGAGAAATAGAAAAATAGAGAAAGGTAGATGAGAGAATTTAGAAAAGGAGTTTATTAATTTTGGAGAAAAATATTTTCTCTCAAATTTAATAAGAGAGTGCTATGTGACATATTTGGTTATTAAATTAGATAATAATATATGATACATAATATAGGTATATTTCAATTTCAATTTCAATATTTCAATTTTAATTTTAATGCAATTAAAAAATATTATATTGTACATTTTGATTGTCAAATTCATGATTAGTCATTGATAATGATATATAAAAGAAATAGTGTGGTTGAAGAAATGAGAGAGAAAGAGAAAGGAAGAGGGAAGATATTTTGGAAGAAAAGATTTGATTTCAATTGCAATGAGAGAATAACACGTGACACATTTTGGTTGTAAAATTAGTAAGGATGAGGGAAAAATTCTTTAATTTTAGAAGAAAATATTTGATTTCAATTATAATGAGAGAGTGACATGTGACAAATATTGGTTATAAAATTAGTAGAGGAGAGAATTCCTTAATTTTATAAGAAAATATTTGATTTCAGTTACAATGAGAAAATGACATGTGGTATATTTTAGTTATAAACTTAGTAAGAATGATGAGAGAATTCCTAATTTAAAAAAAAATTAATTTTAATAGTAATGAAAAAGTGAGGTGAGTCATATTTTTGTTGTAAAATTAATAATATATAATAGATTTTATAGGAAAATCAATTACTAAGCCATAATGCATTTTGGAAAATCAGAATGTTATTTGATCAATTTATGTTTCATAGAAGATGGTTAGAAATTTTGTGAGGAACCCAAACCGTGGATAATAAAATGTTAGAAACAAAAACGTTTACTTTATTTTGTGTGATGAGTGGTGAATGTTGAGAATTCTAACGCGTTATTTTTCGTAGTTCGCCACGAACTTGAAAACGCGTGTCCGCTTCCATAGGGGGAAAAGACAGAAAAAGAAACCAAAAAAGTGTATGCATGTTTTCTTGAATATCCATGTCAAGTGGTATCGCCCACAACAATCATTGTCCTTGTCTTGTTATTCTAACTCTACTTCTTAACTCGACAAATCACAATCGCCACTACTCTTTTTTCATTTTTATATCTTTTTCTCCCATTAAAGACGCGTTTAGTTAGTTAGTTAATTACTAGGAGTGGTAAGTGGTAACAACTTCTCTTGATGAGGTTTATTTATTTAATTAATTGGGATTCCTTGTATGACTAACTAGTACTATTTATTAATCAAGTGATAATTTCACTTGTTAAGGTGGTATTTTCTGTGAATTTTGAGCGCAAAAATGCACTTGACTTTTCAGGATTAACGTGTTGTACTGGTGAACTGCACATGACGTGAAAATGTGGCTTCCTCGTATCTTCCCTAGCTCCTAGATTCATGTTGGTCAATGTCCCCTTTTGTTTCTTATTCTTATATATACCCAGTTACCCCTGTTTTTTTAGCTCTTACACTTTGGCTGAATCTTTCTGATTTCTGTTGTTGTTTATTTACAATTTTAATTTGGATGGTATCAAATAGGAGATTTCCCCAGGAGCAGGAAGAAGGAAATGGTGCTAAAATTCCAATTCAGAAATCAAAATGGGGAACCGCTGATCATACAAAACAACCATCAATTAGGTATTCAACATCAACTATTTATTTCTGGTAATTAAGGGTGTGACACTGTGACTAAGCTCTAAATTTGGTTTGTGCAGTGGCCTTAGAAATGTGATCAATGGCCATAATTCCTACGTGGAAACCTTCCTCCGAAGAGTGGTATTAAGAAATCAATGAATCCATTATTTTCTCTATCTCATTTCTTTGCTTTCAATTTTCTTACAGCTTGTTTTAATTTCCTCAAATAGGTGCGAGAGGAGGTGGAACGTATAATTCAGGAACATCACCTATCTCCAAGGTTTGTTTGGACTATAAAACATGAATAGATTGTGTTAACTGTTAAAATTTATTAACATATAGTTTAATATTCTGTTTTGGTGCAGAGGAACCGTGAATCATAATCTCGCAGGCACATCTGGAGCCAAACCTTTTCAGCTGTGTTTTATCAACAAGTTGCCTGATACAATTTTCACACTCTCTAATATAATAGCAGAGGATGAATCACCCCTTCAAATTGCTCTATTTGATGTTACATCTCAGACTATAGTCAGTGAAGGTCCCTTATCCTCCATCAGGATAGAGATTTGTGTCCTCGATGGCGAGTTTGGTTCGAATTGCAGTGAGGATTGGACTCAAGGGGAGTTCAATGGCAGTATCTTACGCCAAAGAGATGGTAAAGGTCCATTGTTGACTGGAGATAGGTTTATTACTCTCAAGAATGGGATTGGTTCTGTCTCTAAACTTACCTTAACTGATAATTCAAGATGGTTGAGAAGCAGAAAGTTCAGATTAGGAGCCAAAGTTGTTGAACCAACTTCCTCTGGAGCAAGCATAAAGGAAGGTTCAAGTGAACCTTTCGTCGTCAAAGATAATCGCGGAGAATGTGAGTCTTAAAACCGAACAATTATTTCATCTGTGATCATTGTGCACAAACTGACATGTGATATTGTGATGTCTTTTGTTGTAGCTTACAAGAAACACTACCCTCCATACTTGAATGATGATGTATGGCGTTTGGAGAAAATTGCAAAGGAAGGAAAAATCCACAAGCGGCTCTCTTCCCATGGAATTCACACTGTTAAGGATCTCCTGCAGCTATACACAACCGACCCATCTTCATTATATGTGGTAATAAATCTTGTTTCTTTTTATTTTCTTATGACTGGAATGTCATAAAATACTAATGAATTTTTCATTGAGGTGCAGAAGTGTGGCAGCATTCCAATTAAGTCATGGACAGCAATTATGAACCATGCCAAGACTTGTGTGATAAATGATCACAAGCTCTATAGCTATCGCGCGACACAACAACCTATAGTCCTGCTATTCAATTCCATCTACATCCTTGTAGGAGTATTCGACGGGCAAAATTATTGTTCACCTGATGCACTCACTCCAAAGGAGAAGGTATGCATTTAGATTCTATTCTGAATTGTCTGCTACATATAATTTTAAAGAACATTTTTTTCTGGGGCAGAAATGATTAAGTCAATCCTTCATTTGCAGAATTTGGTGGAAACCATGAAGCAGCAAGCATACAAGAATGTTAATAATTTGAAATCAGTTGATGACACTTCTTCATTGAGCTGCTTCACACCAGTGGCATGTCCAAGAACAGGTCAATCTGATGTTCCAGACCAAGTCATGGCAGGTCAAGAAGAAACATGGCTAGATTCTACACAACCCTGCACCTCTTCTTCATTTATTGATGAGGAAGTGCCAAGTTACCAAGTTTATGAAGATCCACTGCCAGAAACATGTGAAATGCTGCAGAACGGTTATACAGGAGGTGAATTCTTCTCTGGAATGTTCACTGAAGGGAATAGTTGGCAACTTAATGGATTGTCACATATTCCAGTTGTGCAAGGTGGTTATTCAGCTGATAATTGCAGTTCAGAGATTCAATTCACAAATGATTGTTCTTGTTCACCTTACACAGCACAATGGGGGGACCAAAATGGCTATTTATTTGGTTCTTCTGATGAAGCAGAATTTACAAGTCATTCTACTTTTCTGAATTCCAGTGGGGATATATCAAACAGTGGGAAAACTAAAGCAGTGTGGTTTAAAATTGGGAATGCTATCAAATGGGTCATATCAGTTAAAAAATATGCAGCTGCCAGAAAGAATGCAGAGCTGTATTACTGTGACTTTAAGTATTAGATTCCTAGTTTGGTTTCTAGGTAGAATATGTGTAAAAATGTCTAGGATATAAGTTCCCTAGATATGCTTAGTCTTAGTCTTGAATCTTTAATTTCTTCAACTTCAACTGCAATGAATATATAACCCAAAAAAAAAAAAAAGAAAGCAGAGAAGTGACCTGTAAGATGTGGTCCTCCTGTACATTAAAGTGTCAAGTTATCAATGTAATATTTCTTCTTCTTGTCTGTAAAATCAATTACATATTATATATGCATGATTGTCCATGGTCAATTTAATAATCATTCTGTTGCTACTCCTGTAAATATTGAACACAGATTAATCTTAGATTTGCTTTTTACTTATTCAAAATAAGCCTTATTTGCTCTACTTCTATTGCCATTCAAGTCAAATGATTATAGAACTTAATTAACTGCTAGAAGTTTCTAACTACTTTCCACAAATAGAACTTTCTATGTTAGTAACTAACATTACTCTTCAATTTAAGAAGTGGAGCTGGCAGTGCAGGGTTAGTATATGCTGTAAAAAATCCTGCAGCTTAAGACTCTTGAACCTTGACTTTAAGAACTCTCAGCCATTGATTCCTTTAAACTTTGAAGCATGCATTTTCCTCCCATCTTCCTACTCTTCCTTCCCATGGAAAGAGTATGAGTAGTGAACCAAATGGCAGAAAGAAGGCATGTCACAGGAAGGTGCAAACATTTGGATACTCTAGTTTACCAGAGTCCAATTTAATTAAAAGATAATTACTACACTAAAGTAATTGCACATATTTAGTTGTGACTCCAATGACTTAAACATAATACAAGCTTAACTCAGTTGTATTAGTTAATCTCCCACCATCTTATTTTACTACTATCCTCTCTTTACTGAATTCAAAGAGAGTTGCAAATCTTTGTTTGGGATGAACCTGAATCATACAAAAAAAGGGGAGACTTAATAATAATAATCTAATATCTAGTTTTAATCTTGTAAAGATTATATTTTTGTTCCATATATATATTAAAAGAATAGGATAAACATTGTTTCTCTTTTCTTTTCTTAAGCATCACAAACCTTCGCCGATTATAGATTAGCCACAAAACAGAAAGGAAGATTCTTGGTAATTAACAAGAACACTTTTCCAAGAAGTTTCAGAAGACTAAATTTTCCTATGATATTAAATGTTTACAAAGACAGAAACGTGATTAGCTTTGCCTCCAGTTCCAATTTCTAACCTTTAACTTTCAAAAGGAACACCGGCATGGCTCAGTTACGCGGGGTTATGGAAATTTTGTTCCCCACACTATTAGATCACCATTCCTTTTTTGAGTTATTAATTAAAGTGTTTAATTTTGATATATGACAAGTTATTTTGGTAATAAAATTTAATTAAGTTGGGCCAATAATTTTAATAACTAGAAATTTTAGTTGGTAAAAAAGAAAGAGAAGAAGGAGAGGCATAAGAAAAAGAACAAAGATTTAGATAGATTTAGCTACAAAGTAACTTGTTTATTTAGTATTTTTTATTTTTTGTATATTAAAATTTGTTATATAATTATTTAATTATATTTATTCTTTTAAATGATCATTTATGTTATTAATATAAAAAATAATTATTTTTATTTATGTCACCAATAAAATAAAGAAAAAGTCTAGGGGCAGCAATTTTGTTAAATTCTGGCCAGCATGTAACCAGCAAAGAAAAGTGAGTCATTAGATGAAATCTCAAATCAATCTTACACCATTAAAACCATTATTGATGGCTATGCGATGACTACAAATCACAAAAGTTGTTGGTCCCTTAGCATTGCTCTAAAATAAATATACATAACCAAACTAAAATCATGAACACATATAGGATTCATAATTTTCTCAATCTGCCAAAATTTGTATCCTTTTGGATACTTGGCCATCAAGCATTCTCCTCCATAGGTACCAACGCGGTTTTGTCTCAGAGATTTCAAAAATCATTAAATTTCCAGAGATTTTACTAATACTAATATAAAAATGAGTGATGATCCTGTGTAGTGCTGGTGCAGGTTCATGAAATCTTATATACATATAATACATCAATGGAAACATTTAATAATTTTTTGATGTGAGCCACTCAAATAAAGACGTCTAAAATATTTTTTTTAAAATATTTTTTATTAATTAAAATTTAACACATATAATCGATTAAGTCGTATTATTTTTGTCAAAATTATATTAGACAAATTAATTTAACTGAAAAAATAGTGAATCAAATTTTAAATCAATTTAAATTAATATTATTTTTTATAAAAAATGACTACAATATCTTTATTATAAAAATGACTAAAATACTCCTATTATATATATATTTTAAAAATTTTAAATTCTAATATTATAATGACAAAGAAATAAAGAATTAAAATTTAAGATTTTTAAAATTAATATAAAAATGGTAACACTATTAAAAAAAAGTTAAAATTTATCTTATTTAATATTAATATTATAATAATTAATAAATACTAAATAGAGCAAATTTTTATTGATTTTTGATCAATTTTTTTAGTTACATGCTTTAGTAAACTATTTTATAGTGTATCTAAATTACAATTACTATTTTAATCTTGTTACTTAAGATGGTTTTGAGTTTATTGATTTATTGGTGCTCAAAATAAGAGATATCATACATTGGAATTGGCGTGTTGACTTTTGTTTGATTACGAGAGATGCAAACACGATGGCCAGATATTATAACAAAGATGGCGATGAAGTTACAACTTTTGCATGTGGAGCTTCTTTCACCTTAGAAGGAATTTAAAAGTAGTTTTAAATAGGACTGCCCCCTCTATTTAAGCAGTTCCTTATTTTGTTTGATTTATTTTTTTTTTGTTTAATTTATTTCCGTGACCACAGCAAAATTACAATTACTATTTTTACTTTTACTTTTATTTTTGATATCTCTTGACTTTAGGAGTTGACGCGGAAGAGATAGATGAGAAAATGAGGACTCTTCCCAGATTCAGAATTCACATATATAAAAGCAACTGAAAACGAAAGTAATGTTGCGTGATTATCACATTTTAGAGTTTCTGGATTTGAGCTTGAATTTTTCCAGTTTCTTTCTTGCTCTAACTAGTTCTGAAACCAAGACTAGTTGAGTGAATTTGTCTAGTACTACAAGTGTAGAACTAGCTTGCTTCTTTGTTTTTGGTTGCCAGAATCACTTTGACCAAAAAAAAAACTCTTCACACAGAAGTTGCGTTTAGAAAGCATCAGTGAATGGCACCAAACAAGAGAGGATCATCAAGCGATGAGGGTAATGATGACAGAGACCTTCAACTCCCTCTTTGTAAACGAAAAGCAGCACTACCAGACAGCCGGTACCTCTCTAGTCTCTTCTCTTGATTCACCATTTCTTTTATGCACTTTACACCTCTTAGGCTCTTAACGTCTGTGCCCTTTTTCCTTACTTACTAGTATTTCTGCTTCCGGTAGTGGTTCCACCAATGACATGGCGTTGATCTTGGAACCTGTAATTCGGAAAGTGGTGAGTATTTAGCTGAAGTGAGTTGGTTGTTTGTTTGTTTATTTCCATATTGAGAAACTTAACCTTAAGTTTTTGGAAGGAAAAAAAAGTGTTATTGATTGTTCTTTTTTCTCTTAAACCAGTTACAGGAGATGATGCCACCTATGCTAGAACAGGTGATGCCACGTATGTTAGAACAGGTGATTCCACCTATACTGCAGCGTTACCTACCTTCCCCATGGTATGTTTCCATTTTAACTATGTTTGTGTACATATACAGAACCATATATTTAATTAGAAATATTGTTTTTGTGATTCAAACTTAGTGATGGATTATCGGTCAGGGGGCAGATTAGTCCAGCAGCAGGTAGAGGCAGATCATTGCAGTTATGTCTGATGAAAGGGTTGCCTGCAACCATTTTCACACAGATCAACATCACAGCAGAGGACAGTTCCCCGCTCCAGGTTGCGGTGTGTGATGCAACAATTCAGAACAGCAAGGTAACAAAGGGAGATGGTCCCTCCTTGAAGGTCCAGCTGTGTGTCCTGAAGGCTGATTTTGAAAGTGAGGATTGGACTGCTGAGGAATTCAATAGCAACATAGAAAGTCCAAGAGAAGGAAAAGGACCATTACTCAAGGGAGACACGGTTATTACCATGGAAAATGGAGTTGGCTTCTTCAAGAATGTTGAGTTTACTGATAACTCTTGCTGGACAAGAAGCGGCAAGTTCCGGCTTGGAATTAAGGTACTGTCATCGAATTCAGACATCAAGGAAGCAAGAAGCGAGCGTATAAGGGTGAAGGATAAGCGAGGAGTGGGTGAGTAAGTCTTTTTTATTCTTTTTCATGTCATATTTGGTGTCTACTAATCTTTTACTTGTAATATATATCAGCAAATGAGAAACCGGATCGTCCTTCGTTGGATGACAAGGTGAGTTGTCTGCGTAAGATAGCGAAAAATGGTCCGATCCGCAAGCAGTTGTCCTCCAATGGAATCAAAACTGTCAAGGATCTGTTGCGCTTGCTCACAACTGACCAAGCTTCACTAAAACAGGTATAGATTTGCAATTTGTTAATGTTATATGTACATGTATATGCTAATCTGACGTTTCTGCTTGTGGAATTAGAAAACCGGCAACATTCCGGGGAAGTCATGGGAGAAGATTATTGAGCATGCCAAGTCTTGTGCCATAGATAATGATGAGCGCTACATCTATCAATATTTCGCAGGAACAGCAGAGCAACCAATAGCAGCATCCCTTGTCTTAAATTGCATCTATGAGCCTGTGGCGATTTCATTTGATGGCCAAAATTTTTGCAGCCTAGAGTCTTTGAATTCGGAAGGCAAGGTTTGTATTTATGCGGCTTGTTCATATGAGTATGAACGAGAACACTTGCCACGGTTTCAATATCAGATCATAATTATAGAGTGCCTAATTTGATGAAAAGACTTGTGCATGTGAATGGCAGCGTTGGGTGGAAACTGTAAAGCGGCAAGCATACAAGAACTTGAAGGATTTGAAGCCATTTGGCGCAAGTTCAGCGGGTCAATCTCTGGAAAACTTCGATTTCCCAGTTTCTCATCAGCAAGGTATTGCATAAATATATAGATTAATATTAATTAATGTATGTTGTTGATAATTATGTGAATGTGCAGGGCAAGCACAAATGGTTCAAGCATCGGCATCGACAGCATCAGGCGCACAGAGTGTTAACGAGCAAGTAGGGTGTTCCAGTCAACATCAGGTGGGACGGGAAGAGTTCGTTGGCGATAGCGGATGGAGCAACATCAACATGGTTGATCCCTTTCCAAATTACTCGGACCCAGTTTACCCCTTTTACTATGTTGGAGGTGATTATGGGGCAACATCATCCAACGATTCATTCCCTGTCTTTGATATGCATTGGTCAAGCAAAGGTGGGTGCAACACTGTGTGGGCTAAAATCCGAACTGCTGTCATTCGTAATGTTCTTAAATGGACCATTCTCTATGCCGCCAAAAGGAAGCCCAAGCTTCTTGTTCCCTATCAGTAATGCTAGAAAGTAGAAACTCATCTCAAATTGATCAGTTATTCATTATTCAATTTCTTTATTTCTTTATTTGTTGGATTCTGTATGTATGTATCAAGCTGTAACGTAAATAATCATCCCTCAGTTAATGTAATTAATGTTCTACTTATTATTCTATCTAGTTCCAAGTTCAATTCAATATTGCTTCGCATTTTAGATATACAATTGAATGGAGAAAATAAAATGAAATAATGTTGTCTAAACTACATTGTATTATTATTTGCAATGCCTCACGTGGTATGGTAGAAGACAAGATTCCCACCACCATTCCTCCACACCGAAACAGACAAAATAATAATGATAACAATTGAAATAGCTGTACTGCCATTAATTTATGTTCAAGTGATAAGTCCGTTAATAGTCTCATGGCCACTTCTCCTTCTCCGGCCTCCACTCTCCAGCCATATATGTATGTATTCTTATTTCTTAGGCTTACATTTCCAACAACAAACAACACAACTCATCTAAGTAAGTAGAAATACAGATCCGAGTTGAATGCGAAGAAAATGATGTATGTATGAGCCAATAGAGGACTTCTGGTCTCAAAATCAATAATAGCTTCAGCTCAGGTCAGTTGTGTCCCTCCTCCTCCAATTCACACGCTAACATAACTTTTCAGCTTCCATGAGTCCATCTACATATTTCCTCTTTCATAAAACCAAAACTTTTATTCAGATCTCATCTAGTGCTTACACAACTCGCAAGTAATTTGTCACCGTTGTTGCAACAATAATATAATATTCTTCTTTTTATTTATCTATAAAAAAAAATACTTTAAAAGTACTTTTAAAAATGTTAATAGCCTTCTGGGTTCTGTCAGTACGATATTACTGCGATATAAATGAATTATTATTTAGTTATCAACTTTATTTTACATGGACTGTTAAAGTGATTGACTGATACGATATCTTGGATAAAAAAAATTGCCAAATTATTTTATTATTTAATTTTTCTATATTCTTTAGAAGTATTTACCTAACTAAAGATATTAAAAATATTTTATATAAAAATATTTATGTTAAAAATGTGATTTATTTGTTTAGACACATTTTAAATAGAGATAATATTTTTATAATATATTTAAATCAAATCTTATAATTTATTATTTAATAAAAAAAGATGGGAGAAGCTCTGCATACAAGCCATTAGGGCTTGTATGCTTTACAAGTTCATTAAACAATAAAATCAAATTACGCGCTGCTCCACGTACGATGCGCTACATTCCTTCTTCTTTCTCCTTCTTTTTCGATCGTTCTTTTCTCCTCCTTTCTCACTGGTTTGTTCTTCGTCGTTGACGTTAGTTCCTCCACATACTGTTACAGCACGTTTTCATTGCACCTTCTTCTTCTTCTTGCTGCACGTTCTTCTTCCTCTTTTTCTTCTTCTTCTTCTTTTCTTTTGTTTCTTGCCTTCTCTTTCTCCTTCTTCATTTACGTGCTTTTCTCTCTATTTTCTTTCTTCGTTATTCTCGATTTCTATTGTTTTTTGACATCAAGCTCTGAAATTATTTTTGAAGAAGAAGAAGTAGCAGAAGATGAGGAGGAGAAAGAGAAAGAGTTCTGAATTATGCATGATTTTGAGTGTATTTCTTTAAATCCTTTGGGTGTATTTTCTATAATCTTTTGGGTGTATTTCTATAATCGTTTGGGTGAATTTCTGTAACCGTTTAGGTGTATTTCTGTAATCTCTTGGGTGTATTTTATGTAATCGTTTGGGTGTATTTTATGTAATCGTTTGGGTGTATTTCTGTAATGCTTGCCATTTTTTCTGAAATAAAAAATACACCCATAGATATTAGTAAGATACACCCATAGATATGAGTCAGATACATTCATAGATATCAGTCAGATATCACTCAAATACACCCAAATGATTACTGAAATGCACCCAAAGGGTTACAGAAAATACACCCAAACGGTTACAAGAATTCACCCAAACGATTATAGGAATACACTCAAAGGGTTACAGAAAATACACCCAAAGGATTTAAAAAAATATACCCAAAATTCGTTGAAGTACATCTTATGCATAATTCAGAACTCTTTTTCTTTCTCCTCCTCATCTTCTGCTGCTTCTTCTTCTTCAAAAATGATTTTACCATGAAAAATCGAAAAAAAAGAGAAAACAGAGAGAAAAGACGTAAATGAAGAAGAAGAAGAAGAACAGGAGGAAAACGAGGAAGAAGAACGTGCAGAAACGAAAGAAAAGGAGAAGAAGAACAGCAAGAAGAAGAAGAAGAATTTCAGAAACCATGAAAATCGAAAAAAAAAACGAAGAAGAAGAAGAAGAAGAAGAAGAAGAGGAAGAGGAAGAGGAAGAGGAAGAGGAAGAAAAAGAAGAGAAGAAGAAGAAGACGAAGAGGAACCATTTGAGTGGGGCGCGTGTAGTTACGCTCCATTCAAAATGAGTTAATGCACGTGTTAATGAAGTTTGGACTGATAACTTGTAAAACTTGTACGGCATTTTTACTTGTATGTGTAGCAGGCCCCAAAAAAGATATTTTTATATAAAAACAATTGTAAAATTTTAATGGTTCTATCCATTTTTTTAATGAGAACTTATCTATAAAATAATGATAGGTTTTTTTATAAAATAAATAGATAATTTACTAAAATAAATCGATTTATAGAATTTTGAATTTTCTAGACTAAAACAGTAAGAGATCCAGTAACAAAACCCAAAGAACAACACGTCAATGAATACCTCAAAGTAAAGGAACCTCTAATTCTTATTATTTTAAATATTTAATTACAAATTTACTGACACAAAAAACGAGAGCTTTTGATTTTTGGTGTGGAAGAGAGAAAGGTGTATCACAATATGGTGTGAGCAAAGAGGTGTTTTATTTGGCTATGAGATGACACAAATCGAAGGTACCGATTTGTTTACATTGTTTTTTCTTTTAAACAAACAATCACAAATTGGTTACTAGCTTTGAAGACCTCTCAAGGAAGTTTTTGATGAGGTTTTCAATCCAGAAAGACAAGGTGAAATATGCACCGAGCCTCCTGGGAATAAAACAGGAGGTCGGAGAATCTTTACGAACCTATATGGAAAGATTCAACAAAGCATGTTTGGAGATTCAAGACCTGCCCACAGAGGCAGTCATAATGGGGTTAGTCAATGGGCTCAGAGAAGGTCCCTTCTCACAGTCCATATCTAAAAGGCACACCGTTTCTCTAAGTGATGTACAAGAAAGAGCTGAAAAGTACATCAATATGGAAGAAAACGCCAAGTTAAGAGACCTGAGTTGGCGACCTGGACCCCCTCCCTCAACTAAAGAGAGGGAAAGGGAAGCCAAGAAAAAGAAAGAACTCGGTCTCGAGAGCCAAGGAAATATCACTCTTATACTCCCCTGAAAGTTTCTATAGTGGATGTATACAGAGAGATCTGCAACACTGAAAGACTGCCACCCCCTAGACCCATTAAAAATAAAAAAGGGGGGAGCCGCAGCGATTATTGCGAGTACCATAAAATATATGGTCACTCCACTAATGACTGTTACGACCTTAAGAATGTGATAGAAAAGTTGGCTAGAGAAGGTCGGCTTGATAGATATCTCATAGAAAGGTCGGACAGTCATGGAAAGAGAAAGCGAGATGATATGGATAGAAGAGACCCACTACCGCAGACTCCAGAGAGGCATATCCATATGATCTCAGGAGGATTTGCGGGAGGGGGACTTACTAAATCCTCTCGCAAAAGACATCTCAAAAGAGTCTACCAAGTCGGGGAAGAATCACCCGACCTTCCTACCATTTCATTCACAAAAGAAGATGGGCAAGGAATAATCCCTGGACACGATGATCCAGTGGTCATAACTATGATCCTAGAAAATGCCCATCTCCACAGAACCCTAGTAGACCAAGGAAGCTCGGCGGATATTCTTTTCAAGCCGGCTTTCGACAAGTTAGGGTTAGACGAGAAAGAATTAAGAGCCTACCCCGACACCCTATATGGATTAGGGGACACGCCAATAAAACCACTGGGATTTTTGCCCCTCCACACCACTTTTGGAAAAGGGGAAAAATCAAAGACTCTGAGCATAGACTTCATAGTCATAGATGTAGGGTCAGCATACAATGCTTTGATCGGCAGAGCTACCCTTAATCGACTCGGAGCGGTGGTATCCACTCCCCACCTCTGCATGAAATTCCCGACCTCAGCGGGAATAGCAACAGTAATGGGAGATAAAAAATTGGCGAAAAAATGCTACAACGAAAGCCTAAATCTGAGAGGAAGAGGAAGAGAAGTTCACACAATAGAACTCGGTGGCGCAAGGGTCAGAGAAGAGCTACGACCACAACCGGGAGGAAAAACCGAGGAGATACAGATCGGTAAAGAGGAAGGAAAAAACACTTATATAGGAGCCAACCTAAGGGAAACTCTAAAACAAGGGCTGGCTGAACTCCTAAGAGATAATTCCGACCTCTTCGCTTGGAAGGCTTCCGACATGCCTGGGATTGATCCCGAGCTCATGTCCCACAAGCTCTCGATTTACCCAGGATCCCGACCTGTACAACAAAGAAGACGCAAGCTCGGCACAGAACGAGCCCTAATAGTAGAAGAGCAAGTACAGGCGCTCCTGGAAGCCGGCTTTATTAGAGAGGTCAAGTACCCAACATGGCTAGCCAATGTAGTGCTAGTCAAAAAACAGAATGGTAAATGGAGAATGTGCGTCGACTATACCGACCTAAATAAGGCATGTCCCAAGGACCCTTATCCCCTACCAAGTATTGATACCCTAGTGGACTCCAGCTCGGGGTACCAATACTTGTCATTCATGGACGCCTACTCGGGATATAATCAAATCCCGATGTATGGGCCCGACCAGGAGAAAACATCGTTCATCACACCCAGAGCTAATTATTGCTATGTGGTCATGCCATTCGGATTAAAGAATGCAGGAGCCACATATCAAAGGTTGATGAATAAGGTGTTTTCCCCTCACCTGGGGACCCTAATGGAAGTATACGTCGACGACATGCTGGTGAAAACCAAGAAGGAAGTCGACCTCTTATCCGACCTCTCACAATTCTTTGACACCATAAGGCTGCATGGGATGAGACTAAATCCTGCAAAATGCACCTTCGCGGTAGAGGCAGGAAAATTTCTAGGATTTATGCTAACACAAAGAGGGATTGAGGCCAATCCCGATAAATGTAAAGCCATCCTAGAAATGAAAAGTCCGACTTGTTTGAGAGAAGTCCAGCAGCTCAATGGCCGACTTGCAGCCCTCTCCAGATTTTTGGCAGGATCGACACTAAAATCCCTTCCACTATTTTCCTTATTAAGAAAGGGATGCCAATTCGAATGGACTCCAGAATGCGAGGAGGCGTTCCAAGAGTTCAAAAAGTTTTTAAGCCAACCTCCTATCCTAACCCGACCAGCACCAGGAAAAGACCTCGTTCTGTACTTATCCGTAGCAAACAGGGGTGTCTCGTCGGCCCTGATAAAAGAAGACGAGGTCGGACAACACCCAGTCTACTTCATCAGTAAGGTCCTACAAGGCCCTGAACTAAGGTACCACAAACTAGAAAAGTTTGCCTACTCCTTAGTAATAGCCTCACGAAGGCTACGACCTTACTTTCAAGCTCACACAATAAGAGTCCGTACAAACCAACCCATGAAGCAAATCCTCCAAAAGACGGATGTTGCATGGAGAATGGTCCAATGGGCAATAGAGCTCTCCGAGTTCGATCTGAGATATGAAACTCGGACAGCAATTAAAGCTCAATGCCTCGCCGACTTCGTAGCAGAATACGCAGGGGACCAAGAGGAAAAGCCGACTACATGGGAACTCTATGTAGACGGATCCTCCAACAAAACGGGAAGTGGCACAGGCATAATATTGGTGGATGAAAGAGGAACCCAAATAGAGGTTTCCTTAAAATTTGAAATTCTGGCTTCAAATAATCAGGCAGAATATGAAGCCTTGATCGCCGGACTAAAGTTGGCAGAAGAAGTCGGTGCGACAAAGGTGATGATATACAGCGACTCACAGGTGGTGACTTCCCAAATAAGCGGAGAATATCAGGCAAAGGACCCTAATATGAAGAGGTACTTGGAAAAAACCCTGGAGCACCTTGGGCGCTTTGCAGAAACTGAGGTCAAACACATAACTCGAGATCTAAACAGCAGAGCGGATGCCCTATCCAAGTTAGCAAGTACCAAACCAGGAGGAAACAACAGAAGCCTGATTCAAGAAACCCTCCAAGATCCCTCGGTAGCAAAAACAAAAGATAAGCAAGAAGTACTTGAGGTAGTCGGTTTAAACCTCGGATGGATGAATCCCTTAGTCGAATACCTGAAATTCGACATCCTCCCTAAGGAGGAGAAAGAAGCTAAAAAGATCCGAAGGGAAGCACAGCATTACACCTTGGTGAGAAATGTCCTCTACAGAAGAGGGATATCAACACCATTGTTAAAGTGCGTACCGACCTCAAGAACCGCCGAGGTATTGGAGGAAGTACATAGTGGGATCTGCGGAAACCATCTCGGAGCAAGGTCGCTCGCCAGGAAAGTAATCCGAGCAGGATTCTATTGGCCGACCTTGCAGAGAGATGCCACAGAATTTGTGAAAAAATGCCAACAATGTCAGATGCATGCAAATTTCCACGTAGCTCCACCAGAAGAGCTCATCAGTATCACTTCTCCATGGCCTTTTGCAAAATGGGGAATGGATTTGTTAGGTCCTTTTCCCCAAGCGCCAGGACAAGTCAAATACTTGATCGTGGGAATAGATTACTTCACAAAGTGGATAGAAGCAGAACCATTAGCCACTATCACCGCTCAAAGAAGTCGCAGGTTCCTCTACAAAAATATCATCACAAGATATGGGATACCTTATTCCATTACTACAGACAATGGAACCCAATTCACCGACACCACCTTCAGAAGCTTAGTAGCCAGTATGAAAATCAAACATCAGTTCACCTCGATGGAGCACCCACAAGCCAACGGGCAAGCCGAGGCAGCCAACAAAGTCATACTGGCAGGGCTAAAGAAGAGATTGCAAGAAGCAAAGGGAGCTTGGGCTGAAGAGCTCCCTCAGGTGCTATGGGCTTATAGGACAACCCCCCAATCCGCCACAGGAGAAACACCTTTTCGACTAGTCTATGGTGTAGAAGCCATGATTCCAATAGAAATCAATGAGCAAAGTCCAAGGGTAATTCTCCATGACGAGGTCGGAAATATACGGGGACACAAAGAGGAGCTCGACTTTCTCCCCGAAGTCCGAGAAGGTGCCCAGATAAGAGAAGCGGCATTGAAACAAAGGATGACTACCAGGTACAACAAGAAAGTCATTCGAAGAACATTTGCCCCGGATGACTTGGTCCTAATCAGAAATGACATTGGAGTCAACAAATCAGGAGAAGGAAAGCTCGCCGCAAATTGGAAGGGACCATACAAAATCAAGGAAGTGTTAGGAAAAGGTTATTATAAAATAACCGACCTGAATGGCACTGAGCTACCAAGGTCGTGGCATGCTTGTAATATGAAAAGGTACTACAGTTAAAAGCGAACTCTACTCCCTGATGTACTCTTTTCCCAACTTCATGATTTTTTCCCAAAAGGGTTTTTTCTGGAGAAGGGTTTTTAATGAGGCATCATAGTAGAGGCTAAGGGAAAATAGGCTATCAAGACCCTTAGTAGCAAGAAGGTACCTCCCCAATTAATAAAGATCTTTTTCATTTACAATATCTCTTATAATATCCTTCTTTATTTTTCTAAGTCTTTCTACGAAACGCGCCGACTTAAGCTCGACAAAACGTGAAAATCCCATGAACCGACCTAGATGGTCGTCAGGATAAAACGACGAGGTACAAGTCGGCATAAAGAGGTTGTATGAGTTGATCGTAGAAACTCGGGAACAATCTGACTCATAAGTCGAAATGGGAACCCGAGTAAACAAACTCGGAAGTACTTCGAGTAGAAAAAAAACGCATCACAAAAATAACCTAAGTCATAAAAACTCACTAAAGCAAAGTCGAGTATAAAGGATAACAAAAAGAGATTGGAAAACCTGAGGAAAGTTTAAAGGCTGCCTAAAAGCCCTTAAACAAAAAGGCTCAAAAAAACAAGACAAGCCAATAGGAAAGGTTTTCAGAGAAAGATCAAGAGGGTTTTAAATTAGAAAAGCATACACGCATAAGGTAACTTAAACCCTTATCCAAAAAAGGGTATTTATTTTGTTAATCTAAACCCTTATTCAAAAGGGCACTTGCCGAAATATTTTGTTTACGGCCTTAAAAGGCCAAAAGAAATTGTTCAAGCGTCACCAAACAACATATAAATGAGTTTAAAAAAGGGGGGACTCACAGGCCGAGCCCCCATATAGCCATAAAAAAGTCATTTCTGCAGAGGAGTAGACGGATCACCACCACCAGAGTCAGGAGGAGCACCACCGGGACCAGGAAGAGAGGCTGAAGAGGAAGTCGGAGGAATAACTGAAGAGCTTAAAACATCTTTAGGACGAGGAGGGGACTCAATAATCCTCTACCCCCCGAGTCTTCAATTCTGACTCGGAAACAACCACGGGGACAGGAGGATCCACGATAGCACCATCAATAACGACTTTATCAGGATGTAAAGGAGAAAGATCCAAGTCGGGAGCGACAACTCTGACTTGCTCCAGGAAAATTCTCCAAGACTCTTCGACACCATCAGCAATAGAGTCCTCCAACTCGGCGTACGCATTCCGAGAATTCAGCAAATCCTTCCTCACAGACACAAGATCCTGAAATAAACTCTGGTAACTATCCTGTGCTGTCTTCCTCAAGTTCGCCTCCATAGTACATTGGGCCCGCAGCTTGCTCTCCTTCTCCCGAAGGCTATCTCTCTCCTCCCTCAATTTAGCTACCTCCTCCCTCAACTCCCTCTCATGATCCTGGTAAGCAAGAAGCCTCCCCTCCAACTCTTCAACCTTCG
Source organism: Arachis hypogaea (assembly GCF_003086295.3). Lineage (NCBI taxonomy): Eukaryota > Viridiplantae > Streptophyta > Magnoliopsida > Fabales > Fabaceae > Arachis > Arachis hypogaea. The sequence continues at coordinate 5,707,436 of NC_092041.1, read as the reverse complement.
AGGTTACCCCCAAAGAGCTGAGGGGAGTCTTCTCGAAGATATCCAAAAGCTTGCCACAAACACCCGCCGCCCGAAAACTCTCCTCAGCCAGGATGGTGAGGTGGTTTCGAACAGAAACATCATCCATACTTATATGAGGATAGATGTTCTTTCGGACGAATGCAAGAGCATCCGCCTTAATCCCACCATCAAAAGAAGAGCCAGACTCTAAAGTCTTACGCTTCTTCTTCTCTGGCTCAGAAAGAAGTCGGGCAGAAGGAAGTGGTCGGGACAAGCTGGAAGAAGAAATCACAATGGGCTGAGAGGGAGTCCCCACGTTCTGAGGAGGAGGAGGAGGAGGAGGAGGAGGAGGGGAGACGATTGCCCTGGCACCACCGGCCCTGACCCGAGACTTTGCCTTAGCCTCCTGAACTCTCTGGTAAGATTCCTGAGCATTCTTCCTTGCCATATCTGCAAAAGAAATAATTAGCAAAATTTACAAGTCGGTAAACCTCAAGTCGACAGAAACAAGTCGGAAATAGGAAATGCATTTACTACCTAGTTGCGACCGAACAAAGGTCGGCGTCCCCTGGAGGAATTTTCTAGTATCCAAGTATGGGGCCCTCCCCCACGCTTCTCGGAAAAACTCCACAATGGCCGCCTCCACCTCGTCCAGGTCATCTAGACCATACTTTTCACAAGGGGAGGCCTCCAGCCAATAAAGGGGAAAGCGAGGGGAAGAATGCTCATCCAGGAAAAAGGGGTGGTGACCCTCTACAGCTTGCACTTTGAAAAAATAATTTTTGAAGTCATGGAAGGATTCGTCAAAAAGAGTGAAAATCCTCCGACCTTGTATGGCTCGGAAGGATACCCATTGCTGTTTGTTGTTTAGCCCACTAAAGGGCTTAGTCATATGGAAAAGAAAGAAGAAAACCCTCAAAGAGGTCGGAAAGTCCAAAGCGTGACTAACAAACTGATAAATCTTCAGAAAACCCCAAGAATTGGGGTGAAGTTGAGTAGGGGCAACTCGACAGTGGTGCAAAACAGATATTTCAAAATCCGAAAAAGGAAGAAAAACACCCAAGCGGGTGATCATACATTCATACATAAAGAAAAAATGAGGGGCCGCCTCATTGACTCTCCCAAAACAAACCCGGTCTTCCGGACCCGGGGTTATCAACTCATATTTTGGCTCGTCCTCCTCCGAAGTACAAAGCCTGTGGTGAGTACGAAGATGAGTAATAAACTCAGCATCGACCAAGGGTTCCTCCCCAAGGACCGTGACATCAACCCACTGAGAAAGAACATCTACAGAAGCCATTTTTTCTTTATATAATGAAAGGTGACAGAAACCTACAAAAAGAAAAAAGAAAAAGAAAATCAAAAAACACGGTCCCTAAAGAGGAGAGATACAAAGCCAAAATCTACAGACCAACCTATTCACCCACAAAACAAAAGCATGCAAACATAAGGCATGACATGAAAGAAGCAAAGCTAACCTTTATCCGAAAAGTGAAGGTTAGAAAAAGCAGAAATCTTCGAGCACAAGAATGCAGCGCGAACAAGGAAAGAAGAAGTTTGAAAGGTTGCAGAAACGGAAAAATGAAAGAGAGGAAAAGCATTTATAAACATGCTAAGGGGCATAATGGTAAAAGCGGAGCAGTCATTAATGAGATGGCACCGTTACCAAAGCCCTCAATCCCTAAATGCTTCCCCAATGGACACGACGCTTGAATTGACGTAACTGTCAAAAACAAAAGGTCGCGAAAATCACGTCGGTTTTTAAGACCCATGTTTCCTCTAAGTAAGTCGGCTACGAACCCGAGTTAAATACTTGAACCCAAGCTCTAAAGAGACTTTGGGCTCAAGTAGGGGCACTGTTCATACCCTGGCCCAATGACAAAGGCCCAGGTTCAAATAAAAGGCCTAGTCTGAAAGATTAAGCCTAGCCAAGCACCGACCTTCACATAAGAAGTCGGTAACAACTACGACTTACTCTAAAGAAGTCGGACATGAGATTAGCTGGCAGATAAACACTCATTCAAATGAGTAACCGCCCCTAAAATCTCTCTAACCGCTTCATAAAGCCATATCTTAACCTCCCTAAGATAATGGGGGGGGGGTTAAACACCCTAAAGATATGGCACTACTCCAACGGTGGTTATTGGCTCACCACTATAAATACACTGACACCCCTCAGGTATCTCTAAGCCCAATACTCTCTAGACCTGCTAACACCCTTGCTGACTTAGGCATCGGAGTGTCTTTGCAGGTACCACCCCCCATTCACCAACGTGTATAAGTCAGAAGGAGGCTCCAGCGTGCTAACCATCTCGGGGCTCACCATCCGCGGACGATTGGGCCAACTTACGCCATCTATTCTATTAATCTCCGGTTACCCACCGTAACAATAATATTGTCATCACCTTGTATTTTTTCTTTTTTCTAATAAAAAATGAACTGCATGTTTAAAAAATAAAGTAAAATTATTGAACTTGATCACCAAAATAATGAAGCTATTTTTGTTCAAAAATATCATTTACATACTAAAATTAATTATTATATATATATATATATATAATTTGATTTTTTTTAGTGTATATTTTATATTTTTATATATATTATATAAGTTTAATTTTGATACACTGATAGTATAAAGTATTTTACACATTCGTTCAATCATATTCATTTTATAGATAATCATTCACACGATTAACGTAAAAAATAATTATTTTTATTGATATATATGCGTAATTGAATGTAGATGTAAAATTATTTTACATTAATAGTACATCAAAATTAAGTTTATATTATATATTGGTAACTAATTTTAGTGCGTATATTTGCATGGTTAATTTCCATTAGCGTGATAATCATTAATTAATTATAAATTGCATAAAAAAGACAGATAGTCAAATAGAAATATATCATGATAATAACTATTTAAATATATTAGGTAGTTAGTTATTTCTAGTATTGTTGACGTTTAATTTGGAACTACGTTGTTCTATCTTCAGCAACAATATGAACTTAAAATATATATCATTTAGGGTTAAAGACTAGCATGCATGTAGGGCTAAAGGCTAAAAAGTACTCTTGGATTAACATAACTGCCACAGTTAACTAATAATTAACCGTAATAGACTAATAGCTTTGAATGCTCAGTGTATCATATCCTCATCACTATACAAAGAAGAGATTTTCACAATGAAATATATAATGGAAGTGCCGCGGTCAGAAATTTCCTGGAAAGGAAAATGAACGCGAACTATCCTGGAAATTGATATAGTTTAATTTATTTTATGATCCTTGGGTCGTTAATTTGTGAGTTGAGTTGGAATGTTATTTTGATTTATGAGGGATCTGAAAGGCGTCTCAAACCCCAAGCTACGCGAAATCAACAATTCTACGGTATATTCCGAAATCCGAAATCCCGCGTTTATATATTATATATAAATGATTATAAAACTTTTAGTGAAGACCCAATTCAATTGTTGGATAAAATATTTTTCATTTAAAAATTAAATATTTTGATTCTCAATTTTTTTATTTTAGAATAATAAGATTTTTTTATTAAAAAATTTATTAAATAATAATAAAAATTAATTTTGTGAAGATTTTATTTGTAATTGTGGAGTTTTAAATTATCATAAATTATTAATAAATTTATTTTAAAAAAAAATTCATAGAGAAAGACTATTGATAGAAATGATGTTACAAAAAAAATTGCAGTTTGAAGACCTTTTAAAAAAATAGCATCAAACACGAAAAATAAAATAAGATAATACTAATGTTGATGATATTTATATTGGTGATGATGATAATAGAAGAAATAATGATAATGATAAAAATATAGTTACACAATAAAAATAGTAGAGATAGAAGTGATAATGATGAGAATGAAAAAAATGGTAATAGTAGTGATCATAGTTTATTATATTGTTAAAAGAAATTTGTGAGAGTTTAAAATTCCCATAAATTACAAATTAAACTCTCACAAAACTAATTTTCGTTACTATTTATCAAATTTTTTAATAAAAAAAGCTTATTATCCCAAAATAAAAATATTAAAAATAAAATATTATTTTTTTAGACAAAAGACATCTTATTTTTTGTGAAAATAAACTAACAAACTGGCCAAATTTCATCTTTACTCTAAGATTTTTAGCTATATAAAATTCTTTTAGGTAAAGATGATAATTGAAAAAATTTAAATAATTCATTATGTTTCACTAAATTATTCGATATAGTACGTGTTTATATCTTATTTATTATTTTTATGTGAGTAATATAAAAAATAAAAAAAAACATATATAGCCTCTGAATTATTAAAATTTGAATTGTTGTGTTATATCTAAATAAACCTAGCTTTATAACTGCATAAATTTCTAGTAATTATGAATTGGCACCGTTAGAATGCTTTTTGAAAGTAGTAGTAGCGTTATTTATGTGAAAAACGCGTACACTTATCTTAAATCACATACATACAGTATTATTGTATTAGCTAAACCCAAATTGTTATTTACTTTTAAAACACCTAATAAGTTCTCTTCAACACATATTCATCGTATCTATATGCATTAAATTGTGCTATTGCGTGTTGACTGTTGAGTGAATATTATGTTTATATATATATGGTAAATTCTATAGTGTCTTTTGTTTAGTATTAATTTTTGTTTGAATTATTTTTTATAATAAGTTTAAAATATTTAAATTTTTTAACATATTTTAAATTTAAAATTAATTATTTAATCTATTTTAACAATGAGACAATATCTTTTAGATACCATAATAAATACCTATATCTATATGCATTAAATTGCGCTATTGAGTGCATATTATGTTCATATATAGTATTGCGAATTAATTCTGATGCTTTAATTTGATTAATTCCTAGGTCAATGCACTAGGCTTTATGATAAGAGAATTAATTATTAGGGCAATTATATATGCCTAGGTAATTTATATCATGCTGAGAATTTTTTGCATGTTTTCTTAGAATATAGTTTTGCTCAGCTCATCAGTTAATGTGCTTATTAATTCTTTTCCACCAACCGAAGAATTGAACTCAAATTTTGGTGGAATATTGAAGGGGAAAAATGACCACAGAAAAATGTCATTTAGGGTTAAAGACTAGCATGCAGGGTTAGTAACTGGCAAAAAGAAAGAAAATGAATTTTATAAGTATATAAATTTCTGATATATAATTTTGAAATAGTGTTAGAAAATGCCTTGGTAAGTAGATATAGTGCGTGTTACTTGTATGAAAAACCACGTATGGTGGTCTGGTGCTGCAAAGAAAGAAAATAGGAAAACTATAGATAACTAACAACTTTTTGAATAATGTATAAATAATGTAAATTAATAAGATTAAAAATAAAAATTTAATTAATAACATTAAATTAAAATATAGTGTATTTTGAGTAAATTCGGTATGGTTTTCCTTAAATCTCCCATATATAATCTATCACTTCCCATCGTTTTCGTCACTCAAATTTACTAGAAATCATAAGAATATAAAAACGAATTTTTAAAATAAATACTAAATATTTTATTAATGGAGTGATGATCATTACATAAACATATGTTTTTTATAGACAAAATTTGTTAATAAAATAATAATTTTTTTAACAATTAATACTTTGTTATATATATAGGTGGCACAATAAAATTTGTAGAATTTGCTTTAAATTACATATATATTTAGATTGCTCACTATTTCTTCATTATTCTTTAGTTGACTTGTCAAATTTAGTCTCTTGCATTAAATAAAAACTTGCATTTATGTAATTTTCATAATTGTTTCTTGCATTTATAATAGTTTCTATAGCCTTTTAAATTAGATTACAACTTAATTTAATTTCAATTCAATTTGATTTCGATATTTTTTAATATTCTAAGATATTGTATTTTATTATTTTTGAATGTTATTGATTTAATTATCCAACCCTATTTCTACTTTTATTTTTGGGATTTCTTGACTTTGATGCAGTAGAGATAGATGATAGATGAGAAAGTGAGGATCTTTCCAGATTCACATTGAAAGAATAGTGAGTGATGATAGAAGTGTTGATGTGGACAAAGTTAGTTAGAGTGGAGTGTTAGTTATGCCAGCTAAGCACAATATTATTGTAACTGTTTATATCCTGGCCCAATAATAAAGGTTCAGGTCTAAACGAAAGGCCTAGTCCAAAGGACTGAGCCTTGCTGAGCACCGACCTTCGTACTGAGAAGTCGGTCTTGACTACGATTTGTTCTAAAGAAGTCGGGACGAAGAATAGTTGGCAGATCAAATGAGTAACTACCCCTAAAATCTCTCTAACCACTTCCAGGAGCCATATCTTAACCTCCCTAAGATAAAGGGACGGTTATCACCCTAAAAGGGTGGCACTACTTCAGCAGTGGTTATTGGCTCACCACTATAAATACACCGACACTCATCAGGTATCTCTAAGCCCAATACATTCTAAACCTGCTCACACCCTTGCTAACTTAGGCATCGGAGTGTCTTTGCAAGTACCACCCCCCATTCACTCACGTACACAAGTCGAAAGGAGGCTCCAGCGCACAAACCTGCTCGGAGGCTACCATCCGCAGACGATTGGACCGGCCAAATACAGTCCAGTCCATTAATCTCCGGTTACCCATCGTAACATTGGCACCGTTGCCGGGGAACCGAGAGATCAACCACCGATGGCGGACAGATCCCACGAAGAAGGTCATGTGGAGACAGATTCTGAGCAAGAGAATCTGGACACAGGCAATAACGATGCGGACTTCACCCTCCACCAGGAAATTGATAATCAACACAGGGAAGGTACCTCCGGAGTAAAAAATCCGAAGGTAAACTCTTCAAAAGGGCGCGAATCAGAGAAAGAGGGACCATCCCATGTAACTGAACTCATGGGATTAGTCCACAATCGCCTGGAACAGTTAGAACAAGAACGGGAGCGACAAAAGAAAACCGAAAAGAACCTAAAAGAGGAGATGGAACGACGAAAAGAGTTAGAAAGAAAACTCTTAAAGTTAGAATCCTCCCTCAAAGGTCGCAACTCCCGTGACGAAAAGGAAGAACCGCCCTTAGGTAGGGAGGATCCTTTCAGCGAGGACATAATGAGGGCAAAAGTTCCGAGGAACTTCAAAAGCCCTGATATGGACCTCTATGACGGAACCACGGATCCAAAGCATCACCTGAGCAACTTCAAAAGTCGGATGTACCTAGCTGATGCTTCCGACGCTACGCGATGTAAAGCCTTCCCGACCACTCTATCGAAAGCAGCGATGAAGTGGTTCAATAGCCTCCCCCCGAGGTCGGTTACTAGCTTTGAAGACCTCTCAAGGAAGTTTTTGATGAGGTTCTCTATCCAGAAAGACAAAGTGAAACATGCACCGAGCCTCCTGGGAATAAAACAGGAGGTCGGAGAATCTTTACGAGCCTATATGGAAAGGTTCAATAAAGCATGTTTAGAGATTCAAGACCTGCCCACGGAGGCAGTCATAATGGGGTTAGTCAATGGACTCAGAGAAGGTCCCTTCTCACAATCCATATCTAAAAGACACCCCGTTTCTCTAAGTGATGTATAGGAAAGAGCTGAAAAGTACATCAATATGGAGGAAAACGCTAAGCTGAGAGACCTGAGTTGGCGACCTGGGCACCCTCCCTCAACAAAAGAGAGGGAGAGGGAGACCAAGAAGAAGGAAGAACTCGGTCTCGACAGACCAAGGAAGTACCACTCTTATACTCCTCTAAAAGTTTCAATAGTGGATGTGTACAGAGAAATTTGCAACACTGAAAGGCTGCCACCCCTCAGACCCATCAAAAATAAAAAGGGGGGAAGCCGCAGCGACTACTGTGAGTACCATAAAATATATGGTCACTCTACGAATGATTGTTACGACCTTAAAAATGTGATAGAAAAGCTGGCTAGAGAAGGTCGGCTTGACAGATATCTCATAGAAAGGTCGGACAGTCATGGGAAGAGGAAGCGAGATGATATCGACAGAAGAGACCCGCCACCGCCGACTCCTGAGAGACATATCCATATGATCTCAGGGGGGTTTGCGGGAGGGGGACTTACAAAATCCTTTCGCAAAAGGCACCTCAAGAGAGTCTATCAGGTCGGAGGAGAGTCATTCGATCTCCCCACCATCTCATTCACTAAAGAAGATGGGCAAGGAATAACCCGTGGACATGATGATCCAGTGGTAATAACTATGATCCTAGCCAATGCCCATCTCCACAGAACCCTAATAGACCATGGAAGCTCGACAGATATCCTTTTTAAGCCCGCTTTTGACAAGCTAGGGTTGGATGAGAAAGAATTAAGAGCCTACCCCAACACCTTATACGGATTAGGGGATACGCCAATAAAACCACTGGGATTTTTGCCCCTCCACACCACTTTTGGAAAAGGGGAAAAATCAAAGACTCTGAGTATAGACTTCATAATCATTGATGTGGGGTCAGCATATAATGCCTTAATCGGCAGAGCTACCCTTAATCGACTCGGAGCCGTGGTATCCACTCCCCACCTTTGCATGAAATTCCCGACCTCAGCAGGGATAGAAACGGTAAGAGGGGATCAAAAGTTGGCAAGGAAATGCTACAATGAAAGCCTAAATCTGAGAGGAAAGGGCAGAGAAGTTCACACAATAGAGCTCGGCGGTGCAAGGGCCAGAGAAGAGCTGCGACCACAACCGGGAGGAAAAACCGAGGAGATACAGGTCGGCAAAGAGGAAGGGAAAAATACTCATATAGGAGCCAACCTAGGGGAAACCCTAAAACAAGAATTGACTAAGCTCCTAAGAGATAACTCCGACCTCTTCGCCTGGAAGGCCTCTGACATGCCTGGGATAGACCCCGAGCTCATGTCCCACAAGCTCTCGGTTTATCCGGGATCCCGACCTGTACAACAAAGAAGACGCAAGCTCGGCCCAGAACGAGCCCTAATAGTAGAAGAACAAGTGCAGGCGCTCCTGGAAGCTGGCTTCATCAGAGAAGTCAAGTACCCGACATGGCTAGCCAATGTAGTGCTAGTCAAAAAACAGAATGGCAAATGGAGAATGTGTGTCGACTATACCGACTTAAATAAGGCATGTCCCAAGGACCCTTATCCACTGCCAAGTATTGATACCCTAGTGGATTCCAGCTCGGGGTATCAATACTTATCATTTATGGACGCCTACTCGGGATATAATCAAATCCTAATGTATGAGCCGGACCAGGAAAAAACATCATTCATCACACCCAGAGCTAATTTCTGCTACGTGGTCATGCCATTCGGATTGAAGAATGCAGGAGCCACATATCAAAGGTTGATGAATAAAGTGTTTTCCCCTCACCTGGGGAGTCTAATGGAAGTATACGTCGACGACATGCTGGTAAAGACCAAGAAAGAAGTCGACCTCTTGTCAGACCTCTCGCAAGTCTTTGACACCATAAGGCTGCACGGGATGAGACTAAATCCCGCAAAGTGCGCCTTCGCGGTGGAGGCAGGAAAATTTCTAGGATTTATGCTAACACAAAGAGGGATCGAAGCCAATCCCGATAGGTGTAGAGCCATCCTAGAAATGAAAAGCCCAACTTGTTTGAGAGAAGTCCAGCAGCTGAATGGACGACTTGCAGCCCTTTCCAGATTCTTAGCAGGATCAGCGCTAAAATCCCTTCCACTGTTCTCCTTATTAAGAAAGGGATGTCAGTTTGAATGGACCCCTGAATGCGAGGAGGCGTTCCAGGAGTTCAAAAGATTCTTAAGCCAACCTCCTATTCTGACTCGACCTACAGCTGGGGAAGACCTCGTCCTATATATATCTGTGGCGGACAAGGCCGTTTCGTTGGCACTGATAAGAGAAGACAAAGATGGTCAGCACCCAGTGTATTTTATCAGTAAAGTTCTACAAGGCCCTAAACTAAGGTACCACAAACTAGAAAAATTTGCCTACTCCTTAGTGGTGGCCTCCCGAAGGCTACGGCCTTACTTTCAGGCTCACACAATAAGAGTCCGCACGAACCAACCCATGAAGCAAATCCTCCAAAAGACGGATGTTGCACGGAGAATGGTTCAATGGGCCATAGAGCTTTCCGAGTTCGACCTAAGGTATGAAACTCGGACGGTGATTAAAGCCCAGTGCCTCACCGACTTCATTGCAGAATACGCAGGAGACCAAGAGGAAAAACTGACTACATGGGAACTCTATGTAGATGGTTCCTCAAATAAAACAGGAAGTGGTGCAGGTATAATATTGGTAGATGAAAGGGGAACTCAGATAGAGGTTTCCCTAAAATTTGAATTCCCAGCTTCAAATAATCAGGCAGAGTATGAAGCCTTGATTGCTGGATTAAAGCTGACAGAAGAAGTCGGTGCTACAAAGGTGATGATATACAGCGACTCACAAGTGGTGACCTCCCAAATAAGCGGAGAGTATCAGGCAAAGAACCTAAATATGAAGAGGTACTTGGAGAAAACTCTGGAGCACCTTGGGCGTTTTGCAGAAACCGAGGTTAAACACATAACTCGGGATTTAAACAGCAGAGCAGACGCCCTATCCAAGTTAGCAAGTGCCAAACCAGGAGGGAACAACAGAAGCCTGATCCAAGAAGCCCTCCAGGAACCCTCAGTAGTAAAAATAGAAGACAAACAAGAAGTACTTGAGGTGGTCGGTTTAAACCTCGGATGGATGAACCCCTTGATCGAATACATGAAATTCGACATCCTCTCTAAAGAGGAGAAAGAAGCTAAAAAGATCCGAAGGGAAGCACAACACTACACCTTGGTGAGAAATATTCTCTATAGAAGGGGGATATCGACACCATTATTAAAGTGTGTACCGACCTCAAGAACTGACGAGGTATTGGAGGAAGTACATGGTGGGATCTGCGGAAACCATCTCGGAGCAAGGTCACTAGCCAGGAAAGTAATCCGAGCTGGATTCTACTGGCCGACCTTGCAGAAAGATGCCACAGAATTTGTGAAAAAGTGTCAACCATGTCAGATGCATGCAAATTTCCACGTGGCTCCACCAGAAGAGCTCATCAGTATCACTTCTCCATGGCCCTTTGCAAAATGGGGAATGGATTTGTTAGGTCCTTTTCCCCAAGCGCCAGGACAAGTCAAATACCTGATCGTGGGAATAGATTACTTCACAAAGTGGATAGAAGCAGAACCATTGGCCACCATCACCGCTCAAAGAAGTCGGAGGTTCCTCTACAAAAATATCATCACAAGATATGGGATACCTTACTCCATTACTACAGATAATGGAACCCAATTCACCGACTCTACCTTTAGAAGCTTAGTAGCCAGTATGAGAACCAAACACCAGTTCACCTCGGTGGAACACCCGCAAGCCAATGGGCAAGCCGAGGCAGCCAACAAAGTCATACTGGTAGGGCTAAAGAAAAGATTACAAGAAGCAAAAGGAGCTTGGGCTGAAGAGCTCCCCCAAGTGCTATGGGCTTACAGGACAACACCCCAATCCGCCACTGGAGAAACGCCCTTCCGACTAGTCTATAGCGTAGAAGCAATGATACCAATAGAAATCAATGAATAAAGCCCAAGGGTAATTCTCCATGACGAAATCGGAAACATACAGGGGCACAAAGAGGAGCTCGACTTGCTCCCCGAAGTCCGAGAAGATGCCCAGATAAGAGAAGCAGCATTGAAGCAAAGGATGACTACAAGGTACAACAAAAAAGACATTCGAAGAACATTTGCCCCGAATGACTTGGTCTTAATCAGAAACGACATTGGAGTCAACAAATCGGGAGAAGGAAAGCTCGCTGCAAATTGGAAGGGACCATATAAGATCAATGAGGTCTTAAGAAAAGGCTATTATAAGGTGACCAACCTAAACGGCACAGAGTTACCAAGGTCATGGCATGCTTGTAACTTGAAAATGTACTATAGTTAAAAGCGAACCCTACTCCCTGATGTACTCTTTTCCCAGCTTCATGATTTTTTCCCAAAAGTTAAAGGGTTTTTTCTGAAGAAGGGTTTTTAACGAGGCATCATAGTAGGGGCTAAGGGAAAAAAGATCATAAAACCCTTAGTAGTAATAAAAGTACCCGTCCCAATGAATAAAAGATTTTTTCTTAATATCTCTTATAAATTCTTTATTGTTTTTCCTACCTTTCTACGAAACGCGCCGACTTAAGCTCGACAAAACGTAAAAATCCCATGAACCGACCTAGATGGTCGTCAGGATAAAACGACGAGGTACAAGTCAGTGTAAAGAGGTTATAGAAGTTGATCGTAAGAAACTCGGTACTAAACCCCGACTCACAAGTCGAGGAAAGAACCGAGTAGATTAAAACGTATCACAAGAATAACCTAAGTCATGAAAACTCAATGGAACAAAATTGAGTATTAAGAATATCAAAAGAGATAGGAAAAAAACCCAAGGAAAGATTATAAGCCTGTCCTGAAGATTGAAAAAGGTTCAGAAGGACAAGCAAATTCAAGGAAAGGTCAAAGAAAATTCAAAAAGAATCACAAGCAGAAAAATAGGCACGCTAAAGGTAACTTAAACCCTTATCCAAAAAAGGGCATTTAATTATTGTTTAACTTAAAACCCTTATTAAAAAAAGGGGCATTATACAGTATTTTTTTAACGACCTTAAGGGGCCAAAAAATTGTTCAAACGTAACCAAAAGCAAATAAAAGAGTTAAAAAATGGGGGACCCACAGGCCGGGCCCCCAAATAGCCCACAAATCATTTTTTAGGAAGAGGAGTAGACAGATCACCACCACCGGAGTCAGGAGGAGTGCCACCAGGACCGCGAAGAGAGGCATCCATAGGAGATGAAGAGGAAATAGGAGGAACTGCTGAAGAACTCGGAACATCCTTTCCATGAGGAGGAGACTCAATGATCCTCTGCCCTCGAGTCTTCAACTCTGATTCAGAAACGATCACAGGGACAGGGGGATCAACTATGGCTTCGTCAATAACAACTTTGTCAGGATGTAAAGGAGAAAGATCCAAGTCGGGAGCAATAACTCTGACTTGCTCCAGGAAGATCCTCCAAGACTCCTCGGCGCCATTAGCAATAGAGTCCTCCAACTCATCGTATGCCTTCCGAGAATTCAGCAGATCATTCTTTACAGACACAAGATCATTGAATAAACTTTGATAGCTGGCCTGCGCTGCTTTCCTCAAATCCACCTCCATGTTGCATTGGGCTTGTAAAACCTTCCCCTTCTCCCGGAGGACATCTCTCTCCTCCTTCAGCTTGGCGACTTCCTCCTTCAACTCCCTCTCATGCTCTTGGTATGAGCGAAGCCTTCCTTCCAGCTCCTCGACCCTTGAGGTCATCCCTAAAGAGCTGAGAGGAGCCTTCTCAAAAATATCCAAGAGTTTGCTGCAAACCCCCGCCGCCTTGAGACTCTCCTCAACCATAGTGGTAAGGTGGCTCCGAACAGACACATCATCCATGCTTATACGAGCATGGGGGTAGATGTTCTTTTGGACGAATGCAAGAGCATCCGCCTTAACCTCACCAGAAGAGCCAGACTCTAAGGTCTTGCGCTTCTTCTTCTCTGGCTCAGGGGAGGGTCGGACGACGGGGGGCGGTTGAGAGGAAGCTGAAGAAGAAATCACAATGGGCTTGGAGAGGGTCCCAACGTTCCGAGGAGGAGGAGGAAGAGAGATAACTCTGGTACCACCAGTCCTGGCGCGAGACTTTGCTTTGGCCTCCTGGACTCTCTGGTAAGATTTCTGAGCATTCGTCTTCACCATTTCTGAAAAATAAAACAATAGCTAATGAATTAAACAAGTCAGAAAGTTCAGTTAACGAGTCAGGAATCTAACAAACAAATGAAAGCTACCTAGCTGTGCTTGGATAAAGGTCGAAGACCCTTGGAGAAACTTTTTAGTGTCCAAATATGGGGCCCTCCCCCACACTTCTCGGAGGAACCCCACAATGGCGGCCTCTACTTCATCCAGGTCATCCAGACCATATTTCTCACAAGGGGAGGCCTCCAGCCAGTATAAAGGAAAGCGAGGAGAAGAATTATCATCCAGGAAAAAGGGGTGGTGACCCTCTACAGCTTGCACTTTGAAAAAATAATTTTTAAAGTCGTGGAAGGATTCGTCAAAAAGGGTGAAGATTCTCCGACCTTGTATGGCTCGGAAGGAAACCCATTGTTGTTTATTGTTTAGCCCACTGAAGGGCTTGGTCATATGGAAAAAGATGGAAAAAGATTTTCAGAGAGGTCGGGAACTCCAAAGCATGGCTAATAAATTGATAAATTTTCAAAAAATCCCAAGAGTTGGGTGAAGCTGGGTAGGGGCAACCTGACAGTGTTGCAAAACAGACATCTCAAAATCTGAAAAAGGTAGAAAAACACCCAAACGGGTGATCATGCATTCATACATAAAGAAGAAATGAGGGGCGGTTCCGTTGGCCCTCCCATGGCAAACTCGGTCCTCTGGACTTGGGATAAGCAATTCATACTTAGGCTCATCCTCATCCGAGGTACAGTGCCGGTGATGAGTACGAAGATGGGTAATAAACTCAACATCAACCAACGGCTCCTCCCCTAGGACAGTAACATCAACCCAATCTACGGAGGCCATTTTCTTTTCTTAAAGAAGACGAGGAAACCTACAAAGGGAAAAAGAAAAGAAAAAATCAAAAACAAGGTCTCTAGAGGGGAGAAAGAGGAACCAAGCAGAAGTCTACAAACCTACTTATCTACAAAATAAAGGCATACGAAAAATATGAAAGAGAAAAAGAAACTGACCTTTATCTGAAGATGAGGGTTGCAGAAAGTAAAAGCTTCGAGGCGCAGAAGTGTGGCACGAACGAATGAAGAACGAACGAAGAGAAAAATTAGAAAAATCGCAGAAAGAAAATAATGAAAGAGAGGGAAACGTATTTATAAATACTCTAGGGGCATAATGGTAAAAACGGGGTAGTCATTAATAAGAGTGCACCGTTACCAAAGCCATCAATCCCTAGGCGCATCCCTAACGGACGCGACGCTTGAATAGACGTAACTGTCAGAAACAAAAGGTCGCAAAAATCACGTCGGTTTAAAAACCCTCGTCTCCTCTAAGAAAGTCGGCTACGAACCCGAGTAAAATACTCGAACCCAAGTCTTAAAGAGATCTCGGGCTCGAATAGGGGCACTGTTCATACCCTGGCCCAATAATAAAGGCCCAGGTCCAAACAAAAGGCCTAGTTCAAAGGACTGAGCCTTGCTGAGCACCGACCTTCGTACTGAGAAGTCGGTCTTGACTACGATTTGCTCTAAAGAAGTCGGGACGGAGAATAGTTGGCAGATCAAATGAGTAACTGCCCCTAAAATCTCTCTAACCACTTCCAGGAGCCATATCTTAACCTCCCTAAGATAAAGGGACGGTTATCACCCTAAAAGGGTGGCACTACTTCAGCGGTGGTTATTGGCTCACCACTATAAATACACTGATACTCTTCAGGTATCTCTAAGCCCAATACATTCTAAACCTGCTCACACCCTTGCTAACTTAAGCATCGGAGTGTCTTTGCAGGTACCACCCCCCATTCACTCACGTACACAAGTCGGAAGGAGGCTCCAGCGCACAAACCTGCTCGGAGGCTACCATCCGCAGACGATTGGGCCGGCCAAATACAGTCCAGTCCATTAATCTCCGGTTACCCATCGTAACAGTAACTAAGTAGAGTTAGTTAGATGAATAGTTTTTAACTTAAACCCCTGCACACTATATAAGCATGGCTCCTCCATCATTCACTTCAACTGGTTAAGCAATTCACTCTCTCATTTCATTCTCTCTAAAACTACCTGACTGCCACTAAAACCATTTGTCCATTTTCACACATATATAAAAGCAACTGAAAACGAAAGTAGTTGTGTGATTACCACAGTTTAGATTTTCTGGATTTGAGCTTGAAATTTTTCAGTTTGTTTCTTTCTTGTAACTAGTTTTGAAACCAAGACTACTTGAGTGAAATTGTTTACTACTACGTACAACAAGTGTAGAACTAGCTTGTTCGTTTGTTTGTTTTTAAGTTGCGTTTAGAAAGCATCAGTGAATGATGACAGAGACCTTCAAGTCTCTCTTTGTAAACGAAAAGCACTGCCACACACCCGGTACCTCTCTTGACTTTTATGCACTTCACACCTCTCTGATCGTCTTTGTCACTTTTCTCATGTTTTCGCGTTTTGCTTTGCTTACTTGTAGCACTGCTTTCGGTATTACTTCCACCAATGACATGGCGTTACTCCGGGAATCTAAATTTAAGAGAGTGGTGAGTATTTGTTCATATTAAGAAACTTAACCTTAAGCTTTTGAGAAAGAACAAGAGAATTGATTGTTCTTTGTTTTCTTAAACCAGTTAGAACAGGTAATTCCACCAATGCTAGAACAGGAAATTCCACCTATGTTAAAAAAGGTGATTCCGCCTATGCTAGAACAGATGATTCCACCTATGCTGCACCGTTCGCTATCTTCCCCATGGTTTGTTTCCATTCCAACTATGTTTGTGTACACATGTGTCGTTGGATTACGCGCGTATCACTAATCTAAAGAAAAGAAAATAAAATTGCGGTAACCGCTTTGGATCCAACATGTCTTATACACAGAAACATACATTTTAATTAGAGACATTGTTTTTGTGATTGAAATTCAGTCATGGATTTTTGGTCAAGCGGAAGACTAGTCCAGCAGCAGGTGGAGGCAGATCATTGCAGTTATGTCTGATGAAAGGGTTGCCTTCAACCATTTTCACACACATCAACATCAGAGCGGAGGACAGTTCCACGCTCCAAGTTGCATTGTGCGATGCCACAGTTCTGCACTCCAAGGTCACCATGGGAGATTGACCCTCCTTGAAGGTCCAGCTATGTGTCCTGAGGGGTGACTTTGAAAGTGAGGATTGGACTGCTGAGGAATTCAATTGCAACATAGAAAGTCCAAGACAGGGAAAAGGACCATTGCTCAAGGGAGAGACGGTTATTACCATGGAAAATGGAGTTGGCTTTTTCAAGATTGTTGAGTTTACTGATAACTCTTGCTGGAGTTAGAGTACTGCATTCGAATTCATCAAAGAAGGAAGAAGTGAGCCTATAAGGGTGAAGGATAAGCGAGGAGTCGGTGAGTGCATAGTCTTTTTAATTCTTTTTCAAGTGATTTTGGGTGTCCATTGGTCGTTTACTTACAATACATATTGTTGTGATTATTTTAGCAAATCAGAAACCGGATCGTCCTTCATTGGATGACAAGGTGAGTTGTCTGCATAAGATCTCCAAATATGGTCGGATCTGCAGGCAGTTGTCAGACGACGGAATTAAAACTGTCAAGGATCTGTTGCGTCGCCACACAACTGACCAAGCTTCACTAAGACAGGTATAGGCATGTAATTTTGCAGTTAGTTATATGGTGACTTCTGTGTGGCCAATTTATTTGGGTGGACAAGGTGGTTAATAAATATGTAGCCAAATTGAAGCTTGACACATGGAATGAATGTTGACTAACTCCCATATGAGTTTGACCATGGAAATAATTAGTTTGGTTAATGAGTCACGTTAAATATGAGTAAACACGGGTAAGTAGGAAATGTAAGCGATTAGTAATTGTAGACTCTGAGGGTCATTTTTTCGAATTTCAAAATACTTGAAACAGGAGGGAATTAAAATAGAAATCAATAAGAAAATTTAAAAAATTTCCCAAATTTTAAAATTAAATTAGCAGACCTTTAAGCAAGTTAAAGAAATTAGGGTTCATCTTAAAGCTATGCAAACTGTGTTGCAGGAAGTGGTTGCGTGCCATCCCCAAAGAGGCGATTGGAATCTATGCCGGCGATTCAACGGGGAATAGCAGAAGAATAGGGGAACGGTAGGGTTCGCGTCATTATTGCCTCTCTTCTGTTTCCTTTAAAGTGCATTTTCGATCTCTCTCAATGGTGAAACTCTTGAACTCTGGAGGCTGGTTCTGGATCTCTGACTCGCCTGGTGTCCCTCGTCTCTCCTGGGTTGCGTCGTTGCTCTTCGGAAACAGTGGAATTTGGCTCCTGTTCATTCCTATTCTGTGCTCTTATATTGGTGAGTTTAATTTTTTGTCTTTGTTCTATATCGGAGGAATATGCAATTGTGCTGAATTTGTTGAGATGGTTGTTAATCTACTGTGTTAGGCATAGGATATACCGATTTTGTTTCCCAAAAAAATGCACAGAGTTGGTTAAATTGAATTTTCGAAAGTAAATAAATACCTCTATTATGATGCTTAGGAACAAGATGAACCCTGTTATCGACCACCAGAAAAATTATTTACTAGAGGCTCCTTGTGATTGGAACAAAAGCAGATCCTTATGACTTTACCAAAAATAATAAACTTAATAGAATATTTAACCGTTGTCATAGTCTGGAGGTCCCCATGCTGTAAAATCAAATGACCAAACTTATACTTTTGAAAACAAAACTATGTGCGTTTAGTATAAATGATTGTGGTTAAACTGAATTTGATATATTCTTATAGCAATTCTCTTCTGGTCAACCTTAACCCAAAAATAAAAAATTTGTCTTTGTAATGTTAGAAACCAATGAGTCAACCAATTTATTTAGACCAAAAATTGTGATAGACTATTGACTGATGACTATGGACTTCGCTTAATGCCAATTTGTATAGCAATTTTCTCCATTTAAGTTAATTCCATAAGCGACAATGTGTACGACATGCTTTGTTCTTCAATGAATTTTTTTTAAATCCAGGGATGTCTGATAGTGAGTCGGATTTGGATGATGGCAACACGTCAGAGTTGTCAGGCCATTGGACTGATGGTTAGAGCACCGATTCAGGAGATGGGGATGACTTGAACGGGTTGGAGGAACCGTTGACTAAGGAAGGAGATAGTGGCCATGCCGACAGTGAATACGAAGGCAGGGATGGTGGTGGAAGCGATATGCATGCTGCCGCAGAGGATCATGCAAACTCCGAGAATGTCATGGATAAACAATTCAGCTGTCTAGACCTTGTGATTGCTTCCGTGTTGTTATCTGCAGAATTTAATGGGATTGGAGATGCGTATGCAAGCTATGTTGCATATGCAAAGGGTATGGGTTTTTCAGTGCGGAAGGGAGATTATATTAAAGACGAGGAGGGGAATATTGTTAGGAAGTTTTTCTACTACAATCGCCAAGGACTGCGTGAAAAGAAGCATTACAAGCGAGTTGATAGAAAAAGGACATATAAACCGGAGACGAGAACGAATTGCAATGCCAAGCTTGTGGTGTTTCTGGACAAAAATTGTGAAAAATGGCGGACGAAAATATTGGTCGAGGAACATAATCACAAATTGGCACCCCAAGAGTTCACTAATGTCATGGCTCCACATAGGAAGATCCCAGAAGGGCACAAAGCGCATATATATAGCATGCAAGAATTGGGTTCAAAACAACTCAAATAATGGGCTTCTTTGCCCACATGTGTGGTGGATATCGGAATCTTTACTTCATAAGTAAGGACTTATATAATTATATGGATGGAGTTAGGCAATCTAGGATTGTCGAGGGAGATGCATCCGCAGCAATATGCTACTTGAAGGGCAAGGATGAGTTGGATCCGATGGCAGTTGTCCAGTACTCCTATTGCACTGAGAAGCACCTTGGGCACCTATTTTGGTCAGATGGTAACATGCAGCATGACTATGAATGCTTTGGTGATGTGTTAGCATTTGACTCGACGTACAGAAAAAACTTATATAACAAACCTCTTGTGATATTTTCAGGCACCAACCATCACAGACAAACAATTATTTTTTGGTTTAGTTTGCTAGAGGACGAGAAGATTCTGTCCTACAAATGGTTGTTAAGTAGCTTCTTGGAGGTAATGAGGCACAAGAAGCCGAAAGTCGTTGTCACAGATGGCGATGAATCCATGTGAGAGGCCATTAGATGTGAATTCCCTAGTGGGACACATAGACTATGCACCTAGCATCTTGCTCGAAATGCAGTTGTTAATATCAAGGACAAAGATTTTTGTGCTGCATTTAAGACTATTGTGTATGGTTACTTTGATATGGAAGAGTTTGACAGGTATTGGGTGGAGATGATCACGTCATTCGGTTTAGAGGACAACGATTAGGTCTCAAAGACATACGAAAAGAGAGAGATGTGGGCAAATGCTTATTTGTGTGAGAAGTTTTGTGCCGGCATACGAACCACGTCTCGGTGCGAGGATATTAATTCATCACTTAAGAAATTTATCAAGTCCGAGAATTGCTTACTTGAGTTTGTTGAGAACCTGGATCAAGTAGTTAAGGATTATCAGAATAACGAGTTCATTGCAGATTACAAGACTCTTTACTCGAATCCAGTGTTGACAACGGCTCTTGAAACATTGGAAAGATCTGTGAGCAAGTTCTACACGAGAAAAATATTCTATGAGGTGCAAAAACAGATTGAGGGAGTTGGGGCATTGTTAGTGTTGCACAGGGATAGTATCGGTAGCACCGAGAAGTTCATGTTCCGAAAGTATCAAAAGCCCCATCATGTGTACTCGGTTTTCGTAGATAGAAGTTGTGATAAGTATGAGTGTTCTTGTAAGTTGTGGGAGAGATTAGGGATATCTTGCAATCATATATTTTGTGTCCTGAAAGAGCTAGAGAAAGAAGAATTGCCGAGCTGATTGGTCCTACGCAGGTGGTGCAAAGATGCCAAGGTCGCCGATAGTAGTAGTCAGCATGCCTCAGTCAATCCCACGGATAAATTTCGTGTTAGATACGGTGCATTGTGAAGTGCCTGCCTATCGCTGTGTTTTACAGCCGCGCAATGCACGGAATCATACAACACTGCCATGACAGAGGTTGCTAGAAAATGTTGAATCTGTGAACATAAAAGGTGCTGCTGATGACCGTAAGAAACTTCATCTGAAAGTTATAGTCTTTGTATACAAGTATACACCAAAGTTATTGGACAACCTTTTCTGAAGGCACACCAACAAAAGTATGCCACTCAATCCGTATTCTCTAACCATTACTAAAGGCTATGCAACAATGTTGTAAATTAAAGCTTACAAGCCATTCAAAATAACCATGTCCGATAGCATCAAATCCACATTACATATTAAACATCACATATGCTGAAGCACAAACATATCAGTTTTCACTTCTATATTAGTTACACTAATGACCTTATAAAATAGAACAACTAAAAAAGTTCTTGAACGGTACAAAAGTTTGTATGCCTGAAACAAAAGAAACAGATTCAGCGGTAAAGTACGGCTTCCGGATTACTATCATGGAGCACTAGTGAAACTCCTCCAGTAATTTAGTGCTGCTTCAACGGTTTCCATTTTGTTATCGTTCTGATACTTTAAAACCATGTCGATTGCAAGGCGCATCCTGCTGTAATCAGTCACAAACTGAAATACCTATAATAAGAAAAATCACGCTTGTGGGTTAGGATAAGCAGTAGTACAGCTTTACATTTGAGGATGATTCATACAAGCTCATTGGGAAGTGATCATACATAACGATAGAGTTATGAGTAATAAAATGTTATCTTCCAAAATAATACTAAATAATTTTTTTTTGAGAATATTAAAACAATTATAGAATATTTTTTATTTGATTTTGTAAAATTTATTATTGTAATTTTTGTGTATTATTTATTATTCTAATTTTTTTTATAAAATGTATTATTGTTCCTATTAAAAATGATAAATTAAATCACTTAGAATTTACTATAAACTGTTTTTAATTTCCTTCAAATTTTTCCAGGAAAAAAAAATATGTCAATATGAAAGATAAAATTGTACAGGATAATATGTGTTTCATTAAAATATGTAGTGTTTGATCATTAAGATATGGGTAGTAAATTAGGCATTTTTTTGGGAGTACAGATTTGTATTACATTATTTTAAGTCCATGTTACAAAAAAAAATATATTTGATAAAAAAAATTCATTTAAAAAAAAAGTCTGTAAATAATTGGTCCAACTAAACCATATTGAACTGGTCTGCAAATTCATTCAATTTTGGGTCAAGCATAGAATTTCTAACACTTGTTGTATAGATACAATCCTAGCTATTGAATTAGCATCTTTTCACTAGGTCCATTAAGGTATGGAAAATACTTTTCCCACCAAAGACAAAGTCTAAAATATAATAGTATACGATCCAATGAAAGAATATAATTAAAAATACAATAATGCTAGGGAACCAAGATGGTTCCAGCAAAAAATCAATCAAATGCCTCTGGATGAATTCAAAACCTCTACGTGGATGGTGTTTATGCTAGACATTAAGATATTACTTTTTTTTTGTAAATTAGATGGTTCTGAATCTGTTTTCTGATTTATCATGTTTTAGACATTTGGAGATAGAAAGAGGGTGAAAAGACGAAAGTTAATTGAATCAGTTTCCGTGATTCACGTTCCAATAATACTGAACGTATCTCTTCCTAATTTGAATGTGATGAAACATTTAATAACCAATATTTTAAATCATAAATAAATGAAACTAATTACTATATTTATAATTAATTAAGTTATTCCATTTTTTGGCTGATTTGGAGTTGGTTTCATATACTTTTCCTTATAAATAATAGTTCTAGAAAAGAATAGTATGTGGACATTGTGACTCTGCATACTTAAATCCTTCTCCTCAAAGAAAGGGGCAATGAATAGCCACCAGGCTATCATGCTTGTTAATATATATGCAAATTATAATATGTATAGATATCCTTCATCAAATAATTTACTTCTAATTAATTTATTTTAAATTTAGTTAGTTACTCATTATTTAAATTAATTATATTTTTTTAAACAATAATCATACACTCTCTCACTTTTTATTTTCGTAATTATATAATATCTATTAATAATATTTCTTTAATAAATACTTGTAATATATAATAGCATAATACATATAAAGTAATTAATATACTATTGAAATGTGAAAATAATACTTATTTAAACATAAAATTAAAATAAAATTATTTTTGACAGAGTAGAAATAATGAAATACTTATTATCACTATTTTGTATTATTTTAGAATTATTTTTTATTATTATATTTTTTTATTTCCGTATAATCGGATCAATCAGTTCAATCAGTTAGTCACTGATTACACTAGTGATTCAGTAGTTTAACCGGTTAGATGATCGGTTCGGTTTTGACAATTACGGCACAGAGACATCAACGAGATATGTTTCGACGAAGCTTCCACGACAGCGTGTAGAGAGTCTACAAAAAACATCATCTTCTTCAACATTCATAAAACTTGTATATGTTACTATCGGAGGGTGAAGGTTTAAGTTGGAGTGGGTGGGATCCAAGTCAGAGGTATGGGTCGAATTCTGCGGGTTCGGTCTACTTTTGTGAACCTTAACCCAAATAAAAAAAAAGACAAGGCAGTCATTAAATTAATAAATTAAATTGCTTAATGTATTTCAATTATTTTATCTTCTCGAAAAATATAAAGATTTAATTTTCTTTATAATTTTAATTGTTTTTTCATTTTTCTATTTTCAGAATGTCTATAAAATAGGACAATAAATAATTATATTTTATAATTTTATTCTTGCATTAAAAAATTTAGTCTCCACTTTAATTATCTACAATGTGATGCTTTTCTTTTCTCCAAATCATCAAAAGGATAAATGATTAATATAAATTATTTAAAATGACTTTATGTCATCTGATAAAAATAATAGGCAAATAATTTTTTTTAACAAAAAAGAGGTATTTTAAATAAATAAATCTATACTAAATCGTAAAGTAAATGAGATAACGCAACAACGAAATTTATTAAGTTGAAAAAAAAATATGCCATCTAAATTTTAACAAGAGAAAATTATGTTATACATTTTAATTATTAAGTTATAACAATAATAATAAAATTGAATATAAATTTTAAAATAATAATAATAATAATAATTGAGTTTCATTTTTTTCGGACTTATTGCAAGTGAATCTATATTTTTGCTCTCTACCCTTTTTTCCATTTAGCTATGTTTCTTTTTTTTAACGGTGAACATCCCAACGGCCCATCCTTTTCGGTTTTTGACTGATTGGATCTCTGCGGTCCATCTCAACCCATTCTTTTTTATCTTGAAATTCCTTAAATGTCCTAGCGGTAAACCCAAAATAATTACTGTGCTGAACTTTAAACTTGCTTTGATAACCCATTCAGCAACTCATTCCAATAACCCACGTGTGTCAAGGTTATGGGAAGGTCAACCAAAAGTCATTCTTTGGCCACTCCCGTCTAAGTAAATAACTTAAATGAGTTATTTTAAAAAAAAAAACTTAAAGTATAATGACTTTTATTAATAATAGTTTATAAATAAGTTATTTTGTATTTGGATTTTTAGTTATAAAAATACTTATTTTAAAGTTGTAATGTTTAGATAAATAAATTAACTTTTTCAAAAAATTAAAAACTTTTTTTAAAATGGTACCAAACACGCAGATGATAACTTTTATAATCCAAAATTAAAAAAAAAAAAAGCTTCTACTACTTCCCAAAGAGGCTCTAAAATTACCTTATACATTGCCACCACAGAGTTGCCCTAGTTATATTTACATGTATATGCTAATCTGATGTAAATTTCTCCTTGTGGAATTAGAAAAATTGCAACATTTGGGGGAGGTGTTGGGAGAAGATTATTGAGCATGCTAAGTCTTGTGAGATAGATAATAATGAGCGCTACATCTACCAGTATTTCAAAAGAACAGCAGAGCAACCAATACCAATATCCCTGCTCTTAAATTGCATCTATGAGCCTGTGGCTATTTCATATGATGGCCAAAATTTTTGCAGTCTAGAGTCTTTGGATGTGGATGGCAAGGTTTGTGTTCTTCTGCCGCTTGTTCCTATGAGTATGATTGAGAACACTTGCTACAGTTTCAATACTTGTGTACAGTGGCGGAACTTAGTTCAGACAAGAAATGGTCATGATCCTCCCAAATTTTTTATAAAAAAATTAGTAGTATTTTTTTAAAAGATAAAAAATAATTCAATTAATTTAAATATTTTATTATAATTTAAAGTACTCAATAAATTCAATAAATAACACTTTTTCTATCTTTAAGTTTACATATAAAAAATTAGATATTTTTTATTTATTTAATTTAATATTATTTTATATTTTACTATTTATTTAATTTAATTTTTTATATACTAAAAAATAATAAAATATTCAATAAGTAATAATATTATTGTATTTATATAAATTGATAAAAAAATTCAATAAATATTATAAATTTTAATATTTATCCTTCTAACTTCTTCTTTAAATATTCTATAGGATATATATTTAAATTTTTATATAAAATAATAATAAAAAATCAAAGAATTGATGCATTTTTTAAGAGAAAGACTAATATTTAAGAAAAAAAAACATATAATTTGTACAGTATCAATACCTGTAGATAATTCTTCTACTTTAATGAATCACGAAAAAAGTAAGATGCAACCTTTAAAAGTTCAAAAAGTTACCTTAATTTGTTAGAACGAGACCCTAAAAAACGGCTTTAAATTTGGCAATATCACCCAAACCAGAGAGATTAGATTAGACAAACTTATCTTAAATGGGTCCATATCAAAAGCATTTTGACAATTATCTTCTATGTGGCCCCAAAATTTTGTTTTAAGTTCCGCCACTGCTTGTGTATGTATGTGAATGGCAGGGTTGCGTGGAAACAATAAAGCAGGATGCATACAAGAACCTGAATGATTTGAAACCATTTGAAGCAAGTTCAGAATGTGGTGTTGTAGGGGAAGGGCAAGGACATATGGTTCAACCGTGGGCAATCGGTAGAGGCGAGCAAGTAGGGTGTTCCAGTCAACAACTGCTATATGAGGCCAAATGGGAAGGGTACATGAGTCCATTACAGCTTGATCAGTTACTAAATAACCCGTTGAACTCTGCTGGAGGTAATTATGGGGCAAAATCATTCGACTATTCATTCCCTAGCAGCTTTGATATGTATTTGTCTAACAAAAGTGACTCCGAAATGCTCTTAAATGGACCATACTCTATGCCGCTAATAGGAAGGCCAACCTTCTTTCCTACTATCACTTTTAATTTGCTTCATTACTTTAAGGGTGTGCGTGGTTGGAAGAATTATAAAATAATTTTTAGGAATTTTAAGATAGAAATATCATATTTTCATGTTTGGTTCAAAGTTTGAAAAACTATTTTTAAAAAGTTTAATTCCCAAAAATCAAAATACTATCATTTTAATTCCCACATTTCTTTTGGGTATTTTTGATTTCCATGGAAATGGAATATTTATAACAAAGTAATACTTAAACCACACACACCCTAAGTGTTTTAAGCTGTAACGTAAATAACCATCCCTGAACCTAAACCACGGTGACGGTCATAGTGTCTTTAGCAATTCGTCTTGTCAAGTCTAGTCAGTTTCCTGTTTATTCTTTTATGTGAGTGAATGTAATTGTACATCTGGTTCCCAAGTTGAATTCAATGTTGCTTCGCATTTTAGATATACAATTGAATGGAGAAAATTTTATTATTAACATAGAACGAAAATAAAATGAAATAATGTTGTCTAAACTACATTGTATTATTTGCAATGCCTCATGTGGTATGGTAGAAGACAAGATTCCCCACCATCATTCCTCCACGCCGAAAGTCCGAAACATGCAAAATAATAATGATGATAACAATTGAAATAGCTATAAGTTGAACGTGCAAGTCATTATAACTGCCACTAATTTATGTTCAAAGTGACAAGTCTGTCATTTTTTTATAGTCTCATGGCCATTTCTCGCTCTCCTCCGCTCTCCAGCCATATGTATGTATTCTTACTTCTTAGGCTTACATTTCCAACAACAAACAATACAACTCATCTAAGTATGTAGAAATACAGATCCGAGTTGAATGCGAAGAAGATGATGTATGTATCTGGCGATAGAGGAGTTCAGCTTCAGCTCAGGTCAGTTGTGTCCCTCCTCCTTCAATTTGCAGGCTAAAATAACTTTTATGCTTAGATTTTTTTTTTAGTCGGTGGATTGGACAACCCCCAATTCTAAGTACTCCAATGGATTGGACAACCCCCAATCTTAAGTACACAACACACCCACACACTCCTCACATATTTTCACAATTTTTCTCAATTACATTCTCTAGGATTTGAACCCTAGACCTTGAGGTGGAGAGGAGGGAGAAATGCCACTAGAGCCAAGGCTCATTGGCTGCTTAGATTTATATATTCCATTATTCCAGAACTTTTAGTCAGATCTAGTTGTTACAGCTCACAACTATTGCTTGCTTCTTCAGCAGTCTTCCCCAAGCAGTATCGTTGACTTTAGGCCAGCGTTAACACATGCTCACAATGATACTGAAAATTTTTCCCTAAACAGAGACTACTCTTATTATTAATACATTTTATGATTACAATTTGAGAATAGTATCAATTAAAAAGCACTTGCTGATAATAATTTATTTTTATGTTGGTATTTTATATTTTGATATTTTTTTTTTGTTATTTAACTTTTAAGTTTATATTTTAATAACATTATAAAATTTTGGTTAATATAATACTTTAAATTTAGATTATATTTACAATTAAACCGATTAAATCAATAATTAAAATAGTTTAAATAATCAGTTCGTTTTTTAGATCCTTACTACTCTACAGAAAACATTTAATTTGTTACCATAGTTTTTTTTTTGTGTGTGTCTATTTGTTACCAAAGTTGCAATAATAATATAATATAAATAAAAAAAATTTTAAAATTCTTTAAAAAAATATTAACATGGATCTTACACATATTTTCTGTTGTCAGTACAATTTTCATGCCATATAAAAGAACTAATATTTGGTCAACAACCTTATTTTACATGCACTGGTAAAGTGATAACGGATAAGATATCTGGATAAAAAAAAATTACAAAATTAATTTTTTTCTTATTTTTTTTTAAAAAATGATTTGGTAACTGAACTTAATGAATATTAGTTTTATTTTTAGGTATTTAATTCGATCCAATTCTTACAAATAAAATTGGCAATTTAATTTATAGCAAATTAATTATTAAGAGCAGAGCAAATTAAACTACGAGTAAGATTAATTGTAAATTTAAACCTAATTCAATTCGATATATTCGTATTTTTGATATATTATAATATGTAATTAAATATTATAATACATACATAATAAAATTAATGAGATCGAATCAATATTTTTTAATATAATTTTATGATGATTTTATTATTTTTAATTTTAATATGTATTTAATTTTTTTTCTATTTTATTAGTATGTGTTTGCAGTTTGCACCATGGGGGTAAGTTACTGTTCCCTATTATTATCTCCGTTATTATCCACATGTGATATCTCCACAACGTGGAATAATTTTTCATGTATTAATTAAGAGAATGAATCACCCACTATTCATTTAGAAAGATCTAGGAAATTATCACTCTATTTTATAAATATCTCATTAAATTCAGATATTATTATATTCAATCCTAACTCATTTAAATTTACTTAAAATTATTGTTGCATCAAAATCTTTAGTTGGTACTCTATTATTGTTTTTGAAATTGGCGTGAAGACATCTTTAGTACTCTTATCACCATTTTTAACTTCTTTTCCGAACCCAAATTAATTTACAATCTGTTTCAGGTACATCGCAAAACAATATATTTATAAAAATATAAAATAATTAAATATTATATTTAATTAAAAAAATAATTTTAGTACCAATAAAATCAAATGAGAGAATTTTAAGATACGAGTAAAATTTAAGAATAAAAAATTCTCATCTTACAAACAAAATATGATTGAATTTTAAATAGATTTTTGTTATTATGAGTAATCGGAAATTAGTAGACTGCGTTTGTAAAATTGACCTAAATATCAGAAAAAGAGGAGCTGGCCCAAAGATATTTGTATATTAAAATCAGTTATTATATATTTATGTATGATATATATTGTTTAATTTATTTTTAATATATATTTTATATTTTAATATATATTTTAAATAAATAATTAATTTTAATATACATCTACTTTTTTATATTTAAATTTAAAAAATTAATATTTATAAAATATACAATCCATTAAATATTTACTAATTTAAGTACGGCTATACATCACAGATATTGAGACACAAAAATC
Organism: Arachis hypogaea; assembly: GCF_003086295.3. Classification (NCBI taxonomy): domain Eukaryota; kingdom Viridiplantae; phylum Streptophyta; class Magnoliopsida; order Fabales; family Fabaceae; genus Arachis; species Arachis hypogaea. The sequence goes on along the minus strand of NC_092041.1, from coordinate 5,678,370 downwards.
ATAAAAATACAATCTAGTAGCTCAGTATATATATATATATATATATATATATATATATATATATATATATATATATATATATATATATATATATGAATAAATAACAATGTGTAAAGACAAATAAATCAGATTTATAAATAAATGTGCAGTTTGTATATATGTATTCTGAATTTAACCGATTTATTTGTTTTCACACACTATTACTTATCCTAGATACTAAGTCATTGGATTGTGTTTTTTTATGATTTTTATGTTTCAGTATCCAAGTAACACGTATTTAAATTAGTAACTCTATGGATTATATGTTTCGATAAATATTAAATTTATTTAATTTAAATATAAAAAAGCCAACATAATTGATTGTATATTTTATTTTTCAAAAGTTGTGTTAGGAACTTCCCGAAAATTTTTTAGTGGATTGATATTTTGGGATAAAGGGTTAAATTCGTTTCTAAAATATTACAATTTAAATTAGTTTTTAAAAAATATTTTTAATTAAATTCATCTTTTAAATATTTTAAATTAATTATATTAGTTTTTTTTAAACGATATTATAAAATACATATAGAAGTTTTGATTGATTATTAACATGATAAATTTTTGAAATTATATTAAATTAAAACTTAATTGAAGAAAAAATTTGAGGTATTAAAATTTCTTAATTTGAAGTTGTTTTAATATAATTTTATAAACTTATTTTATTAACTGTCAATTAGAACTATTAAATATGTGTTGTAATATCACTTAACATGTTACATGATGGAAGAATTAAAATAACTAACTTAAAATCTTTGAAAGACAAATTTAATTAAAAAAAAGTTTTGAAGACTATTTTAAAAAATAAATAATTTTTTTAGAACTAATTTGATCATTTACTTATATTTTGTGAGTAAAAAACACTTTTCTAATTCAAGAGCAAATGATATTTTCAAAATATAAAATCAAACTTTTAAAATTTTTTTTTTTTTTACTTTTTTAAACTAATCGTTCTCTAATATGGCTGATGTATATAACATAAATGAAATAAAATAAAACTTTTTCATTTATTTTAAAGTTTGTTAATATCTATTTTAAGAATATATATTAAAGTTATCATTAAAATTTTTAAATTTTGTATTTTAATAAAAATATAACAAATGTATTGGAAATTAAATTTTACACACTTTTCTATAAAAACCTTGTTTAATAATTTTAAAATACATGTTAGTTAAATCCATACCTTTAAAACATTTAATAAATTATACTGAACGCATATTCATATATCTATGCAAAGTGGGTTATGATTATTGCGTGTTGGCTGTTGAGTTTGCATATTATATGTTCATGTAGCATTGCGAATTAATTTTGATGCTTTGATAAATCATTAGGTCGATGCACTAGGATTATATGATAAGAGAATTGCAGGGCAATTATCCCTAGTTGACTTATATCATTCTGACTTCTGAGTGTGTTTTTTTAATAAAGTGCTTCTTAATTCTTTTGCACCAACCCAATTATTGAACTCAAATTTTGGTGGTGCAATATATATAATATTGCGGGAGAAAAAATGGTCACTGAAAAATATGAAATAGCTGTTGTCAACTCCTATTTTTCTTTATTTTTTTTAAGGAAAAAAAACTACATGTTTAAAAAATAAAGTAAAGTTGAACGCGACCACCAAACTAATTAAGCTATTTCAATTAGCGTGATAATCATTAATAAATATGAATTGCATAAAAAGACAATAGTCAAACAGAAATAATCATGAGAAGATTAACTACTTAAATAGATTAATTAGGTAATTAGTTATTTCTACTATTTTTGACGTTTGGAAAGACGTTTTTTCTTCAGCAAGAATCTGAACTTAAAATGTCATTTAGGGTTAAAGACTAGCATGTAATGTTAGTAAATGGCAAAAGGGGAAAAATTAATTAAAGTACTCTTGGCAAGGAAAGGAACGCGAACTATCCTGGAAAAATTGATATGTTTTAATTTATTATTTTATGATCCCGGGGTCGTTAATTTGTGTGTTTGAGGTTGGGATCGATGTGATTTTAAGTTATTTAAAAACAATTTTACGTAAAAATAATGACTGAAAAAATTTAAATAATTTATGATGTTGGATTAAATTATTTAATATAATATATACTTATATTTTATCATTTTCATTGTGAGTGATATAAACAATTTTATTAGAATATATATATATAGCACTCTAAATTATTAAATTTTGAATTTTTGTGTTGCCCCCTAATTTAACTAGGGCAAAACTAATTTTATAACTGGATAAACGTTAGAATGCTTTCATAAGACACGGCATTAATAAACGCGGGGTGGTGGTGGCGGTGCAACAAAAAAAAGGAAATGCAATGCCAACCTAATGAACGATACGAAGGTGCACCTATTATTCGTTTTAAAATTAATCAATAAATATAAAATAAAATAAATTTAGATTAATTTAGACTGTTTTTTATTATTTTTAAATATTTCTATTTAAATTTATATTAATCAATATTTTCAGTCAGTAATTTAATATTTGTAGTCTAACAACCCATATTTTTTAATATTATTGGTTAATTGCTGAATAAAAATTATAAATTATACTAACTCTATATCGTTACTCTTCCAAAAAATTGGTAAAATTTGAAAATATATTGAATATTTTATTAATAAAAATATTTAATAACAAAAAATAATTAGTCAAAATCAATTAAAACTTACTTTATTTAGTATTTATTTATTATTATAACAATTAATAAATATTAAATAAAATAAGTTTTGACTATTTTTTTTCTTTCTAACATTACTGTTTTATTAATTATAAGTTGAGTTTTGAACTTCCTAACGACTTTGAATGATTTCTAATTCAAGAGCAAACGATATTTTTATTATTTGAAATCAAATTTTTAAATAATTTTTTATTTTATTATTATTTAATATATATTTTTAAGATAGATATTAAGATTCTTATAAATAAAATACTTTAACTTTAATTATTTTAATAAAAACACAACAAATGTGTTAGAAATTATGTTTTACATACTTTTCTATAAAATCATGTTTAATAATTTTAAAATACAGGTTAATTCATTATTCCTTACCTTTAAAACACCTAAAAAATTTATATTCAACGCATATTCACATCTATGCAAATTGGGCTATGATTATTGCGCGTTTGACTGTAGAGTTTGTATATTATCTTCATATAAGTATCAACATTGCGAATTAATTTTGATGCTTTGATTAAGAGAAATACTAGAGAGTTGTCAAAATTTATTATTTTTTATTATTAATTAATAAATTAATTTTGATGCTTTGATTAAGAGAAATATTAAAGTTGTTAAAATTTATTATTTTTTATTATTGATTGATAAATTAATTTTGATGCATTTAAAAGTATGATATAAAATTTGTTATTGAATTATTAGATTAAGAACTAAATTAAAAGAATTGAATTGATAGTTAAATAATGACTAAAAATAATAAATTTTGATGTTTCTAATATTTTTTTTTAGTTATTAGATTGATGCACTAGTAAGACTGAAGTAAGTCAAACCAGCTCATGAGGCAGCTCGAGTTTGACTCGTTAATAGTTTGATTGTGAGTTCGTTAGTGAGTTAAGTTTGAACCTGTAATTGAGCTCATAAATTAAATGAGCCAAATTTAAATTTGGATAAACTTAACTCATTAACTCCTGAACTGGCTTGATTATATATTATCTATGTGCATTTAATCTATTTATTGTTAGTTAAATAGATGATGATGAAATTAAACGTGATAAATCTAGTTAAATTATTTAAGATAGAGGAAATAAAAAAGATGCATTTATATATTAATTTTTTTATTATTTAAAATTTTATAGCAAGTTTTTATATTTAATTTTAATGTAGAATATAAATAAAAAATTATAATTGATAAATAGATAATATATTAATTTTTTAATTTGTTATATAATTTATTAATATAAAAATAAATTATATTCCTATTATTTGAACTAATTTGTGAGTTCGAGTTAATTTGTAAATTTTTAATAAATTAAACTTAATTTTAAAAAATAGATTCAATTTTAATATCGGTTTGGTTTGATTCGATTTTTTTGGTTTTTCAATTAATTTCAGAAAAAAAAGTCTAAAAATTGCAGGAACAGTTAAGTTATGACTCTGTACACTTCCGTTCAACACATTCCTAATTTCATGTATTAAATGAATTTGGAATTAGAATTCTGTTCACAATGAACATAGTAACACATAAAAATATAATATTTTCGAATGTAGCACTTATGATTTATGAGTAGTTACTATTCATATATCTCATAGTCTTTCAAGTTGCAGTATTTTTTATCATCTAAATTATAAGAGCAAAATACATTTTAGGAGAAAAAATACATTCAACAAATATATTCAACAAATCCATACAAAATATATTCAATAATCAATAAGCCAATAACTATTTCACAGTCATAATATTGCAAATTAAAAAAATAATCAAATATATTGAACAATAATCAAATAAAATAGATTAAACAAAAGCACAATAAATTAAAATTATAAATAATTTTGTAGCAAAAACAGCAGAAACAGGTGAAACAATAATCAACCTGAATTGAATCAAGAAGAATCAAGAAATACAACCAAACTAATTCCAAAAATTTTACAAAAATGGTACACCAATTCCAAACTAAATTAAGAAATAGAACCATACGGAATCAGTAATAAAACCAAATTAATTTCAAAAAATTTCATATTGTGCACCAATTCCACATATTCTTCCTGTTTCACCTTTTCCTTTCCTGCATTAACATTGAATAAACAAAGAATTCAGAATCAACCCTAAACCAGAGTTACCTTAAATCAAACAGAACAAAAAGTTCAGAATTAAAAAACAAAATTAGAATCAACAATTCAATTATAGAATCAAGAACAAGCCTTGTTCATTATAAATTATAATCAATTAGAAGATTAAACCAGAACAAAAAAAATTAACCTAAAAGAAGGGCACGGCTTCAAGCCTTCAACGACGAAAGAGAGAAGGGCGACGAACGGCAGGGGCTTCAGCTGCGTCTGGTGCGTGCTGTTGCGGTTTGTCAAGGATGACAACGTCTGCCGATTCGTGGAGGAGATGGCTGCTGGAGATGTGGTGTGTGGTGCCGTCGAGGATGAGGGAGAGGGAGAAGCGCTTTTAGCCTACGAGGAAGGGAGAGGGAGAGAAAAGGGTCGCGCCGCAGTGATGGTGTTGTTCGGCGGCGTGGATGGCGGAGATGAAGGAGGAGCTTCGGTGCTCAGATTCGGTGTTAGAGAGGCTCAGAAAGGGCTTGAGGGAGTTAGGGTTTCTGATAGGAGTGGCTGCGGCTAGTTTAGGAGAATTGTGAAGGGAGGCTACTTTTATATTAGGGTTTTTTTATAAAATCGGTTCGGATTTAGTCAGGATTTTTTCTATCAAAATCTAAAACCGAACCGAATCGCAAAAAAACTGTACAAATTTAATTTGTTCGCTTTATTTGATTTTCGATTTGTTCGATTATCAATTTTTTTAGTTCAATTGATCGATTTTGTTCGGATTAAATCGATTTTGAACATCCCTACTAACTACTAGACTTTATGATAAGAGAATTGTCTTGTCCCCTAGTTAATTTATATCATTCTGACAGTTTTACTTGTGTTTTCTTTGAATATAATTATGCTCATCAACTAAAGTGCTACTTAATTCTTTTCCACCAACCCAATGATTGAACTCAAATTTTGGTGCAATATATAATATATTAATATTGCAGGAAAAAAATGGTCATCACTGAAAAATATGAAATAGCTGATCACCTCGTATTTTTCTTGTTTTTTAATAACAAAATGAACTGCATGTTTAAAAAATAAAATTGAACTTGATCACCAAAATAATTAAATTATTTTTATTTAAAATATTATTTACAAATTAAAATTAATTATTATATATTTATATATAAATGTATATAATTTAATTTATTTTTAATATATATTTTATATTTATATATTTTTTTATATTAATATTCAATTTTAATGAATACTTGACATAACTAATTTTCATTAGCGTGATAATCATTTATTAATTATAAATTGCATAAAAAAGACAGAGAGTCAACCAGAAATATTAAAATATATGATGATAATAATTATTTAAATGTCTTACTATTCTCAAACCGCAGCAAGCTCCGCGAAATCAACCATTCTACTGTTCATTCCGAAATCCCGCAATAGGTTACTATTGGTTAGCGTGTATTTAGGGTAACTTAGATAAGGATTTTAGGGTAACTTAGATAAGGATTTAAAAATATTTTTTTTATTAAAATATTTTTAAAAATTAAAATTTAATACATATAATTAATTAAAATGCGTAATTTTTATTGAAATTAGATTGATAAATCAATTTAATAAAATAATTAATAAATTAAATTTTAAATTGGTATAAATTATTATTTTTTTTATAAAAAATTATTACAATATTTTTATTATAAAAAATAAATAAAATATTTTTATTATATATATTAATTTTAAAAATTCAAAATCCTAATTTTACACGGAAAAAAAAGGGTTAGAATTTAAAATGTTTAAAATTAATATATATAATAAGAGTATTTTAGTTATTTTTTATAATAAAGATATTGTAGTCATTTGTTATAAAAAATAATATTAATTTAGATCGATTTAAAATTTAATTCATCATTTTTCGGTCAAATTAATTTCTCCCACCTAATTTTGACAAAAATAATATAATTTAATCGATTATATATGTTAAATTTTAATTATTAAAAAAAATCTTTAAAAAAGAAGAAGTTTTAGACGTTTTCGTAGTCTTGTGTATTTATTATAAAAATTGAATTATTGTGTTATATGTTATATCTGACTAAGGTGAAAATTTAGGTAAAGTCGACTTCACGTAAAAATTTATAGATGAGAGTCGTTAGATAAAAATTTAGTCAAATCGGTTAAATCGTCGACTTTACGTAAAATTAATAGATGAGAGTCGTTAGATAAAAATTTAGTCAAATAAATCAAATCATCTAATGGTTCTAAAATACGAACTTCATGTGAAGTCGCGACTGAGTTTCTACCTCTAAATAAACCTAACTTTGTAACTGGATAAATTTCTCGTAATTTTGAATTGACGCCGTTAGAATGCTTTTTGTAAGTAGAAAGAGTGTTACGTATGTGCAAAACGTGTACAATGGAGGAAGGAAGAAAGGCAATGCAATGAGAAGGTTACTATATTAAGATGATCCAAACCTATTTCCAGTAAATGAGGTGTATAATGAGAACGGAGTCTCAGTAAGCTGAGCAAAAGCCCACCCTCTAGTCCTAAATTCCAGGCTTTTCCCAGATTCATCTCATTTTTTTCTCGGTAAAACCGCCATCGTTTTCCTCGAATTTTCAACTGTCCTCTTTTAAAAAGAAGCACAAACTTGTCAACAATCAGCATCAACAACGAATTTAACTTGCACAGTTGCACATTGTGAACTGAATCCTTCTTGATAAGTGATAGCTTAGGTAAGTAGTGATCTAATAGCCCTACAAAGATACGCAGCTTAAAGTAAAGGGTTTTAGCTGTTGAATTTGAATAATATTGATTATTGTGTTTCTAAAATAATGAACACAATAAGCCAAGCTGGAAACTTAAAGCGGAGACGTGAGGAGGGAGGCATCTGGTATGAATAAACAAATTCTAATGTCTTATCTTCTATATTGTGTGTTTAATTAAGTTGTGGTTTCTTTCTCTTGTGTCTTGTGTTAATTAATTACTTAGTATCAGGACTGGACAATATGTGAAGCTCAACATAGAAACGGAAATCGTGCCGGCTGTCACAAACTTGACTCGGAAAGTGGTAACAACATACATAACACTCTCTTTTATTTTCTTTGAAAAATTCGGAAAGTCTCTCTGTATCGTATTATTTCAATTAGGTAAACGAGGAGTTGGAGAGGATACTGTCCGAGCCGGAGCACAACGCATCCCTACTTTCAGGGTTTGTTTTAATTTCTTCCTCTTAATTAATTTAATTCTTAATAATAGCTTAGCCCTAGACAGCCACATTTAATTTGTTTTTATATATGGATGAAGAAATTGATGTGATTTAATTTGTTGCTAGGGCGGCGGAGAAACCCTACAAGTTGGTTTTCAAGGCTGATTTGGGTGATACAATTTATAAAGACTCCAAAATCAAAGCGAAAGAAAATGATGTTGAGGTTGCTCTATACGATACTGTGAGCAATTCAGTAGTAAGACATGGCCCACTGTCTTCCATTAAGGTCGAGATTTGTGCCCTCAACGGCGATTTCGGCTCCAATAATGGAAGGTGGAGCACAAGCGAATTCAAGCACAACATCGTTCACCAAAGAGAAGATAAAGCCAAGTTACTAAAAGGAGAAACCGTTATGACACTAAAGGAAGGAGTTGGTCACATCAACTTCATTACCTTCACCGGTAACTCAAAGCGTACAAGAAGCAGCCGTTACAGATTAGGAGCCATTGTTCACTTACCTTGCCATCAACAACACGTCGGAGAAGCTGTAAGCAATCCTTTCAGGGTCAAGGAAAGCAGAGGTCACTACTCAACTAATTATTTAATTAATTACACATAATCTTAATCTCATCATCAATTAATCATCAGGGAATACGAAGCATTACCCTCCGTCACTTAAGGACGAAATATGGCGATTGGTCAACATATCAAAAGATGGTCACGTCCATGACCGCCTCTTTCGTCACCTTAAAATCCAAACTGTTGACGATCTCTTGCGTTTTGACAACCCCACCGATCGTCCTTTGTTACAAAAGGTATGTTGTTTGTTCATGTTTTATTTTTTTACTATTTCAAACTTAATTATTAATAGGTGCAAAATTTAAATTTTTGATGCATTTATTGTATATTTAATAAATAAATTATTTAAATTTTTTTTATTATTAACAATCTTAACTTGTGTTCTTTATGCCCTTAGGACAAAGTTAGCTAAACCCTTTATTAATATACAGTGCGCGTGTGATTTGAGTATTTAGCATATATGATATATTTTCACTTGAATCTTCTGTTTTTGGTCACAGACATTTGGCCGAAGTTCAAGAAAGCTAAGGGAAACACTTAAGCATGCTAAGACTAGTTGTAATCCTCCGCCGCCGGCAGTGACATTTGAAGGACAAAACTGTCATTCGCAGAATATTATCATCAACTCCGATGATGATAAGGTACACCTACCTCTGATCCGTATAGGTAGTATCATATTTTTTTTAACTTGAATCTTTGTAATAATTAATTAGTGGTTGATGGACAACTTGAATATACTAATCCTGTTATATCTCTGGTAATAAGAGTTGTATAAATAATTATTGCAGGACTTTATAAACTGGTTTAGGCGATGCCTGTTAATTATCATGACAATAAAATAACCAGGATGAATTATTATTTCATTTAGAGTTAATAAGAAATTGTAATAGTTAGAGTTGTAAAATTTACTCTTGCCTATACATGGTAAGAAAAAGTGATTATTTTACCAAAGTTTTTAAAGAGCTCTATATTTTGAGATTCTAATCGACCTATCTGACAAGGATCATCATTGGTAATAATCCTAGATTAACGTTTGATTTTCTCTTGTATTTTTACTTTGATTTAAAAAACAAAAAATCCATGAATATATACATACATTATTATTTATCGATGGATATATCTTCTGATGATATTATAGTATGCTTGGTTGACAATATATACAGCAGCATGTTGAGGAGACACAAGCATTTGCACACACCTTTGCAGGCCCAATGGCAAGTCTACAACATCAAGGTATGAATTATGCAAGTATGTATATGTATTAAACGGATAAAATAAATTACTGTTTTGGTATTATCTAACTATTTGGATTAAGTTTTAGTATTGTTCTTAGTTTTTGAAACCTTCTATTTTAAAAGGATAATAATAAAATAATTTTTTAACAGAAAAATTAATTTTAATAAAAAAAATTAAACTAAAAAAAATATTTAAAATAAAAATAAGATATTTTAATTATTAAAATAAAAAATTAGAACTTAACCCACAGGACTAACGCATTACTTTATTATATCTATATTAAACAGTTTTGTACTTGTTGATAGAACTTAGATCTTAATCATTTTGTAGTACTGCCTACCTTTTCTTTATCTAGTTGTGCAGTAATCTTGTATGTGATCCAAATCATCCAATAATAAATTATGAGATATGGCGCACATCAAATATTTAGTACATCTCATAATCAACTACTCGCGAATGAGTTAGTATAGTTATATAGAACAGTAATTAAATGTTGGTTCAAATAATAATTAAGAGAGTTTAATTTCCTTTGTCCTACTATACTCGGATAACGTAGTGACATGGTCCCTCCCAAATAATAATCATGTTTATATACGGGATAAATTATCAAAAATACATTTAAATAATTTTGTTGTTGATAAAAATACATTTAAATTTTATTATTGACAAAAATATCTTAAAATAATTTTAAAATATGATAAAAATATCTAACATTAAATATATATTTTTCAAAAAATATTTTAGAAATTGAATTTTAATGTAATTTTTTACAAGCATGATTAAAAAAAGGAGATATTTTTATTCTTAAAATTTAGTAATTTTTGCTAATTATATATATATATATTTTATTTTTTAAAAAGTATTATTGGTTATTGACAAAAAAAATTTTAAGAGAAAAATATATACTTAGCGAAAAATTACCAAATTTTAAGGATAAAAATATTTTATTTTTCTAATCATGGTGGTAAAAAACCGCATCAAAATTCAATCTCTAAAATATTTTTGATAATACATATTTAATATTTGACATTTTTGACACGTTTTTAAATTATTTAAAAATATTTTTGTTGATAACAAAATTCTAATGTATTTTTGTCAAAATTATTCGAGTATGTTGTTGGAAGTTTACCATTTTATATATATGTAGTATTTAAGCTATGCTTTAATTTTAGCTTCCTTGAATTTGTTTATCCATCTGCTTTAACATATCATGCAGATCAACTAGGAACAGGGCAAGATTTTGGCCAACCTTCTACCTCAACACCACAAGTTGCTGGAGCAGATATCAATGGCCAATTTGATTTTGAAACAGAACTGCTTGAGCTACTATATACCCCCTGAAACGCGCATAGAAGGGAACAATTATTGGGATTATTGTTTCTGATGAGTTCATATGACTTTTTAATATGGTAATTTTATCTTATAATATGTGTGGGAATAATTGTTGTTATGAATGAATTGAAATGCATGGGGGCGAAGATGTATAGCACTTATTAGGCTCTTTCTATAATTTATGGAAAAGTATAGTAACTAACAACTTTTTTAAATAATGTATGAACAGAATTAATAAGATTAGAAGAATAAATTTAATTAATAATATTAAATTAAGATGTATTATATTTTTATTTGATTAATAATTATTTATATTGTTTAAGATAGTCATTGTTTATCTAGCATTCTCCATAATTTATATATAGCTATTTGAACTTTGAAAGACAAACACATACGTCAGTCGGTCAGTGTTTGGCAATGGGCCGGGTAACTTTATTCAATTATAATTTAGGTATTTATTTGTATTTGTTAATTTTTTTAATCAATATATAAAAATAATTATTATCATTTAATATTGAGTTTAGTTAAAATTTATCTTTAAAATATGTGTTAATATTTTATGAAAAGATATAATTTTATATTTTTAATTTATTTTTTATTTATTTAAAAAAAATATTAATAATAATTTTAATACGTTTTAAAATATATATTAACTAAGTTATTTTATATTTTTTTTGTCTAAATTATTTAATATTTAATAAAACAATTATTCACTTTATATATATTTTTATATAAAATTAATAATTAAAATTATTAACATATTTAACAAAATTATTTTACCTCATCTATATCTTTAAAAGACTTTTGTCTTTGTGGAGACTAATTCAATGGAACAGACAACAGTGGTGGTATATACAATTATTTTTTCCGAAACGACCAAAGATAGGCTTTCGGGCAAAGTAAATAATGGAATGTATGATTAGAAGAATTAATTAATGGCAATGGAGAAGATAGCCATAACAAAATTGAATTCGGAACGGTGCCATGACACTACAACATATAGTACAGACAACACTTAAAAAATGTTGTCTATAATAATCAAAAATAATTTTTAAAATTTATTGCAAAGAATAAGATTATTGTAACTCTTTATTAACTAATGTATCATAAATATTCTCTTTGATCAATTAAAAAACATGTAAAATCAAGCAACACTTATGGTCTTCATATATTACCCTTTACGAAGGATGCTTTTAATTTTTTAATAGACTTCCCATTATAATCGTTGCCTAAAATAATTCAATATTTTCTTTTAAAATTTTATGCTTCCCTCTATATTTTAAGCAGCACAGCATGCATTCATCACCTGATTCACTTCTGTTACTAAATTTTGATACTCTTCCTTCTTCTTTTTTATTGTCCTTATTGTTGTTTTCTCTTTTTGCTGCTGCTGTTGTTACTGTGGTTTAAGGAGCGAAATTCGATCTCATATGCTTTGTTCATATTGTGGCTCGCTTCGATTTACCTCATTTGTTACCGAATTCAGTGATTTTTTCATCGCCGTTAGAGATCGAGCCTTCGAGTTTCTCCCAGACGAATGCTTGGACGGCGTTCAGAATCAAAATCATGAATAACCTAAATCCCTAACCCCAACCCTAACACAATTTCTCCAATTTCACAACACTGATGTGCGCATTCTGCGTTTCTCTCTGCTCTGTCGAGTTCTGCTCTACTCCGCCGTGTTCTTCTGCTCCGCTGTGTTCTTCTCCTCGCATCGAGTTCTACTTTGCTCCACCATGTTCTTCTGCTCGTGCCGAGGTTTGCTCTGCTCCGCTATATTCTTTTGCTCGCACCTTGTTCTTCGTTCTCTCGTGCTGAGTTTTGCTCCACTCCTCCGTATTTTAAATTGGGAGAAGTAGCTACTTATGAAAAAATAGTGAGAAATGTGACCTTGTTTTTCTTTTCCTTAATGTTTCAGAAATTTCATGTAACTCAATTAGATTACAGTAAGGCCATCTGCAGATAAATGTGAAGTATGTTCCTTTCGTCTTTAAATATGTCGTTTAATTTTAAGTTTAAGAAATTGAAGAATAAACTCTCAGTTGCTGCTATTTTACAGGCAGAGTTGTTAAGCAAGAAATATGAGGAGAAATACAAACATTGTAACGGAAATAACATCCAAATTGATTGTTGAAGAAGCTAAATTTCGTGATATACATGTAATTAGAAATTTGCATTATTATTTGGCAAATAGTAAAAGGAATTTAGGGAAGAATGAATTGTTATTAGCCTTGCTTAATGGATGTAAAGGTAATTAAAAAGGTAAGAAGAATGAGATTTTGCAGCGGGAAAGGAGAGAAGAAAAGGATTTTTCTATGGTCTGAGGTTCTTATTGTGAGGATTTTGCTCCTACTTAATGGGTCTACTTAAAGAGCTTTTGTTGTTAGTAATTGACTGTGTAGGATTGGCTTGGTTTTTTCTAGTTTTGAAATTTTGCTGAAAGTAAGCTTTCTTCAACTGATTTTTGTCCTCTACCCCCGGAAAGTATGTTATGTATACATTCTTGTTTGCATATTCTTCCTTGTTCATCTCCTTTTCTATTTTTCACTGTTTTGGAGCTAGTTATTGTTGCGTACCAGTGTTAAGGGGGTGAAAATGCTAGTCTCTTTTAAATCTTAATGGACTTTGGTTGCTGAGAATTAAATAAAAAGAAAAGAAAAGTCTGATGAATTTGACATAATTTCTGCATCATTCAAGTGCTTGTATTTTAGATATTAGATATTACAAGATAACTTTAACTAGAGTTTAAGAAAGCTTGTTTGTTTTCATTGTCCATCCTAGTAGATTCAACTCCCTCTAAAGAAACAGATCATGCTCAACAGCTCAAGTATGCTTCACACTTCAAAGGGATAACATCAATGCATCAACGATAGGGTATAACTCTCTCACTAGTACTATATACTCATCTATATCAGGTACATGAATAACAATATACTTTTTTGTTGTGTATTATTTGCAGATTTAGCATATGGGACAAGTCAAGTATATGAATATAAAATATGCAAGTAAATTGATATTTTTTGGATAAATATTAATTACTATTTTGTTATGACAATTATTGTTAGACAAAAATTTTATTATTTTGTTAAAAATTATTGATAAACATGTATTTAAAATATTAATTAAATTTTTTAATATTTATTTTAATTAGAATTTTATTATTAATTATTTTGTCTCTTTTATAAATTTTTTTATTGTGCACAAATTTATTTATTAAATAAAATAATTACACATGCATGAACAAAAAATTTTATTGTAAATTTTATTTTTGTGTATTTTTATTACAAAGTAACTTTTATTTTTACCAAAAAGGCAACCCTTCTATTAGTTGTATATTTTGAATATTAGACAACACTTGTATGGTTGCATATCCAAAAGAAAAAACAACACTTGTATAGGTTGCTGTTACGTTGGGTAACCGGAGATTAATGGGCTGGACTCAGTAGGTTGGCCCAATCGTCTGAGGAGGGAAGCCTTCGAGCGGGTTCGCGCCTCTGTGACCTCCGTCCGACTTGTGAGTGTGAGAGAATAGGGGGTGGTACCTGCAAAGACACTCCGATCCCTAAGTCAGCAAGGGTGTGGACAGGTCTAAAGAGTATTGGGACTTAGAGATACCTGAGGGGTGTCTGTGTATTTATAGTGGTGAACCAATAACCACCGTTTGAGTAGTTTCACCTTTTAAGGTAGATAACCGTCTCTTTATCTTAGGGAGGTTGCGATATGGCTCCTGGAAGTGGATTGAGAGATTTTAGGGGCAGTTATTATCTGCTAGCTAATCTCTGCTTCCGACTTCGTTAAGGCAAGTCGTGGGGAGCACCGACTTCTTAGAAGAAGGTCGGTATATTGTGAGGCTCAACCTTGTGGGTTGGGCCTGTCGTTTGGACCTGGGCCTTAGCGTTGGGCCAGGGTATGAACAGTGCCCTACTCGAGCCCAATTCCTTTTAAGAGTTGGGGTCGAGTATTATAACTCGGGACCGTAGCCGACCTGATAGGGAACTGACGTGATTTTTCAGAACTGACGTGTTTTTGAAAGCTTTCAACAGTCTCTTAGAGGTTTGAGTATTCAAACGTGGGGCGGTTACTTTGGTAACGATGCAACTTCTTAAATGGTTGCGTCGTTTTACCTTTATGCCCCTAACGTGCTTATAAATACTTTTCCCTCTCTTTCCTTGTTTCGTTTCTGAAAACTTTCTCACTTACACACTCTGTTCCGAAAAGAAAGCTTCATTTTTCTTCGATCAACTGCTGTAGCACCTCCGACTCTTCGAAAGTTAAGGTCAGTTTTTTTTCTCTTTTTGTTTCTTCTTCTTCTCTTTTATGACTATTTTTATTTGCATGTTTTTTATTTGAGAGGAATGTTGGTCGTAGACTTTAGTGATTCTGTTTTGTCAAGGATCTAACCCCAGGCCCCTTAGAGACCCTGTTTTTTATCCTTTTTTCTTTTTCCCTTTGTAGGTTTCGGGATCCTTTTCTTTTTTTAGAAAAAAGATGTCTTCTATAGAATCCCTCGCTCGATGGGTAGATGTTACTGTTCTTGGGGAAGAACCCCTTGTGGATACCGACTATGTTACCAATCTTCGTACGCACCATAGGATTTTTGCTTCTGATGGGGATGAGTCGAGATGTGAACTGATAGCCCCGGGTTCGGAAGACCGGGTTTGTTTTGGAAGAGCTTCTGCCGAAGACCCTCATTTTATTTTTATGTATGAGAGTTTTTTCACCCGTTTGGGCGTTCTTCTTCCTTTTTCTGATTTTGAGATAGCCGTTTTATCTCATTGCCGGATAGCCCCTACCCAGCTTCACCCCAACTCTTGGGGTTTTTTGAAAATTTATCAATTTATCAGCCATGCCCTGGATTTTCTGACTTCTTTGAGGATTTTCTTTTTTCTTTTTCACATGACCAAGCCCTTCAGTGGGCAAAATAACAAACAACAATGGGTTTCTTTCCGGGCCATACAAGGCTGAAGAGTTTTTACCCTTTTTGATGAATCCTTTCATGACTTTAAAAACTTCTTTTTCAAAGTGCAAGCTGTAGAGGGTCATCACCCCTTTTTCCTGGATCAAAATTCTTCTCCTCACTTTCCTCTGTATTGGTTAGAGGTCTCTCCTTGTGAGAAATATAGTTTGGATGATTTGGATGAGGTGGAGGCGGCCATCGTTAGGTTCCTCCTAGAAGTTTAGGGGAGAGCCCCTTATCTAGATACCAAGAAGTTCCTCCAGGGGTCTTCGACCTTTGTGCAGGCCCAATTAGGTAGTGTCATGTTTGTTCGTTGGGTTTTCCGACTTTCCGAGTTGTTTTCACCGATTTGTTTATTGACTTTTTTACCTAATGGTTTTTGCAGAGATGGCAAAGAAGAATTCGAGGGAGTCCTACCAAAGGGTTCAGAAGGCCAAAGCGAGGATCCCGCGCCAGATTCGGTGGTGCCAGGACAGCTGGTCCCTCTCTTCCTTCCCCTCCCCCTTCTTCTCACAACTTGGGGGACCCCTACTCGACCTATTGTTATTTCTTCCTCAGCATCTTCTCTGCCGCCCCCTTCTTTCCGACCTTCTCCTGAGCCAGAAAAGAAGAAGCGTAAGACTTTAGAGTCTGGCTCTCCTTTTGAAGGTGAGGCCAAAGTGGATGTACCTCAATTTATCCGGGAGCATATCTATCCTTATACTCGTATAAGTATGGATTATGCTTCTCTTCAAAACCACCTTACTATTCTGGCTCAGGAGAGTATTAGGGTGGTGGGGGTGTGCACCAAATTTCTTGATATTTTTGAGAAGACTCCCCTCAGCTCTTTGGGTTCATCCCTAAGGGTTGAAGAGTTAGAGGGGAGGATTCTTTTGTATCAGGAGGCTGAGAAGAGCCTGAAGGAGGAGGTCGCCAAGCTGAGAGAGGAAAGGGATAATCTCCGGAAGGAGGGAGAGAAGTTGATGGGCCGGTGCTCTATGGCGGAGGGTCTACGGGAGAAGGCGGAGCAAAGCTACTCGAGCTTGTTCCAGGACCTTGTGGAGGTCAAAAAAGATATGGTAAGATCTCAGGATGCTTATGCGGAATTGGAGGACTCCATTGTCGAGGGATCCGAGGAGGCGTGGAGGGTTTTTAAAGAGCAAGTCGGGGTTATTGCTCCCGACCTGGATCTTTTCCCTTTGGATCCTAATAAGGTTGTAATTGATGGGGCCATTGTATCTCCTCCCCGACCTGTGTCTGAATCCGAGTTGAAGACTCGGGGCCAGAGAATCATAGAGTTCCCTCCCCAACCAAATGATGCTCCGAGTTCTTCCAAGGCTCCTGAGACTTCCCTTCCATCTCCTATAGATGTTTCTCTCCCTGACTCTGGTGATGCTCCGACTACTCTTCCGGGTTCCGGTGGTGACGCCCTTTCAATTTGAAAAAAATATATTTGGCTATATGGGGCCTGGCTTGTGGGTCCCCCTTTTTAAACTATTTATTTTCATGTTGTGGTGGTATGTTGCTGACACTTTCTTGGCCTTTTATGGCCGTAAACAAAATATTTAAAAATACGCTTTTTTTGGACAAGGGTTTAAGTTATTTTTGTTTGTTTGTGTGCATGCTTTTTCTGCTTTAGGTTTCGAAAAACCCTTTTTTGATCTTTTGTTTTGAAAAACCTTTTCTTGGCTGGTTGTCCCTTCTTCTAAGTTTTTCTCGAATTTTCCTTGAAGGCTTGGGACAGTCTTTAGTGCTTTCTATAGGTTTTCTGATCTCTTTTCGGTATTCTTTATGCTCAATTTTTTGATATATTGAGTTTTTATAACTTAGGTTATTTTCGCGATGCGTTTCTTTGTTCCTCGGAATTTCCGACTTGTTAGTTAGTTAATTTCCGAGTTTATTCACGATCGACTTTTATAACCTCTTTACACCGACTTGTACCTCGTCGTTTTATCCTAACGACCATCTAGGTCGGTTCACGAGATTTTCACGTTTTGTCAAGTTTAAGTCGGCGCGTTTCGTAGAAAGAAAGAAAAGCGAGAAGAAATTTATAAGAGATATTTGTAAAAGATCTTTATTTATTTGCAAAGGTACTTTATCGCTACTAAGGGTTTTGGGCAATCTATGACCCTTTAGTCTCTACTGTGATGCCTCGTTAAAAATTATTCTTCAGAAAAAACCCTTTTATTTTGGGAAAAAATCATGAAGTTGGAAAAAGAGTACATCAGGGAGTAGAGTTCGCTTTTAAATGTAGTACATTTTCATATTACAAGCATGCCACGACCTAGGTAGCTCGGTGCCGTTTAAGTCGGTCACCTTATAATAACCTTTTTCTAAGACCTCACTAATCTTGTATGGTCCCTTCCAATTAGCAGCGAGTTTTCCTTCTCCAGACTTGTTGACTCCTATGTCGTTTCTGATTAAAACCAAGTCGTCTGGGGCGAAGCTCCTTCGAATGACTTTTTGGTTGTATCTGTTCGTCATCCTTTGTTTCAATGCTGCTTCTCTAATATGGGCTCATTCTCAGACTTCAGGGAGTAGCTCAAGTTCTTCTTTGTGTCCCTTTATGTTTTCAACCTCGTCATAGAAATTCACTATTGGGCTTTGCTTGTTGATTTCAACTGGTATCATGGCTTCTATGCCATAAGCAAGTCAGAAGGGTGTTTCTCATGTGGCAGACTGAGGTGTGGTCCGATAAGCCCAAAGTACTTGTGGGGGTTCCTCGGCCCAGGCTCCCTTTGCGTCCTGTAACCTTTTCTTCAACCCTGCCAGTATGACCTTGTTTGCTGCCTCGGCTTGTCCATTTGCTTGTGGATGTTCCACCGATGTAAACTGATATTTGATTTTCATGCTGGCTACCAGGTTTTTAAAGGTTGAGTCGGTGAACTGAGTGCCATTATCGGTGGTGATGGAGTGGGGTACCCCATACCTGGTGATAATGTTCTTGTAGAGAAACTTTCGACTTCTCTGAGCGGTGATGGTGGCCAATGGTTCTGCTTCTATCCACTTTGTGAAGTAATCCACTCCCACTATTAGATATTTTACTTGCCCCGGCGCTTGTGGGAATGGTCCTAGCAAGTCCAATCCCCACTTTGCGAAAGGCCATGGGGAAGTGATACTAATGAGTTCCTCGGGAGGGGCTACATAGAAGTTTGCATGCATTTGGCATGGCTGGCACTTTTTCACAAATTTCGTGGAATCTTTTTGTAAGGTTGGCCAGTAGAATCCAGCTCGGATTACCTTTCTAGCTAACGACCTTGCTCCAAGATGGTTCCCGCAAATTCCATTGTGCACCTCCTCTAGCACCTCAGTTGTCTTTGAGGTCGGGACGCACTTTAGTAGTGGTGTTGATATCCCCCTTTTATAGAGGATATTTTTCACCAGTGTGTAGTTTTGTGCTTCCCTCTGGATTTTCTTGGCCTCTTTTTCTTCTTTGGGGAGGATGTCGAATTTCAGGTATTCGATTAAGGGCTTCATCCACCCGAGGTCTAACCCGGTGACTTCAAAGGTGTTTTGAACAGCCTCCGTTTTGGCCACAGAGGGTCTAGGGAGAGTTTCTTGGATCAGGCTTCTATTGTTCCCTTCTGGTTTGGTACTTGCTAGCTTGGAGAGGGCATCTGCCCTGCTGTTGAGGTCTCGAGTTATACGCTTTACCTCGATCTCCTCAAAGCGCCTAAGGTGCTCCAAGGTTTTGTCCAAGTACTTTTTCATGTTGGGATCTTTGACCTGATACTCTCCGTTTATTTGGAAAGTCACCACCTGAGAGTCGTTGAATATCATTACTTTGGTTGCACCGACTTCTTCTGCCAGCTTTAACCCTGCAATCAAGGCTTCATATTCTGCCTGATTGTTAGAAGCTGGGAACTCGAATTTGAGGGAAACTTCAATTTATATTTCTCCTTCGCTGACCAATATTATGCCTGCCCCGCTTCTAACTTTATTGGAGGACCCATCTACATATAACTCCCATGTAGTGGATTTCTCCTCTTGATCTCCCACGTATTCCGCTAGGAAGTCGGTGAGGCATTGAGCTTTTATTGCCGTTTGGGCTTCGTATTTCAAGTCGAACTCGGAGAGTTCTATTTCCCATTGAACCATTCTACCCGCAATGTCCGTCTTCTAGAGGACATGCTTCATGGGCTGGTTTGTTCAGACTTTTATTGTGTGCGCTTAGAAATATGGCCGTAATCGGCGTGAGGCTACTACTAAGGAGTATGCAAACTTTTCAAGTTTTTGATACTTTAGTTCTGGGCCTTGTAGAACTTTGCTGGTGAAGTATACAGGATGCTGCCCGACCTCATCTTCCCGTATTAGAGCTGATGCTATAGCTCTATCTACTACTGATAGGTATAGGACAAGCTCTTCCTCGACCATGGGTCGGGTCAGGATTGGGGGCTAGCTCAAGAACTTTTTGAACTCCTGGAAAGCTTCTTCGCATTCTGGAGTCCATTCGAACTGGCATCCTTTTCTTAGTAGGGAGAATAGTGGAAGGGATTTTAATGTTGATCCCGCCAGGAATATGGAAAGGGCGGCAAGCCTTCCATTTAATTGTTGGACCTCCTTTAGACAAGTCGGACTTTTCATTTCCAGGATAGCTTTGAACTTATCGGGTTTTGCTTCGATTCCCCTTTGTGTTAGCATGAACCCTAGAAACTTTCCTGCCTCTACCGCGAAGGTACATTTCGTGGGATTTAGTCTCATCTCATGTAACCTTACGGTGCTGAAAACTTGCGAGAGATCTGTCAAGAGGTCGGTTTCCTCCTTAGTTTTCACCAGCATGTCATCTAGTAGACCTCCATTAAGTTCCCAAGGTGGGGAGCGAACACTTTATTCATCAACATTTGATATGTGACCCCAATATTTTTTAATCCAAATGGCATCACCACGTAGCAATAGTTTGCTCTAGGTGTGATGAATGAAATGTTTTCCTCATCCGGCTTGTACATCGGGATTTGGTTGTATCCCGAGTAAGCATCCATAAACGACAAGTACTGATACCCTGAGCTTGCATCTACTAGGGTGTCAATACTGGGAAGTGGATATGGGTCTTTGGGGCACGCTTTGTTCAGGTCAGTGTAGTCGACGCACATCCTCCACTTGCCGTTTTGCTTTTTGACTAGCACTACATTTGCTAGCCATGCCGGGTACTTGACCTCTCGGATGAAGTTGGCCTCCAGGAGGGTTTGCACTTGCTCCTCCACCACCTAAGCTCGTTCTGCTCCAAGCTTGCACCTGCGCTACTGTACGGATCGTGATTCGGGGTGTACTGAAAGCTTGTGGGACATGAGCTGAGGGTCTATCCCTGGCATGTCGGAAGCTTTTCAAGCAAAGAGGTCGGAATTATCTCGCAGGAGCTTTATCAGCCTTTGTTTCAAATCTCCGTCTAGGCTGGCCCCTATGTTGGTATTTTTTCCTTCATTTTTTCTGATTTGAACCTCTTTGGTTCTTCCATCCGGCTGCGGCCGCAGCTTTTCCTTAGCTTTTATTCCCCCGAGCTCTATGGTGTGAACTTCCTTGATCTTTCCTCGAAGGTTTAAGCTTTCATTGTAGCATTTTCTTGCCAACTTCTGGTCTCCTTGTACCGTCGCTATTCCCTAGGTGTTGGGAATTTCAAGCAAAGGTGAGGGGTTGACACCACCGCTCCGAGCCGATTTAGGGTAGTCCTGCCAATCAAGGCGTTATACGCCGATCCGACATCGATGACGATAAAGTCGATGCTCATAGTTTTGGAATTTCCCCCTTTCCGAAGTTCGTGTGGAGGGAGATGTATCCCAGTGGCTTAATTGGCATGTCTCCTAGGCCATACAGGGTGTCCGGATAAGCTTTTAGCTCCCTTTCATCCAATCCTAATTTGTCGAATGCGGGCTTAAAGAGGATGTCCGCCGAACTCCCTTGGTCCACCAAGGTTCTATGGAGGTTGGCATTCGCCAAGATCATGGTTATCACCACCGGATCGTCATGCCCGGGCATGATCCCCTGCCCGTCCTCTTTGGTGAACGAGATGGTTGGGAGGTCGGGAGACTTGTTTCCGACTTGATGAACTCGCTTTAGGTGTCTTTTGCGAGATGACTTAGTGAGCCCCCCTCCCGCGAATCCTCCGGAGATCGTATGTATGTGTCTCTCGGGGGTTTGTGGTGGTGGGTCTCTTCTGTCCTCATCATCTCTCTTTCTTTTTTCATGATTGTCCGACCTTTCCATGAGATATCTATCAAGTCAGCCTTCACTGGCCAACCTTTCTATCACATTTTTAAGGTTGTAGCAATCATTTGTTGAGTGGCCATACATCTTATGGTACTCACAGTAGTCGCCGCGGCTTCCTCCCTTTTTGTTTTTGATGGGTCTAGGGGACGGCAATCTTTCGGTATTACAGATTTCTCTGTATACGTCTACTAGGGAGACTTTTAGAGGAGTATAGGAGTGATACCTTCTCGGCTTGTCGGGACCGACCTTCTCTTTTTTCTTGGGCTCCCTTTCTTTCTCTTTTGCTGAGTGAGGGGACCCCTGTCGCCAACTTGGCTCCTGTAATCTGGCATTTTCCTCCATGTTGATGTACTTTTCTGCTCTCTCTTGTACATCACTCAAAGAGGTGGGGTGCCTTTTTGATATGGACTGAGAGAAGGGACCCTCTCTAAGTCTATTTACTAGCCCCATGATAACTGCCTCGGTGGGCAGGTCTTGAATCTCCAAGCATGCTTTGTTGAACCTTTTCATGCTCTCGTAGAGGTTCTCCGACTTCCTGTTTGACTCCCAGGAGACTCGGTGCGTGCTTTACTTTATCCTTCTGGATGGAGAATATCATCAAAAACTTTCTCGAGAAGTCCTCAAAGCTGGTAACCGACCTTGGGGGGAGGCTATCGAACCATTTCATCGCTGCTTTTGATAGGGTGGTTGGGAAAGCTTTGCAGTGAGTCGCATCAGAAGCATCAGCCAGATACATCCGACTTTTGAAATTACTTAAATGATGTTTTGGACCTGTGGTTCCGTCATAGAGGTTTATATCAGGGCTTTTAAAGTTCCTTGGAACTTTTCCCCTCATTATATCCTCACTGAATGGGTTTTCTCTCTCCAGGGGCGACTCTTCTCTGTCGCCACGAGAGTTCTGACTTCTAAGAGAAGATTCGAGCTTCAAGAGTTTTTCTTCCAACTCTTTTCGTCGCTCTATCTCTTCTCTGAGATTTTGCTCTGCCTCTTGTTATCGTTCTAATTCTTGTTCCAGTTGTTCCAAACAACCTTGGTGGCCGTGGACCAGCCCCATCAGCTCGGTTGCATGGGCGGCCCTTCCTTTCCGGACTCTCGTCCTTCCGAGGAATTTACCTTTGGGTTTTTAAGCCCAGAAGTGCCTTCTCTGTGCTGGTCGTTGGTTCCTTGGTGAAGGGTTAGGTCCGCGTCATTGTTTCCGGTACCTGGATTTTCTTATTCGGAATCAGACGCTGTATGACCATCTTCTGGTGAGTTATCCGCCATTACTGGTTGATCTCTCAGGTCCCCGGTAATGGCGCCAATGTTACGTTGGATAACCGGAGATCAATGGGTTGGACTCAGTAGGTTGGCCCAATCGTCTGAGGAGGGAAGCCTTCGACTGGGTTCGTGCCTCTGTGGCCTTCGTCCGACTTGTGAGTGTGATAGAATGGAGGGTGGTACCTGCAAAGACACTTTGATGCCTAAGTCAGCAAGGGTGTGGACAGGTCTAAAGAGTATTTGGACTTAGAGATACCTGTGGGGTGTTAGTGTATTTATAGTGGTGAACCAATAATCACCGTTGGAGTAGTTCCACCTTTTAAGGTGGATAACCGTCCCTTTATCTTAAGGAGGTTACGATATGGCTCCTGGAAGTGGATTGAGAGATTTTAGGGGCAGTTATTATCTGTCAGCTAATCTCTGCTTCTGACTTCGTTAGGGCAAGTCATGGGGAGCACCGACTTCTTAGAGGAAGGTCGGTATATTGTGAGGCTCAACCTTGTGGGTTGGGCCTATCGTTTGGACCTGAGCCTTATGGTTGGGCCAGGGTATGAACAGTTGCATATCCAAAAGAAAAGGCAATGCTTTAAAAGGTTGCATATTCATAACTAATAGCCAACACTTCAAAGTATTGCGAATTCAAACTTATAAACAACACGTAAAAGGGTTGCATTTTATTACAAATAGACAACATTTTGTAGTAGTGGCCAAAATATAAGAGAAAAGACAACACTGAAAAAGTGTAGTCTCAAACACACCTTTGAAGTGTTGTTGTTTTTCAACCAAAGGCAACACTTACCAAGTGTTGCAAGTGTTGCTCTCAAAAGTAACGCTTTTGAAATAAAAAAGTGTTGCCTTGATCTAAGGCAATGGCTGCATATGCAACACCGTTTAAAAACGTTGCTTTAGGTCCAAAAGTGTTGCCATAAATCAAAAGCAACTTTTTGTCAGTTTTTAGACAATATTTTTTAAAAGTTGTCTCAACCTGAAAATGTTGTAGTGTGAAGTAATAAGGATATTTATTATTATGCAATGAATGCATGCATCTTAATTATGTACAAGAGGAGAAAAGACAAAAGAGACTTCCTCTCGTGTAAAATATTTAAATGGTATTTTTATTAATCAAATATATATTTCTTTTTTTTTTGTAAAATTAAAATAAAACATACTTTAGTGTATTTTACTAAAATATTTATAAATAATTATATATATATATATATATATATATGAATCCCATATTTAATTAAATCAAATAATAATAATTTAAAATATATTTATTATTATTGTATTAAATTTATTTATTTTAATATTTGATCACATAATATAAAAAAATTTAACTTGATACAAAATATTTGATTTAAAGTTTTATTATATATTCATTTATTAATAATTAAATATTACGAAAATAAAATATATTATATTAATAAATATGAAATACATAAAAGATTTAAATTAATTCGTTTATAATAAATTAAAATATTTTATATTATGTAATAAAATATTAAAAATAAAAAAAAATTGTTACAATAAATTTAAATTCTGTGCAGTATCAATTTAAAAGAATTTTACACAAATAATCAATTAAAAAATATTAGGTAATATTTTTAGTAACCAAGTATAATAATCAAGAATAATGCTACACATATCTAAGTCTTTTTTTATCTAAAAATGGACTGGACCGATCAGTCAGACTGATAGTCCGACCATAAACTGATAGTTTCTACGGTTTGATTTTTCAGGTAAAATCGCAGACAAAAAATCGAATACGAACCATTAAATTAACCGGTCGATCGAACCAGGACCCGGCCAGTTCAAATGAAATGATTCCTTTCATTTAGAAAACAAATTCAGAAAGCATCCATGTGCCCCCCATGCCTATTGTCCTTTCTCCTTTCTCCTTCCTTCTCCCAAATCCCCACGAAACCAGAAAAAGCTTCTCTCTTTCAAAATAAAATGGAAGCCCTAGCCTCTAACACCGCCACAAGTCGTAAGGAGTGAGCCACAGTTGTCGTCCGTCACAGTCAGTATGGGCTTCTCTCTTCGTACTGTCAGCGTTTTCTAAATCTCCAACCGTTGTTCGCTCTCACCAATCGCCTGGTCGCTGTCATCTGTCACGCTCAACCCCAGCCTCCATCATCGCCACCATTCATCTCACCACCGCGTCCTCATCACCGGCATTCTTGCTCCCTCTCCCTCATACTCTGCTTATTGTTCATTGCTCAGTGTCATACAAAAAGTAATGGTTGTTTTCTTGCTTTTTTCTTGTTCATTTGTTGTTCAGAGACGTTCTTTTTCTACTTTGCTTGGTTATAATTTAGTTTATTCATTCAGGATCATACTTAGTTTTTTTTTTGTGCAGAATCACTTATTCGGGAGTTTGATTAAATTGAAAATAGTTATGCAGAACCATATGTGCTTGGAATAACGACTGGGTAGGAATTGCATGTCTTGTTTTAATTGGTTGTTATTTTAATTAGTATGTTGTAGTTTTAATTCTTGTTTCATTGTTGGATTGCTGTATTAACTTGTTTTGATTATTAGGTTGTTTTGTTAACATGTTTTGATTATTAGGTTGTTATGTTATTTTTGAGATTTTAATAACTTGTTAATTTGATAAATTGTTCTTGTTCTGGTTTGTTGTTCTTGATTTTGATTTTGATTTAATAACCATCACCCTGTAGCTTTTACCTTTACATCCCCTACCACGAATTCCATTGTAAAGTTCAAATAATTCATGGTCACATCCCCAGTTGCATCAGCCACTGAACATCCAATACATCTGCTCCTTTGATATTCAAAATAAAAGTCTCTAAATGAAATCCAAAGCCCAGCACGTGCAAAGGAACACGTTGGCATTTAGACACACACCTTATATATTCGTTGTTCTTGATGTACACATTTAGCTACGGCACCTGAATAATTGATAAGCCAATTTTTTTTGCTATTGATGCCTTCATAAAATTATGAGTCCTTCCTCCGTCGGCTGAAATCAGTATAGATTGCCCTTGACAGGTTCTAACAATTCGAATAGTTTCAAGATGATAAACCCTCCACCATTGCATTAAAGTTAATCTTAACAATTCCGTTTTCCTGGTAATCACACTATAAGAAAAAATTTCATTCATGTACACTTGAAAAGTGTAGCCAAAAATAAAAAAATGATGCCTTAAAAGAAGTTACGTTTTTTAGGTTTCGGAGACACTTTTGTAGGCGATACCTATATTAGTGTTGTCTATTCTCAAAGGCTATGCTTTTTTGTATTAAAGGCTACACTTCTGGTCTTTGAAAATATGGTACGCTTTTTAAGTGATGCTGTTTATGACTAAAGGCTACGCTTTTCAGCACTAATAGTTACCATAATTCTAAAGAATAGGCTACACTTTTTAGAACTATTGCATCACTTTATAAATGTAACAAATAGTATACCTATAGCTATTCTATATAAGTGTAGCTTTTTGTCCCTCATTTTTTTTTAAATTTTTGTATATATATATATATATATATATATATATATATATATATATATATATATATATATATAAACATAAATTTTTAACAATTTTTTTTATCTAAAATCTAATATTTGAGAATATAATTATATATATAATCCTGTATTTTTAATTAAATTAGTTAATCATTAAATAATAAAAATTATAATGAAACAAAGTATAATTATATAATGAATCAAAAATATTGGGATGATCATAATTTTCAGTATTTATACATCTTAAAATAAATATACTCATATAATGCACTTAGAGTTTACTACTAATAAACTGGGAAAAACCAAAATATTATATCATATAAATGTATCTTAGCTTCTAATAAAAGACATCATCATCAACCATACATCTTGATAAAATGGCATATATTAAGGGGGAGTTATGTAACAATTGAAAAGGGGGAGGAATCCAAATCTTCAAAGGGAGTACTCTAAACTCTAAACCTTTTTATTTCAATTTTTAATAATGTTTGTCATCAAGAGGGAGATTGATGAGTTTGAAAAACTCCAAATTAATTTGATGATGATCAAACATTATTAAAAATAATTTATTATAAAATTATTAATTTAAATTTCAATTCATATTTGCTAATTAATAATTTTGCTACTTGTAGATTTTATAATTGGGCATAAAGAAAAAGAAAAGCCCAAAATGGTTGGCAAATAAATTCAGCCTTGGTACAAAAATTTTAATTACAATGGCTGAAGCAATATTTTGTCTATTGGGCCAGAATTTTGGTAAGCAAGCCCAAAAATAAAATCTTAGTGCAAGACCAACTAGCTTGGTCCGAAATTGAAAAAGAGAGAAAGCAAAAATTGCATGCTTGCAACGGATATCCACATTTATCATTTGATGGATTTCAAATTTTGATTAAATACACTTAATGCAGATATTGAAAATAGGAAAGAGAAAGTGAAAATTGATTTGATAGCCTTTAATGTATTACACTTTACTAGGCATGGGTTTTGGAAACTTAATTCATTTTATTTCTTTTCTTAATTTCCTTTGAAATCTTTTCTGTATTCTCTCTCTTCTCTTTTTTCTCTGTTCAGTTGTCACTTCACAGGAAATATGGAAGAAAGAACAAGCTATCAGAAGAAAGAAGATGAAACTAGGAGCAAGCATGAAGCCATTGTGATGATGGCGTTGAAAAAAAGAAGATCCACAGTAGGGTGTGGTTGAGATCTTTGCCACTTATGGTAAGAAATTGTGAGAAAGTCTCAAGCTCTCCATACCTGAAAATGGAGAAGATCCAACTCGGTCAGAAGAAGAAGATCCCTTGAAAGTATGGCTTGTCTCTACTTTTGATCAACCACCACAGGAGGTAGCTATTGTAGCTACGTGGAGGAAAATGCAGAAGTGAGAGTAGATGGAGCTGTCATCATCAAGAACTCATCAAGGGCTAGGAATCCTTCTTGGGGAGCAAGTCAAGATGGAAGTCCCGGATTGATGAAGTTTGGTGAGAAGGGATGACACAGAGGTAATTGCCTGTTGGTTTTTGGCATTCGATTTTCTCTCTCCTCTCTTTGGTCGAACCGATTTTGGTTTGAAGAAGAAAAAGAATAGCTCGGTTCAACAGTTTCAACCTTGGAGGCTTCCCCTTCTATAAATAAGGGAGAACAGCCAGGGTTTGAAGCAAGGAGAAAAAGAGTGAAAAGCACAGAGTTCTCATAGCGACTACCTAAGCTAACAAAAGTTCTTTTCCTTCAATGTTCTTCATTTTGTATTTTTCTGTTTAGTTTTGTCTGTCTTGAGTCTCATGAAAAAAGACAAACAGTGAGGTTTGTATGAAAAAGTCATAGAGCAAAAAAAGATAGAGTATACAAAATTAAAAGAAAAATCCATATATGTCCTAGAAGTCCTTTGTACATCTGTGTTGTGTTTCATGATTCTGTGAAAATCCCCTTACAAGTTGGGTTAGCACTTAGCAGTTGAAAACTTGATAGGTGACCAAGTCAAGTTCAAGATTGGGGTTAGATTCTGGACTTGTCCCGGATAGGAAGGGTAGTTCTTAGGAAGAACTGGTGTCTGTAATCAAAGATTATTATAGTGAAATTCCATCATTAATGTGATGGAGACTGGATGTAGGCTGCATTGTACTTAGCAGCTGAACCAGGATACATCTTGGTATGATTTCTCTCTTTTCTACTTCATTTTTGTTTCTGTTGCATATGAGATAAAACTGAAAAATATCTCTTACTTGGTTACAAGACAAAAAAAAAAGTCTTTTAATTGAATACGAGACAAAAAACAAAAATATGTTTTCAAGATATTTTAACAGACAACAAATATAACTCAGCAAAAATAGACTAAGATTCAACTCATATTCTCTTAGCCACTAATTACCATCGGTTGAGACATCAACAGAAATAATAATTAATGCATTTGAGTGAAGCGGAGATCGGACAAGTGGACAAAGCATCCGATTTTCTATTAGGTGGAAATTTATAAGTAGTTTGACTTTTAAGTGAATTTGAGATAAAAATAATTAAATTATTAGAATTTAGTTAAAATATATATATATATATATATATATAAATATATATAAATATATATATATATATATATTTGCTTATTAATTTTTAACTATCAAGCTCACCAAGAGTGCATGTGAGTCACTGTCATTCCTATTTTACATCTTAAAACTCTTTTTCTTCGTTTTTGTACCTCACGATGAGAGTTTTTTTTAATTATTTTCAATCTTTAACGAAATATTAATATATAATTTCACAAATTTTTATAGGATTTTTTTAACAAAAATGATATTAAATTTAGTATAATTAAGATAAAATAAATTTATATTTTTAATTATCACATTATACGTTATAAATTAAATCTAAACATTAAATTATTTTTTTCATGAATAGACTTTTATACGTAAAAAAAATCGACTATACTACATGTACACTAAAATTAGACATTAAAGTTAGTTATCAGTATAAAATATATATTAAAATATAAATATATATTAAAAATAAATTAAACTATACATATATTTATACATAAATATATTAGTGACTGATTTTGATGTACGAATAACATTTAAAATGAGCTATTTGGGTGGTTTGTGCTAGTTGATCGAGTTAACACCAAGGAGCGGCTGGGTAAAATAGGAGTCAACATTCTGGGGGATAGTTTGTGTGTAATGTGTACTAAGGAATTAGAATCTGCTGAGCATTTATTCCTTAGGTGTGAGGTAGCTTGGCAGGTGTGGTGTAAGTGGTTGAGGTCACTAGGTAGAGAGTGGGTGATCCCTGGAACCATTAGGGAAATGTTTGAAAGCTGGCATGGCTTGCATAATAGACAACAAGGGCAGCAGATGTGGATGACAGTGTTCTTTGCAGTTATTTGGAACATCTGGTTGGAACGGAATGCACAAATCTTTAAGAATACAAGAGCAAGCCTGGAGGTAATCCACACAAAGACGGTGATGAGCTATACAGAATGGCATGGTGGTGATTCTGGGGGAGGCTGTTGATAGGTCTGGGATGTTAGGTGTTGGTTTGGTTGGTAGCTCGTTGTGTGTCTTCTTCTTTATTTTATGCTCCACTTTAATGTGTTGAGCTTTATATGTTTCAAAAAAAAAAACGAATAACATTTAAAAAAAATAGTGCACGTTATACAAATTTCATTTCAAATATCAAATATTAACATCTTTATCATAAAAAATTGTTTCTACTACTGTAACTCCATCTATGAACTTAATAATTAAAAAAATCTTATTAAATTAATTAATATACATATAATTATTTTGGAAATTAAACATATATATCTCCGTACAGAAGATTTTTATTCTTATTTCCATCTCCATTCTCACAAACAGATTTTTGCCTTCATCTCTATACTTATCTCTATTTTCATTTTCATTTTCGAATATGACGGCAGATGTGTCAGTATTTACAGATTTTTGTTTTCATGATCCTCATATTTCACTACTGTACATAGTTTTACGAGGGGATGAAACATAGGTTGAACTTTGAGTAAGGTTATCATAGTAAGGTTATTATATATACTACTTTATATATATATTTACTTCTTTAATTTATCAAATAAGATAAATTTCTTCTTGCAGTAGTACATAAAATTTGTTCAGTTTATATACAACTTCTTAATCTTTTCTTCAGAGTAGCCACACGGCTTAATTACTTGTAAGCTTGTAGCTAGCGTGTAAGGTAAGGTGTTTATAAATGAGCGTAAAGTTTTCTTCTTTGACCGAAGATGAAATTTAGTTAGAAAAAACAAACAAAGCAAAAAAGGGAAGCTAATTAAGTATGCTATATCTAGGGATCAAAGAACAAGGAAATTGAGCTTCTGCGTTGTGATAAATTAAGCGGATTCAACATAGCTAAACCCTGAAAGCCTACTAAACTTAATCAAGAGTAGTAATCAAGAAGGATTTATTTATTATGTATCAGTTGTTAAGATTATAAAATTAAATTTTTTTTATTAAAAATATGTTAGTTTAAAATTTTAATATGTTAGTTTATTTTATATTTATTAAATAAAAATATTTATAAAATACGTATGCTTATCAGCTTATGTGATTATGTCTCTCGTCTAGAAGTCTTAAACGCGCTTACTTGTGGAAATTTATGTTACTGAGTCGGAGTAGACCCACCACTTTAAATTCCTCACACTATATTTAATGAGAAACACTTATCCCATCAGTTTTTTTTTTTTTTTCTAATTTTAGTTATTATTACCAAAATAGACTTTAAATTATCTTCAATAAATAAATTTACTTATTTATGTGTATAAATTTAAAAAATATAAAAATAAATTATATTAATTTATGTATATAAATTTTAATAAATATAAATATAAATTATATATTTTTTATGTATAAATTCTTATAAATATAAGTACAAATTATTAATGATTAAATAGAAACCTAAACTAATAATAGTTGTTAACACACATACAACCATTTTTAATTTGGATAAAATATTTTTTTAGTCTTCAACTTTTAGATTAAATTTTAATTAAATTCTTAATGAATAGAGGTTCTATTTTTATTCTAAAAAATATCAAACATCATATTTTGATCCTAAAAAATGTTAAATATATTTAATATTGTCTTAACTACTGTTAAATTTGACATGAATAATTAATATATTTAAAAATCAATAATATTTAATTTCAGTATGTAAATAAAATTAACCCATCAACAATCATTAACACAAAAGCTTTTTCTTTAATTATAGATGATTAATTACTAGATTTTAGAATATATTTTTTACGAGAATGAGATTTAAAAAAAAATGTTAAAAGTAGGTTTTGATAACAATAAAATTGTTAACGTTATATCACTCATTTTATTAATTATTCATATCAAATTTAATAATAGGATAATATTAAATTTATTTAAAATTTTTAAGACAAAAATAGTTGAAACATTATATAAGAACTAAATTTGGATTGGATTTGAATTTGATCCAAACATTGAAAACCAAAAAAATATTTTATTTTTTTAATAATTTCTGTCAATATTTGAGTAGCATAAATTTTAAGTTATTTTTAATAAATAATTTTTTTAATTTATATGCATAAATTGTGATAAATATACATATAAATTTTATTGATTTATATATACAATTTTTAATAAATATAAATTTAATTTATTATTAATCAAATATTAATTTAAATTAATAATATTTACCTCTCATATAACATTGTTATGAAACATTATATTTTTATTGATTGATAACATAACTTCACATACAACACGTACGTTATTAGTTTTAGAAATCACTCACGTGTGTATTAGACACACACATACACCAGCGAAAAAAAAAAAGTCAGTGGAGGGGTGGAACCACATGTAACAAAAGGGGCAATACCCCTCCCAAACTTCAAATTTTTTTTATATTGTGTATAAATTTTATTTTAATTTTCTTTAAAAATTTTGTTTTACTTTTTTTTTTATTATAAGATTAATTTTTCATCCCTCCCTCAATTTCAACCTAGCTTCTTCATGTATGAGTGAAAGAAATAAAAAAATAATGAAAAAAGAACCAAAAAGTTCCAATTTTGATAAAAAGATATTCATACTCAATAATACGGAGACGTTATTAATTAGAAAGAAAAAAATATAAACAATTGTTGTTTTAAATAATTAATATTAATCAACCTTTTGATTATAATATTTTATAAAATTTTTATTTTAAAAAATTTAAAATAAAAAAATTTAATTTTAATATATTAATAATATAAAATATTTTACCAATATATACAATTACAATTATTCTTGTGATCATTTACGATTTATACTGTTAATATAAAAAGTAATTACTTTTATTAATATATCGTTATTATATAATTAAATATATATGTAAAATATTTTACATTGGCTGTTCATCTATCAAAATTAAATTTATAAATAATGGCAAAATAAAATTCTCTCTCTCTAGTGACTGGTTGTGCATTTGAGCAAAAATATTATCAGTTGCGTAGCGTTTTCTTCGAACCTTCATTCCCGGTAGTAAATTAAATTCCTCGAACCTTCTGTGCTTCAATATACAAACACAGTATCTAAACATCTATAAATCAATATTAACCAATATACCATAAGTATCAGTGGTTTCCATCACCAAACTAATTCTACTTCTTATTAGTAAGTTCCAAAAAGATTAACAACTTCAATTTAGGGTATTCCTAATTAGTTTCCTGGGCTTTCGAAATGGATTCAACGAGGGAATATGAAAGTGCTGCTGCTCATCAACATTCCAAACGGAGACGTGAAGAAGATACTCATCAACAGCCAGACAAATTGTATATATATATAAATTTCTTTCTTTTATTTATTATATTTTGTTCTAATTATTATTATATGTTTCTTTGTTATAAGATATAACTATGATTTTGTTTCTCTGTGTGTAGTATCATTGTTGGCGGAAAATATTTGAGGTTCGCACTGGACATAGAGAAAGAGATTGTGCCCTGTGTGGCTAAATTTGTCCAAAAATTGGTAACAATGTTTTCCCTCTTTTCATTTTGAAATTAAGCTAGCAAACTAGATATTCTTAACTATGGTTAATATATATATTACTTAACTGTGCGTATATTATTGTATTTGTATGTCTAACTAGGTGCGCGAGGAGATGGAACGTTTTCTAAGGTTAGTTCCTCTCTAACCCTAGAGTTAATTAATTCATTTTCCAATTTATTAGCAAAAATAAGAGTTATTTGCGTTGATTATACGGTCTTAAATGATTAAATTTGATGGGTATGTCTACAACCAGTTTAACAATTATGTGTTTATTGAATGAGCTACATTTATATAAGCCATTAGATTTTATTAGATGAAAATCAAAGACCAATATAAAAAAAGAGTATTGATGGACTCTAATAAATATATAATATCTTAATACATAAATACATACTTTAAATGATAATATTTTAATACACAATACTTTAAATAATAACAAAATCTTTTATTCTTAAATAATTAAATATAAAATATATGAATATTTTTTATTTAATAAAATTAATTTTTATACAAATTATTTTTATAATATTAAAAAATTATATTAAAATAATATTTTAAACTGTAACATAAAAATATAAAATAATTAAAATTTTATTTTATATTATATTACTTGATAAATAATTAAATTATTATATTCAAATTTTATTAACTAACTATTTTTATTAAAGATATTATTATATAATATAATTTTTTATAAAAGTATTTTAAAAATATAATTTATTTAAAATATTATATATAATACATAAAAATATTAATTTTTTGTTTTTTTAATTTTTTTAAAAAAAATAGAATAAATAATATAACTCTAAATACATACTTAAATAAAAAAAATTAATATTCTCATATATTATATATAATATTTTAAATAAATTTTATTTTTATAAATATTTTGATAAAAAATTATATTATATAATAATATATTTAACAAAATAATTAGTTAATAAATTTTAAATATAATAATTTAATTATTTGTCAAGTAATATAACATAAACTTTATTTATTTTATATTTTATATTGTAATTTAAAATATTATTTTAATATTATAAAAAAATTGCATAATAATTAATTTTAATAAATAAAAAAATTTATATTTTTTGTATTTATTTATTTTATATTTTTTAAAACAAAATTTTTTTACTTTATATGTGATAATCTTTATATATATATATATATATATAATCTGTAAAATTTTCATGCAAAATTTTTTTATAATATTAAAAAATTATATTAAAATAATATTTTAAATTGATATATTGTAACAGATTTCATATGTTTTTTATTTCAATGTAATTATATGATTATAATTATTTAATATATAAAAAATTACTAGATAGTATATAATATATATATTAGGGGTGACAATGTGGGTCTTCTCGCGCACCATAAGTGGGACGAGCCTGCCTGTCCCGTTAACTAAAGTGGGTATAAAATGTTAGCTGTTTGACTTTATTTTTCTTTTGAAAAATAAAATTAATTAAAATTAACTAAAAAATAATAATTAAATACAAATAAAAAATAGTCAAATTATAATATAACTTTTTTACTAATTTTTTTAAATTTTTAACTAGAACCATCTTTATTTTAAAAAATAAGTAACATAATTTGAACATATATACGAAACTGTAAAATAAAATAAATAAAGTCACATAATTAGAACATATATACATAATTTGACGAATTTTTTTAATTTGACCGGTTTCAAATTCTAGCCCGACCCACCTTTTTTAACGGGTTCGGCTGGTCGGCCCGACGGATTCGATCCGTTTTACTACCCTAATATATATATATATATATATATATATATATATATATATATATATATATATATAATAAGATTATCACATATTTTATTATATAAAGATAGAAATTTTTTGTTCTAAAAAATATTAAATAAATAAATATAAAAAATATAATTTTTTTATTTATTAAGATTAATTATTATACAAATTTTTTTATAATATTAAAATAATATTTTAAACTACAACATAAAAATATAAAATAAATAAAATTTATTTTATATTACTTGACAAATAATTAGATTATTATATTTAAAATTTATTAACTAATTATTTTGTTAAATATATTATTATATAATATAAATTTTTATCAAAATATTTGTAAAAATAAAATTTATTTAAAACGTTATATATAATACATGAGAATATTAACTTTTTTATTTAGGTATGTATTTAAAATTATATTATTTATTTTGTTTTCTAAAAAAATTTAAAAAAATGAAAAAAATTAATATTTTTATATATTATATATAATATTTTAAATAAATTATATTTTAAAATATTTTTATGAAAAATTATATTATATAATAATATCTTTAATAAAAGTAGTTTATTAATAAATTTTAAATATAATAATCTAATTATTTATTAAATAATATAAAATAAAATTTTAATTATTTTATATTTTTATGTTACAGTTTAAAATATTATTTTAATATATTTTGTAATATTATAAAAAAATTGCATAATAATTAATTTTATTAAATAAAAATTACTCATATATTTTATATTTATATATTTTATTTTTAATTATTTATGAATAAAAATTTTTGTTGTTATTTAAAATATTGTATATTAAAATATTATCATTTAAAGCATTTATTTATGTATTAGAATATTCTATATTTATTAGAATTTATCAATAATTTTTTTATTTTAGTCTTTAATTTTCATCTAATAAAATTTAATGATCTATTTAAATATGGCTCATTCAATAAACACATAAGTGTTGAGCTCGTTTTAGATATATCCAAATTTGATGTATGTATGTAGATTAAGACAAACTATGAATGAGACTGGCGCACATGTGGTCAAATCGTTTGAGCTGGTTTTCAAGAATGATTTACCTGCCACAGTGTTCACACACTCCAACATCAAAGCTAAAGATGGAAGCCCTATTCAGATTGCTTTATACGATGCTAGGTCTCAGCTAATAGTCACTGATGATCCGCTACTATCTTCCATTAAGGTCAAGATTTATGTCCTTAAGGGTGAGTTTGGTGGTGATGAGAATGAGAATTGGAGCACAAAGGAATTCAAGGCTAATATCTCCCGAGAAAGAGAGAATAGAGGCGAGTTACTGAAAGGAGATACGGTTATTACACTGAAGAATGGAGTTGGTTATATCGGTAAAATTATGTTTACTGATAACTCCAAGTGTACATGGAGCCGCCATTTCAGGTTAGGAGCCATTGTGTCTTCAACTTCCCATCAAGCTACCATCAAAGAAGCCATAAGTAATCCTTTTATCGTCAAGGATAGTAGAGGAGACTGTAAGTCTTCAATTATTTGCTCTTAATTATCATTATTCATTATTGCATACCAAATTACTGTCTTGTGTTATCTATACAAAAATATATGAAATTAATTTTTTAGTTAGTTAAACATTAGTCAACTTTAGTATTTAAATTTATAATTTAAAATTTAAGGTTAAAACTTTATAATTTAAGACTTCAAATTTAAAATAAATAAAAGATGATTAAAAATTATTTTACATGAAAAAAATTAATTACCAAACATTTTTTTTGTACATTACTCTTTTGGTTATTTGATATTCATTTAATACGAAAATTGTTCCATAATATATGTATAACGTTTTTTTCTTATGATTCTAACCTTACATGATTAAGATCATGATGACCTAATTAAGCTAATAAGACTGTATATATATAATTTGATACACTAATACGTACTATCAATTTGGTAATTTAATTCAGTGAATCAGAAACAGTACCCTCCATCCCTAAATGATGAAGTATATCGTTTGGAAAATATATCAAAAGGTGGGAAAATCCACGAGCGGCTGCTTGAGATTGGAATAAAAACGGTTAAGGATCTGCTGCAGCTATACGAAACCAATCCAACTTTATTGCAAGAGGTATATTTCCTAATCAAGGAGAGTAACAAAGATCAGAATTTTTTTTGTACTACTTGGTAAAAGTGTACTTTAATTTGATCTGAATCTAGCTACTTGTGACTGTGACCTTAATTAGAAATTTGGTAAACTTTCAAGAAAGCTAAAGGGAACAATTGATCATGCTAACACCTATACTACTGAGGAAGTGATGATATCCCATGGACAAAATGATATGCCTTTGCAATGTAATTTGCAAGTGCTTGATCAATATTTGCCAAGTGATCAATATTTTGATAATAATTGATAATGTAAAACGTTTATAATTTTTTATAATAAGATTACGATTGCTATTTATCACCAAATCATATAGGGTCTTAGGGATGAATGTAGATCGGATCGAATTGGATATTATCAAAATTTCAATTTGATCCGCACTAAAATTATCAGATTGGATCCAATATCTACAATTTTTAAGTTTGAATCCTACGGGTCGGATCGGATATGGGATATATCCGTAAAACATAAAAATAATTTAAAAACTTATTTTTATTAAAAAATATCAATAAAATTTATTTTTTTATTCTTTTAAATATGTTTACTACTCTTAAAATAATATTAAATATATTTTTTAAAATAATAAATTAAAATAATACAATATATATGATTATTATTAATTGAAATAAAATATAAAAAGAATATTTACTTATTTATTTTTTTATTTTTACGAATATACAGATCAGATATGCGAATACTTAAACAAAATCTGTAATTCGATCCTATTAGTGTGCGGATCAGATCCGATCCGATCCGATAGCCTTGCGAATCAGATCTATATCCGCAATTTTTTGATCGAATTTAGATAAAAGTCGCAAATATGTAGATCGAATCCGATCCATGAACATTCCCATCGAGTCTCCATTGTTAAGATAGTTCCGATTAATGCTGATGTAGATGATATGAAATATATAAAAATAAAATAAAAACTTACATAGAAATTTTTTATAAAAAATTAATATTTAAAAATTATTAAATAATTTAATAAATTTAATTAAATTATTTTTTAATAATTTTCCGTTATCAACAGCTTCATACGAAGAAGCACGTGAGTAGTCACAAGATAAAAAGCTAAAATGTTTAAGGCCAATTTTATAGCACTTATAGGTTAGATTAATTATTTTGATAATGGATCAAAAAAATATAACATAATTAGAGAGTTGGTGTGTTTCTTATTTTTTTTATAAATATAGAAAAAAATTAATTAGAAATTATAAATCGAAAGCTTAGATTTGGATAATGATAAAAAATTGAAAATTATATTTTGGATGAAGATAAAAAAGTGAAGGTCAATTTTAAATAAAAAAAAAAATCAAAACACCTAAATTGGACATTCCGGTTGACATGTTCAAAAATTTTTTAGCATTAGAATACGAATCTGATCTTCAAATTTGTAAACCAAATTTATAAATTTAAAAAAAATTATGAATTTGACTTTTTTTTTTGTGACGTGAATTTGACTTTTAAATTTATAGTATCTATACAAATATAAATATATTAAATTTTTATATTATTAAAAAATACTACCTATATTATAATACAAAAAATAAAAATTTTATAAATTGTTGTTTGAATTTTGTTTTACTTATTTTTTATTAAATTTTGATTTTTTAAATTATTTATTTTTTATTTTTTAAATAAAAAATTTATTTAAGGTATATTTTAAAAGACTGATTTTTTTCAAAATAGAAATGATGGTGGTGTAATACGATGAAATGAATGTATATTAAGTATTTGTATTGCTATGGGTGTCAGCCAAAACGCAGATTACATTTTGCCTTTATCTCATTTTTTAATTTTTTTTGTGCGACCAAAACGCAGGCTACGTTCATGAAGTTTCGGCTTTTTAAATTTTTTTGTTTTTGTTTTTTAACCCAAAATGCAAGTTGTGTTTGGAAATGGACATTTTTTTTAAACCCAAAATGTAGATTGCGTTTAGAAATGGACTTTATTTTTTTTTTTTGGAAATCCCAAAACGCATTTTAAGCAGGTTAGAAAAGTTTTTCGGAAGCTGCAAAATGCAGCCTGTGTTTTGTATAAAAAAATAATATTTTAATCTAGAGTCTTACCTATAAATACGAAATTCAATTCAACCCAAGTTGTACCTCACTTCCATTCTATTCTTATTCCTCTTTCTTTCATATATCTCATACTTGTGAGTTTTTTTGGCAATTAATTGTGTAAAAAAAAAAAAACGGGTTAGGTGAGGTTGAGGTTATGAAAGGTATTGCAAATATGCGAGTGTATTATAATGGTGAGATTATACCAAACACACACGGAGTGACTTTTCTTTGTAAATGTCCGTTTTCATTTGTTATTCCATGTACCATGAGTTTTGTAGAGTTGCAAAATAATCTTTGTGAGAAAATACAAAGTCACATTTCGAAAAGGGTGAGCAACATTTTATACAGAAATCCTGTACAAGTATTTGGTGGGCTGATACAGTTTCAACTAATGCTTATCACTGATGACGCATGCATGAAGCGGATGTTCTATATTTATCAACAAACATGATTTCACGTGTCGATGATAGAACTGTACATTGAGTTTGAACAACATACGAGGATGGATGCAGTTGGCGACGATATCATTGTTGATGAACTCAGGGATATAGATTGGAAAGAAGATAACAACGATAATGAAGAGGAGTTTGAAGCCAACTATGAAGTCGATGACGAAAATGATGACAGAGACTTGGTAGGCAATCCGGCGATACAAAATGAGGCGCATGCAATTGTAAGTCAGCATCCCTTTGGCATTCTGTCTTTTATGCGAACTCTGGATCTCGAAGCCATGCATGCCCCGGAATTTTCTAAGTATGTGAATATTGGTATGTTATCTTATGTTTATTAATTAAAGTTACCACTATCATTAATTTTATTTGGCTTGTCCGACTGACGATGTTTCGCATGTCATAGGTGAAGGCAACGTTGCGCCAGAAAATGATGAGTTTAGTGTCAGAATAGAATTTGATTCTAGAGAGTCGATGATATTTACAATCAAAAGCTACACTATCTCTAGAGGAGTTGATTACACTGTTTATGAGTTTGAGCCGAAGACATTCTATGCGAAATGTAAGGGCTATGGTGCAAGGCGCAATTGGCTTAAACGAGCTAGCTTGATTCGAAAGATGGGGTGTTAGGATATTAGGAGATACAATGGCAAACACACGTGCATCATGGGTAGATTTCACAAGATCATGCCAAGTAGGACTCAAACACAATTGCAGATGCCATTAGGTCGTTGGTTGAAGCAGACCCGTTAATAAAAGGTGATGTCTATTATTGCAGAAGTTCAGTTCAGGTTCAACTACACTGTATGTTACCGCAAAGTTTAGTTGGTAAAGCATAAATCTGTCGCAAAAATTTTTGGTGATTGGGAAGTTTCTTACCTGATTCTTCCAGTATGGTTGAA
The DNA here is from genome assembly GCF_003086295.3 of Arachis hypogaea. Lineage (NCBI taxonomy): Eukaryota > Viridiplantae > Streptophyta > Magnoliopsida > Fabales > Fabaceae > Arachis > Arachis hypogaea. The sequence continues at coordinate 5,637,031 of NC_092041.1, read as the reverse complement.
AGCAATTACTGTAAAGATGACAGGGTCTCGTGTTTAAACAAAATCGCTCCCCGTTTATCATGAGAGTGAGGAGGTTCATGGTATAAGAGTTCTCTATTGCGTTTTCTGGAGCTTCTATCCGTGTATTGTAGCATTCAGGCACTGCAAGCCACTGGTACAGGTTGATGGCACACACCTGTACAAAAAATATAAAGGTGCACTTCTAGTTGTGGTTGCACAAGATGGGAACCAAAACATTGTCCCTATTGCATTTGCGATTGTCGAGGGTGAGATGGCAGATGCGTGGGAGTTTTTCCTAACCATTGATGGCGTGGGCATTATTTCTGACCACCATAACTCCATCGATGCAGCAATAGCTCGCAGTAACGGTGCATGGTCACCATCAAGAGCGTAGCACATGTTCTGCATCAGGCACATCGGGTCCAACTTCTTAAGGATGTTCAAGACTCCGTATTTACATAAACTCGTGGTTAGCACAGGTATTTGATTTCGCTGTTATGGTCTTATTCATAGTAATTTATGACATCTTCTTATGATTAAATGGCTTGTTCAACAGGCTATTCTAGGAAGGAATAGAAGTGCAAACAAAACTATCAAGGGCTTAAAGAGCAGGATGAGGCATATACTCAATGGTGCGATGAGATGGGTGTTGGCATTCGATAGGGGTCATTGTTGGGGATTTGGATCCTCTAAAGTTTGAATTTTACTTTAGAGAGTAAAGTGTGATATTTTACCATTTATTTCATAGGTGAGACCAAGAATAAATATGAAAGAGAAACTATTCAAGGGTAGAAGATCACACTTTACTCTCTAAAGTGAAATTCAAACTTTAGAGGATCCAAATCCCATTGTTGGGGACATATGACGACAGACTTAGTAGAGTGCATAAATTCTGTCTTGAAGGGTGCACGCAACCTTCTTATGACTACCATTGTTAGGTCTACTTTCTATCGGCTAAACGAATTGTTTACTCGAAAGGGCACCGATGCTCATGAACGTGTCCGCAAAGGATTCACGTATTAAGAATTTTCTACCAAAAGAGTATAAGAAAGCTTTCGACATGCAAAAAACATTGTTGTCAATCGGTTCAACAGGCATAACAAGATATTTGAGGTTCGCAAAATACAAAATGGTTCCATTTACACTATCAACCTTGTGCAACAACACTGCAATTGTGGCCATTTTCAGATCAAGCGACTCCCATGTCGCCATGTTCTTGCATGTGTATGTGCATGACGTGTACAAGATGTTTGAAATTTGTAAGGTGTACAGAGGCGAGTTTGTTCCGATGGGTGATGCATCTACGTGGGATAGATATGAAGGAGCGAAGGTGATCGCCAATTGGACATTGAGGAGTGCGACAAAAGGAAGACCGAAGTCAACCCACTAACTGAATGAGATGAATTCGCGGGATATGCATAATTCTTGCCGATGTACTTACTATATGTGGACGAGAGGGACATAGTCGTAGCCGATGTCCTCAGCGCGTAGGTCCAAGCTCCGCCGGAGGTCAATAGTGGTTAAGCTTTTTATGTAACTTTTTATGACCTACTTAACAATTATATATAAGTTTTTATATAACTTTGTTATCTATTTTAAACTAGTGTGTAAGCTTTTTATGTTATTGCGCAGTTTATTTATGTACGTATTAAACACTGAATAATAAATAAATTTAGATTAATTATGGGACAGACTAATCTCAAACAGAGTTATACGAGAATAAAGCTAAATATAGAATAAGAATACAAGAACAAATAGAAACATCTAAATATACAATACGGGATACAACAATGAATACGAGATATAACACTGAAAACAAAGCCAAACTCAAGCAGTACAAGATAAACTGTAACAGACTACTTCCTCGGCGCCTTCTTTGAATACAAAGATGTGGTATATTTATCCGGTGGCGCAGTTTGTGTTCGTAAATTATACCGACAACCCTGAGACACATCGGCATCCAGACCATCGCCAATGTCAGAAGCATCAACATCTAGCATGCTCGCACCGTTAGTTTGTACAAACCGGAACCACTCATCCCCGGAGCACTCGCTCCACTATAATCATACCTGTGCTGAAGGTCATATCCCAAAAATCAATCTTCCAGCTGCGGGTATTCATTCAAATCGAACAACTCGGGGGTGCAGAAGGACAAGGATGATCTACATGACCCGACGATCGATCCATGTCGAAGTCACTGGCGTGACCTGATGTGGCACGCGACCAGCAGACTGCTGAGAAGCAGCAGGCCTTTGCTGCTCTAGCGATGGAAATAGATAATCTGTATCTCTCAAGACCTGAGACAAGCTTATAGTGTCAGATCCACCCAACGGACTAAACTGATCATCTGTTGGAATTACCATATGTGGTATGTAGGGTTCAGCTGCCTAATATGGTTGTAGTTCTGGTATGTACGGTTCTTGCTGCTCATATGCCGACCACTGCTGATGTTGTTCATATACCAAAAACTATTGCTGTTGGCCGTAGGCCGGTGCTTGAAAATGCTGACCATATACCGGTTCCTGAAAGTACTGCTCATATGCCAGCATCTGATATTGGTGCTCATATGCCGGGGCCTGAATATTCATATGCCAGAACCTATTTAATTATTAATTACAATTAATAGTAAATAATAATAATTAACAAAGCTAAATAATAAGCTCATGGGAGAGAACTTGCTGCTGAGGTCCAGCTGGTTCTTCCTATTGTTCCTATGGTTCATTCGCACTAGCCTCTTCACCTGCAACTCTGTCTGACAGTCGTAGGTGATGTTCGTACTGTTGTGTGTACCACTCATAGTACACCGAGAGATGATGAAAGTCGACAATCTTTTCCCTAACTGCAGTGTGTTATAGCGGCCAGATATCCAAATGTTAACCCATTGATTGTTCCTATCTCTTCAGTCATGGTTCTGTGGGTCAGTCAACCGCCTGTAATGATCATGACTTATCTCGAATGCCGGGTCTGGTGGAAGCTGTTGCAGCCCAAATTGTCGTCTAACTCGGTCTGTCGGATGCCACTCTATACATTTGAATGACGCTAATGGCGAATTTGTGGAGTACCTACACAAATTTACAAGGTACTCCAAAACTCCCACTCCCATATACGGCCGCCATATGAACTGCACATTAGTAACCACGAGGCCGATTAGTAAAATTATTATTCTAAATAAGCAGCCTAACATAAATGGTTAAAACTTCCATCATCGAATCCAATGTCATCGAGTCCTATCCTAAAATGCGCAGTAGGATTCCGTGTATATATTGTATGGCGGCGCCAATGACTCCACCTAAAAAAAATTAGAATGATTGCAACAACAACAACAACAACAACAATAACAATAACAATAATAATAACAACAGTAAAAACTAATACTGTCGCACAAGTAGAACACCAACATCGACGAACTGATCGCGGAGAATAGGCGCTAGGAACGGCATACGCTCCCACACTCAAACAAAAAGTAGTATGAGTGGTGCATCCATCTCTTTACAGTTATGTCGTGATGCACGACACAATGATCTGTATAGATGTACCAGACTGGCTGTCCCCCAACTGTATAGTGGAATCAAGTGGAAATCTCAAAACAGAGGCAGAACTTCGAGTTTAATGAAGTGGTTAACTTATCCGTAAACACAACCGTTCTGAGTACGCAGAAAATACGAGTACAGACGTACCGCTCAATTGACTCATGCGTATCACACGGTTCGGTGTCTCTGCACCGTCAGACCCATCTAAGATTTACCTTACCCAAGATGTGATCATGCGGACCGGGCTCCCGACCGAAAAAAGCAATGCAGTTCTCCACCAGAAATTGGTTACTGCTGTCTGTTCTACCCGTGACAGGCTTCCCATTTATCGGAAGGCCAAGAATATGTTTCTTGTCTTCTAGCGTCACCGTCACTTCGCTGACTAGAAGGTGAAACGTGTAGGTTTTCGGCCTCTATTATTCAACCAATGCACTCAGGAGTACATAATGGCCTCTCATTTCGCCTACTCACGAAACGTATTGAAATCTACTAAATACCAATGATGCTGCAACTATCTCGTTAAAGGTCTCTGATTGATCTAGTTTTCTGGGCAACAAATTCCTGATAGCCTACAAAAAAATGATAATTAATAATATTACTTTATAATTATAAGGGTCAAGTACTAAATTGGTCTCTTACACGTTTGGGCGTAATCCTGTTTTGGTTCTTAAGGTTTAAAGTGTCCAATTTGAATCTAAAAAAAAATATTCAGCTTCAATGTAGTCCCACCGTGATGACAATAGTATAAGAACAAGATCGATAATTTGAAGAACAAGTACAAGCTCTAGAGGCACAAAATCAATCGTACGTTGATGCATCAATACATTTATTTGCCATTCTTCTTACAATTTAAATGAAATATTTTCTATAAAACTAAAGAGAATGATAAATAAATGTATTGATACATCTACGGTTGATTTTGTGTCTTTGGAGCTTGTACTTGTTCTCCAAATTATCGACCTTGTTCTTATACTATTGTCATGTAGTACATTCCGTTAATTATTTAACTTTGCCCTCACAATAGGACTAAATTGAAGTTAAATGAAACTTTTTGAATTCAAGTATGACATTTTAAACTTTAAAAACCAAAACAGGATTGCGTCCAAACATAAGAAACTAATTTAATACTATACCCTAATTATAATTGGTGTTAACAATAACATTAATAAAAATACTAGTACTTTTCTTAATAACAACGACTATATATAACTATCACAATAATGATGATAATAATAAATTTTTAATAATAACGGTTAATGATGATGATGATGATGATGATGATGATGATGATGATGATGATGATGATGATGATGATGATGATGATGATGATGATGATGATGATGTACTAACAGTATTAAACAAAACTATTATTTTTATCATAAACATTATTATAAACATCTAATAATATACTAATCATAACATTAACTATTTTAAAACAACAACAACAATAACAACAACAATAATAATAACCACCGTTACTAATAATAATAATAATAATAATAATAATAATAATAATAATAATAATAATAATAATAATAATAATAATAATATATAGCTATTATTATACTAAAAAATAATAATAAGACCAAGATAAAAATAATTTTATAAACAGTATTATTAATATCATAAATAATAATAATAAATTATAAAATATAATATAAAAAATATTAAATATTATTATTTATTATTAAAAAATAATAATAATTTATTATTATCTTAAATAGTATTATAAAAAAATAATAATATATTAATCATAATAATTTTTTTTAAAACTTAATTATAATAATAATTACTCAAATATAACAAAAACACGAATAATAATTGTTCCGGAGCTTACCTACAACCCGACCGTGGTTGGGCTTGTTTGTGAGGCCCAAGCGTTGGAGGAGTGTGGTCTCCGACTTGGTTTACGTCTGGGAGCCGCCTCCGAGTTGTGTATGTGAAAGAATGGGGGTGGTACCTGCAAAGACACTCCGATGCCTAAGTCAGCAAAGGTGTAAGCAGATCTAGAGAGTATTGGGACTTAGAGATACCTAAGGGATGTCAGTTTATTTATAGTGGTGAACCCATAACCACCGTTGGAGTAGTTCCGCCTTTTAAGGGGAATAACCGTCCCTTTATCTTAGGAAAGTTGAGATATGGCTCCTGGAAGTGGTTAGAGAGATTTTAGGGGCAGTTATCCTCTTGAGTGAGGGTTTATCTGCCAGCTAATCCCTCGTTCCTGACTTATTTAGAGCAAGTCGTGGTAGGCACTAACTTCGTAGATTGAAGGTCGGTGTAGGGTGAGGCTCAATCCTTTGGATTGGGCCTTCCGTCATTGGGCCAGAGTATGAACAGTGCCCCTACTCGAGCCCAATTTCTTTTAAGATTTGGGTTCGAGTATTCTACTCGGGGTCGTAGCCGACCTAGGAGGGAACCGACGTGATCATTGGGAGCCGACGTGACTTTTCGTGGCTTTTGATTTTCACAGTTACGTCTAATCAAACGTCGCGTCCGTTAGAGGTTCGCGTAGGGATTGATTACCTTGGTAACGGTGCACTCATTAATGACCGCTTCTATTTTTACCATTATGCCCCTAACATGTTTATAAATACTTTTCCTCTCTTTCATTGTTTCGTTTCTGCGATTTTTCGAATTTTCTTCTTCTCATCCGTTCGTAGGGCATTCCTTGTTTGAAGGCTTTCATCTTCCTCTACCTTATTTCCAGATAAAGGTTAGTCTTTTCTTCTCTTCTCTTTTTACAACGTGCTTTTTGTTTGCATGCTTTTATTTTTTAGAGAGAGAAAAGTTGATTCGTAGGCTTCTGTTTGATTCCGTACCCCCCTTAGAGACCATGTTTTTTATTTTCTTTTCTTTTTTTTTGTAGGTTTCACTAACCCTTTTTAGGAAAAGAAATGTCTTCCATAGAAATTCTTGCTCAGTAGGTCGATGTCACAGTCTTAGGGGAGGAACCTTGGGTTGACACTGATTTTATTACTGATCTTCGCACTCGTCAACGGCTCTGTACCTCTGATGAAGATGAGCCAAAGTATGAACTGTTTGTCCCGGGTCCAGAAGACTGGGTTTGCTTCGGGAGGGCTTCGGAGGCAGTCCCTCATTTCTTTTATATGTATGAGAGCATGATCACCCGCCTGGGCGTTTTTCTTCCTTTCTCTGATTTTGAGATTGCTGTTTTACGTCACTGTCGTGTTGCACGTACCCAGCTTCATCCCAATTCCTGGGATTTTCTGAAAATTTATCAGTTTGTCAGCCATGCCTTAGACTTTTCGACTTCTTTGAGGATTTTCTTTTTTCTTTTCCACATGACCAAGCCCTTCAGTGGGCAAAATAGCAAGTAGCAGTGGGTGTCCTTTCGAGCTATACAAGGTCGGAGGGTCTTCACCCTTTTTGATGAATCTTTCCATGACTTCAAAAATTACTTTTTCAAAGCTCAAGCCGTAGAGGGTCACCACCCCTTTTTCTTGGATGAGAATTCTTCTCCTCGCTTTCCTCTGTACTAGTTAGAGGCATCCCCCTGTGAGAAATATGGTTTGGACGACCTGGATGAGGTGGAGGCAGCCGTTGTGGGGTTCCTCCGAGAAGTGTGGGGGAGGGCCCCATATTTAGATACCAAAAAATTTCTCCAGGGGTCGCCGACCTTTGTCCAGACACAACTAGGTAGCTTTTTTATTTATCTACTTTATTTCCGACTTATTTTTATCGACTTGTTTCGCTGACTTTTTGGCTACTAATTGTTTTCTTATAGAGATGGCAAAGAAGAATTCCAGTGAGTCTTACTAGAGAGTCCAGGAGGCCAAGGCGAGATCTCGCGCCAGGACCGGCGGTGCCAGGGTAACTAGCTCCTCTCTTTCTCCTCCTCCTCCTTCTTCTCAAAATTTGGGGACCTTTTCTCGACCTATCGTCATTTCCTCATCGGCTTCTTCTCAGCCGCCCCCTCCCCCCGACCTTCTCCTGAGCCAGAGAAGAAGAAACGTAAGACTTTAGATTCTAGCTCTTCTTTTGAAGGTGAGGCTAAGGTGGATGCTCCTGCGTTTATCCAAAAATACATCTATCCTCATACCCGTATAGGTATGGATGATGTTTCTATCCGAAACCACCTTACTATTCTGGCTCAGGAGAGTGTCAGGGCGGCGGCGGTGTGCACCAAGTTTCTTGATATTTTTGAGAAGACTCCTCTTAGCTCTCTGGGTTCAACCTCGAGGGTTGAAGAGTTGGAGGAAAGGCTTCTCATATATCAGAAACAGGAGAAGGAGTTGAAGGAGGAGAGGGATGGCCTTCGGGAGAAGGAGAGCAAGTTACAAGCCCAATGCAATATGGAGGAGGGCTTGAGGAAGAAGGCGCAGGAGAGTTATTTGAGCTTGTTCAAGGACCTCGTGGAGGTCAGGAAGGACTTGTTGAATTCTCGGAATGCTTACGCCGAGGAGGCCTGGAGGATTTTTAAGGAGCAGGTCAGAGTCTTTGCTCCCGACCTGGATCTCTCTCTTTTGGATCCTGACAAGGTCGTCATTGATGGTGCCATAGTTTCTCCTCCTGCTCTCGAGGTTGTCTCTGAGTCAGATTTGAAAACTCGGGGTCAGAGAATCATTGAGTCCCCTCCTCTTCCAAAGGATGCTCCGAGTTCCTCAAGGTTTCACAGAACCTCCTCTCCGTCTCCTATGGATACTTCTCTCCCTGGACCTGATAGCGCTCCGACTGCTCTTTCCGACTCTGGTGGTGATCTGACTACTCCCTTTGGCTCTGGTGGTGATGTTCTCTAAAAAATTTATTGGCTATATGGGGGCCCGGCCTGTGGGTCCCCCCTTTTTTAAACTATTTTTCATGTTGTGGTGGTTGTTCCCTGACATTTCTCTTGGCCTTTTAAGGTCGTAAACAAAATATTTATAAATACCCTTTTTGAATAAGGGTTTTAAGTTAACGAAAGAATACCCTTTTTGGATAAGGGTTAAGTTACCTTTTGCGTGCATGCTTTTTAGCTTTTTGAGAAACCCTTTTGATCTTTTTGAAAACCTTTTTGGGGCCATCTGTCCTTTTCTTTTTCTCTAAGGACTTAGGACAGTCTTTAGCTTTGACATTTTTGATAGGTTTTTCGATCTCTTTTTGGTATTCCTTATACTCAATTTCAGAATTTATTGAGTTCCTATGACTTAGGTTACTTTTGTGATGCGTTTTCTTTGCTGCTCGGTTCTTCATTCCGACTTATGAGTCGGAATGTTTTCGAGTTCTTCGCGATCAACCTTTATAACCTCTTTACACCGACTTGTACCTCGTCGTTTTATCCTGACGACCATCTAGGTTGGTTCATGAGATTTTCACGCTTTGTCGAGCTTAAGTCGGCGCGTTTCGTAGAAAGAAAGAAAAAAAAGCGAGAAGGAATTTATAAGAGATATTGTAAAAGATCTTTATTTATTTGGGAATGTACTTTACTGCTACTAAGGGCCTTTGAAAGTCTATTTTTTCTTAGCCTCTACCGTAATGCCTCGTTAAAAACCCTTCTTCAGAAAAAACCCTTTGATTTTTGGGAAAAAATCGTGAAGTTGGGAAAAGAGTACATCAGGGAGTAGAGTTTGCTTTTAACTATAGTACCTTTTCAAGTTACAAGCATGCCACGACCTTGGTAACTCGGTGCCTTTTAGGTCGGTCACCTTATAATAACCTTTTCCTAAGACCTCACTAATTTTGTATGGTCCTTTCCAATTAGCAGCAAGTTTTTCTTCCCCCGATTTATTGACTCCAATGTCGTTTCTGATCAAGACCAAGTCGTTTGGGGTGAAGCTTCTTCGAATGACTTTTTTGTTGTACCTGGTAGTCATCCTTTGTTTCAACGCTGCTTCTCTTATCTGGGCCTGCTCTCGGACTTCGGAGAGCAGTTCAAGCTCCTCTTTGTGCCCCTGTATGTTTCCGATCTCATCATGGAGAATCACCCTTGGACTTTGTTCGCTGATTTCTACTGGTATCATGGCTTCTACGCCGCAAACGAGTCGGAAGGGCGTTTCTCCAGTGGCAGATTGTGGCGTCGTCCGGTAAGCCCATAACACTTATGGGAGCTCCTCAGCCCAAGCTCCTTTTGCATCTTGTAGTCTTTTCTTTAGTCCCGCCAGTATGACTTTGTTGGCTGCCTCGCCTTGTCCATTTGCTTGTGGATGTTCCACCGAGGTGAACTGGTGTTTGATCTTCATACTGGCCACCAGGCTTTTAAAGGTAGAGTCGGTGAACTGGGTTCCATTATCTGTGGTAATGGAATATGGTATCCCATACCTTGTGATGATATTTTTGTAGAGAAACTTCCGACTTCTCTGGACTGTGATGGTGGCTAATGGTTCTGCTTCTATCCACTTTGTGAAGTAATCTATTCCCACAATCAAGTATTTGACTTGTCCTGGGGCCTGGGGAAAAGGGCCTAACAGATCCATCCCCCATTTTGCAAAGGGCCATGGAGAAGTTATACTGATTAACTCCTCGGGGGGGGGGGGAGCCACGTGGAAATTTGCGTGCATTTGGCATGGTTGGCACTTTTTCACAAATTCTGTGGCATCTTTCTGCAAGGTCGGCCAGTAGAATCCAGCTCGGATTACTTTCCTAGCTAGCGACCTGGCTCCGAGATGGTTTCCGCAGATCCCATTATGAACCTCCTCTAGTACTTCAGTGGTCCTTGAGGTCGGTACGCACTTCAACAATGGCGTTGATATTCCTCTTTTATAAAGGATATTTTTCACCAGAGTGTAATGTTGTGATTTCCTCCGGATTTTCTTAATCTCTTTTTTCTCTCTGGGGAGGATGTCAAATTTTAGGTACTTGACCAAGGGATTTATCCATCCGAGGTTTAGCCCAGTTACCTTTAGGACATCTCGTTTGTCCTCTACTTTTATCACAGAGGGTTCTTGGAGAGTTTTCTAGATCAAGCTTCTATTATTCCCTCCTAGCTTGATACTTGCTAACCTGGATAGGGCGTCTGCTCTGCTATTGAGATCCCGGGTTATGTGCTTAACCTCGGTTTCCGCAAAGTGCCCGAGGTGCTCCAGAGTTCTTTCCAAGTATCTTTTCATGTTCGGGTCCTTAGCCTCATACTCTCCATTTATCTGGGAGGTCACCACTTGAGAGTCACTGTATATCATCACTTTTGTTGCACCGACTTCTTCTGCCAGCTTCAATCCTGCAATCAGGGCTTCATATTCTGCCTGATTATTTGAAGCTGGGAATTCAAATTTGAGGGATACCATTATTTGGGTTCCCCTTTCGTCGGCCAGTATTATGCCTGCACCGCTTCCTGTCTTGTTTGAGGATCCATCTACGTAAAGTTCTCATGCAGTTGGCTTCTCTTGATCTACTGCGCATTCTGCTATGAAGTCGGTGAGGCATTGGGCTTTGATTACTGTCCGAGTTTCATACTTTAAGTCAAACTCGGAGAGCTCTATTGCCCATTGAACCATTCTCCCTGCAACATCCATCTTTTGGAGGATTTGCTTCAAACTCTTATCGTATGAGCTTGAAAGTAAGGTCATAGCCTCCGTGAGGCTATTACTAAGGAGTAAGCAAATTTCTCTAATTTGTGGTACCTTAGTTCGGGGCCTTGTAGAACTTTGCTGATGAAGTATACTGGATGTTGTCCGACCTCGTCCTCCCTTATCAGGGCTGATGCGACAGCTTTGTCTACTACGGATAGATATAGGACAAGATCTTCCCCAACTAGAGGTCGGGTCAGGATTGGAGGTTGGCTCAAGAACCTTTTGAACTCCTGGAACGCTTTTTTGCATTCTGGAGTCCATTCAAACTGGCATCCCTTTCTTAATAAAGAGAACAGTGGAAGGAATTTTAATGCTGATCCTGCCAAGAACCTGGAGAGGGCTGCAAGTCGGCCATTTAGTTGTTGAACCTCCCTTAAGCAAGTCGGGCTCTTCATTTCCAGTATAGCTTGACACTTATCGGGATTGACTTCAATTCCTCTTTGCGTCAGCATAAACCCTAGGAATTTTCCGGCCTCCACTGCGAAGGTACACTTTGCGGGATTTAGCCTCATCCCGTGCAACCTTTTGGTGTCGAAGACTTGCGAGAGGTCTGTCAAGAGATCAGCTTCTTCCTTAGTTTTCACTAGCATGTCGTCTACGTAGACTTCCATTAAGCTCCCGAGGTGGGGGGCGAACACCTTGTTCATCATCCTTTGGTATGTGGCCCCAGCATTTTTTAGTCCAAATGGCATGACCACGTAGCAGAAATTTGCTCGGGGCGTGATGAACGATGTTTTCTCTTGGTCTGGCTCATACATAGGGATTTGATTATATCCCGAGTAGGCATCCATGAACGACAAGTATTGATACCACGAGCTAGAGTCTACTAGAGTATCAATACTTGGGAGTGGATAAAGGTCCTTGGGACACGCCTTATTTAAGTCGGTGTAATCGACACACATCCTCTATTGCCCGTTTTGCTTCTTGACTAGCACTACATTTGCTAGCCATGTTGGATATTTAACTTCTCTGATGAAGCCGCCTTCTAGGAGTGCCTATATTTGCTTCTCCACCACTAGGGCTCGTTCCAGGCCGAGCTTGCACCTTCGCTGTTGTACAGGTCGGGATCCTGGATACACCGAGAGCTTGTGGGACATAAGCTCGGGATCTATCCCAGGCATGTTGGAGGCTTTCCAGGCAAAGAGGTCAGAATTGTCTCTTAGGAGCTTAGTTAACCCTTGCTTCAGGGTTTCCCCTAGGTTGGCTCCTATGTTGGTATTTTTCTCCTCCTCTTTGCCGACCTGTATTTTCTTGGTTTTTCCTCCTGGCTGTGGTCGCAACTCTTCTTTGGCCCTTGCACCGTCGAGCTCTATAGTGTGAACCTCTTTGCTTTTTCCCCTCAGGTTCAAGCTTTCATTGTAGCACTTTCTTGCCAATTTCTGGTCTTCCCGCACCGTTGCTACCCCGCTGTTGTCGGGAATTTCATGCAGAGATGGGGGTAGATACCACCGCTCCGAGTCGATTTAGGGTAGCTCTTCCGATTAGGGCATTATATGCTGACCCTACGTCGATGACTATGAAGTCTATACTCAGAGTTTTGGATTTTTCCCCTTTCCAAAGGTAGTATGAAGGGGTAAAAATCCCAGTGGCTTTATTGGCATGTCTCCTAGCCCGTATAAGGTGTCGGGGTAGCCTCTTAGCTCCCTTTCGTCCAACCCTAGCTTGTCAAACGCGGGTTTGAAAAGGATGTCGGCCGAGCTTCCTTGATCTACTAGAGTTTTGTGGAGATGGGCATTGGCCAGGATCATGGTTATCACCACTGGATCGTCGTGTTCAGGGATTACTCCTTGCCCATCCTCCTTTGTAAATGAGATGGTAGGAAGGTCGGGCGACTCGCTCCCGACCTGGTAGACTCGCTTGAGGTGTTTCTTGCGAGAGGACTTGGTGAGTTCCCCTCCCACGAATCCACCTGAGATCATATGTATATGTCTCTCCGGAGTCTGCGGTGGTGGGTCTCTTCTATCTGCGTCATCTCGCTTTCTCTTCCCATGATTGTCCGACCTTTCCATGAGGTATCTATCAAGTCGGCCTTCTCTGGTCAGCTTTTCTATCACATTCTTGAGATCGTAACAGTCGTTTGTTGAGTAACCATATATTTTATGGTACTCACAGTAACCGCTGCGACTACCCCCTTTTTATTTTTAACGGGCCTAGGAGGCGGCAGCCTTTCAGTATTGCAAATTTCTCTGTATACGTCCACTATAGAAACCTTTAGAGGAGTATAAGAGTGATATTTCCTGGGTCTGTCGAGACCGAGGTCTTCTTTCTTCTTGGGCTCCCTCTCCCTTTCTTTTATCGATGGAGGGTGCCCAGATCGCCAACTCGACTCTCTCAGTCTGGCATTTTTCTCCATGTTGATGTACTTTTTCGCTCTCTCCTGTATATCACTCAAAGAGGTTGGGTGCCTTTTTTGATATGGACTGTGAGAAGGGTCCTTCCCTAAGTCCATTTACTAATCCCATGATAATTGCCTCTGTGGGCAGATCTTGAATTTCCAAACACGCTTTGTTGAACCTTTCCATGTAATCACGCAGAGGTTCCCCGACCTCGTGTTTAACTCCCAGGAGGCTCGGTGCATGTTTTACTTTATCCTTCTGGATGGAGAATCGCATCAGGAATTTTCTTGAGAGGTCCTCAAAGCTGGTAACTGACCTTGGAGGGAGGCTATCAAACCACTTCATCGCCGCTTTTGACAGGGTGGTCGAAAAAGCCTTGCAACGTGTTGCATCAGAAGCATCAGCCAGATACATCCGACTTTTGAAGTTGCTTAAATGATGCTTTGGGTCTGTGGTTCCGTCATAGAGGTTCATCTCAGGGCTTTTGAAATTTCTTGGAACCTTCGCCCTCATTATGTCCTCGCTGAATGGGTCCTCTCCTCCAAAGGCGACTCTTCTCGGTTGCCGCGGGAGTCTCGGGCTTTAAGGGAGGATTCAAGCTTTGTGAGTTTTTTCCAACTCTTTTCGTCGTTCTATTTCCTCCCTGAGGTTTCGCTCTGCCTCTCGTTGTCGTTCTAATTCCTGTTCCAGTTGCTCCAAACGACCTTGGTGGCCGTGGACCAGCCCCATTAGCTCGGTTGCATGGGGTGACTCTTCCTTTCCGGATTCTCGTCCTTCCGAGGAATTTGCCTTTGGGTTTTTGAACCCAGAGGTGCCTTCTTTATGCTGGTCGCTGGTTCCTTGATGAAGGGTCAGGTCTGCGTCATTGTTTCCGGTATCTGGATTTTCTTGCTTGGAATCAGACGCTGTATGTCCATCTTCTGGTGAGTTGTCCGCCATTACAGGTTGATCTCTCGGTTCTCCGGCAACGGCGCCAATATTCCGGGGCTTACCTAGAACCGGACGGTGGTTGGGCTTGTTTGTGAGGCCCAAGCGTTGGAGGAGTGTGGTCTCCGACTTGGTTTACGTCTGGGAGCCGCCTCCGAGTTGTGTATGTGAAAGAATGGGGGGTGATACCTGCAAAGACACTCCGATGCCTAAGTCAGCAAGGGTGTAAGCAGGTCTAGAGAGTATTGGGGCTTAGAGATACCTGAAGGATGTTAGTGTATTTATAGTGGTGAACCCATAACCAGCGTTGGAATAGTTCCGTCTTTTAAGGGGAATAACCGTCCCTTTATCTTAGGGAAGTTGAGATATGGCTCCTGGAAGTGGTTAGAGAGATTTTAGGGGCAGTTATCCTCTTGAGTGAGGGTTTATCTGCCAGCTAATCCCTCGTTCCCGACTTCTTTAGAGCAAGTCGTGGTAGGCACCGACTTCGTAGATTGAAGGTCGGTGTAGGAAGGATTGGGCCTTTCGTTGGGTCCTGGGCCTTATCATTGGGTCAGGGTATGAACAACAACAACAACAACAACAACAACAACAACAACAACAACAACAACAACAACAACAACAACAACAACAACAACAACAACAACAACAACAACAACAACAACAACAACAACAACAACAACAACAACAACAACAACAATAATAATAATAATAATAATAATAATAACAACAACATAAATACATAAAATATAAATAAATATATTTACTTATTCATCATAAAATTAAAAAAATACTTATCTATATATTGAGGATGATTCAGATATTTAATAATATGTTCTTTAAGTTTAGTAAAATTACGAACTATTTTTCCAACCCTAACCCTTGATTGTATTCTTCTTTTTTTTTTCCTTCACAAACCTTCCTGCACTCTAAGTCTCCAACACTCCCTCAACGGAATAAAAACCTTGCTTCAGCCCGGCCTACGTTTTGTTTATAAAGACCGCTTCAGCATTCTACATGGACATGTGTCGTCCATGCACTCTTCATGCCTGTCAATCGTAATCTGCGATTTGACGTGTCACCTACCAATCGCAACATGCGTTTAGTGCGTTCTAAGGTGATCAAATGCTGGTCATATCTGCATGCAGGGGACAAGAGATACGTTTCGAGACGTGGTTCTCCCTCCCTGCTAAACGCAACTTGTGTTTTGCTCTGATAGCAGTTTTTTCGTTTTTCGTTTCCATCAAAACGTAAACTGCATTTGAGGAGATCTGACCATAACAACTCTACATTTGTACATGACACGCCATACACCAATACACCGGCATATCACCATTTATTTATCCATTCATAAATTAATTTTTTATTTTAAAAACATATTAAAGATGATAAATTAAAAAAATATTTTTTAAAAATACAAAAAATTTAAATTTTTAATACATTTATTTTTTATTTATTAAATAAAAATATTTAAAATATTTTATTAATAATAAGATTATGGCATATCTTTAAAATACATATTCACTAAATTCTTAAATTAAATATTAATTTTTAATTTTTTTCATTACTGTTTAAATTCCATTTTTATCACCCAATTGTCACGGCCTTGGACACACTCCAACGCTACCGTGCCGGCACTCGGACTTACTCAACCTCTTGAGCTAAGACCAAGTCAGCCTAACCCTCAATACTTAGCAAGAAAGCTAAGAACACAAGAGAACACAAGAGAAAGGAAGCTTTGGTGGAAGAACACTTTATTGCACAAGTGTGGTTACAAATGATTCACACACCCAAACTCTAACTCTTACCCCTATTTATAGCCATCCACCTCCTCAATGGATGGTTAGGATTAAATCTAATCAACGGTCCAGATTAATCATCCAGAACCTTCTTTACAAATATCTATCCTACCACAACTCTCTAAATGTTTCTAGATTATTCCATACCACTCTTTATACTTCTATATACATCTACACTCTTCTAGAATATTCCATGATCTTCTAAAGTCTTCTAGAACCTTCTAGAGTATTCCAGAACCTTCTAGGACATTCTAGAACGTTCCGGAACCATCTAGAGTATTCTCAAACACTCCAGAAAACTATACAAACACTGTTAAATATAACCTTCTAAAAATTTACCGTGACATTCTTCCCCACCTAATGCGCAGACGTCCTCGTCGCGTTCTGTTCATGATAGCGCTCTAGGTGTTCTTGGAATTGCCACAGATCTTCACGAGCTTCCCAATTAGCTTCAGTTATCGGAAGTCCTTTCCACTTGATCAAGTATTGGATACTTGGTGGTACTCCTCTTCGTCGCACGACGCGATTAGCTAAGATCTCTTCGATTTCTTTATCAAAGGATCTAATCACCACAGGCGGAGCACGACTCGAATCACCTCTACTCGGTTCATCTTGATCTTCGTGATATGGTTTAAGCATACTCACATGGAAGACCGGGTGAATCTTCATAGAGGGAGGAAGTTGTACTTTGTAAGCAACCTCCCCAACACGTCCAATGATCTCAAATGGCCTTCGTATTTGCGGATTAAGCCCTTATGAACCTTGCGAAAGGCTTTGAATTGTTGTGGAAGAAGTTTGATCATTACCTTGTCTCCCACTTGATAGCTTGCATGCCTCCTCTTCTTATCTGCCCATTTTTTCATCCTCTTGGCAGCTTTGTCGAGGTAAGAACGAGTGACATCTGCTTGTTCTTCCCATGACTTAATCATATGATAAGCTCCAGGGCTCTTCCCTGAATAAGAGGAAGAAAGAGAGTGAGGTGTAAGCGGCTGTTGTCCAGTCACAATCTCGAATGGGCTCTTCCCTGTAGACTCACTCCTTTGCAGATTGTATGAGAATTGAGCAATGTCTAGGAGTTTTGTCCAATCCTTCTGATTAGCGCTTACAAAATGCCTCAAGTAACACTCGAGTAAGGCATTCACTCTCTCAGTCTGCCCATCGGTTTGAGGATGGAAGCTTGTTGAGAAATGAAGCTCCGACCCAAGGAGTTTGAACAGCTCTGTCCATAGTCGTCCTGTGAAGCGTGGATCTTGATCACTAATGATGCTCTTAGGCAATCCCCAGTACTTCACCACATTCTTGAAGAATAGTCGTGCTGCTTCCTCTGCAGTGCAGTCAGTAGGGGCAGGTATAAAGGTAGCATACTTCGAAAATCGATCCACTACCACGAGAATAGATCCAAACCCCTCGGACTTCGGTAAGGCAGAGATGAAATCTAGAGAGACACTTTCCCACGGTCGCTCTGATGGAGGCAGAGGTTCCAACAACCCGCTTGGTGTCTTGTTTTCAATCTTATCTTGTTGGCACACAAGACAAGTCTTCACATAGCTATCCACTTCATCTCTCATTTGAGGCCAATAATAAGAAGATTCAATGAGTGCTAAGGTCCTTCGCTGACCTTGGTGACCAGCCCACTTGGTGTCGTGGCATTCTCTTACCAACTTCCTTCTTAGATTTTCCCATTTAGGAACGTATAGTCTTCTCCCTTTTGTGTAGAGAAGGTCGTTTTCTAACCAAAATCTTTTGGTCTTACCTTCTCTAGCCAACTCCACCAACTTCTTGGCTAATGGATCGTGATGCAACCCTTCCTTGATGGTATGCACAATATCTCCTTCAACCATAGAAATGGCCCCCATCCTGTATGGTTTTGAGATAGGCGGTTTTGCTCCTAACTCCAATTCAATGTTGTCATCCATCTTTCTTCTAGGTGGTAACTGCTTTGGCAACTCGAGAGGTATCACATCCTTATTTTCTTCAAGGACTTCCTTAATTTTATAGGGAACATCTTCTCCTTTGGCTGTTGACTCCTCTTGTAGTAAAGCCAAAGACATCATCTCCTCCTTCTTGAAACCTTTCTTGAGTTGCATGGTCGAGATCATCGGAATTCCTCCAGCCTTTGAGATTGTAGGGACCATGCATGGAGACCCTTTCTCCATGACGCATACTATATTGTAGTATGGCATAGGTATTATATTTGCCTTTCTTTGCAAATCAAGCCCGAAGACTATTTTAAAATCGTCCATGGGTGCTACTGAGAAATCCACAAGGCCCTTCCAAGAACCAAGAGTCATCTCAACCCCTTTAGCTACTCCCTTAAGGGGTTCACCCTTGGTGTTCACGGGTTTGAACCAGCCATTCTTTTCGGTGATCTTCAACCCAAGTCTCTTTGCTTCATCAGGCGTGATGAAGTTGTGTGTAGCACCAGTGTCGATCATAGCCATAACGGGTTTTTCATTGATAAAGGCTTTGACATACATCAAGCCTTTCTTTTCTGCGGTGCTTGCCTCTTTGGTCTTCACAGCATTTATGTGTTGGATAGATCCAACACACTCAGTTACTTGAGTTTGAGCTTCTCGTTCCTCAGCGATAGATGCCAAAGTCCCTAACTTGGGGCAATCCTTCATTTGGTGTGGTCCCTTGCACACGAAGCATCCTCCTTTGGGCACGAAAGCCTTCTTCTTTTCTTCGTATTCTTTCTTTGAAGAGTATTTTCCTTCCTTCTTGGTTGAGAAACTCTTCCCCTTGTCTCCCCCACCTTTAGCAAAACTAGGCTTGGAGGAAGACTTGGGTTTAGAGTCTCCCCTATGATACTCAGTGAGTGATTCGGCCACCACGATGGCCTCATCGACATCCTTAACATTCCTTCTTTGTAGTTCTTGCTTTGCCCAAGGTTGGAGTCCATCAATGAAGAAGAACAATGCATCCTCTGATGCTAAGTTGGGGATTTGAAGTGTGAGAGTAGTGAACTCCTTTACATAGTCACTAATTGTACTCTTGTGCTTCAACTCCCTCAACTTCTTCCTTGCTTCATAAACCACATTTTCAGGGAAGAATTGTCTTTTCAACTCCCTTTTGAAATCTTCCCATGTGGTTATGTTGCAAGTACCCTTCTCCATATCTACGCACTTTCTCCTCCACCACAAAGTAGCATTATCAGAAAGGTAGAGAGCTGCAGTGCGTACCTTTATTGCTTCTTCGACCACCCCTTGGCCTTCGAAGTACCTCTCCATTTGCCATAGGAAGTTCTCCACCTCGCGAGCGTCCCTTACGCCCTTGAACTCCTTTGGCTTGGGGAGATCAATCTTTGTCGTCTCCCTTATAATGGTTGGTCGAGATTTCGCCTCCTCGAACCAAACTCGAACTTCTTTAAATAACTTCAAGGAATTCTCAAGCTTCTCTTCGATTTGGAGCATGCTTTCTTTGAAAGCATCTAATTCTCCCAACACGTGAGCCTCGAGGGTCTCCTTGTCATGTTCTATCCTTTGGAACCGCTCATCCATAGAGGATAGAACATTTTCCAACATAGAAACTCTTTCTTCTAAGAAGTTAGAGTCCTTACCTCTAGGCTCACTTGAAGAACGTACCTTCTTGCCTCCCCATTGAGAAGGAATAGTATCCCTTCCCCTTTGTGACTCAACATGCTCCATGGTGATATTTGAAGCCATACCCACAAACCACTTGTGCTCCCTCTCGAACCTTGCTCTGATACCAAATTGTCACGGCTTTGGACACACTCCAACGCTACCGTGCCGGCACTCGGACTTACTCAACCTCTTGAGCTAAGACCAAGTCAGCCTAACCCTCAATACTTAGCAAGAAAGCTAAGAACACAAGAGAACACAAGAGAAAGGAAGCTTTGGTGGAAGAACACTTTATTGCTCAAGTGTGGTTACAAATGATTCACACACCCAAACTCTAACTCTTACCCCTATTTATAGCCATCCACCTCCTCAATGGATGGTTAGGATTAAATCTAATCAACGGTCCAGATTAATCATCCAGAACCTTCTTTACAAATATCTATCCTACCACAACTCTCTAAATGTTTCTAGATTATTCCATACCACTCTTTATACTTCTATATACATCTACACTCTTCTAGAATATTCCATGATCTTCTAAAGTCTTCTAGAACCTTTTAGAGTATTCCAGAACCTTCTAGGACATTCTAGAACGTTCCGGAACCATCTAGAGTATTCTCAAACACTCCAGAAAACTATACAAACACTGTTAAATATAACCTTCTAAAAATTTACCGTGACACAATGGTGTCTTGTCCCCACTCCCCTCCCCAATGCTTGAGGTAGTTCCGGTTAATGCTGACGTGGAAAACGTGGAACTACGCAATGCACCGTGCAAGTGGCACAGCGGTGTAGTTTCTTCAAATTCTAGTGTCAATTTGTTAGCCCCAGCCCAAAATATCTAATCTTTCAAAATGTCTCGAAGTTTCTTCGCACATATCGTATGATCATATCTACCATCTCCCAAGGACCCAAAAAACCAAA
This sequence comes from Arachis hypogaea, assembly GCF_003086295.3. NCBI lineage: Eukaryota > Viridiplantae > Streptophyta > Magnoliopsida > Fabales > Fabaceae > Arachis > Arachis hypogaea. The sequence continues at coordinate 5,616,432 of NC_092041.1, read as the reverse complement.
TCCAGTAACCCGTAAGATATTTTCCTCTCTCTCTCCCTCTCAATGTTCCTTTTCTCTCTTCCACCACCCAAATTTACGGTTTTATCCTCTCCCATTCATTTATATCCTCGATTTACCCTCTCTCCTCTTTAATTCCCTTATGGAAACTCTCTGTTTGTTTTAGCTCGTACTCTTCCGATTCCAAATTCAGTTCTCGCCGTTTGATTTGAGGAGGCAGGCAGGCAGGGGTTCTATTTTCAGCGGTTTGATGAATCGAGAAGGAGGATCCAACGGCGGATCTTGCTACTACGCCGTCCTCGGGATTCGCAGGGATGCCTCCTTCTCTGATATTCGCACTGCATACCGCAAGCTTGCTATGGTAAAGTAAAACCATACGCCGCTCTTTTCTCTCATTCTCCTTCAATTCAAACGTTAATTAATAATAACGTTTTCATTTGGTTGGCTGAGAAGAAGTGGCACCCGGATAAGTGGGCCCGGGACCCTTCCACCGCCGGAGAAGCCAAGCGCCGCTTTCAGCAAATCCAGGAAGCTTACTCAGGTGAGACCTGACACATCATGATTCTTGGCTGTTAAATTAAATTCTAATTTCGATTAGGGATTGCTTAATTGATGTGGTTTAAATTTGATAGTTCTTTCGGATCAGTCCAAGAGGTCAATGTACGATGCTGGGCTCTACGATCCATTGGAGGAAGAAGATCAAGTCCGTATTGTTTCCTTTCATTTTATTTTTCACACTTGTTAGGCAACACTACGTTGAGAAAAAAAAAATCTCGTTTCGGTTTCGAAAACGATGAATACTTTTTTCCCCATCAAAGTATTTGCTTTTCTCTTTTTTCTAGCCGTCGTTTTCACAGAAGTAAGATTACGGTTCTAGGCAAGGGCACGGCGCGCATGTTGCTTTAACTCTACCTTTTCCCTCTCTCATTATTTTGATTGGACTCTCTTAAGTCTTAATTTTTTTTTTAATTTGGAAAACTGGACTCCCTTAATTTTAATTTGGGCACAAAACTTGTCTGTTCTTAATCAGGAGTTCTGTGATTTCATGCAAGAGATGATCTCAATGATGAACAATGTTAAGGATGAGGTACTGGTTTGTTTTTCACTTTTATAAATAAAATAAGATGGTGGCTTATTCAATTTATTAATTTGTTGGGGCAAATGTGTGGTTAGGGGGACAGTTTGGAGGACCTACAGAGGATGTTTGTGGAGATGGTGGGTGGAGATGGCGTGAGCTTTGACTCCAATCAAGATCAGACGGCTGGGAAGCGTGGACGCGGCAGTGGATCAAGGGGCAACCCTGCCAAGCGCACCAACTCCCGATGCTAGGTGGCTGTACTGGATCAATGTTGTAATTTAGTTTTATTGTTTTATTTTGTTTCCCCTCTCATTGGATCATTGAAATGTGAAACAACTTAAAACATATCAGCTAGTTAGGAAAGGTCAGTGGAATGCATTCCTTTAGACTACTTCTTTTGTTTAATTTTTTAAGTTAAATTCTTCTGGTTCAATGCACCCATATCTCGAATTACCCACCTGGTAACTCTGCAATTTTTGTTATTTTTTTATAATACTTTTCCCTGCATAGGAAGAAAGGGGTTAGAGGGATTCGAGCACGTCCTATCTGACACGTGTATGTCATGCAAAACTGTCGAGTTCTTGTTCTTGCTTGTGTGAGTATGTAAAGTAGATAAGGAAACACCATGAATCATCGTCATATGATGAAGGATTTTGGGTTCTCCGATGGTGGGGATGATCAACAGTTAATGGGTCCTGCTATATAAATATTCCCAATTAGGGTGAATGGGGATTTGGTGGCACAGGGCGACATAAGTGGCGATTTAAGTATTGCGTTGCACATATAAAAATGCTCTCGGTGCATGGGACTATGGTACATGTCTTTGTGATATGTTCTGATGAAGCGCTTCTGGGTTCACGTTTATTAAATTAAAATTCATGCGTTTGGTAGAAGAAGTTTCTAGTTTGTAGTTTGTCGCTGATGCTGATCTTCAAAGATATTTTGGCTGGCTTTTTATTCATCTATTTTTATCCGACCTTTTCGATATTTGTATATGGCACCAGCAGTCATGGTATGGGGATAATTAATTAATTATGCAACTAGAATATTACACTTATACCCTTGATCGTTGATCCAACTTTATCCATGGATGGAGTATGGACTGCAATTCCAAATAGACTCACTCAAATGTCATTTTTATCCGGCAAAAAAAGTTTAATTAGTTTTTATAGTTTTATTAAATTTAAAATTAAAATTTTATATTTTTTTTTACTAAAAGATAAATAGATTTTTAAATTTTTTTTAGGATTATTGAAAAATATTTTTAAGTTCTTGACATCTTTTAAAGTTGGACAGATTAGACTTTTTGTCCAACAAAAGGACAAAAAGTTTGATGTAGCTCCTGTAATGTTTGTCAAGCGTACGCGTTGTCTGGCAGACTTTCTTCTCATGCATACGCGTGTCACATATGCGTCGCCATGAATTCTCTACTTCGTTATGAATTTTTCACTTTGCATGTTTTTTTTATTTCTTTTAAGTCATTCTTGTCTTTAAAACTTTAAATCACTCAAACAAAAATATCAAGGTATCGAATGGGAGAAAAGTAAATTAAATTTAGCAATTTAATAGTCTAGAAATCATGTTTTTAATCATTAATCACACTTAGGAGAAATTCAAAAAATCATGCTATTTTAGTAAATGAATGTAAAAAAAATTAATAAAATTCACCAAATTCAATATAATATAAATCATAAAATTGTGGTTCATCAACTTTTCCACACTTAAATAGTAGCATGTCCTCATGCTAAACTCTTGTAGTTCATCAACTAATATGCAAAATGCGTCTACCTACTTTGTTAAAAATGAATCAATATCTAAGAACATATATAAAAAAGTAGGGCTAAGATAGTATGATGATTTATGAATTCTACTAATTCAAATATCAAAATGAAGTATAAATATACTTGTAAGAAGAAAGCTCGTGAAAGCAAGGAACAGGGGATTGAATATCGAACCCTCACTGGAAGTGTTTGTACTCTAATCTCTTTAGTGTTTGAGGGTTGATTCTCTCAATTCTGTACTAATCTTGCTTTCTAAGGCTTGCTCTTCTTCTACCAATCAACATATATTCAATGCATGGATACACATATCAAGAGGTATTTTCAAGGGTTGTAATGAGGTTAGGGCTAAATTTAATTTACTTTTCTCTCATTCGATGCCTTGATATGTTTGTTTGAGTGATTTAAAGTTTTGAAGGCAAGAATGGCTTGAAAGAAATGGAAAAAAAGCATACAAAGTGGAAAATTCATAAAGAAATGAGGATTTGCTAAATCCATGGCGACGCGTGTACGCGTGACAAGCATTACGGGAGCCACGTTAGACTTTTCCGTTGGGTCTGACGAAGGCATTTGGACGGAAGAACTAATCCGTCCAACTTTTAAGTAGGGGTGTTCAAATCCAAACCGATCTAAATTAAACCACTCATCCAATCCAATTCAAACCGCACTAATTTGGATGTGATTGAATTCTAATTCTTGCAAACTGTTGGATCGGATCGGATTTTGGATCTACTTTTCATAACCGATCCAATCCAATCCAAATCGTACAATGTGCTATAATATTATTATTTTACTATTTTATTTGCAATTATACTTATAACATGTTCAATTTATTATATATTTTTATACTATTCATGTATTATTATTATTAATAAATATTTTAAATTCAAAATGTTGTTTATTTATTTATTTTAACTAACCTATAATTTTATTTTTATTGTTATGTTATCGTTGGCTTTTTAAGATATTGTTGAGACTTGTTATGTCATTGTTGATTATTTAAAATTTGATGTTGAGACTTGTTATATGTATTTAATTTTTTTAATTTACAAAATCGCAAATCCAATCCAATCCAAACCGCTTGAAATTGGATCGGATCAGATCGATTTTTTTTAAATCATCCAATCCAAACCGCGCCGCTAGTAAAATTAATGTTCGAATCGGATGAATTTTTTACTCAAAACCGATCCAAACTCCACCATGAACACCCCTACTTTTAATGACGTCAGGGACTTAAAAGTATTTTTCAATGGTCAAGGACGAAAATGTCTGAAAAAAAATTAGGACCTATTTATCTTTTACCCTATTTTTTTGGATTTTTATATTATTTAATTTTAGAATTAAATTTTTATTAATATAAAAATATTAAATTAACAAAATATTTATCTGTAAATTAAAAACATCTATAACTAAAAATTTAATTAAATTTTTATCATATTTTTTAAAAAATATTTTATTAATTTTAATATTTCTAATCTAAAAAAATTTAATTATAAAATTAAAAATACTATAGAAATTCAATTAAAAAATAAGACGTAGAAATTTAATTACAAAGTTGATAGTAGTATAATGACTAACTAAGTAATTAAATTTCGGAAAAAAAAATCCCAATTTATCATTAACATGATTACTAGTTTAGAAGCTAGGAGGGGAGCAATGGGTGTTTATTCACCGAATTAAAAAGAAGGAAGCTTTGGGGTTTAAAGCTTGTTTTGTCTTTTGGAGAAGCAAGGTGACCCATAAAAGTTATGACCACTAAACCGCCCGCATTCTGTTGGGCTTTGAAAAAATATAATTGAATTTCGATTTTTGGTCAAAGTAGAGGGCCCATAGGCCCAAAATGAAAAAAAGAAACAGCATACGGCAACAGGGACCACCTCCTTTAGAAAGCCTATCTGTAACCGCATTACCTTAACATATGATATGCTTGCATTTCCATATTGTTTGATTCTATTAATTAGAGAGCAATGATTATTCCTGGCTTCGCATCATTCGAATTGCACAAGTTTAATTATAGATTGTCACATTTGTAAAATTATTAATCTTAAGTATGGTGTTATAAATTCGGTTTAGGTTTATAAAGTTGGATGGCATGTGTCATTAGTTGCTTTTTCCTTTGTTATTTTTGCTCGCATTAGCAAAGAAAATATAAATAGGTAAGAGGGGTGTGTCGGTGAGGCGCATTGTGATTGTGATTGAGCATTGGCATACGGCTACGGCATACCCCGTTTATTTAATTATGCTTAAAAGTTGAGCAACAGGGTTCAAGGTTAAATGTTTGGATTAATATATGCCTGTTAAGGTTATGCACCACACTAGTGATTATGCTTTTTAATTGTGTTTCTGAAAGTCGAATGGATAATGAATGCCGCCAAGTAAAGCCAAAGAGTAGTGAGTTCTTAAATCCCATTTCTCAAGATTAATTAAAGCCAAAACCTCATCAATAAGATAATTGGCTGCTGCCTGATATCTATCTATCTTCTATTTTTGTAAAATAATAAGAATGGTCCTGAAATTTCCACGGTCCTGTGTAGGGTGAGATTGTGTGGATAGGAGAAGCAGACACGTCAGAGGGCACGTGGTTGCTTCAAAATGCGGAACTGTGAGGGCGTTTCGGTCATTGTATTGGGGAGCCCTAGGGTTTTAGGGGTATATTCACAATCACATAGTCGGTTGTGCTTCTGTTTCTATTCTCATTACTACTCTCTGCTGCAGCAGCGTGCGGGTGTTAGTAGGAGTACTAGTACTCATTTACATTTCCATTTTATTTTTCTCTCTTTCGCCGATTCGGTTATGGTAATGATGGATCTCAACAAGGTCTGTTCTGTAATTCAGTAGTGATTTTGAAGTGGCTCATTATTACATTACTGTTATATGCTAATTACGATTTGATGATAACAGGAATGGGTGTGTGAGGAATTGAGTGAGAGCAAGAAGTGTTGTAGTGATTGCAAGACTACCAAGACTCCGCTGTGGAGAGGAGGACCTGCTGGTCCCAAGGTCATACCCTCCAATTTTAATTTTTTTTTTTTTCATTGGATGTGTCATGCAAAATATTAATTCTTATTGTTTGTGTTTCTTGATCAGAGTCTTTGCAACGCGTGTGGAATAAGGTACCGGAAGAGAAGGGCTTCAGCGGTGGGAATGCGAAAAGGACAAGAGAGGAAGAGAGAGAGATCACAAAATGGCGGTAGCAGCAGCTCCTCTGATAACGAGTTGAAGGAGTCGTTGAAAGTGAATTTGATGGCGTTGGGCGAGGAGTTTTGGTTGCTAAAGAAGAAACAGAGGAGTATGTGTTTGTTGGGGGAAGAGGAACAAGCCGCTGTGTGTTTAATGGCACTCTCTTGTGGCTATGTTTTTGCTTAATTAAGGAGACTATTTTTCTATTAGCTATAACTCCCCCAACCCTTAATCAACTCTTATACTTTTGGAGCATTCTAATTTGTAGAGTGACGTACCCTGTGTTTATGGAAAGAAGGGTATCTCGCAATGTTTCTAATGCTTGTTATAGTTTAGTTAGGAGGGGGAGCATCCTTCCGCCTAAAGGGTCTGGGTCTTAGTCGTTCATTTTGTTATGGTGATACGTTCCGTTAGTTATTGATGTAAATGTTAGAAGAAAATGGAAATATACGGTAATTATATTAAAGTAGTATCATTCTCCTTTCCTTTCTGCAATATTTATTTCTCTTGTCCCTTTTATCTTCTATTCTATGCATTAACCAATTAGGCAATTATCGTATACACTTGAACAGCCAATGTGACAGTAGTTACGGAGAATCCCAGAAGAGTAGAAAGCACTTATTTTTTTTTTGGTAAATTACTAAATTAAGAAAAGATATTAAGATTTAGTAGAAATGTGATATTAATTATTTAATATTAACTTCAGGATTATACTGAAGTTAAATAATTTTTTATGAATTTAAATAAAATATTTTAAATTTTAAGAATCAAAATAAAATTATGTTCAAATATAAAAGATTAATTTAATATTTTATTATTTTTGTTTTGTTTTGTTTTGTGACGTGAGAGAGAAGATTTTGTTGGTTTTGCCATACTTAAGGTTAGAGGATTATTAGGTGAATTTATCAGTTTTTTTTTTTTTGGTCAAAGGTAAATTTACCAGTCTGGGGATTTGTTTTAGTTTTTTCTTTATAGACAATAGTTCTGGGCCTGAAGCTCTTAACTTTGTGATCTGGGCCTACAGAAGACTTAGAATCAAGTTTCTCAGTAGCATCGATATGTGCTTGGAAGTCATTGACAAAAGAAAGGGTCTATTCTTTGGGCATATTTAATATTTGTTTACTTTGTGAAATAGAAGATCTAGTTGGGCCTAATTTTTGCACTAAGCATGACAGTGATTGGTTTAGCTCCTCTGACTGGTTTGATGGGCTGAGCGCTGCCTAGCCCAAATCTCCGCCGAACAAATGAAAACGAAAATCAACCACACCAAAAGAAAGGAAGAGTAACCCGTTATGTTGAATTGTTGACCCTATAATATCTACATTCGTCAAACTAACCTGGGCATTGGGTACTAAACCCAAAAGAAAATCTAATAATCTATCATTGGTAAATAACTAAATATGCCCTCTCCTTTCAATTACTAGGCTAATTTTTTTATATAATTACATGTGTACGAATTTTGCAGGTTGAGAGTCAACACACAAGATACGTGTTGGACACATGAATCATGATAATATTTTAGCTAACACGCAAGATAATATTTTTGCACATTTATAGTATTGTAATATATTTTAAATATCAATATTTAATCAAAATACTATTTTTATTTTCATATTAAAAATAATTTGTGTAATTATTAATCAATGAAAATATGTTTACAAAAGAGAAAAAAAATTAACTTGTACAACCATCTCAAGAAAGGTATAGTTGCACATGATGTTTGCCCAGTATATCTCACTTGACCAAAGCAATACTAAAGTATACGCAACTTTCATCCTAAAATAATGGCCAAATCGCAGCACATGGCAGTCACATGATATTTTCATCGTAATATCGTATCCTCTTCCTGGATTTACCACTGTTATAGAAAATATATTGTAGACAAGAATAAAAATTTCTCTTCGATTAAAGAGGATTGGTCACGTATGATCACGGTGAAAATAATGATAATAAATAAATAATCCTAACATATGGCATGTGACCCATCACGTGACGAGAGGACATAATTAACTAAGGAAAGAACGGTTAACAGTGGCCATAAGAAAGTTTTGAGAAAGAGTTGAGAGTTTGCAGTGAGAGAAAGAGAAGAAGGAAATGGTTTGAGTGAAGGGAAAGACAAAACAGGGGCGATCCGTAACTTACGTTCTCGTTATAGTTAAACATCGCACGCTGTTCCCAACTTCTCTCTCTCTCTCTCTCTCTATAACTTCCTATTCCCTGTAAATGCTTTTTCCTTCACACTTCCAATCACACCTTCTCTCGTCTTCAGGTAATTCGTATTCTTTAACTGCCTTCCTCTCTTTTAGTTTCAACTATGTCAATTGTGATTCAAGGACTCAATGGTAGCATTTTCATACTCTCCCGACATCTTTTTTCCCTTTTAATTCGCTTTTATTCAAATTGCCTATAAGGTGTTTGATTATTGTTCTCACATATCTGGAGGGAAACAAGTAACCGTTTTGATTGAACAGTTCGCATCTTGTTCATCCAAGTGTTTCGGATAATGAATCGTGCCAGTTGTCTTCTCCTCTTTTATTGTTTGATGGGTACATTATGGGATTTTAGCAGAAAAAAGAAAAGAAGCAATGTTTGTTTGTTATGTGCAAATTTATGATTGTAGGAGGCCGAAGGATGTGATAAACTTCTACTGCTATGCCTTATTGAATGGTATTGGTTTTAATTGATCATCAGTGATATGTGGTAAACAAATAACCACTTACCTGACCCATGAAACCACTTACCGCTTTTTGAGGTTACTTATTTTGTTCTCAACAAGAATTATCTTTTCTCTATCATTAGGCAGGATTTGATTGCTGGCCCTGTTTGGCAAAAGCTATAAAATATCAATTAAGCATTTTGTTCACAAGAAGGTTGTTAGGACAATTGATTTTCTGCATATATTTTTGTGACTTCCTGTTATGCTGGATTTAGTAGTGTTCAATATAGGATCAGTCCTATATGATGATTTCTGATTTTAAAGTCTCTTAGAATTATATTTGTACTGTCTGTCCCAATTTCAGGTTGTAGCTGCAGGCTGAAGAATTCCCAGTCTAGTATTTTTCTCAGTTTTCATTATTGAAGTCAGATGAGGGCAGGATCCATGATTTTTTCGTTAGTGCAAGTACCTAGGTGTAGAATACATCGCTTAGCAAATTATTGGGGTGAAACCTTTCATAGTTTGAGTAAGACTTGTGGAAACAATTCTAGTGTTAGGCTGCTTAGTTCTAGAACTCATGGGCTTCAAGGAGGGCAGAAAAGGAAGTGGACTCGAAGACCTATAACCACAAATACAGAAGGCACTGGGAGCACCAAATCAAGAAGTACCAAGCATGAAATTTTGAGTGAACCTATTTTAAAAACTTTTACAGAAAATGTAAATAAAGAACAGGTAGTTGAATTCGACAATGTTCAATACTGTAACTTACAACAAGAGATTGCCCAGAATAAAGACTTGTCTAGCTTAGTCACAGTCATTACTTTTGATATTGAAACCACTGGATTCAGCAGAGAAAATGACCGGATCATTGAGATTGCACTTCGAGACCTTCAGGGTGGTGAGAACAGCACATTCCAAACTCTTGTAAATCCTGAACGCTGTGTTCCTAATTCACACATTCATCGCATTACTACTCATATGGTGAACAGACCTGAGGTTCCAAGGTAACTTAAATGTCTATATCTCTTGCATTTTCAGTTCCTTGGATTATGTTTATGTTTGCAACAACAAATTTTGCCACTATCTCTATAACACAGTCTTGTGGAATTTATTTGAATGTATCAATGTTTAGATTTTGAGCCAGTTCGTTCATCGAGATGGTGATTGAGTTAACTGAAACTATTGCTAAAATTTTTCAAGGGAGTCGCTGAGTATTTTTCCTGTGGCCGTCTGAATTTTCTGTAGGATGGAAGAACTGATTCCCATCTTATTGCAATTTGTTCGAAGCCGTCAGAAACCTAGGGGATATGTGTTATGGGTTGCTCATAATGGTCGCGCTTTCGACTTTCCTTTCATCATGAACGAATTTAGGCGACATTCTACAGAGATTCCTCCTAATTGGCTGTTTGTAGACACCCTTCTTTTAGCACGAGAACTCATGAAGGCCAGAGGTCCCTTTCTCTCTATTTGCTTCAACAACTACACAATTATTTTTTTTTAATGTTTTTGTATGAAAGCATTAACATGAGTGTTAACAGGAACAAAATCAACCTCAATATCCCTTGGTACATTGTGTGAGCACTACAGAATCCATGTTGATGGCCAAGCTCATAGGGCTATGGTAGATGCTAACACATTGGCTCTGGTACTTCGTAGGTTAACCGGTGATCTGAAGTTGACCCTCTCTGACCTTGTTAAAAGATCATTCACAGCATTCGATATTATCAACTCCAAGAAGAAAAAGAATTCAGATTAGTTACACAGTACTTTGCAGTTGTTGTAACGCAAAAAAATTATTTGTACCCAAAAATGGGGCTGGAATTTGTATTTTAAGGTGGAAAGAAACATTGTAATTGTTATCTTATTATTCTCAATATAATATTTGATAATTATATACCAAAGTCTGAATTTTTTCTTTGTTGGATAAGTATTGATTTCGTTTAAGTGGGAATCTTCGGGGTAAAAAAATGGTAGTATGTTTGGATAGAGGAAAATAGAGGAGAGAGTATGATAGTTTTATAACACGAGTAATACCTCATATTTCAAAAAAAAAAAAAATAGTTTGACACTTTAATCTTCAATAAAATTTAATTATTAAATTCATTTTTAATATTATATTTTATTAGAAAATTAATTTTTATATAAAAATTTAGATAAAATTAGTCTATATAGTTTATTTTTAAAAAATATAATAGTGCTTAAAAAATTTTAAAATTCAGAAATTATTTTTTATATAAACGAACAATTTAATATCAAAATTAATTTATCTAAAAGATAAAATTTTTAGAATAATTTAGTGAGTAAAATTTGTTCAGAACTAAAATATCTCACTAAAAATTTCTTTAGACTTATTTGGGATATCATTTATAGAACAGTAGAGCCATTCAACAGGGAACCAAATGCCACGGACTACAGATGAAATAATCTGTGCCTACTAAAATAGTGAAAGTTGGAATGGATCTTTTTCTTATAAAAACTTTTCAAGACTTTTATCATGTATTGAGTTTTACTATAATACCTTTTTAATTAAAAAAATTACTATTGATCAAGAAGATGGAGCCAATTATAAGACTAAAATGACCTAATTAAGAGTGAAAATGAATACATAATAGATTATATAAAAATTTTCACATAACAGGAAAAGAGCATGTCATTGACTAATATCAAAAGAGAAATCAACCATAAGAAAATTAAGGAAGAAAGAAAATGAGAATTCAATCTTACGTTTAATTTTTGTCCTAAAAGAGCCAAACAATGATGTTAATATAGGCTAAGATTAGAGATCACTCTCTTATATCAGAATGTATAAATTAATGTAAGAAAAACTGCCTCAGCAAAGCCAAATCATGAAATATTGAAATTTCTTTAATTTTAGAAGATTAGGCATATATTAAAAATAAACAGCTTCAGTTTGCTCTCGTTGAGAGTCGAACTCAAGACCTCCCGCTTACTAAACGGGTGCTCTAACCAACTGAGCTACGAGAGCAGCTGTTGGTAATGCTGACAAAGTATTAAATTACTTTCATTATAATAAAAAATACTCGATCCAACCAAAAATAAAGAAAATAAGTGCGATGCCATTACATTACTTGAAATGTTTGTTACAAACTACAAACACAAAAAAACCCCACCCACTTTAACTACCAGGACAGGATGTCCACGGAATACTAAAATATCAACCGATACAATACTGTTCAATCAAAGATAGTCAATCATTCAACTGCTCTATGAGCTTTCTAGCTTTATGTAACCTTTCCAGTTGATAATTTCCACTTGCACCATACAAGGCAAGTTCTCCCCACCGGAAAATGAAAGTAATTAAAAATAAAAGTTAAAGCAATAGATTAATATATATATATATATATATATATATATATATATATACTACTGAATTCCTAAGCTAGGTGTTTAGTTGTGATCCTGACCTCAATTGTGTGGTTGCTTTTTGCCACATTTAACTGAATTTTGTGAATAATTGATGAGCCATATCCGATCCTTACTTCATCAACAGCTTTCTACAGTGGAATCCTGCAAATTTTGTTTTCAGATGTGTGAAATAAAATAAGACAGATACGAAGTCACTTAGCCAAAGCTAGTTGAAGTCATATTCATTAAAGTTTTTGCTCGAATATAAAAGGGATAAGTATTGTTTTGATTCGTAATGTTTAAGGTCAGAATCGAAACCGTTTTCAACGTAATTTTTTATTTAGAATAATTCTTAACGTTTTTTTTTCGCATTAAAATCGTCTTCTTTAATAAAATTTTTTATTTTACTATTAAATTATCCCTATTTTAATAAAAAAATTATAAAATTAAAAAAAAGAAAAGGACGCGAAGGGGAGGGGAGAAAGGAAAGGGGAAAGGACGCCGGGGGGGAGAGAAAAAGGGGAAAAGGAGGGGTAGGGGGAGGGGGAAGGGTGGGGAACCCCAACGGCCGTCGTCGTGAATCCCAGTATCGTTGCCACCGCCTTTGGGTCCTTCTTCGCCACCGAGCACGAGCCAACGAGAAAGGAGATTCAAGAAAGAGAGAGAGCGTCGGTGGAGGGAAGGAGGCCACTGCCATAGTCGCCGTCACCATCACAACACCTGCATTATTTCTGGTCCGCCCACGAGCCACCGCTAAAGCCGACGTCGCCACCGTTCATGCATGCTTTTGCCGCCGTGGAGTGCGTCGCCGGGAAGGGGAGCCCGACGCGAGGAGGGCGGCGCGCGAAGAAGAGAGAGAGAAGGATCTGAGGCTAAGTTGGGTTCCTACCACCACTGATCTGCCCAGCAGCCGTCACTCCATCACCCACGAGTTGCCGGTGGTTCTGCTTCGACTTCTTCATCTGCTTCTTCTTCTACATCTGTATTTTCTTTTGCTTTTGCATTTGTTTTTGTTTTGTTTCTTCTTCTGGTTCTATTTTTTTCTGATTTTGTGTGTTTATTTTGTTGTTGAATTTGGTGTTGTTGATTCTAAATTTAATGTTGTTTTTGCTTCTAAATTTGATTTTGATTCTGATTATTAGTATTTGATGAGAGTAAGAGAGGTGGTGGTGGTGGAGTAAAGGAGGTGTTAGTAGTGGAAAAAGTATTGATAGTAATAAAGAATATTTTTATCCGTAAAAAATTAAAATGACGATTTTAATATAAAAAAAGTGTTAAGGATGATTTTAAATCAAAAATTATGTTAGAAATAATTTTAATTTTAACTTTTAATGAGACCAAAACAATACTTATCCCAATATAAAACTACCTTAACAACATTGTTGAGATAGAAAGAGCAGGAGAGACAAAACTATATAGTTGATTCTCTAGCTCCATGCTCGTCGTTACTTGTTTTTAATAGTAGAAGAACTTCGGTGTTCTAGGTTACGCGTGGACAAGACAAGAGGTACTAAATTAGAGATGTTGTATGTATTAGGTATAATGCAAATTTGTTATGTTGTGTATGATGAGCTGAAATTATATTGGATTGGATTAAACGTGAGATACGAGATAATTTGTTAACAAAGATTAGTGGTTATTTATAAATCAAAAATGTTATTTGTATATTAAAATTAGTTATTAATATATTTATGTATAAATAGATATATAATTTAATTTATTTTTAATGTGTATTTATATTTCAATATATATTTTATACTGATGGCTAATTTTAGTGACTAATTTTAATGTACACATAGCATAATCCTTTATAAATAGAATAGAAAACATTTAAAATTCTAGTATATAGTTGAAAATCATTATTTTTATTTTATTATTTTATCTTATTTCGTATTTTTTAACAATACAATTTATGATGGATGAAAATTTTATTGGATATGTTATATATTAAAGGTTTAAGTATTTTGTTAGTCTTTATAATTTTACCAAATTTTTAATTAGATTTTTATATTTTTTTCTTTTAATTAGATTCTTGCATTGCTTTTAATTTTATAATTAGGTATTTTTTAGTATAAAAAATATTAGAATTAATTGAATTTTTTTTTACAAATTGAAAGTATCTACAATTAAAAACCTAACTAAATATTTAACTATATAATTTTTTGAGAAAAATATTTGATTAATTTTAATATTTTTGACATAAAAAAACCTAATTGTAAACTTAAAAATAACGTAAGGACTCAATTAAAAAAATATATATATATAAAAATCTTATTAAAAATTTAATAAAATTATAAAGATTAACAGAATAATTAAACTTATAGTAAATTTAAATAGTAAGTCATGAAACCATTTCATAATAATGTCTAAGTAACTAGATATTCACATTCATATTGTGTCCAAATTTTCCAAAAATAAACTAATATAATCTAATTATTTAAGTAAAACCGATAAATTACTAGCAAGAAACTATTTTTTTCTTTCTCGTGAAAGAAGCACATTGCAACCTAGAAGACTGATACATTACTGCCTCAATCTTGGTAGCGATGGCTCTCTCTAGGAATGACAACACCATCTAAATTCGTGAGTACTCACTCCGTTCCTATTTATTCGGGGTGGGTAATTACTCGTTCTTCACTGGGACGAATTTTTATCAGAACAAGATCTTAGGTGGGACGAGGTCGGGGTCGGATTTAAGTAGTGCTCGCCCCGATATATATATAATATATATAATTTTATATATAATATATGTAATATATGAAAAATAATTAATAATATTGTATTATATTTGAATTTTTACTTATGTATGTGATGATGGTTATATAAATTTTGAAATTTAATTTTATTTATTGAATTTTAATAATTATAGGAGCAGGTAGGAGCGGGTACCCGCAAGAACATATTAGGATTCAACTTTTTACTACTCACAGGTAGGAGCTGGACGAATTCTATACTTCTATACCGATTATTATAAGACAGAACGGAATCAGATAGAGTAAAAATCCACTCTTACTCGTCACGTATTCTATTATAGTGTAACACGTTCGTATCGATTTAGAAACGCAGCAGACTTAGATTTGTCTCTATTTTCTACTCTTTAAGATTCTATAGAACCAAACATTGTGTCTCTTATCAGGTAATAATTTATCGGAATAATATTTATCTTTTTCATTAGATATAAATTTTATGCTATTTTCGATTTTTAAATGTCTGCTTGATTTTTCTATGAATGAAAGATTTATTTTTTTAAAAGAAATTGAGATAGTTATTCTAAAATATATTTTTTACTTCCTTTTTAATTAAAGTAGTTAACACTATCATTTTTAAAACTAATAGTATATTATATATTATATATAAAGGTAAAATATATTTTTTCTTTTCAAATTTTGTTAAATTTTTTTAAAATATTCTAGAATTTTATTTTATTTTAAAAAAAATTATTTATATTAAATATATGTCTGACTACTAATTTTTAAAAAATTAAAACAATTCAGTAACAATTTCACAAAAATAATCTTTATTATAAACAAATTAAACATAGTTGTTATATATCATTGCTAAATAGTTGTTATATATTATTTCAAAGATATATTTAATACAAATAAAAATAAAATAATTTTTTTAATATTTATATAAATTTAAAAAATAAAAAATATACTTTACCCAATATATAATTAACTTCTTTACTTCTTTGTAGTTTACTCGTGACTCTAAAATCGTATTTAAAATTAAAAGCAGGATGATGAAGGTTCTTAATATGTGGCTGGACTCGCAATCACACTTAATATTATATTATACTTGCTTTGACATGATTTTGTTTAGTTTAACTGAATTGTGTGGCTGCTATTATCCCTTTAAATCAGTTCATTAATAAACTGTTTAAGGATTAGATAGTATCATTTTGGTTCTGTTTTGCAAAGTGAATGATTAAACTCAAGTCCACTTGCATTGTATAACAAACGAGTGGAAGAATGTACCTACATAAATTAAATTAAATTAAATACATTTGGATGGTCTAGTTAGATTTTACGTCAAGAAATCAAAAGAATAAGTGATCCACGTGCTTCAGAGTTTGGCTTAAGTAGTTTTTGTAAATTGTAAGTGGTTTGATGAGAAGTATAAAATAGAAAAAATGAAAACGGATACACAAAAAAAAAAAAGAAAAGAGAGCAACCAAAATAATGTTCTTCAATCTTCACACCTAAACCCTAAATATTATTGAAGTAGGAAAATTATAAATCTAAAATTTGTGTTTGAATAATTGATTTTTTTTTTCAAAAAAAGATATATGATAAATATAATTATTTAGCCAAGGACATATTTTAAATTTATAAATTGGATTTTTTTTTTTACAAAAATCATACAAATAATTTATTTTATTGAATATATAGATATTTATGAGTGATTTTAATAATTTAATTGGAAATGATATATACGGTAGTGATGTCCCCTCAGTGTGGTCTCTGGAACCTTGAAGCTTCAATCTTCAACCTCCAAATCAATCTCTGTGGACGTGATCTCTCCGATTCGACAGAGTTTACCAGCTATGGACGCAGAATCTTCATGGAGCGCACGTCTCTCCTCTGCCTCAAAACGTTATCACGCCGCTCTTCATTCCCGATCAGGTACCTCTCTCTCTCTCTCTCTCTCTCTCTCTCTCTCTCTCTCTCTCTCTCTCTAGTCAATACCACCCCCAAATTAATTAATTAAATTAATTGATTAATTAGTTGCGACAAAGATCCTAGCTTTAGAGCATTGGCATCGTTGCCAACATCCGGTGTTCCTTTTATGTGTTATTTTTCTAATTTAGTACACAAATATTAAGAACATACATAGAAATTGTTCTTAAACTGAACATCACTGTTGTGCTAGAAAGTTGCTTTATTGTAGCTGCTGCTGCTGCTGCCACTGAATTCGGCATCAGAACGATGATTTTATCTAATTCTACTGTCCACTACTTGAAATGATAAGCCAAACTTGTTGTTTGGTGTCCCATTTTCCATGGAAGATAGAATAAATGGGATTGCTGATCTCAAATATCTTTGTCAGCTGGACCAGTCATATAAAAGTTTGACAGTGAAGGATTTTAAAATTATATGGCATGACTTTACTCAAACATATTATTATTGCTACTATGATATTATCTTTTTGTGAATCATAACTCATAAGATTCTCTACAAACCCCTCCCCCATAAAGCGCACCCTCTTTCAACTTTGGCCTTTTCTTTTGTTTTATGTTGTTTGCTTGTTTATGCACTGATTTATATGAGATTGTGTAAATGTAGATATGTTCTTGGGTTTTGACGAGAATGATGGGGATGATGATATAAGGGAGGAGTTTCTATGCCCATTCTGTTCTGAGTATTTTGATATTGTTGGATTATGCTGCCACATTGATGAAGAGCATCCCGTTGAAGCCAAAAATGGGGTATGACTATTCCATTTGCCATTCAACAAATTTTCTAGTGTATGTGATCTAGTTGCTGCTCAATTAGGGCTTGGCCTTAAAAAAGTGCTGGTTATCTTAGTTTGTCTTTTGCATCTTGCAGAGGCCCTTAGAAATCTATGCCTAGTTGGAAGTTTTAGTTGAGAATATACTAGGATGATTTTATAGATATTCCAGATTAGTAACATTGAGAATATTTTTCCTTCGTTCCCTCTTTCTACTTTATCAGGAGTGTTAGTTTAGTCTCTTTTTTTTTTTTTTTTCCCCGTTAGGAGGGGGATTTGATCTCTGGAAATTCCAATTCCAATTCAATTTTTGGCATCTCTTATGCAGGTTTGTCCAGTTTGCACATTGAGGGTGGGGGTGGACATGGTTGCACACATAACCCTACAACATGGAAACATACTTAAGATATCCTTTTTCACTTGTGTTTAATATTTATTTGCCCATTTTTTTCAAATAGTATTTATATTAAACATCCACTTAATGCAGGTTTGACTTTTCAGCTTTCAGTACATTATTCGAAATTTAGCATTAAGTAAAATCTCTTTAAATAACCGCATTTCTGCTGTGCCTTTTTTTTTTGTTTGAAAGAGTATACTTTTGCAAAGATCGATCCCCATTATTTTAGCTGGTAGCCAAGTACACAAGTTTCTAAACCAGTGCTGATTCAACATTTCTGCTTAATGCATTTGCAATCTACTAATGTGTGAATGCTTAGTTAGTAATCTTAATGCTTATTGAACATAGGGGTGTCAATAGGCAGGGTAGGGTAGGGTTTGGATCCAACTCTAACTCTACACGCAGGTTGAGATTTTTATATAAACTCAACCATAGCCTACCCATAGGTTGAGAATATCCCAACTCTAACCCTACCCGTTCTTAACCTGCGGGTACTCGATCCTACCCATGAGTTATCAAAAAGATGTAACATTATTATATAACTTGATGATAATTTAAAATAGAACTGATTTTTATGTTAAAAAAAAGTATTAAATTATCAATTAATAATCTCTTAGTGGCTAAGGATCTTTTGCATTTAGTGATAGGTATTTGGCTCAGCATCCACATGAAACACACACACACACACACACACACACACACACACATATATATATATATATATATATATATGGGGCTTCAACCCGCACCCTACCCTACCCGTTGCGGATCGGGTTGGGTACCCTCAGTTAGGGTGCATGTTGCCACCCCTAACTGAGCATTTGTCTAAACCCTAACTGACCAACCCGCACCCTACCCTACCCGTTGCGGATCGGGTAGGGTACCCTCAGTTAGGGTGCATGTTGCCACCCCGAACTGAGCATTTGTGCTTATTAGATGCATATCTTTAGCCAAGGTCGATTTTTTCCAGTTTAATTACACTTTCTCATGCTATTGCATTATAGCATTGTGCCTTTATTATTACAAGGATGGTATTTTGTATATGATGTGTTGATTCCTTAGCCAGTAAATACATGCAGCGCAAGAGGAAATCACGCAAAGGTGGATCCTATTCGACACTCTCTTTATTGAGGAAAGAGCTACGAGAAGGAAATTTACAAACCCTTTTTGGTGGATCCTCATGTATAGTTTCCTCATCCAATGCCGCACCAGATCCATTGTTGTCATCATTTATATTGCCTGTAGCCGAAGACCTTTCCAGTTCACAACCTCACTTATCTACTGACACAAGGCCATCCAAGAAAAGTTCAGATGAAGAAAAACAGTATGTCTTTCAGTCATCCTCTCTTCAGTGAAATCCAGTTGTGCTAGTTTGCTTCTATAAGCAATTGGGTTCCTATTTGTACAGTTTTTGGTTAAGGGCATATCTTCTAACAGCAATACTACAATTCGTGCAAGTTCAACCTGTTTTCTGGTATAGTCTAGTTTTTAACTTGTCTGATTGTTTCTGTTCAGATATGTGAAGCCAAGTACCTTATCAGACAAGGATAAGGAAGAGAAAGCGAAACGGTGCACCTTTGTTCAAGGGTTGTTGCTTTCAACCATTCTTGATGACAAGTTATGAGGAAAATTCATCTCCAAGGAGTGCTGCTGGCTTTAAGTTCACTTATTCTGATGTTGTCAATGTATTTTATCAGAGTGAAATAAGATGCAGAAAATGAATGTAATTTATGTCATATGTGTGAGCTGTGATTTCAGTTCAAATGTTTCGTTGTTTCCTTTGATTTTCAGATCATAAAAGCTTTAATGAAATATATGAAGTTCCTTTGATTTTTGTTGTTTACTTATTATATTTGCATTTAAGGACGGACCATGGAAGACAGGTCCTTATTTCCTTTTTTCGCGGGGTGCACATTTTGTTGTGGTTGATTGTTGGGAGTTGATGATTTGAGAGCGATCTCTCTGGAGGCATGGGGGCCATAATCATGAGGATGGTGGTTGTTCTTGGTGCTGCCAAAGCAACAATTCTAGTTATCCTGACAAGCTGCTTCTTCCTTCATACGCTGAATCAAAGAAAGGGAAAACGAGAAGAGGAGAATTGAAGTGGGATTTCTTAAAATGTGGTGTCTCTTATGCCATATAGACACTTACGATATCATTAACTTCAAAGAGATCATGGTGGCTTATTTTGTCGAACAAAAGGCTATTCTGCCAAAAACTGTAATTTATTTTTCATAAAGAGCCGAAATTAGTTATTTAGTCATTAAATCATAACATCAGGTTATGCCCAAGCTGCTTATGAACCTCTGTTGCTTTTCTCATTACTTTAGGATTGATAGTCCCCACGTTATATCCAAAATGGAGCTTGTAGACTAATAAAATGAAAGGTTTACTATCCTTGATTCCTTGCAGTATATATATATATATATATATATATATATATATATATATATATATGACATGAATACATGATCCACGGACAATAGGAAGTTATTGATTTAAGGATAGTTAACCTTCACTTTGTTTTACTTCTTTAGAGAATGTACAACCACCGTAAGTCCGTAACCCAATAAAAATTGTTGGTCCAATTACTATCACACTGGTCCAACTTAACAAATTACATTTTGGAACAATGCATTGATAGAGGGTTTCTGTTCAAAGTTAGTGAATCATATTCATGTATGGGTATTAACAAATAAATGAGTGATTATTGACTCCTAACAAAATGGTGTGCCTCCGGACACAATTTAAGAATAACATTACGCCTAGAGACCTAATCGTAACCACTGTGAGGACATTCTTCTGTCCAAAATATTTTTTACCACATTTTTTACAAAAGAATCAAAGCAAGTTGAGCAGCAACCTCTTATCAAACTAGTTTGTCCACCTGCCATTAGTTCAATGTGGGGGCAGACATCTGGTGCGGGCACAGACCGAACCTCACTCTTCTTGTGCTCAAGACCACATGCAGCTAGTACGGTGTGTTTAGAACTCCTTGCAACGTCCTTGAGAGTATTATGCCCTGAATCAAGAATTTGGTGGCATGAACAAAAAGCAAAACAGAACCATGATACAATTTCTTTGTAATCAGAAATCACGATGGAAACGTGTTCCAAAGATTGAAAAAGGGTTGATAAACACACGTGCCTCAATGAAGGTTCTATGCTTACCTAAATCAACATCTCGAGATAAGCTCCACAGGTGTCTTTTAACCATCGACTTCAACTGCTGCTTTATTGTTTCTAAGTTACTCTCTTCTTTGATAGCAACGGGTAAGCTATTGTCAGTGACCACGTCTATGCTGTTGTTGAACGGATAAACTTGTTCATAACCAGATACGGAAGGTGTTGTTGCCACAAGTACGGGCAATAGCACACCGTGCATAGATCTGTTGGCAAGCATAGCTGAATCCTGAACCATTGGTCTTCTAGCATTGCCAATTCTCGTTGAGGAGGGGTCTGCATTCTGCATTGATGGAGACATATTGTTGCATAATCTCTCGTCTAAGAATGGGAGGTACGATGTTCCCGCATCCTGTGCCCTTGTATGCTGTGTTGCATTTGTTTCCCTGCCTTGATCGGTTTGAGAGTTATACAAGTTACTTGTTGAATTGGTAGCTGAAGTACCATTGGTTCTGCCAGATACCGAACGTAGCTGGTGAATCTGTCGGAGTATCCAGCGCCTTTCTGATAAAGTCGGTGCCCCTCCTCCAGGTCCTGGAGAAGCTAGTTCAACACTTCTACCAGAAACTCTAGCAGATGAAATATGCCCAAATCCTTGACTAAAAGATGCCCGGGGTGAAGATATCATGTTGAGGTCTATACTTTCTCGTTCATTAAGAACAATTGATGGTCTAACAGGCAAGTTTTGAGTTGGGACACTTGGATCAGTCAGACGTTCTTGAACTTGAGAGCTTGAAGATGCCAAAGCATCCGGTCTGCAACCATCACAATACCAATTACCTTCAGGTACTTCCCGACCCAAACCAACACAATATGTGTGTGCAGGGGAATCACAGATATCACATAGTAACATGAGGGCATCATCTCCACCTTGATGGCACTCTGAACAAATAACATCCTCATATGGATCAATATAGCTCCTGAGTTCTTCTTCGGTGGGCTGGTAAACCTATATGACACATCAAAACATTTGAACCAGACCTATAATATAACAAGTGCAAAACCAAAAAGCAGGAAATCAAAAGTACAAGCACAATTTAAGTACCTGGTCGCGTTCAGGCACTTCTACTACCACTTCTCTAAAATCAACTCCTGCAGTTGATCTGGCAGGCTTAGTAATTGTTCTGAATCTCTGCTTACACAAAGGACACCGAGTTTCCACTTTTGCCCACTCCACAATGCAGGTAAAGCAAAAGTAGTGAGTACAACAATTTAGAATTCCTCTTATTTTTCTTTTATTTTCCTCAGACAAACAAATTCCGCACACCTGCTTTCCCAACTCATTTTTTAAATCCTCTACCTTTTCCTTACCCTTTCTTCCTTGAGATTCATCTATCTTTTCCTTACCCTTTCGACCATGAGGCTTCCTTAGTTGGTGTCGATCTTCATGTAACTCAATCTCTTCATTTTTGGTTAAATGGGAAGAACTCCTCAAATTCCTTCTAGAGCTTTGACACAATTCTTGGGCTTCTCGGACCTGTTCTCTTTCTTCTTCGGAGATAGTAAACTCGAAATCAGATGAACCAGAAGAGGCACCATATGCATCGGAATTGGAATCCTCGGGTAAAAGCATTCTCCTTGGCCTACCCAATTCTTTCCTCCTTTTTGTCCTGCTGGCTGGGCCATTATCAATAAAATCATCCACATCATCACATCTTACTTTCCTCTTTAACCCTCTATTCCTTCTTTTCTTTTTCAAGGGTTTATTTGAAGCTCTAGATTTCTTCCTCTTTCGATGTTTGGTAGAAGTCACGGAAACCTTTCTCTTCAAAATCTTCTTGCGCACTTTCATGTTGTTATTTTTCTTCTTTCTTCCCCTTGATTCTTCTTCCTCTACTAAGTAATCTCCTTCCTCTAGTGAAAATTCCTCATCATCATCTTCAAAATCAAAGTCCTCATCGTCGTCGTCATCGCCATTGTCCTCATCATAATCATCATATTTGAAATCCTCATCTTCATCCTCATCATCCTCACCCTCCTTCTCCCTACTTCCACCTCCACATCCATCTCCATCTCCATCCCCATCCCCATCCCCATCCCCATCTTCTACTTTTACTTGTTCTTGTTCTTGTTCTTGTTCTTGTTCTTCTTGTGCTTCTTGATCTTCATGTTTTGCATATGCAATCCTTCCCCTCTTTCGTCTGCTTTTACTTGCATTTTTCTGTCGGCCACAAACACCATTCCCGGCCTCTGATCTATTGAATTTCTTCACTTGTTGAATTCCATCATCTTCTTCCTCCTCGTCTATAAAAGCATCATAACTCTCCTCTGTTGCACATCCATCTAGAGAGGAGCTATATTCGTCCGGACAATCGGACACTTCTTCATCTTCATCTGAAACCACATAATCTTCATCGGAATCATCGGAACCACCTTCCTTTGACCGAGCCCTATTCCTAAAGCTGCTTTTGCCACTAATTTTTCCTCCCCTTACCATCTGTTTTTCCACACCAAAAAGAAAAAACCAAAACTATTTTTAAAAACCTAATAAAGTGTATAAACAATGAAAATTCCTCAAAACAACAGGAACGAAAGAAATCAGTAATCACATCAAATTAAGTCATCAATATTTTGTACGGGTTGCGGTTTCGTGGATTTACCCTTGATGGCGGCTTCACAGGCAAAAACGCAACACAGAGGTGGGGTTCATGGTGGTCGCAGCTTGAAGGGCAAAGTACGCGTGGAATCGGCGGCAAAATCAAACGCACCTGACAGATTGGCAGATAGTAGTTGAGATTCGCAGCGGCCGGGAGTGCAGGTGTCTCCGATTCGCGTCAAGCGGTGGTCTCCTTTGATTCGCGTCGTGGCGTCGTGCGGTGGTCTCCTTCGATTCGCGTCCTTCGCAGCGGTCGAAGACGGAGATCGATAGAAGGAGTGGCAGCGGAGGAGTTTAGATCGGTTATAAGAGACGGCGACGGTGCGGCGAGGGGTATAGAAGGGAGAGGGATCTGAACCCTAGGTGAGGGATGAGGGTGAAGATGATGCAAAAATTGGGCATCAAAACTCAAATGTGAATAGAGAAAAGTCAGAAAAGGGGTCGGGTTTTCAGAAATAATAAACTATATATATTTTGTACACGGGTCACCGGGTGGACTTTTTTCATGCCCGATATCTAACCCAAATAAAGTTACAGATATTCCCTTATGCTTGTGCCGCTTCAACTTGAAGTGACCAAATCCGAACCGTTATTCAGCCATTGGATCGGATCAGCCCTTAATGGATGTGGGTCGGGTAATCTTGTTGCCATTTTAACCCACGTTTAGTAATTGACTCATGCATATCTCATGTAAGATTAGGAATTTGGATTCTATGCTTTTTTATTTTTCCGGTTTTTTATACTTTTAGGATTTCATGTTTGACTGGTACTTTCTTTTTTTCTTTTTTTCTTTTTTTTGCATTAGTTACTTGAATATCTCTTATAGTTGATAATTATTACAATATTAATATATTTAATTAAACTATTTAGCATTAAGCCATTAACAAATATTTTTATGCGAATAGTCATATTTTTTTAAATACTTCTTATGAGTAGTTCCTAATTTTACTATATTTAGTTAAAAATTAATTATAGATAGTTTAGTGACCAAAAAAACTTAATTAGTATACAACAAATAAATACACACAAACATAATATATTAATTTAAAATATTCCAAAAATAAATGTGATTTATGTAGGTTTATAAAAACTAATTTTTAAAAATTAACTTTTTAAAGTTATAGTATCTATATTTGATAAATTAAATTAAAAATAATTTTTAATAAATACAAATAACAACAAATATATTTTATAAATAATTTTTAAAATTTAAAAATACTATAATAGATATTAATGTAAGAATTAAATTTAGATATTGTGCTTATTTGGATGTTTGATAAAAAAAATTTCAATAAAAAAAATCTTTTTATTTTTTGTGTATTTGATAATATTTTTGTAGTAAACGTAAAAGTACTAAAAAAATTAAAAAAATATATATTTTTTGAGAAGTTATAATTTATATTTTTTTAAAAGATTTTTTTAAAAAGATTTTTCACATAATAAATAAACAAAAAATAATTTTATATTATTATACCTAAACATAATTGAAAATAAAAATATCTTTTTATATAAGATATCCAAATATAAAATTACTTTTACTTTTCTATAAGATCTTTTTAAAAAAAATAACTCAAAAAAATCTTTTTTTAAAAACTCACCAAACAATCCCATTAATTAATATACGAGGTTATATTAGATTTTTTAATTTTGATAAACACAATTCAACTTTAAAAAATAGTGTAAAGTATCGTTTTTGTCCCTAACGTTTGGGTTAAGTTTTATTTGTATCCCTAACATTTAAATTGTCCTATTTGTATTTCTAGCATTTGTAAAAGTGACTTAATATTATCCTGCTATCAATTACACATCATGAACTTTAGTTTGAGTTTTGAAAATCTCTTGTTAAAGTTAGAATATAAATGCTTGGGACAGAATCAATGATCCACTCCAAAAAATAACTCATCAAAAGTTGAAACTAATTTCTGCAACATTTACATAATTTACTTTTCTAGGGATATAATTAAACCTAAATACAAATAGTGGGTATAATATTAAAATCAAACACATCCAAATGAGACCTAATTGAAAATGAATACATCCAAATAAAAATAATTGAAAAATACAATTTGAGTTTAATTTTTTAATTGACGACAGAATAATATTAAATCACTTTTCTAAACGTTAAGGACACAAATAAAATTTATCCTAAACGTTAAAGACAAAAAACAATACTTTACTCTTAAAAATACTCACTTAGATATTTTTAAAAATATCCATAAATTTAAAAAGCTGCAACTATAAGCTTATGAACTTTTTTATTTACTAAAGATAAAAAGACCTTTTTAAAAAGTTTTACCTAATTAAGTCGTAATATGTTAAATTTTTTAGAAAAAAAAAGGATTATAGAATTAATAATAACATCTTTTTATGTTTTACATTTGGTATATATAGATTCAGAACTTGAGTAATAAGCTTGTTAAAAGAAGTTAAATATAGAAATTTTCCAAATTTTAAGCAATTCCTTGCATGATAATTGTAAAAGAAAGTAGCAAAAATTATAAAAGGCTTGGATGAAAAGTGAAGCAAAGAGAAACTTTTCTTGTGTTATATGTTTTACAATTAATAATTTTATAAAATAGAACCATATAAAATTAAGATAGACGAATGAAGTAGGACGTTGCCGAATGGCAAAACAATTTCTAAGCGTTCACACTCCTTGTTTGTAGTTTTCTCCATGCCTACCTAATTAAGCTGGACGGCTTAGGGTTTTTCCACCATGTGCTTTCTTTCCTAATGCTCTTATTTTAATAAATATAGTTTCATTGAGATTAAATGAATACCTATGCAATTCTATAGCTTATAGCTTATAAATTACATAAAGTGTATCTGTATTTCAATTTTATATACCATACTCACTTAGTCACTTTTGATGTAGCTCCTAGCTAGGAGAGAACAAAATCCTCACATTTATTTATTAATTCATAACCATAATAAGTCTTTTCTTATGAAATTGTATTAGGTTACCATATCTCCTTAATAAAATGATGCATTGATGTAAAGACGTGAGCGGCAGGCAGCTCTGGTTACCATATATATATAGAGGGCCGAAAGCTTCTAGCATCCTCAGCTAAAATAACCCTTAAGAAACCGAGACATATCTAAGAATTGGAAACCATTGCTGCCTTCAAGTCCTTCTTTTGTCAAGACATCTGCTGCCTTATTTGCCCCTCCTTATAGGTGTGCATGCATTTTATGTTCCATGTTCTGTTGGTTAGGTTTAAAATTCTTCTCACCAAGACTTTGGGGGTGTATGTTTGCTTTATTTCTATCTTGATCACTTCAATTACTGCTTGGGAGTCAGATTTTATTATCATTCTTCTTAATCCCAGATTCCAAGCCATATTCATACCACATATTTATTATAGATAAAAGTATTGTATGTAGCGTGTTTATTGGTCAGAGGGATCATGTTTACTGGTCGACGAATAAAAAAATTTACTAAGTCACGAGACATCAAAATAGTACATTTGACTCCTTACTATGCACAGACTAATAGCCAAGTCGAAGCCATTAATAAAATTCTGATAAGTTTGATAAAAAAAACATATTAAGAGACAACCTTAAAATTGAAATACTACACTAAGTCAGGTATTATGGATTTATAGGTGTTTTTCAAGAGAATCAATTAAATCGATACATTGAGTTAGTGTATAGCCATAGAGTTGTATTGCCATTTGAAATAAATTTGCAAAACATAAGGGTGGCCAAACAGAATGATTTGCCAATCGAACAATATTGGTCAAGTATAATTGATGAATTAGATGAGTTAGACCAATAAGTTCGACTCATGACATTAGAAAGAATGATAACACAGAAATAGATGATATCTAAGTCATACAATCGAAAAGTGAAAGGCAAAATATTTGCAGTTGGTGACTTAGTATTGAAATTAATACTTCCAACTGAGTAAATCAAAGGTAAATGGTATCTTTTATGGGAAGGACCCTTTAAAATAAAAAAAGTTTTCGATGGTAATGCGTATGAATAAGAGATACAAATAGCAGCCGAAGAATACATGTAAATGATAAGTATCTCAAAAAATACCATTGTCACTAAAACAAAGTCAGTCGAAAATACTAAACAAAATAAGTGCAAAAGAGAGTTAGCGCAAGCTCCTAAACATGAGTTTCAAATCCTCTTGACGTTGGTCCAGGCTTGAGGACTCTTGCGCCACTTCTTGTGTTAGTGTTGCAAGTGTGAGGAATGTTAAAATTAGTCCCACATCAAAAAAAGTAAGGAAGAGTTAGGAGTTTATAAAATGAGAGACCCATTAACTTGACACCTTAAGGTTTTGAGTTGGATGTGGTGTCTTCTCATCTTATGTTCTCTCACTTGATTCCTCCCCGAAGTCTCCCCGGTTGTGGAGAGCTCTCCACGGTCGGCCCAACAAGTGGTATCAGAGCCGATGGTTAATCGGTCTGGTGGTTTTAAGGGGTATTC
This sequence comes from Arachis hypogaea, assembly GCF_003086295.3. Taxonomy (NCBI): domain Eukaryota; kingdom Viridiplantae; phylum Streptophyta; class Magnoliopsida; order Fabales; family Fabaceae; genus Arachis; species Arachis hypogaea. The sequence goes on along the minus strand of NC_092041.1, from coordinate 5,588,311 downwards.
AAGGTGAAGCATCGAAGTCTTCCCGGCAAAGGTGGTCCGAGCGGCGTGTTCCGCGGTGTTTTGCAGCGGTGTGATGGACAAATACTCGTGGTAGTGGAGGAGCTAGAGGGGAGTTGATGCTTGATGTGGAGGCTCACACTTGAGGGGGAGATTGTTAGTGTTGCAAGTGTGAGGAGTGTCGAAGTTAGTCTCACATCAAAGAAAACAAGGAAGCGTGAGGAGTTTATAAGATGAGAGACCCATTAACTTGACACCTTAAGGTTTTGAGTTGGATGTGGTGTCTTCTCATCTTATGTTCTCTCACTTGATTCCTTCTTGAAGTCTCCCCGGTTGTCGAGAGCTCTCCACGGTCGGCCCAACATCTTGGACATTGGTGGCTCGAGTAACTGCTTCGACTAAAGCACCCCGATTCGACTGTTTGAAAGCATGAGCCTTTTCAATCATTTATAGTTTTCTTGATTTTAGACCAACCAATTCTTTTTCTAAGACTGCAATTCTTGTCACCATTTGTTGTTCCTTTGCTCGACCCTCCGACAAAACCTCAGTGACTTGAGACTTAGCCTTGTCATATTTTTTCAGCTGAGTATCACAGTCGGCTAAAATCTTAAGTGACTTGTTCAGTTCTTGGTTAGCATCATGAATTTTGGAAAGGTAGGAGGAGACGACCTCAATAAATGAGCTAAGAGATGAATGCATGTCGAAAGGAATATGTTGATTGAGAAAAGCAAGCGCATAGGTAAGTCAAACCTTTAGGACAATATTTTCATCGATATCCTCAATGAAAATATTCAAACAATCAAGAACAATATTGATTCTATCGACAATTTGAGGATCTGGACCCATGAGCACATGGGAAGTGACTTATTCTATAACTTCTTCTTTTTTGGTCGACGACTTCTCAACTTGAGAGATAATAGTGCTCAACTCTGGACTAGAAAATATCCCCATAGTTCCTTCAAAGGAATAAACCTGTTAAATTTCAAATAACATATTTTTCAAGTTAAAGTCGATGTCATCGAAATTTAAATCTCCAGGTTTTAGGGAAGAAACATTAAAAGATGGTTCAGTGTCTTGATCGACAAATTTCTATGTCGACAGTTTGACGAATTTCTGTGTCGAACGTCCAGAAACAATAATGGTGGTTGCAGCAATTGACCCTAGTCCATATGTAGTTCCAGATTCTTGGTGAGTTTTAACACCACTAGGAAGAGGCATATAATAAATATGAAGAGATCAAAGATAATGATCATGTGGCAATCGAAAGGAACTTAGCATTGAAAATCTAAAACAAAAGAAGTACCAAAGGAGAAGATTTTGAAATATGAGATATTGTTGTCAATAATGGATTCTGCTTCAGAGTCGGAACAGGGATAGTAAGACTAACAGTTTGGGTAGTCTGAATTGGCTGAAGAAATTCTGTTTCAGTATAAACTATATAATCCACTTCTCGATCAGAGGGATCATTGATATCAGCAACTTAAGAGAAAGTCCCTTTCTAAGATTTCTTCAACTACAATATATTAGAAAAAAAATAAAAATTGCAAGTACAAGGTGAAAGCAGTTGCGACAGATAATATTGAGTATATAACTTTGAGGAGGTTGCAGGTCAAACTTTTTGAATCTTTGGTGGTCGAGCTTCCGTCAGAATATCAATAGGACCATGTTTCTTTGAGGAAAGGATCGCACTACTCGACCTTTCTTTTTTTTGACCTCCCCTTTGCTCGGCCTTTTTCTTAGGTGTTGTATCCTCATCAGTATTCCAGTTTTTCTCAACTAGTTGTAAGTCAGCAGCAACTTGAGTAATGATTGTCTGTCGAATAACTGAATAAATTAATGTAAGTTGGATCAAGTATCAGAAATGATGCTTAAAGAAGTATGAGATACTTAAAAAGAAATTAAAGATTTCTTTTAAATTCTCACTTTTAGTTTTTTTTTTTATGTTATCTGCACAATAAAAAATACCATATTAGAGAGGATTTGATTGATAAATGTATAGTGAATAGAAAAATACTTTAACCACTACTCATAAAAATCAGGAGTCAACAAGAAATAACTATTGATATTTAGATACTGTTATTAAGTCGACATTCTTTGGTGATTTATCTCTAACATCTTGTCAAATTCTTTTGTCTTCGATACCTCATAGTGAATTATTTGGACCTTAGAGTCGAGAGACAACAGAAAAAAGGTAAGACTTCGGCTAAGTCAAATTGTCAAGCTACATACTGGGGAGAATAAATGACTAGTTTCTTTTTAAAAGTCCAAGTCAACTCATGAGGTAGTTTGACAAGGAGAATTTGAGGAGTATTCTATCCAAGGAGTATTCTATTTTAAATAATGCGTAACTATCCTTTCAAATTTTTGAGAATTTGAAAAGGTTGCACGTGTCCGGCATTAAAACTTGTATTTTTGAACAAATAACAAGTTTTAAATGGGCAATTTATTGGTACGAAAATTGAATTTTTTCAACAAATTAGAGTTTTGGCTGTCAATAATTTTGACTACAAAAGCGATATTTCAACCACAGAAGCAAAAATAGGTAAGATGAAGTCGAATAAAGATAGTACAAAGAGCGTCGAAGTTGAAAGGTAGTTATTGCCTTTACTTGAACATCAAGGCTTGCTACTCGACCTTCAAGAAGAAGTGGAGAAGATGGGTACAAAATTTTAAGAGCAAGTTAAAGAAAACATGGGACTTGAAGACCAAGAAAGACGTGGGTGTCAAAACTTGAGGAACAAGATTCTTTATGGCAAGGTCATGGCTGAAAAAAAAAAAGGAATTAAGATAGTTGATAACATACTCCATAACAAGTCCATCTCCATAGTCTATAAATAGTAAAAACTTAGAAAAGTTATGAGATTTCTTCAAAACAATAAATCATCAATGGAGTACATGTAGATATGAGTATTGGAAGTCCACTTTTATTTGCTTTCCTTTTATTTCCTTTTTCTGTTTTTTTTCATTTATTTTTTTCACGTATTTTATTTTTTACTTATGTTCTTCAAGTAATTAATTTTTTTTTCCAATTACAATTTTAAAGCTCCATCTATTTTATTGCAATTCTTTTTATTTGTCACAATTCAAGCATCTCAAATATTTTGATATGGATATTAAATAATTTTCGGGTCGAACCCACTCTTATTTAGATGAGTCGTATCTGTTTTTTTATACTTGAGATCTTGATACAAGTTTGATTCAACATTTTGTTAAAATTACAAAAATTAAGTGAAATAACTAAAAATAAATTTTTGTTGAGTTTAAATTTTAAATATTTTTTATTTGAATTTTAAAGATTTTTATTTTAAGAATTTTAGATTTTTTTAAATGTTAAATGTTGATTCACAATATTAACTATGCAATCTTAACTTTTTAAGATTTTTTATTTTATTACTTATTATTTTGTGTCACCAGGATTAATGATAAACGACAAACAACAAATGAATAACGAATAGCAAACAATGTTACCTTCTGGTCTCGTCTCTTTTCTTCTCATCTCAAATAATGATTAGAGTTTTGAAAGAAAAGAAAATAAAAAATTATAATATTATCTAATGAAATATGAATTATAATATTAAATTAGATATGTAATCATTACAACATAATATTATCAAACAAATACTTAAAATAAGAATCGCAAAATAAGTGTAACTATATATCATATTTGAGGTATTGTTAGTTGATTATCAAATTTAAAGCTGTCTTTTATGTAATAATAGAAAAGTATAAGTAGATACTGAGAATATTAAATAATATTAATAGGTATGCAGATAATTATATTTATTATTTTTAATTGGATGATTATTTTTTTATTCGATTTACTCACGCACAATTTATAATGGCTGAATGTTCAATTTATTAGGTGTGCAAATAATTATCTTAATGTTAAAATTTATGAGGTAATTTAAAGGTGGAGTATTTTTTTACTTTATTAGGTCAATTTTAAAGCCTATTATTTACATTGTTTACAAAAGTCATTATTTATTTAACAAAATTCAATAATATTAAAAACTAATAAATTTTGTAATTTATAATCATTAATTAACTATTATTAATATTTTTAATGATATAAAATTTTATCCTATAATATAAAATTACTTATCCTTCTTTTACCGATTAAATCCTGATCAAATTTTAATAAAAATGATGCGCTTACATTTTTTCTTATCTATTTCCTCCATGTTTATATTATACTTTATACTCTAATTCTTTGCATCATGAATAAGCACGGCCTTCCATATAAAGTAGGCTAGAAAAAAATTTCAGGAGAACAGTTTTTAATAATTTTGATAATTATTTAATTAATATAAATATTACATTATATTATTAAATAATTTTTATAATTTATATATAAATTTTAATAAATATAAATATATATTTTTTATATAATAATTAAATACTAATTTAAAATAATAATATTTATTGGTCATATAGTATTATTAATATGATATAAAATAAACAAATATTCAAATTGTATGATAAAGGCGTATTAACAGTGAATTGAAAATTTTAACCTCTAAAGTATAAATATAAAGGAAAACTGACTAAAGCAAATATCAAAACACAAATTCCGTCAGAAGTTTTAAAAAAAGGTACGGTATTATCTATTGTTCTATACATAATCTAGTTTCAATGTAACTTAATAATAAGAAAAAAAAATTAAAAACATCATTTAATTTAAATTAATTAATTTTGCTTCAATTTAGAAGCATCGTCCTTAAAAGAGAGAAAATAAATACCAAATAATTTATTATTACAAAGAGAAAAGAAACAGGGTGGGACTAAGAAAAATAAGAAAAAAGTAAAATAAAAAAGGAGAGTATAGAGTGTTGCTTTTACTTTTACCCACCCGTTAAATATAAAACATGCATTAAGGGACAAAGCGATAGGCTCGGAACCAGGTTCGGTTTTGGCTTTTCAACGTGAACAATATTATTAGGCAGCAAACTAAAAGGGACAGAGAAGAGAATAGAATAAAATAGAACAAACAAGAAAGCGAGAGAAAGGACCAACAATCAATAATCCAAACCCCATTTTCCTTTCTTCTCGCTTTCTTAAATTCTTTCTCATTCCCCTCTCTGTAATACATATTCATTATTCTTTCATTCTTTCATTTGTTTATTCATTCATTCATTCATTATTAGTTGTTTCTTTTTGTTTTGTTTTTTCATTCCTAACTCTCTGAATTTTGCTATTTTTCTCCGAAAAGCTAAAGCTTGTTTCCTCTTGCATTGTCTTTGTTTTGATCCACGTATATTATTTTTGAATTCATTGCTGGCTCTCCCAGCGGTTTTTGGATTCTTTTTTTCATTTTTCCTGTTTGAGTTTATAATCCGAGGCATAGTTATTATGACGACGGAGGAAGCTGTGCCATTCAATACTGTATCCGTTGTGGAAGACATTCTTCAGCAGCGCGGCGGCCACTTCGACGGCAAGTTGGCGTCACGGCGAGACGAAGAAGCATGTATATATCATAATATCCCCTGCCTCTCATTTCCCTCTTCTTTTTAAGATGAAAACACGTGCATGCATGTGAGATTTGTTTATTTTCTAATGTGAAGGTATCTTTCTGGATGAAAATTCACGTGCAGTTATCTTTATGCGAGGTTGATAATTGAGAATCATTAATGATTCTCAATTATCAATTTCACGTAAAGACAACCGCTGGTGAATCTCCATCATGATTCTAATTCTGAACAGCGGTGAGAAGAAATGAAGCTACTGAATGGATGCGTAAAACACTTGGAGTAGTCGCAGGGAGAGACTTGCCAGCAGAGCCTTCTGAAGAAGATTTCAGGGTCGCCTTGCGAACCGGTATTATCCTCTGCAATGTTCTCAACAAAGTTGTACCCGGTTCAATTCCCAAGGTACCCGGTTCAACTTCCAATGAAAATTTACATACAGTTTTCTTCCTGTGAAATTAATCGTCGAGAATCATTAGATAACAACAGCACCTTCACCCTTTTCCATTCACGTCTTATGAGATTAATTCAACTACTCACATCTTGAATTCTAATAACAGATAATTCAAGCCCCCAAGGATTCTGTCCTAGTTACTGATGGAGGAGCACCGATTGTGTTTCAGTATGGTGAAAATGTGAAGAGTTTTATTGAAGCTGTGGGAGAAATGGGGATTCCCACCTTTGAAGCTTCCGATATGGAAAAGGTGCTTGCTTACTATATTCAACTAAACCAAATAGCATAACCACAATGTTGTTATTTAACTTTACTAGTAATTTGTTTGTAGGGTGGAAATTTATCAAGGGTGGTGAGTTGTTTGTTAGAGCTCAAATCCTATGCGGAATGGGTACAGGGAGGGAAAATTGGGTCATGGAAATTGGCTGGCCTTCCGAATTCAAAGCCACCCTTGATGAAAACCCTTCTAAGGAGAAACTCTGAACCATCCATGATGAAATCCATGGGGAACACATTAGGGGACAAAGATTCTTCTGCTACTGACAATGATCCCAAGTCTAACCTCATCCAGATGGTTAGAGGAGATTCTATTCTATTCTATTCTATTCATATCATATTTACAACTTTAATTAACTCGTTGGATTGATATTTGTAGAATTCAACCTATCCTTCTTTAATTTCATTAGTTCGTGAGCATTTGTCAAATAAGAGGACAGAAGAAATTCCTTTTGTAAGTGTTATTGTTCCTATCAACTTAGGTTTCAACCACTTTGATTTTACGCCTCCTTATCCAAACTCATAGTACCTATTTGCTATAATAGGTAGTTGAATCCCTGCTCAGTCAAGTCATGAATGAGTTTGAACAGCGATTGCTTGAACAACATGAAAGGGTATGCATATTTCTATTTTTAACTCTATGTTCACCAATGTATAGTTGATTGACTTTGTGGATCAAGCTGAATATGACATTTTAAATGACAGATTAGAACAATTCAACAAGAAAAATTATCATCATGTAAACCAGATGAAGATCGATTGCCTGAAGGACAAGAAACGGTGCGCATTCTCTATTTTCAACTGCATGTTCACCATTGTATGTATATAATAGACTCTGAATCAAACTGAATATGTGATTTTAAATGAATAGAAGGTTAAAACAATTCAACAAGAAAAAGTATCATCATCTAAACCAGATGAAGAAAGATTGCCTGAACGACAAGAAACGGTGTGCATTCTCTATTTTCAACTGCATGTTCACCATTGTATGTCTGTGAATCAAACTGAATATGTGATTTTAAATGAATAGCAGGTTAGAGAAATTCAACAAGAAACAGCATCACCATTCAAACCAGATAAACAGCGACTCATTGAACAACAAGAAACGGTACATGTCTCTATTTTCAACTGCATGCTCACCATTGCATATATAGCATACTTTATGAGTCAAACTAAATATAAGATTTCAATAAATAGAAGCTTAAAGAAATTCAAGAGCAGCTAAGAGCAGCTCAACAAGAGCTGCTTAGAGCAGCTCAACAAGAGCAGCTTAGAGCAGTTCAACAAGATAAAGTATCATCATCTAAACCAGAACCTTTGGTTTCAAAAGCTGCTCCTATTGACGAAGAGGTAAAATTTCTTATTCTTGAGGTATTTGTCTTACAACAGCAAAAGAAAAATGTTTACATTTGTCATTGTCGTGATCTGGAATGTTTGATTTCTTATTTGGTTCGAGGATTGTAAAGATGGAAGAAAAGGAAGAGAAGATAGATACAAAAGAAGAAACAATGGAAGAAAATGTGGAAGAAATGATGGAAGAAACACAGGCCGAAGAGGTTGAGATGGAAGAAGAGGAGGAAGAAATAGATGAGATGGAAGAAAAGGGAGAAGAAACAAAAGATCTAGATCTTCCTCGGGACAATGGACCAAGCCTCGAGTTCTTAAGACAACAAGAGAATATCCGAAAAGAAGAGTTACTCCGACAAGAAGAGATAATCCGACAAGAGAGAGCTCGACATGAAGAGATAATCCGAGAAGGGGAGAGAGTCCGACAAGAAGAGTTAATCCGACAAGAAGAGATAATCCGACAAGCGGAGAGAGCTCGACAAGAAGAGATAATCCGACAAGGGGAGAAACTCCGACAAGAAGAGTTAATCCGACACGAAGAGATAATCCGAGAAGGGGAGAGAGTCCGACAAGAACTAATCCGAGAAGGGGAGAGAGTCCGACAAGAAGAGTTAATCCGACAAGAAGAGATAATCCGACAAGCGGAGAGAGCTCGACAAGAAGAGATAATCCGAGAAGGGGAGAGAATCCGACAAGAAGAGTTAATCCGACAAGAAGAGATAATCCGACAAGCGGAGAGAGCTCGACAAGAAGAGATAATCCGACAAGGGGAGAAACTCCGACAAGAAGAGAGAGCTCGACACGAAGAGATAATCCGGCAACACGAGATAACCCTGCAACAAGAGAGAGCTCGGCAAGAAGAGATGATCCGGCAACAAGAGATAGTCCGACAACAAGAAAGATCCCGACAACAAGCGATAGTCCAACGACAAAACAAGAGTCTCCAGGTAATTTTGTAACATACACTGATGTACACACCATTCAAATATTGTTGGTGGTAAATAGAGATTTTATTCTTGCCATTCTTTAGGATTTGAAAACTATAGTCCATCAAACAAAATCAGGAGTACAGGCTATGCACAAGAAGTACCAGGAAGATTTCCTAGTACTATGTAAGTATAATGATGATAATACTAATAGCAATTTAAGGAGAAAAAAGATTATGAATAACAGTTATCTATGTAATTACTAACTAGCTTCCTATAATAAATAGGCAAGCATGTGCGTAGCTTAGTTTCTGCTGCTGCAGGATATCAGAAAGTTCTTGAGGAGAACCGTAAGTTATATAATCAAGTGCAGGATCTGAAAGGTAAACTCTAATGGTTAAAGAATTAAGATTGATAACATTGGCCACTGGTTTTTCTATGTTCTAATTGACTTATTTATTGTATGTTGGTAGGGAATATTAGGGTGTACTGCAGAGTTAGACCCTTCTTGGGCGCTCCATCGCCCAATCAGAGTGTGGGTAGTATTGATGATGGAAGTATCTCAATCTTAACACCTTCAAATTATGGGAAAGAGGGGAAGAAGACATTCAATTTTAACAAATGTTTTGGTCCTAGTGCAACACAATGTTAGTCTTTCTTTGTGTTCTTTAACTATATTTTTATTTATTTATTTATATTTGTATGCTTACTCACTGTCATTGTTTGCTTGCTTTCAGCACAAGTTTTCGCCGACACACAACCACTGATTCGGTCAGTGTTGGATGGATACAATGTCTGCATATTTGCCTATGGCCAAACAGGATCAGGAAAAACATTCACTATGGTAAAAAAAAATGCTTAGATTACAAATGTTGATTCTCTTAGAGCAATGATAACTCTATGAATGTTGAATGCAGTCTGGGCCAGACGATCTTACCGAGGAAACCATGGGTGTCAACTACCGTGCCCTGAATGATCTTTTCCTACTTCAGGATCAGAGGAAGGACACCATTATCTATGAGATTGGTGTTCAGATGCTTGAGATTTACAATGAGCAAGTCAGAGATCTACTATCCACAGATGGAGCTACCAAAAAATATCCTTCATTTGTGATATACAATACTATACTCTATTTATTTGTAGATGAAATGATTTTATTGAACATGTGATATGAAATATGATCCTTAACCCCTTCTCACATTAGAAATTCGCAACCGTTCCCAGAACGGACTCAATGTGCCTGATGCCAACCTTGTTCCTGTTGCAACAACTGCTGATGTCATAAACTTGATGAACTTGGGAAACAAGAATCGAGCTGTTGGTTCTACTGCCATGAACTCTCGTAGTAGCCGTTCTCACAGGTAAGCAGAACTTGTGCTGTGCTGTGTGAAAAACATTACTTTTCTCTATTTGGTACTAAACCTGATTGTTATTGCAGTTGCCTAACAGTTCATGTTCAAGGAAAATACCTGACATCGCCAAAAACCATTCATGCTAGCTTGCATCTGGTTGATCTAGCAGGAAGCGAAAGGGCTGATAAAACTGAAGCCACTGGAGATAGGCTCAAGGAAGCTCAGTATATCAACAAGTCACTTTCTGCCTTGGGAGATGTTATCTCTTCCCTTGCTGCAAAGAGTTCCCATGTTCCCTACAGGAACAGCAAACTCACCCAATTGCTTCAAGATTCTCTTGGTATGCTTTTCATCTTCAATTCTTATCCACTCCTTGCTACATTTGTCACCTTTCAATATAAGAAGCTAAGTAAGTTGTATGTATCAGGTGGGCAAGCAAAGACACTAATGTTTGTTCATATTAGTCCTGAGCCTGATGCAGTTGGAGAAACACTTAGTACACTTAAGTTTGCAGAACGTGTTGCCACTGTTGAACTTGGTGCTGCTAAAGCTAACAATGCTGGTGGTGATAATAAAGCTGGTAATAACGCTAATACTAGTGGTGGTAGCAGCAAAGATGGTGCTGATGTCAAAGATCTCAAAGACCAGGTTCTTATTAATTATTATGAAAAACTTTTTGCTATATCATAGTGTGTACTACTTTGTATCGAGAGTTTTGTAACGTGTTGTTTGTGTAGATTGCTAGCTTGAAGGCAGCCTTAGCAAGGAAGGATGCAGAACTAGAACAATATCAAGGCATGAACCTTGATGGAGCAAAGTTGAATAAATCTCATGGATCCACTCCTTCACTACGTAATTTGGGTTCTACTGGAGGTGCTAGGAAGCTGCCAAGAGATGATTCTGCTAACTCAGAGGTAAGGTAACAATGTTATTAAGTCTAACCATAAATTGAAAAAAATAAAAAAAGGTTAACTTATTGGGCTTACAATATTTTGCTTAGTTTGAGTTTTCATTTACAGTGTTTTTTGTTTTTAGAATTTTATAAAAAAACATGAAGCAAAAACAGAAAACATAATAATGTTATAGTTTCTACTGTTTTCTCTTTTTCCTTCACAGAATCTTGAAAACATAATAAAACAAATAGTATTCTCTACTCACTAGTCATGTTGATAGTAAACCTGTGAGTCCAAAACTGATATTTAATTTGGTGTGTTTGTATGGTTTGAAAGGGCCAAAACCAGGACGAATCGAAGCTGAAAAGAAGAAGCTTAGATTACGAGGACATGGAAACTAGGTATGAAAATTCTGGGGACTGGATGAACAACCATAATAATAAGATGGCAATGGCAATGGCAATGAAGAGGAATGATAGCTTAACTAGTAATGATAGCCTAGTGGCACAATGGGAAGCAGATAACAAACCATCATCTCCATCTTCTAGTCCAACTTCATATGATTATGATGATGATATGGCAACCAATGATAATTCATCTGAGGCATCAGACATGAACTGGCAACCAACACCTAAATCAACCTCCTCCACTCCTTCAAACGCCTCATCAAGCCTTAAACCAAAGAAAACAACAACAACTGCTCCTCTTAAACCAACAAAGACCGCGGACAGGTATTTTATTTCTTACAACTAATAAACTACTTCTTTGTTGAATATTTTTGTTTTACTTTTATATAACACTGGATGGAAAATATATAGGAGTCCTGCATCATCAGCTCCCACACCAGCAGCAAAGAAACCAGCAGCAGCAGTAGGTAGTCAAGTAAAAAAGGTTGCAGCCACTGATGTAAAGAAAAGAGTTGGGGGTGCCAAGTGAAAAAGTTGTTACATTACAACTATTAATGCCAATTCATGTTTTCTTGCTCCACTACTGCATGTATTTAAAATTTTTGTGAAGGGAAGAGAGAGTGGTTTTTATATGTCTATGTATGTATATTATTCTTTGCAGCGTCACAATGCGTAAGTTGGTGCCAAACTATATGAAAAGATATGGTGTAAAAAAGAACAAAAGGAGATTCAAAACAAAAGTGGTTATAGTAGTGTGAAAAACTGAAAATGTTAATTAAATGACAAGTACACAACAAATGATGTATATGTGCAGCTATTTAAATAAATAAACAAATAAAAAAATAAGTAATTATTTCTTTTAATATTTAAATTAATATTAGTTCATTCTTAATTTTTTTTACACTGATTCCTATCTTTTTCAAATAAATAACTAGTTTTTGAAGCGTCCACAATAATAAGAAAATCTTTTTATTAAATTTCAAGAATAATTTACTAAATTAAACTAGTTGAAGATGGATACTACCACATTGTTCTAAAACTGAAATAACACGATTTAATTTAAACCGGTTTGAAATTTAATTTATTAGTTTTTCAGCTAAACTGATTTGTCCAAAATTTTAATAAAAATAACATAGTTTAATCGATTAAACAGTGGGTTACCCACAAATTTGTACAAAAAAAATATAAAACCTAGTGAAAAACTACGATTTATGCCTGGAAAAATAAAATAAATCGGTAGCCTTTTTTTGGTTTTATGCTCTTCATGAATCAGAGGAAAACCCAGCATGCAATCACAATTTAGGGCTAGAATCACATGCAAGTATAATACTAGATATTTCTCACGATTTACCTTCATCAGTTCCAATCCTTTTAATAGCGTTGTGTAGAACCTATGTACATAATAAATAAATTAAATAGATCAGAGCTCAACTGTGATGGGAGTATTTTTCCGAATTGTGATAAAGTTATAATAGTATTTGAATTTTAAAAGTCATATAAAATATCTTTTATAAACTTTTAATTACGAGTTTGTTAACATTTTTAATTATTAAAAATAACTAATCAAATTTGACTTTGAAAAATATTTTAAAAATTGTAACACCTATATAATTCGTAAGTTAAACTAAAAATAAATTATTTTCAATAAGTACAAAAAAAAACAAAAATTTTGTTTGATAAAACATTTTTTTAAAATTTAAGAGATCTACTTGTACGTATTTGAGAAATAAATGTAGATCTTTTCAATTTTTATAGTTATTTTTTATAATTAAAATAAGTGCACTACACTCTTAATTAAGCTTCTTTTATTATGTGCAAGTTATGTTTCTAAATTTTCTTAAGTTATTTTTATTACGTTTTTTATTTAACAATTGATGAAAAATAATGATGAATCAAGATGGTTAATAATATGAACAAAAAGTCTAGGGCCAGCAACTTTTGTATTTTGTAGTTAATACTTAATTATCAAAAAAAAAGTGAGTGATCTTTTATTATTGGATAAAATCTCACACCATTAAAAACACTATTAATTTAATGGTCAATTAATGATTACAAAATACAAAAGTTGCTGATTTCTAATACTCCTCTAATATTCATATTATCCAGTATGAAAGTTTAGAAAATCAGTTTACATAAGTATAAAGTTTAAGAACTAAAATACACATGACCCAAGAATTAGGGTAACTTTGATCTATTTAAAGGGAAAGGGATGACAAGAAAGAAAAAACAAAAGATGCCTAAGCTATGTCCTGCTGCAGGAGAGGCAGCCAATCATCCAAAGGTTGGAGCCATGTGAACTGCTCACTATTACAAAAGATGTCAAATCTAGCCATGCAGTCTGCCACCTTGTTAGCATCTCAGTGAAGTAGTGCAAAGCTGAATGAGGCTCGACTACACATCTTTAGATCAATTTTTTTTTTTTTGAAAAAGATCATATTTTATTGATTTACTAGAAAATAAACCTAAGCAGAATCAGTTTCGCATTGAATGGAGAAGCACCATGCTCTAAATTTATCTATAACCCAATCCAAATAGTCCGTTGTTCACAACGAAGAACACTAGTACCCAGAATCGTACTGCCAACTAGCCAATTCCCCTCATGATCACGTAAAACACAGTCATACTCAACTTTATCACGATTAGAAAAAGTATAGGAGTCAGTAACTTTATTAAATTCTTTATTAAATTCTGATCAGCATGTAACTAGCAAAAGAAAAGTGAATAATTTCATAATCATACTATTAGATGAAATTTTACATTATTAAAAATATTATTAATGGCTACGAATCGCAAAAGTTGCTGCTCCCTGACACTCCTCGTTCAAAAAAACACTCTCATCACAGTTGAGCTTTTGATCGATCTAAATTTTTTATTATATACATAGGTTCTGCGCAACGCTATAAAAAGAATTGGAGCTCATGAACATAAATCGTGAAAAAATATTTAGTATTATACTTGCATGTGATTCTGACCATAAATCAATCAGTGGTTGCATGCTGGATTTTTCCTATCGTACATGAAGAGCATAAAATCAAGAAAAGGCCCACGATTTACTCTTTTTTCTAGGCATGAATTGTGATCTTTCATTAGGTTTTATATTTTTTGTTAAAACTTGTGGGTGACTCGCGATTTATATAAATGTAGGGAGGACAAAATAGTCATTTCAGTTTTATAATTCGTAAATTATCCAAATTCTAATTATATAGAGAGGAATGTTAGAGAACTATAGAATTTACTAATTTTTAACCATTAGTTAGTCATTAATATTTAATAGTATAAGATAAAATATATTATTAAATTATTAGATTAAAAGAATTATATTAAAAAAATAAATTAATAATTAAATGATGACTAAAAATAATAAATTTTGATATTTTTAATTTTTCAATTATATAAAATTAAAAAAATATATTTATATATAACATTATCCTTTTTTTTTCAAAGCTTATTCAATACACGCCCTAAATATGTGCTATTTCAGTTTTGCAACCTCTTTATGTACCACAAAACATATTATTGTTGGATTGAATGCTAAAGAAAATCGACTAATTTTTTTTAATATTGAGTGTTCACGTGAGATTTATCAAAATATTGAATTTGTTGATGAATTTTGTTAATATGAGGTATTGGTAACAACAATAAAATTATTGATCTACAATTTAAGTATGAAGGAATTGACAACTTTTTTTATTATTATAGGTGTGTAGGTCATGAAATAAGAAGATGCAATGAATATCTAAAAGATGCTATATAAGGTAAGGAGGGAGAGGAGTTATGAGGTGAATAGATTCGGGCTGATGAATTTGATAGAAAATTAGAGACAAAAAAAAAAATCAAAAAACAAATTGGACTAAAAACCATGAGGAAGGAAGGCAAAAGTCAATGAAGTCAGTTCCAATTAGCCTGATTCGAGGTTTTGCGAGTCTTTTAGTCGAAGACAAAGACTTTAAAGCGGGGGAAGAGAATGAGGAAGTTTAGAGTGGGCAGAGTAAACTAATTTTAAAGGAACAAAATATATTTCATCAATATACACAAGTTGTTGTTGTGGTAATAGCCAATAAAAAAGGGATGTTGAACTACCAATTCAAATTCCTAGTAATAACGGAATTTTTTCTTTCACAATTAAGGTGACAATAAAGGGAAAGAAGTTGTCAAGAAGACAAAGATAAAACAACTAGCTAAAAAAGTCTCGATATATAAATATCTCACACGAGTTAAAAGAGCTACGGAAGCTGCTGTAAATTCTGCTTCCAAAAAACAGTGTCAGGAGGAGTTGGATGAGGTTGAAAAGGGAGAGGGTGTCACCCAACAATTGACACCTAAAGGGTCATGAAGATGCTCTCGTAAAACTATCGGTTTACAACATTAAAAGGATTCATAAATCATTCCCCTGAATTATTATTCTTAAATGAAACCAAGAATAATGCCTCGAGGTAAGATTCTAAAATCTTTCAATCATACGCATATATGTCTTATCCCTAAAATTTCATATGCTATATCTATGAAAGAAATCAGACTCAATATATTTTATAAGATCATTTCAAAAATTCTGGTGCATTGACTACACTATGTTATGAACAGAGTCATCAGTAACAATCAGAGTGCTTTTATCAAAGAGTAACTGATTAGTGATAATATCTTGATAGCACATCAATTTACGCATTTTTTAAGGAATAAGACTTATGGAGAGTTTGACTTAGTATTGAAACTCGATATGAGTAAAGCGTATAATAGGGTGGAATGGAGTTTTATTTGGGATATCATAAAACGACTCGATTTCTGTGATAAATGGATGAACTATATTAAGGAGTTAGTAGTAACAGTTTCTTACTCTATTACTGTGGATGGACAACCTCATGAATTACGCACTTTTTAAGGAATAAGACTTATGGAGAATGACTTAGTATTGAAACTCGATATGAGTAAAGCATATGATAGGGTGGAATGGAGTTTTATTTGGGATATTATGAAACGACTCGAATTCTGTGATAAATGGATGAACTAGATTAAGGAGTTAGTGACAACAGTTTCTTACTCTATTACTGTAGATGGACAACCTCATGGTTTCTTTAAACCATGTAGAGGGTTGCGACAAAGAGACCATTTATCCCCTAATTTTTCTTATTTTGTGCAGAAAGACTCTCCCACCTGCACCACAAAGAGAACAGAGATAAGATATTTTTGGACTAAGGCTTAATCATTGATATTCGAAAGTCAGTCATTTTTTTTTTGCAGACGACTCAATATTTTTTACTAGAGCTACAGAAGAAGAGTGAGACCACCTAATTGAGATCCTACAAGTCTATGAGGAGATTAGTTGACAAATGGTCAACCTAGATAAATTCTCAGTTTTTTCAGCAAAAATACCCCTATCCATGTGCGTGATGAGCTAGCTAGTACGTTGCGGGTTCCCCACATAGGCAATTATTTTAAATACTTGGGATTGCCGGTAGTTATGCATGTTGGGAATAATACATCATTCCCCCTTGAGAAAATACCTTTCACAGAGAAATAAAATAGACACAATTACAACACAAGAATTTAACGTGGAAACTCCAATTACTGGAGAAAAAATCACGGCCGTTGACAAATGACAACCAGAGAATATCACTATGTGAAAATTGTTACAACACATAGACTTCTTTCTCTCTAATACCGGCACTCCAATACACCCACATCTCAAAGCAAATATTTAACTACACCTCACAACACTCTCTAATCAAAAGGTATAGAGGAAAAGAAAAGTCAGATACAAACTTTAGGTGTTTCTGACTGGTGCAAAAAATATGGAGAACTTAGCCTCATATTTATAGCTTAGGCCACCCACTCCATTTGCTATCCTAAGCAATGTGGGACTAATTCAACCAAATTCTAACAATCTCCACCTTGATTGAAATAGTCACACATCTTCAGCTTCCATAGTCAACACCGACAATTCTTTGCTGCCATTGTCTATACCAACAATTATAGTTCAGAGAACTATCATACTCCACCATGAAAGTATACTCACTTGGAATTAGACCACTCCAAGCATTTCGCCTTGGTACAGATCGAAACCTTGCTAAAAATTCATGTTGCAACTTCCAAATTGGCTTTTCCTGGAAGTTCTTCAGCCATCGACATAACTCCGCCACACACCTTGCATCTCAACGCCAACCAATGCCCGTGTGCAATTGTGGACCCGATTGCCACAACTTATCCTTATCCATGGCAGTGCGGTAATACCATGAGGATACTTCTTGTCTTCTATGCCTTGTGCATTCCTGATTGTATCAACACATCCTTGACTTGTATTTGCTACAAACCAAAATTGATTATTCCATCAAAATTTTCGATTTCAAGCTTCATAGCACTTGAATATCCTGACATTGTTGCAACCGTATACTGAAATAGTATAACTCAACTGTAGACCATGCACTAGGAAGGGTCCCCAGGAAAGAGAGGTGGGTCACAATGGACACACTTAAGTACCAGGTCTTTCCTTAGCCAGAACCTTTCCAAACTGCACTCTCACAGTGTCACATTACCTTCCAGCAACAACAACAGCAACCAAAGATCAACCTCAAGTTACAGGACAAAGTTCTTTTCTCATGTGGAAGGTCAGACTAGGCTGCAACCACAGAGCATACTAAGAATAAATCCCACCGAACCGAAGCTCTGATACCACTTGTTGGGAATAATACATCATTTCTCCTTGAGAAAATACCTTTTACAGAGAAATAAAATAAACACAATCACAACACAAGAATTTAACGTGGAAACTCCAATTACTAGAGAAAAAACCACGGCCGTTGCCAAATGACAACCAGAGAATATCACTATGTGAAAATTGTTACAACACATAGACTTCTTTCTCTCTAACATCGGCACCCCAGTACACCCACACTCTCAAATTAAATATTTAACTACACCTCACAACACTCTCTAATCAAAAAGTATATAGGAAAAGAAAAGTCAGATACAAGCTTTAAGTGTTTCCGACTGGTGCAAAAAATATGGAGAACTTAGCCTCATATTTATAGCCTAGGCCACCCACTCCATTTGCTATCCTAAGCAATGTGTTCAACCAAATTCTAACAATGCAAAGATCTAAAAAGGATACTTTTAACTATATTAAGGATAAAATCTCTCAAAATTACAACACTGGAAAAGGAAACTTCTTTTTTCAAGTGATAGGGAGGTGTTAATCAAGGCAGTGGCAGCAGTAGTTTCTATTTATACCCTCAATTTTTTCAAACTTCTAGAGACATTGATTAGAGATATTCAGCAAGCAATGATGCAATTTTGGTGGGGGCAGAAAAATACAGAGAGAATGATGCAGTGGATTAGCTGAAAAGTTTCATGAAGACCAAGACCTCAAGGGGTTTAAACTTAAAAAATTTGAAGGCATTCAATCTCGCTATGCTAGCTAAATAGGGATGGAGAATTCTGACTAAGTCTCATTCCCTAATACATAAAATCTATAAAAGCAAATATTATAAATTTTCTAACTTTTTTGAGAGGTGAAGTTGGAAATAATTCATATTGGAGATGGAGGAGTGTGTTGGAGGGAAGAAAGGTGTAGGAAAAAGGTTTGCTTTAAAAATTTGGTAGAAGCATTTCAGTGAGTATTAAAAAGGATTCATGAGTTCATAAGTTTACTACTATAAACCCTATTCCTAATGCCAATACAGGACACCACTAGAATGGATTTTAGAGTTAATTCAGCTAAATAAAAAATAGAATCAGACATTGATAACAAGCATTTTCAGTACAGAAGTAGCAACAACCATTCTCAAAATAGTTATCCAAGAAGGAGAAGACACACTGACTTGGATGAAGACGAAAAAGGGAGTTACTCGGTGGCTTCAGAGTGTAAGGTTGCTTTCCAATTCTTCCACCCTTCCATCGAATTTTTACCTGAAGAACATCAATAAAGCTCACTATGGTCCTCAATTTGAAAGCTAAAGTATCCACTGAAAATTAAAAACTCTTTGTGGAAGGTGATGCACGAGGCCTTACCAGTTAAGAAGAAAGTAAACTCAAGAATTGCTGCAATGAACTCAGACTATCCAAGATGCGAACTGGAGGAAGAGTCTGTTTTTCATTGCCTCTGGTCATGCCTCGACGCCATTGAAGCTTGAAGTGACAACCAACTGCCTATTCCTCTCTGAGTTGAAAATCCTTGGCGATGGTGGATGTAATTGACCGAATCCCTTCAAAAGAGTGGAGATTATCAACGATTGAAAGCTTTGGTAGCTTACACAACATGGGAGAATTGGAGAGAAAATAATGAAGTGATATTCATTGGCTCCTGAAAAAAAATCCTCTTTGGTGGCAGAAGCTGCGAGAAGAGCTCTTGGAAACCTATAAACTCATTTCTCTTTTACGTTAATGGTTATTGTATATTGTTTTAGTTGAAACTTTTCATTTTTCCCTTTTGATTGTAGTCCAATGTGGACCATTTATTCCATCTAATAAAAGTATCTACCTTTTGATTAAAAAAAATACTTAACCAAATCCAACCAAGTTATTATAGCCGCTCTTCTTCTTCTTCTTCTTTTTCTTCTTCTTCTTATTCGTTATGGTCGTCACCACCACCACCTCCATCTTCTCCTCCTCTTTCTTTTTCTCATTTGAATTTTTTCGATCTCCTCCTTATTCCTTTTCCTCCTCCTCCTCCTCCTCCATCATCATTATTATCATCATCGTTATCGTTATTGTCATCATCGTTGTCTTTTTATATGTATAACAGTTCAAATTTAGAATGCACTGAATTTTTCAATGATGACGACATACAAATAAACCCAGTTTAAAACAAGTTTAGACTAAAAGTGCACCTTATTTAAATTTATAATGCACCGAAATTAAATTTAGAATACACCAAAATTACTCAATGATGACGAACACAAATAAACTCAATTCAAAATAAGTTCAGACAAAAAGTACATTTGATTTAAATCTAGAATGCACTAAAATTACTTAATGATGACGATACAAGAACAAACTCGGTTCAAAATAAGCACAGACCAAGTGCAAGTTATTTAAATCCGGAATGTACTAAAATTATTTAATGATAACTCAAAATTCTTCCTCCTCCTTCTTCTTCATTATCATTGTCATCTTCTTCTTATTCTTTTCTTATTCATCTTCTCTTTTTTATTTTATCTTCTCATTATTTTTCTTATTTTACTCTCTTAACAAGAATAAAAAATAAGAAAAAATCAAATAAAGAAGAAGAAAAAATACATAATGATACAAATTTAATAGAAAGAGGAGGAATCTACATTCATTCAACTAAATAAGATTGCAATACATACATATAAAAAGAAGAAATAAGTGTAACAGAAAGAAGAAAAAAAAAGAAAGAAGAATAAAAAAATATAACATTATTAAAGAAGATACTTTTGTGCTTTATAGCAAAATTTCGATGGCAAAACTAAGAAATTTATGTGTTACTATTATTAAGAAATTTTAGTATTTTTTTCTTATGAATTTTTCATAATTCAAAACTCTTCCTCCTCCTCTTCGTCCTCTTCTTCTTCTTTCATTTTCTCATTATTTTTCTTATTTCATTCCTTTAAGGGGAACAAAATCAAAAAAAGAGAAGAAAAATCAATTAAAAAAGAATAAATAACTGTAATATCACATGAGAAAAAAAAGAAAAAGGAAAAAAAATAAACACAACAATAGTAACATCGATAGAAGAAGAAGAAAAAAGCGAATATGCACGAAGAAGAAAAACAGTGTAAATTCAACACATGTTGTGTGAGTAGATTTTGTTTAATTTAGACCAATTTAATTGAACTTAATTACTAAAAAAATTTAGATACGTAGAGAAACTCTTTCAATTGCTAATGACAACTTCTTGTAAAGTGAAAAAATAAACATTACTTACAATATTAGCAATTATGTTGCACGTATAATATAGATATTATCGAGAACATTATAGATTTGTTAAGTAAAAACTGAGAGGTGTCATTTACTTGGATTACAAGAAATATTAATGTTGTTCTGATTGTCTAGCTAAAATAAGGACTAAGAGTACTTATTTTTAATCGATGTAGATTTAATTAAGTGATGATCTCAAGTAAATTTTGTTAAAGGATTTTGCTAGATAATTTTTCGATGTTATTCTTCTGTGGTTTTAATTTTTATTACAGCCACAAAAAAAAATAATGACATATAGAAGAATAAATTTTCTCAATTTTTACGTAGAGTGGATCTCTCATTATTTAGCATTTTCTCTTACATATTTTATCTTAATCTCACCTAAAAAATACATAATAAAAATCATATTAAAAAAATGAGAAGATCATTTTTTGAGTAAAAAACCCAAATAAACCAGGCTGAGAATTTTTTTACCCAAATCAGCCAAAATGAAAATTTTTTCAGCATTTAACCAATGACCATTTTAATGTAATTCGAATCAACATAATTCGAACTACAAATGCAAGTAATTCGAAACAACTAGCTTTGAATTAAGTTCATACCAAATTGCATGTAATTTGAATCAAGTAGAATCGAATTAGAGAATCATAATTCGAATTGTATCAATTCGAATTACTAGGGGTACGTGACACTAAGGAGTTCGAATCATATTGATTCGAATTATTTATTGTTGGTGACATTAGGTAATTTGAATTAGGTTGATTCGAATTACTAGTGAGTTGCCTATATAAAGAGTTCGAACCAAGCTCATTCGAATCAGTTTCCCTTCCTCTTACCCCACCAAATCCCAGAGAAAACGACCCAGAATCTGTACGAGAAAGACTCGAGAGGCATATTGAGGCGATGGGGGACGATCCGGCAAGATTGTATCGTTTGGATGGAGTCGCTCATATCGCCGAGGTGATCAACGACGAGGTTAGTGATTTTTGATAGCAGTATATGTTTAGTGGTTTTTGTTATTACTTTTTGAAAGTGGTTTATGAAAGTGGTATTGCTAGTGGTTTATATAAGAGGTTTTGCATGCGGTTTTGTATAGTGATTTTATATGCGGTTTTGTTGATGGTTTACGTTAGCAGTTTACGTAGGTGGTATTGGTAGTTGTTAATTTGAGTGGGTTTGGCCGGTGGTTTTTGTAGGTGGAGTAGCCACTGGTTCATGCTAGTTTCATATTTGTATGCGGTTCTAGGCTGCTTTATTTCTAGTGGTTTTTTGGATGCGGTTTGACTATCTGGTTTTGCTAGTGGTCTAATATATCTCCTTTTGCATGTGGTATTTATTAGTTGTTTATGTCCTGATTTGTATTTATAACCGGTACTTGAGTTTGTTCTAATCATGCAGTCCTTGTAATGCACAGCCCCGACGTTGCATATCGAGTATGCGGCGGCAGCAGGGAATGCGACTTGATGAGAGGTACGTTCTGTACTTGCAGATGGCCGGATTATACCATCTTGTGAGACTGAACGACAGGTGAGTGCATTCGTCGAGAGGTGGCGTCCGGAGACGCACACTTTCCACATACCGTTCAGAAAGTGCACAATCACACTTCAGGACATGGCGTACCAGTTGGGGTTGCCAGTGGATGGACATTACATCAGCGGTTGCCTGACAGATTTCTACATATACATACAGGGTGCCCGGCCAGCTTGGCCGTGGTTCCAGGAGTTGCTCGGTGTGTTACCTCCCCCGAGCCAAATTCAAAAGTTCGCTGTGAATTGCTCCTGGTTTCAGGAGACTTTTGGAGAGTGCCTCGAGGGGGCCGGTGGGGAGCATTTCCTAGATGAGATCACTGCCATCATTCAGGAGGATGAGGCTGGTCGTCGAGGGGGTCAGACGACGGGGTCACAGGCACATTTAGATGTAGATTTGAATGAGTCTCCATCCGTACCTCCAGCTGACTATTTTGCCTTGGGTGGTACACCCCCTTCCGCAACTACTACTGGGTCACATTCAGTTGCAGGGCCTTCATCATCCCGGCCATTATATGTCCACCCTACGAGGCTTGCACAACCACCCCCCGGATGATGAGGAGGATGAGATAGAGGATGAGAAGCCGCTGATCCGAAGAGGTCATAGGACACGGGTTCCACGACGTTACTTCACGGGATCGCACCTTTTTAGATTGGGGGTGTATCGTGGTGTTTGCTATTTCATTGTAGGTGTCGTATGCTACAGACTTATCTTTATGTATTTCGGTTATGTGTGTTGTATCGTAGGGTCATTTAGTTTATCAGTTGATATGTGTGTCCGTTTCTTAGTGGTTAAATTGTATCAGTCACTCCGAGAACTATTTTACGTTGCTTATTTATATGCATTCCGTTACTTTTCTTGCAAATTTCGTTATATTAGAAACTTCATTTTACTGTGTTTACTACGTACGTGGTCATCGAATATTGTATTATGAAATAGTTCACATTCGATAAAAAAGAAGGCATACAATGCACTTGTAACTAGAAAATTCTTTTAATTTAAAAATAAAAGTCCAAACAATGGACACCAGAGACATGTAACAACACAGCACCAATCCTACCCATCTCTGACTATATGCATGGGTTCTCCGACCTGTGGACAGCTCCGATGAGTGTGCCCAGGTTGCCGACATAAGCTACATCTCTTAGGCCGGTTCGGATCAGTCTCGTCCATATTTGTCCGTATCCGAGTAGACCTGGAACGATCCTCCCTTGCACGCCTCTTGTTTGGGTTCGGTATCATTGTCGGCCCAGCATATGGTGACCAGAAACCCTCTGGGATTGGAGGTGTGAATCTCATCCGATAAACATTAAAAACGGAGCTGAGACGATAAACAGGGTGGACGTAAGAGTGCCAAGTGACACGTGAGACGTGAGTACGCACAGCATGCCAGTGCGTGCGTATACGGGAAATAAAGTGCCTAGAAGTATCCGCAATCACATGTCTGAGATCCAAGTGAGACCCTGTAGCTTCCAAGGGAGAAAGAACCAGTTGGAGTCGTCTCTGCGACGGTGTACTCCGAGTTGTCCCTGTCGTACAAAGCAACTGTGAAGCACCTGGCCCTCTTCAAATTGGTCTCGATACATTTTATTAGGTGTTGACTGAATTGTTGTCCGGTACCCAGCTGGGCCTCGGCCTTTCTCCCCTTGCGTACAAAAAGTTCGGCCAACCTACCATACGTTGACTTCACCAAGGAGCAGACAGGAAGGTTCCTCACACCCTTGAAGATTGAATTCACACACTCAGAGATGTTCGTCGTCATGTGACCGAATCTCCTGCCCTCATCGCAATACTGTGTCCACAATGAATACTCAATCCAGTTCGCCCATTCACACATCACCGGGTCTTCCGAGCGTAGAATATCAAACCAGTAATCGAACTCGACCTCGGTCTTAGCATAGGCAGCGTTCACAAGAAGCCTCCTTGTGTCTTTACCCTTGAACGTGAGGGCAAAGTTTGCTGCTACGTGTCGAATGCAGAAAACCCGGTATGCAGACGGAGGTAGCCATCCCCAGTCGGGAGCCTCAAGCACGGCCTTGATGCCGTTATGCCTGTAAGAAATAACGAGCAGACCCGGTTGGGGTGTTACATGCTGACGGAGGTGGGAGAGAAAGAATGAACACGACTCAGCATTCTCACCCTCAACTAGTGCGAATGCAACATGGAGTATGTTGGAGTTCCCGTCTTGTGCAATCGCAACAAGCAACGTACCCCCATACTTGCCATATAGGTGGGTGCCATCAATACTCACCAACGGCTTGCAATGACAAAATGCCTCGATACATGGTGGGAAAGTCCAGAACAGTCTGTGAAAATATGCCTGAGACTCATCCAGCTGTCCCCCAACTCGAACAGGGCTAGTCCGAAGAACTACAACAGAACCAGGCATGGTAACTTGCACTCCTAACACCCACCTTTGGAGCTCATTGTATGACTCATCCCAGTCACCATAAATGAGGACAACAGCCTTCTGCTTGGCCAACCAGACCCTCCTGTACGTAGGCCTGAATTCAAAGTGTGAGGCCGTCGCATTTATAAGCACCTTGATGCTGACGGATGCATCAGCTCTAACCATTGGCATAATGAATGCCGATATCACATGATAATCCAAACTCCTGTGATCGCTGGAGATAGAGCTGGCCAGACAAGTATGCGGTCCATTGTACCGTTTCACCTCCCAAATGCCCTTACGCTGCCGGAAACTAAGCCGAATCAACCATGTACACCCATTCCCGAACTCAGAACACTTGCCAACATAACGGCGATAATCAGACTCCACTACCTTGTACTGTACCCATTGGCGGATGCTGTAAGTCTTCACACTTAACATGGCATTCTCTTTATCCTGAAATTGCTGACCAACCTGGAACTATGTCATACCAGCTGACCCTTCTGCCTCTCTAGCGCCAAATCCAGCAGGCTCCCTAGGTACCCCCTCCTGCTTTATGGCATCCAGGTCCAAAGATGAAAAATTTGGAGGGTACTGCTATGTGCCAGAGCTAGAACTACCACCTGCACTGGCAGACTTACTCACTCCAATATCATCGCCACTGTCATCAGCAATCATATCCGGCTCAACATTATCGTCCTCTGGATCATCAAACAATCCATCTCCAGTCCCAATCGGTGCAGCACATTGTACAAAGGTACGTAAAAGTTTTTCTGTTCCAATCTCATCGCCAACACTGCCGTTGAGATCAACAGCGAACGACGGGGAGACGACAGGCTGGGCGGGTGGCTCGTACGCAGGTACTGAGGATGCAACGGCAGGTCTGGAGCTAGAACCGGCAACCGTCGCTAAAGCGTTGGTATTCCGGTTCGAACCCTCCGAGCTGGACACCATATCAACCAACTTTGCCAACAGCTCTGGTGTCCTCACTTCGGGAAACTGTCGGCGACAATGAAACATGACCTGCAAGTCCTCATCGCTCCCGATCGTGAAACAATCATACTTCACGGTATCTTTGAGCACCGTGATTGGAATGCGATAGAAAAACTTCTTCACCCTTTTCACACCATCCAGACCAAGTTTCAGCAGTACAGAGCTAACAGGGTCATCAAAGCTTGTCGTAGCACTCACGATAATATATAGAGGATCCTTATCGGTGAATTTGACACCGGAACGAGTTTTCCTCTTAATCGATCCTCTGTGGTGAACCAACACTATAAAACTGTCCTCACCAGCCATATGACCCCTCTCTAATGAGAGCAACTCAATTTCATCACATATATATAGAGGTCTGGTACACACTAATTCGAAACAACCTAATTCGCACTATATATATAATTCGAATCAAGTCAATTCGAATTAAGGCTTGATTTATTTTTCTTACTAATTCGAATCGAGCTATATCGAATTATGTTTATCTCGTTTCCCATACTAATTCGAATGACTCAATTCGAATTATGCTATTCTAAATCGAGAGAACTTGATTCGATTTACATGGAAATTTCTATGCTTTTAATTCGAAGCTAGTTGTTTCGAATTACTTGCATTTATAGTTCAAATTATGTTGATTTGAATTACATTAAAATGATCATTGGTTGAATGCTGAAAAAATTTTCAGTTTGGCTGATTTGGGTAAAAAATTCCTCAACCTGACTTATTTCGTTTTTTTCCCTCATTTTTTTATTGCGATATATTACACTATTCCAACCAAATATTAATATATTAGACTACTAACTTTTGGTTTAGCTAATTTTCCTCTCAATAAACATAGAAGTGATTTTGGTCACAAAATCATGTTTATAAAAAGTAACAATTTTTAACTTCTGCATTGCACTAACTAACTTTTAGCCATTAACATTTAATATTTTTTTTTACCAATTTTATTCTTTATAGGTATTATTGTATTATTTATAAAATTTTTATTATTTCTCTTTATATGAATTTTTTTATTATTTATTATTTTTATTATTTTAATTTTTTATATTAACACAAACTTATTTTTACTTAAAATTAATTTTATAAAATCATTTTTATTTAAACTCTAATTTAATAAATTACAATCCAAACACACACTACATCTCTCGTATTAAAAATAATTTTCAAAGAAAATATGTAAACAATTTAGGAATCTCTCGTTTTAGGGACTAGAATAGGAAAGAGACCAAAAAATGGAGTTATGTGTGGGCTACAGTTAGTTATCACTTATCAATTTGTAGGAAGATGGGTAGTATTTTACAGCTGGCATAAGCCACCAAATACACAGCGGAAGTTAATGGGTCCCACAAGCACATGGCCAAATCAGCACAACATGTTTTCATACATTTTTTTATGTGAAAATTTTTCGCTGATTTGAAAATGAAAGAACACTATACTTATTTACAGCTTCTTCCACAATTTAAAAAAATTGCAGTTACTTTTGCAGATTTGTCCAATTGTCCACGCTTCATTTCATTTTAGTGTGCTAATAAAGGTAATAAATTAAACATTTTAAAATACAGAACATAACCATGATTTCGGTTTATTAAAAGGATAACAGTAGAGCAAATAAGCATTTCACATGTTGAACCAACAAATAAAAGCATAAAATTGTTAATAGTTTCACTTTCATAGATAATACATTAGCACTTTATTTATAAAAATTTAAAATTTTAATAAATTTAAAAAAATACTCTAAATAAGTTCCAAACAAATTTATCATCACATAAATTTATTTCAAAAAAAATTAATTAAAATTATATTTTTGATTTCATGTAATAATCAGGTCAAACTGATCTATAAGCATATCTGTCACATATTACATGAAATCAAAAACAAAATTTTAATTAATTTTTTTGGAATAAATCTGCCTGATTGTGAATATTTTGGAGATCTATTTAAAATATTACTCTAAATTTAATTATAAATAATAGAAGATAAGTTATCTTTTTATCTACAAATTTTATCATATGAAAACTATTTTTTTTGACATAAAACTAATTTTTTATTAATTTATAAATAAATTTATCAATATTTTACTTTTATAACCGGCATACCTCAAATGTTGCGTGACATCTTTAGTTTTATTATAATATTGAGACAATAATTTCTATCTAAAAAATTTCAGAATTTAAATTCTCTAAATTTTAAATTTTATTTTAAAGGATAAAATGTGATATCTTATTATTAATGTATAATTTTCTATTATAGTAAAAATATATATAAAAGTACTTTTGAAGTATCATATTTATACTTATATATTTCTATGTATATCTAAATTATTCATTAATACTTATTATTTATTTTATAAGTGGGATAAAAATATAAAAAAATATTTAAAAATAAAAAATTATACTTTATTTTTTTTAAGTAAAAATATAAAATTTAAAAGATTCAAATTCCAAATCACAAGTAACCCATTAACCGTTGCTAATGTTATTAACAATAGTTATTAGAGGACATAAAGAATTACATAAAATAATAAATTATTAACCTTTTAGACATGATAAATTAATATATATGATTATCATAAAATAAAAATCAATATTTATTTTTAAAATATTTTTCAATTCGATAAATTAAAAAGTTAAAAATTAATTTATCGTGAATTTGAGTTTAATTTAAAGGTATATTATTAATCAATAAATTATTGTATATACAAAATTAAATTCAAACTCCAATATTTATTCAAGTGAACGAATAAATTGACTAATCGATTTTCATACTTTTATTATCAAAATGAATTGTCTCTTAATACAAAGAAAATATGGCCAAACAATATAAAAATTCAACGTGTAATAAAAAAATATTATTTATACATCAAATTTATTATCAAAATCAGTTATTTTACTTGTATTATTTAACTCATTTTTAGTATATATTTTATATTTTAATATATATTTTATGAGTTTAATGTTGATATATTTATAGTATAAAATATTTTATATAATCATACAAATCAATATATAAAATAATTATTTGTATTATCATAAATTTATATAATTAAATACACATATAAAATAAATAATTTTATATTAATAATATATAAAAAATAAATTCATATTTTATATTAATAATTAATTTTAATATACATCTATTATATTCCATTACAAAAAAAATCCATTCCCGAGAGTAAAGATGGAAGTAATTTTTTTTTGTTATGGAAGTAAAAATGGTGATATACCTTAACATTATAATTTTTGGTATTTTTAGAAACCGTAAAAAGTATACAAATTGAAAGGTTCGATTGCTGTACTTTAAATTTTTTAATTTTTTAACACAAATTAGACGGTCCAATTTCTTTATCTCTAATAAATTGGACGATCTAATTTTTGCTTCTCTAATTAAACGATTTCACATTTAAGTATAACACTCCAAGTATAGGTAAACAATAATATTTTTGAACAATGTGAATTAATAGAGTTAAAAGAATAAATTTAAATTAGTAGCATTAAATTAAAATAAAATGTATCTTTATTTAATTAGTAATTATTCATATTGTTTAAAATAATCATTATTCTCTTAGCATTCTCTTTTAAAAAAATACCACTACCACTCCAATATTAAAAATAAAAAGTTTTAAGCGATGGAGACAAAACAAAACAATACAAACTGTAAAAAGATCCTGCGAAGTGGAAATAAAAATGCAAAATGGTTAACGTGAGCTGCTGTGCACAAAGATAGGGGGAGGAGGGAGGGTATTTACGTAATATGGCATGGGGCTTCCATTGCGACTGAAAATATAGGTGGAAAGATTAGGACAAAAATGTCAATATGAAGAATCCTTTTTACCTCAAAACCAAAAAGGACCCTCCTCCTTTGTTTTCCGCGTTTTCTCTCTCTCTGGATTTCTCTACCCAACCAATCAAATCACACTCTCTCAGATCATAGCAAGCATCAACGCTCTCTTTCTCGCTCTTTCTGTGTGCTCCCTGCTTTTCTACTTCGCCGGTACTAGGGTTTATCGCCATCTAATTATTCGGAAAATGCCGACTCCGCCGCTTCCACAATCGGAGCGCTAGCGCGCGTGCTTTTGCTGATGCTGCATTGCTGAATCCTCCGCCTCCGATCTACAGCATTTTTTTCTCATCTGTCAGTTTTGCTTTTCTCCAGAATCTTCTTTCCTTTTCCCCTCCGAGAATTTTGTTTGTCCTTTTTTTCCCTTCTCAACCTTCAAAGGAATCTCGAATTTTACTCGGTTTTTTTACCGAATAATTCAGAAACATGTACTACTTACCCTGTTTTCACTGGAAAGCAAAATAAAAATTGAAATGCACTATCCTAATCGATATTTAATTCTTCTTGTTTTGTTTCGTGATGTAATTTCATATATTTTGCTTCGCCAAATATACAAATTAACTTTGATTTTCTCGGATTCTGTGAAGCTCTGGATTAGATTTGCTCAGTTAAGCTGTAATGCACATTATCGTGCTTCCACGATTTTAGATTTGTTGCTTCTGGGATGGATCTTAACTTGCAACGTAAATTAATCGTGTGGAAGTTTATGGAGTTTGTTTTTTCTTCTGTGAATGGACTGTGCTGATAAAATTGAGACGTTAAAATTGTAGATCTAGTAGCTGAGACTTGAAAAGCCTTCTACAAAATTTTCTTTATTTTATTTAATTTTATTCGACTTAATTTTGATGGTTGAGATTTATTCTCTGCAGTTCCAGAGATGTGGAATTCTGAACTAAGATGAGCAAGGGTGAATTATCATCAAGGACAAGGATGAAAGCTCCGCCGGTTGCGCTGGCGACTCTGATTGGCCGTGAGCTTCGAAATGATAAAGTTGAGAAGCCTTTTGTGAAGTACGGGCAAGCTGGCTTGGCCAAGAAAGGAGAAGATTACTACCTAATTAAGACAGATTGCCAGAGGATTCCTGGGGATCAATCGACAGCGTTTTCTGTCTTCGCGGTATTATTTGTTTTCTAGATTGACGTGGATTTTGCAGCGTATTTACGAAAGTTAATTCAAATGGTTATACTAGTCTTTATTATTCAATAATAATGGAATATTTGAATCTTTTGGAAATGGGAATATAGCCTAAGTTAATACTGATGCTGAATTGGTATGGTAATTGGTTCTGCCCAGCGGATAGAACTTTGTTTTTCAGGGTTAATAGAAGAATTGGGGGCGTTGTTATTTATCTATTTACATTTTCTCAGCGATCAAGTGGAGCATGAATTTATTCGCCCACTCCTTATGATAAGGAATTCTTGATTGGCAGATATTCGATGGGCATAATGGTATATCAGCTGCTATTTTTGCAAAGGAAAACTTGCTAAACAATGTTCTGAGTGCAATACCGCAAGACATCAGCAGGGATTCGTGGCTTCAGGCTCTTCCTCGCGCCCTTGTTGTTGGTTTTGTGAAAACTGACATAGAATTTCAGCAAAAGGGTACACACAACTTCTTTCCTTCCTTTCATGGATCTGGTTTGCATATACTGACATTTAATTTTATCTGCAGGAGAAACTTCTGGAACAACTGCTACGTTTGTTCTGATTGATGGATGGACTGTCACTGTTGCATCTGTTGGGGATTCCCGCTGCATTCTAGATACTCAGGGAGGTGTAGTTTCTCTCTTGACAGTTGACCACAGACTAGAAGAGAATGAAGAAGAGAGGCAGCGCGTTACTGCCAGTGGTGGTGAAGTAGGAAGACTCAATGTTTTTGGAGGCAATGAGGTATGATGAAATATGTAATCATCTTTCTCCTTTCTAAATAGCGTTGCTTGAGCTCACTGCTTTTGTTTCCCAAATGTATTATAGGTAGGGCCTCTTCGCTGCTGGCCTGGTGGATTGTGCCTATCTAGATCAATAGGTGATACAGATGTTGGAGAATTTATTGTGCCAATACCGCATGTTAAGCAAGTGAAGGTGAGCTGGTTTCATTAGTATGGTCTTCATCTGATAGCCCTTTTACATGAAAGATTTGGTTCCAATGCTAACATGTATTTCTTGGTTCCCCAGCTGTCAAATGCTGGCGGAAGGCTTATCATAGCTTCTGATGGCATTTGGGATGCTTTATCTTCTGATATGGCTGCCAACTCATGTCGGGGTCTACCTGCAGAGCTTGCAGCAAAGCTAGTGGTTAAGGTGGTGATTGATTCTGCTGGCGTTGTATATTCTCTAGGAATGGATATCATTTATTTATCGTATTAAATGCATTTTCCTTTGTTTCCCAGGAAGCTCTAAGGTCCAGAGGCCTGAAGGATGATACAACTTGCCTTGTTGTAGATATTATTCCTTCTGACCTTCCTGTATTACCACCAATTCCAAGAAAGAAACATAATATGCTAACTTCGATTCTCTTTGGAAAGAAATCTGAGAATTCCACGAATAAATCTACTAATAAGCTTTCTGCAGTTGGTGTTGTGGAGGAGTTATTTGAAGAGGGCTCTGCAATGCTTGCCGAAAGGTAACTTTTGCGAGTCTCTCAGACTTAACATAAGTTTATATTTTCTGGCAGTGTCTAGAAGTGTAATAGCTTCTTATAATTCTTTTTTGAGGTGTTATGTTTGGGTGGAGTACATGCATGCACAACTTTTGAAGTATTATGTTTTTTTGAAATGCAGGCTGGGTAAGGATTTCCCGTTGAATAAGAATTCTGGGATTTTTCGCTGTGCTGTTTGCCAGGTGGATCAAACACCCGGTGACAGCTTATCTGGAAACTCCGGCCATTTTTTCACTCCAGCATCTAAACCATGGGAAGGTCCATTCCTCTGCACAAATTGTCGGAAGAAGAAAGATGCTATGGAAGGAAAAAGACCCACAGTGACAGCATAATATTATCTACCAAGTATTCTAGTAACATAGTAAATATTAGTATAATTTTTCCCTGGCAGTGTGAGCATGGTTGATTTTACTCTCTCGTTTCGGTGGATTGTCATTGATGTGTAAGAAATGAGGTTGAGGTAGGTTTAGGTGTTTTGGAGGTTGTTGTACGTTTGTGAATGGCTTGTGCTCAGCTGTTGGAATGACTGACGCAGCAAACATATGTCTAGTAGATAAGTTCTAATGTTATGTGCTAACGGCTTGTATCTGTAAGTAAACTGAAGCTTTCATTGCTCGCTAGCTTCCATATTATACCCCACTTGCATCTCTTTGCTTCCAACATCTTATACACTAAGGATGAAAACCATTTGAATGTTCATGGTCTTTTATTTATTTTAGTTTATAATGTTTACGTTTAAATGTTGTATTCAAAATCTAAAATAAATACTTTTCTATGTAATCCTATTTGTTCCTCGATACTCATTTAGGGCATACATTAAGGTTTAAGGTCATCAATTGAAAAAGATTTTATAAACAAAAAATATGAAGTGGTTTTTGGTAATCCAACGGGGCCAAAGCCCAAAAGAAGAAAACAAGAGACTAATTGGAGAGGGGTTAGCACCCCCTATAAGTGGATTATCTAAAAAAAGAAAACCAAATTGTCTCCTGATGCTGGCTTTAGCAAGGTGGTCTGCAGCGGCAGGGGTGTGTGTGAGTGTGACCTTTAATCTCCCATGGTTTAGCTATTAGGTTCTGAATTTCTCGAACCAAGCAGTTGTGTCTTTGGCTTCCCCCTTCATTGTTTATTTCCTCACTGAGCTCTCTAAAGTTCCGGTCACCATTGCTATCAACATACTCTGAAACAGTATCCTTCTCTTTTTCCCTAGAGATTGGATTCATGGCAGCTCTAATTAAGGAATTCTCTTCCTTAACCCATTTATCATACCATGACATCAATTTTAACATGTGTTACTAAAGCACATCTTAGCTATCTTTTTTTTTTCTTTATGTTCTTGAATGTGTTGTCGATTAGTACCCCAATATAAACAAAAACAAAATTAGGTAATCCCCCAAAAGGCCGAAAGTAGGGAATAACATTACTATATGTCAATGAGCCTTAACTCACGGCATTCTGTCCCCTCCCTATTCCAAAGGTCTCGGACTCAACTCCTACCAACTGCCGGAGGAAGAAAAAAAAAATGGTAAGTATATGAGGAGCATGTGGGTGTGTGTTGTACCTAGAATTGGGGGTTGTCCAATACATTTGATATACTTAGGATTGGTGGTTGTCCAATCCACCTGACGGAAAAAAAACATTACTCTATGTTTTTGTCCTTTGGGACTGAAGGATAATGAATAGTTTATTATTTTCGTACTAGGAATAATAAGGGGTTTTTTCTTTTGGACTGTGGAATAATAAGGGGCTAAACCTATCTTTTCCCCTGGTGGGCATGGTCATTCTCAGTGCAATGAATTCCCTGGAAATTACTTACCTAAAACAAAAAGAGACGTTATATGTATTACCCAACTTTTGCACAATTTGGTATGATGTTTGATAATAGATGCATGCTATGATGCCTATATATATTTGCCTAACTTACTAAAATGAGATAAAATTTAATATTTAAATTAAAAATATAAAAGTAAACAATTTTTTAATATTTAAAATTTACCATAAAAGTTAACTTCGGCAATTTCGACACCAAAATTATAGGCACCATAGAATTAGCCTTGATAATATATGCGAAATTATTGTTATTGATTAAATTTATCAATGAGATACTGAAATATTTAACTAAATAACACATTTTCACATACAGATACGCATATAATGAAAGTCTCTAATAATTGATGCATAATTTCACAAATATATACTAAAGGATCCTCTTTAATGTTTCAGCTTTCAGGTCAAAATGCTTAGTTTATTGTTTACTGAGTTCTCTGATTATTATAGTTTGCGGAAACAAGAAACATGATCATCAAATGAACAGTTATTGATACTATATATACTTTATGACCAAGTTTATAAATCCTTATTCAAACAAGAAATGGAACAAAGCAAAACAAACAATAATTTGGCTTATTATTATTATTCTAAGCCGAAAACCAAAACTAAGCAACAGCATCACATCACAAACTTCAAAAACCTAGAACCTCTACTACTATCAATTTCATCATCATCAAAAAGCAAACATAAAAAGAAAAGGGTTTTGCAGGATTTATGCATGCATGCATGGCATGCATGGATCCAATCAAATAAGTGCAGGCAACCATTGAAGCTCAATCCCATAATTCCAAGAGTCAGGAGGAGAATCAGGATTCCAATCAACCAAGGAAGTGTAAGCTGTGCACCCTCCAACCCTCACTCTTATCTTATGAGAATTCATCGCTGAATCTTTCAAGTAATGGCAGCAAAGTTTACCAAAACACCCTTTTCCCTCTTCAACCTTATCCTCAAACACCCTACATATACTGTTTGAGGAACAGTTGAGAGGGGAAAGAAGGATGCTCTCAGAGCAATTCAACAACATGACAGTGTTGTGTGTAGAAATATTGAAGGGCAAGTCTTCTTCCAAGAGAAACCCTCCATCAACAACATCAGAAGAATAACAAGTTTCTTTGAGTATGAGTGGTGGTTGAAGAACAAGCTTGTTATTACAAGGGTCAACTTTAAGGATCTTATAGTAATTTCCTGTGGCTGACAAGAATTCTAACTTGTTATTGTTGCAGTAAACTTTGTATCTGGAGTCACCACAATTATCGTTGGTGCTGAGTGGATATGGTACCGCGAGGTCACCGCAATTTGGACATGGTGGATTACTGAATGGCCATGCTTTGATCATAATAACTGGACAAAGAGCAATTAGTAGAAACAACACAAGGCTTACCATATTATCTTTATGGAATCTACTTAATTAGCTATAAGCTAATGATTAATTAAAGGGAGATTAATGTGTTAGGACTAGACACGTTTGTTGCCTATTTATAACACTTGATCATCACTTCACATATCCATCACATGGTGTAAGCAACTTGCATTTTCAATTCAAGGACAGAGAAACACCATTCCTATTTAAAGAAATAATAAAGATTAGGTTTTACATTGAACACATTCATACACATTCATCTTTTAGATATAACATTATGTAGAACCAACTTAGTTGATTGAATATTTAGTTTATTTGTCCACTTAAGTAAGTGTAGGAAATTTGCATTTCACTTTGTGTATAAATCAATTCATTGATCAGCAATAGACCTTTAAGTGGAGTTAAATTCACGACGAATTAGTTTGAATTAGTTTTTAACTTGTTAGGTTAAAGATACCATAAAAAAAATATAACATTATCTACTAAATTTGATTACGGTAAATGCAGCTGAAATTATGGATTGCAGTGTTTTTTACATTCTAAATTCAAAATTTTTAATCTTAAATTTGAATTTTAAATTTTAAATAGTACATTTTAAACTCTAAATTCAAACCATTGATATAAAAGATAATAAAGAGTTAAAATTTATTTAATTAGCAAAGAATATAACATTTAAAGACGAGTCCTTTATCAATTTTTATAGTTTTACGAAAATTTTTATTAGATTTACGAGTTCAAAGTTTGTGATTAATTAAATTTTTATATAAGATAAAATATTGTAATCGATAAATAATATTTACTAATTTTTAAAATAAGTACAATAATTGTAGAATATTTTGTTTAATATTTCATAATTTATTTTACATTAAATACAGATATGAATAATCTAAAAGAATTAAATATTTTTTTAAATTAGAAATGACTTAATTAAAAAAATCATTTAATAAAAAAACAATTATAAATTTGTAAGTACAGTTTAATTTATACAACTGACTAGGCTAAGAAACATTTAAAAAATTATCTGTAATAAAGTTGTGTAAGGATATACAAGTGTCTATATAGTGAGTGCTACTTTAATTTTGCACCGTACCATTAATTAAACAAGAGGCTTTTTGCCGAAGTCCTTGACTCCTTGTATATCATCATCATAATATAAATACATCTAGCTTTCTATGATTAGCTACTTGAAAACTTGTATCAAACATTCTATATTGGTTATATGAACTTTACAACTATTACTCAAAATATACATGAGATTTAATGTAAGTAGTGCGCACACTTACATGGCACAACCCCCAAAAGCTAGAGGCTTTATAATTCAGTGTGTCTCCATTTTAAAATAATTATCAGCTTCAATAATAAAGTAATATTTTTTTAAATATCAATATATCTAAATAGTAAATACATTAACTTATTCATGTACAATAATTTTGTCTAAATTAATGATTATTTTGGAATAAAAAGATATTATCAAATAATAGTTTGACACAAACATAATATTATACTTCTAAACATTTACATTGTATCAAGTGGAACAATATATGAAATATTATTAGGGATATTGAGTTTAAATACAGTTGGCTTTGGACGATGGTTTTTGGTTATATAGCATGGCCATCAATCCGGTTATGATTGCTAGTATTGAAAATTATAATCCGTATATTATAATTCTTTTAATTTTACCTTTCAAGGACAGTTGTCAAACAAGTCGTGGGTATAAGTATAACATTCACAACTTAAATAAATGCTCACTTTCTCAGTTGAAACAAGTGACATAAAATATTAAGTAAATTATAACACTTCATGACTTAATTAAATAAAGGGTTTAATTTTGATGTACTAATAGTATAAAATATTTTATATATTTATATAATTATATATTTTTTTAGATAATTATTTATACGGTCAATAAAAATAGTAATAATTTTTTACGTAACCATATATATATATATATATATATATATATATATAATTATTTTATATTACCAGTATCAACATTAAATTTTCAAATGAATGCTTAAAGTGTAATCACTTGCTCTATTGAAATGTTTAACTTTGCATAATAAAATATTAGGTGAATTATGAGTATTTTGAGTAAGAAAGGCATAAAATACTAGACCCACTATGGGATTCCACTCTCCCGTTTGAGGTGCTCCCATTTCCAGAAGTGGGTGTGATTATGATAGAAAGTACGGACAAACTACATTAGGTTTCTAAAATGATCATTTGGCTTTTAAGGGTTTCCTCCCCTAGTTAGGAATTAATTATTGGTTCTAATTTTTTTATTTTCTCACAATATTTTCTAGTTCTGTAGGAATGTGATTAATTTGTTGTAAATTTGAATGTTATTTAAAAATTTATTATTAAATTTAAATTCTTAATACTTATTTAATAAAATGAATAAATTGACCATCCGACTAACGAATTTGGTTTATCTGTTAGTTCTAATTGAAATTGATACCTGAAGATTTACGCCTAATAACAACAAATTATAAAGATATATTATTTACACTAGTTCTATTTTATTTATATATCAATTATTTATATATAAAAATCACATGCATTCCTTCACATATCAAATCTATCTCATATAAAATATATATTTTTTTAGTCTAATTTTAATGTTTGTGAATAGGAAAATAAATAAACAAATACTAGGTTACTAACTTACTACCATTAATAATACTATTTAAACAATACACTATCTATTTGATAAATAAAATCTTGGCTCAAATAGCATTTGTCCACTACTCATGAAAAACTATTATTATGGGATAATTAAGTAATTAACAAATATCAAGCATCAACCTTTGTCTCCTAGATATACTTTATTCTATTCAAAGTTTATGGTCCCACCACCTAACAGCTGTCACTCTGTAATCCACTCAAGGATTTATTTATCTTATGGTATTTATTATAATGTCTGAAAATTTGATGTATAAATGTATAATTATTAAAAGATACTAGTCTGATTATTACAGCCTTATTAAGAAAACAAATAAAGGATCACTGAAAATCTTAACAGTGTAATTGTAAAAGAAAAAGTCTAGAGCCAGCAATTTTATTGAATTTTGGCCAGTATATAACCAGTGGAGGAAAGTGAGTCATTGGATGAAATCTCATATCAATCTCACACCATTAAATCATCATTAATGACTAGTTGATGGCTAACAATCACAAAAATTACTGGCCCTAACATTGCTCATTGTAAAATATGAAATGCATTTATTAAGTCAAGGTTCAGATCCCGCATGGTCTTCATCAACTTTGTCTTAATAATACTTTTGTCTCCTATCGGTTGAAGATTAATTAGTATCTCTTATTCTACGTTACTTGTGACGCACTTACATCTTACTAAATCATTATTTATTAGTTAGGCACGATTGCTTGAACACAAAAACAAAAATATGGTAAGTAGTGGAAAAATTTTCAAATATTTTTAAAATATTAGTATTTTAATAATTTTAACGGTTGATTTTAATTAATATATTATATATAATTTTTATAATTGAGGCCAATGACTAAAATTATTAGAAAATTAATATTCCAAAAATTTTAAAATTCTTCCGTAAATAGTGTTATAAGTAAACTATAAGAAAGTTGTAGAAAAGTATATTATACTCAGAAAAAATAATTTTAAAAAATATAAATAATAAATAAATTTTTAAAAAAATTTAAAAATATGATAAAAATAATAAAATATCTTTTTTTCTTTTATAAGCAATAAATAAATTTTATATTTGACAAATAATTTTGTATTTTTATTTGAATTTTGTTAGAGACATTTTGATAAGTATTTAAAAAGTTCTTGCAAAAATAATAAAAAAATTCAATCATTAGATCTTTGTTAAAAAGACTTTTCAGTTATTCACAAAAATAATTCATTAGATACAAAATCAACAAATTTTAAGTATAAAAATATCTCTTTTTTTTTTAATTATGTTTAAAAACATCTCATCAAAATATTTACTATTTTTTGTTATATTTTTAAATATTTTAAAGATTTATTTGTTGTTTATATTTTTTGAAATTATGTTTATCAGCATATAATTTTTTTAGTACAATTTTCATAGTTTATTCATAATGTCATATATATCATATACATGGATCTATTTCTCAAACCAAACATATAATAGTCACCAAAAAAAAAAAAACCAAACATATAATGTGACATTGGAAAGGCAAAAGATTATTTGTTTTTTTTTTTAATTTAATTTCTCCACTCAGATCTAACAAATAGTTAAAAATAAGAAAGACCTATAAAACACATCCAAGTTGTTCCTTCGTGAAATTCTTTAAGTAGAGTGGATTAAAAGTATCCTAAAATGGTTAGATATGTCGTCTAAAGTACACTTTTAGTTGACAAATGATAATGTAGTTTGAATGAATGATCTTATACATATTACTTAAACATTTCACTAGTCCTATTACAGAGAATAAAATATAGAGTAAATATATTATCAACAGAAAGAGAGAAACAAAAATGTCTTACTATTATTATGAAAAAGAATAATTATTAGCATATAGATTGAATCAAAACTTAAAACTCAGGTTCATTATCCATGATCATCCCTTTCTCTTGAATTGATAATACCTTTAGAGTAAGTAGTCTCTAACTCCACATAAATGAGGTAACCCTTTTGTATGTTTATAGTCCTAGCTAACATAAACTCGATTGTTCGGATCAAATTTGATCAATCCTTTGACTTGTAGTTAGGAGATAAAGTTGGGTATAAATAGCAAAATATACTAGGGCAATAGTTTTCAAGACTTCCTCTTTATTTTTTGAAGGGGGTGGTTGGGGAAAAGTTCCTACACATAAAAATTTGAATCAAATATGAAGCCTACACATGGTCCCTAAGGTTACATGGAAGAAACGATGAAAATGTTTGGATTACTAAATGGTCTTATAATAAAATATATTTTTTTAGTTTTTTTAATAACTGCTAAATAGTTTTTATTTAATTTTAATTATAAATTAATTTTTTATATATTATTTAATTATAAAATTTATATTTTATTTTATAAATTATTATTTTATTATTCATCTATCATGTTTATTGATAATTAAAAACTAAAACAATAATAAATTAGATCTTTTATTAACCAAAATAAATATTTTGCAATCTTAATCGATTATAATTTTATCATTGATTCAGTTACATAAGTATTGGGTTGGAAAAATTGTGTTTGTTAGAAATTCAATCCATTGAATGCATAAATCAATCGATTGAAATTCAAAATTTCCAAACTTCAATCAATTGAAATTGATACACAATCTATTAAATTTTGTAAGACATGTGGGATTTTGCTTATTCAATAGATTGGTCATGTTCCCCAATCGAGATCATATTACCCAATTGATTTTTTCTAAAATAAAATAAAAAATTATTATTTTTCAAAACTCCAGTTTCAACTTTAATTTCCCAAATATAAATTTTTTTTATACAGACTAAGTTCGCCGCACCCAACGAACTTCATTTCAAATTCTAAAAAAAATGGCTAACTTAAATTCTTAAACTTCACAGTAGATTGACAACCATTATCATAGTCTTCTAGGAGTACACAAGAGAAATACCTCTAGAATATTGATCATGTGTTGGTTATTTTTATGTATAACAGAATCAATCGATTAAATTAACTAAACCCAAATTGCTTTGATGATTTCAATTGATTGGGTAATATGACCAATCGATTGAATAAGAAAAACTTCACAAGCCTTGCAAAATTCAATCGATTGTGTATCAATTCTAATAGATTAAATTTCTAACAAATCCGATTTTCTTAACCCAATACATATGTAACTGGATCAATAATAAGATTATGATCAATTAAGATTATAAAATATTTATTATGATTAATTGAAAGATCTAATTTGTTATTGTTTTAGTCTTTTATTATCAATAAACATGATAGATGAATGATAAACTAAAATAAATTATAAAATTTAATTTACACTTTTTTTTACACAAAAAAAATTAGACAAAAAATGATAAAAAAATATAATTATAAAAAATTAATAAAAATAATAAAAAAATATTTTTTTGTTAGTATCTCTATATTTTCTCTGCCAAAAATGTCGTAACACAACTTCTCAAACCAAAACCTACTAAAGTACTGAATAAAAAAGCAAAATTATTATGTCAACGGCAATATTCATCTCTACTTTACGTCAAAGTTCAAACTAATAAATTATGAAAAAGTATAGGGAGCCAATGGAATATTTGTACATTGTGTACAATTGAGGTTTATGGAGTATTAGAGATATAACCATTAGTGTTACTTTTTTTCCATCAGCGTTACTTTTTTTCCATCAGCGTGAGCTTTTGGGATAAGCGGTATCATGACATAGCAT
Source organism: Arachis hypogaea (assembly GCF_003086295.3). Lineage (NCBI taxonomy): Eukaryota > Viridiplantae > Streptophyta > Magnoliopsida > Fabales > Fabaceae > Arachis > Arachis hypogaea. The sequence continues at coordinate 5,546,378 of NC_092041.1, read as the reverse complement.
TAGAGCTCTAGATCCAAAAGGTCAAAAATTCAATCCTTGGTAAACCTCAAAATTGTACAAATATTCCATTGACTCCCTGGCAGAACTCATAAACTATACAACTACCGAATACCAACTATAGTTGTGTCGATTAGTATTGCCTTGGCTTCTAAAGAACAATCCACACTTGGGAAGATGAAGTCCATTAATTATCTCAATTGTTGATTTAAATTAAAAAAAAAAACAGTCAATGACAAAGGATCACATATATATTTTATGAAATTATAAATCATTGCTATGTAAGTTATTGTTAAATAAAACAAGTTACATGAACGATTTACTTCTTGTATATTCAATATTCAATAAGTATACCTGTTCCGACTGAATTTGCAACGCTCTTAACAAAATTCATAACAAAATCATTAAAAGAGTGTTGTAATTCATAACAAAATTATACGAAGTGTAAGCCTTAAAAAACTTCTCATCACTATACATGTCTTAAGCAACAAAAATAAATAATCATACATATATACTTTTGCTAGAATTACATAACCAACTCATAATTGCAGCAGAACTGTGTGCTCTGATGTAATGTAAGAATGAACAGATTCGCAATGTTGATAACAGGAACACTACAATGAAATACCAATAATGTAATCATAGTTGGCTAGTAACAAATTTAGGTATACAGGAGCTAACATCTAAACATGTACCGTTTTATGTTCAAGCTGACCCAGACCATACCTTGAAGGACATGGGAGGTGGAAAATAAAAATCTAAAAATCCATGCTGATAAAATTACAGATTAAAAGAATAAAAATGCTAATTATGATACAATGAATCTTGTTTATCGTTGTGCCTGCTCGGGTGTGTGGTTGCTTGTTGTAGAAGAAGATGCTGCTCTACCGTTCAATATTCCATTATCAATGGGTGGACTAGTTCCCCATTTACCCTCTGATTCACTGGGCTCTATTACTTTCACAGACCCATCTGTCAATCCAACCGCGAATTGGTTCGCCTCTATTGGATGCGCAGCGACGACAACAGGATACAGAGATTGGCTTCTGCAATATACAAACAACACAGATCGAGTCCAGAACACTATGATGCAGAAACATTTTTATTGCATCGAAATGAAAGAAACATATCACAATAAATAAATCAAAACCAAATTTGATATTTAAAAAATATGAATAGTCCAACCAGTACTCTTAACTTACCCACTTAAAGTTGCTGATTGCACATATGTTGATAGTGCAATACGACATCGTAGTCTCAAGCTATCCGCATCAAAAACTCCAGTATTGCCATCACAGAATGTAGCGTAAATTAACTGACTGTTGCAGGAATAAGCTGCATATGATATAGGAGCAGGAAGAACATCTTGTGGAACCCACTGCAGACAATCAATTTATAAGCATATCTCAGTTTATTTTTCCTCTGTTAAAAACCAGCAGTTCTATCAATACGACAGGAGACATTCCATACCTGCCGAATGCGTTCCATCTTAGAGGCGTCATATATTGCCAATTGAGTCTCATGGGCTACCAATAAGCGTAGTTGGTCAGAATGAAACTGCACTCTAGTGTCACCAGTGGGGGCCTTTCCAGCAGGTAGCTGTATTGGAACCGATTTTCTTTTCTCCCATGTATCAATGCTCCACACGCTAAGCTGTACAAAATAATTCAATAGATTAAACTGTAATGAAAAGGCAAATTATAAGCTTATGGAAACTATACATAAAATAGTATTAAACAGCAACGACATATTGCATATGGTACAATTCCTATCGGACTCGCTAATTACAATGAAGTAAAAATATTTATTAATTTCAGAAAGATCACCGATATCAAACAAGGCTATTCTATTATCTTTTACACCAAAGCAACCAAATATCATGGGATAATCTCTAGTGAAAAGATGGAAAACTAACAACGGATCACCACCAAAGAATCATAAATTATTAGGCATTTGATTTGCACAATTGATTTCCGATGACTTTAATCTTGAATGAAAGGAGAACAGTTAAAGAACATACATGAGCATCAGCAGCTGATGAAACAAGGATGTTGAGATTTGTTGAGAAGGCTAAACCAGTAATACGTTTCTGGTGTCCCTTCAATTTTGATTTCACCTATAATACGAACCAAAAGAAAATGAGATTGTTTGAAAATATTATTATAAAATTAAAAAAAAAAAGAAATCGGAGATTGTGCCCACCTCATCAACTCTGACATTATAAATATGAATGGTAGAATCCTCCATTCCGATGGCAATTATGTTGTTATCCTGAGGATGGAAAGCCAGAAAAGTAGAGGCAGGAGGTGGTGGCATGAATGTTGTCATTACCTGGAACACAGTGAACCATAAGTAACTAGAAAAATTAGCAACTAAGAATTACCAGGGTTAGTTTATTTGAATGCATACCTTGAACGTCATCATGTTAAATAATGAAACCTTCCCACCACAGGCAGACATAACATATGAATCATTCTTTGAGAGTGCAATGCAAGGAACTGCTTCTTCAAGATTGACACCTGAGATATCGTTGGTCATAAGAAGACCACTGTTGGGTTGCCAATGTTGTGGAACAACACTGGCAGTTGCCTGCAATCATGCGTGTAAGAAGTCTGTTCGCTATGAAAAGGGTGAAAGAAACACAAAACATACACAAGAAAGGATTTGAGCGGTTATATATTCTGCTAAGATTACCTTCCCAGTGGGATTCTGTTCACCGCGTGTCCATTTCCACAGCTTCTGAACACCGTTTGAACCAAGTGCCAAGAGACCAGCACCAGAGTTTGTATATAGAAGTCGAACAACCTATGCACAAAAGAGTTAAATAAGTTCACAGAAAAAACTTCAAGAGATGAAAATCGCAATCCCACTTTCATACAATCAACAGTAAACAAACCTTGCTAGAAGAATCTGTGCTGTCAGGCATGGTTACTAACCGACACTGGACTGGATCCAGAATTTCAGACAGCTGCCATGGTTTAGTTCTATCAATTGCATCTTCCACAATTCTTGGTTTCTCAACATTTCGACCTGCGGGATCAACTCCATTCTTTGTTGAAAATGGAGAATTTGATCAACTTTGGTATACAAGTAATAAGATGCATATGATTCATGCAAAATAAGTGACTTAATAAAGAGTAAGATACAAAAAAACTTAGCCAGCTCATTCCACTTCAGGCATCAAACAATAATATCCAAAAGATTGCCATCGATTGCATGCAAGGTTATAGCATAATATAATTACTATTACCAGAAGCTTGTACTACATGATCGTGCATGTTTGTACAGATCAAACGAAATGCATCATCATATTACATAAAAAATACTCCCTAAATGTTATGACTAGTCAGTATGTAAACATTGTAATCATGCATATTGTATTGAGTTCACAGGGATAGTTTCATACAAGAATTGGAGAAGGCCTGACAGGGGAGCTCCTTTCCACTTTACAGTTGACAGGACTAACGTTAACAGCAGCAGAGCCAGATGCCTAATTAACATAACTCAAGTGCACATTGTAAGTACTTGATCCAAATATAACAAGAACTAAGCAGAAATGAGGAACTGTTTCCAAACCTTGATTGCAGCAGATTCAATGGGTGATCTCAATGCTTCAAAAGCTGGAGTTTCAATCGTTCTTAAAGATCTAAGACCACTAGCATTGGCAAGAATTTTGAATCCGTTGTCCGCAGTAGTAACAGCAAGAAGATTTCCTTCCTTGTTGAATCTCAGGCGTGGAAGGCCCTAAACAGGGTACAAACACATGAGGGGATATCTTCATAAAGTGTCGCACTCAGATGAACTAAGATGATAAAACGTACCTGAAGTCCACCGTCAGCATCAATGCTAGCAAGAACATTAATATTGTCCATGTCCCAAAACTTGATTTGACCTTCTTCTCCAGCAGCTAAGAAGCGATTTTGAGTTGTGTCAAACTGCACAACACCAGCAGATTTCTTTCTGAAACCATTGTATGTTCTCTTGATGGCTCCTTCGCTTTCATTCCACTCAACAAGGTATGACTCTCCATCTTTACTTGTCCCACAAGAAAACAGTCTTTTGTGTTTGAGGGGGGGGGGGGGGAGGGAGGGGGAAGGAATCAGTTTCATTCAACATGTCAAATATTCAATATCCAAACTTAACATGAAATATCCACACACAAATCCACCTTACCTACTCCCATCAGCACTATAAAGCATTGTAGTACACCAGTGACCAGGGGCATCATAGTCAACCCTGGAACCCATGTTATCATATAGCCAGGCTTTTATTTTGCCATCGATGGCAGTTGAAAATATGAACTGCAGAGTTACAATAACAAAATTTAATACCAATGAACACAGTATTAAACAGAATAGTGCAACCATATACAATATCCACACATAACTCTTGAAAACAAAACTAACATTCAGGGCTTGTGAGACATGACTCCGATGGACTTCTTAAATCAATTAGTAACAGAGATATCGTCAATCAAAATTTACAAACACCAATCCTTATAAATAAAGTAATGCAGAAAATGCAACGCAAGCAAGACATAAACTAATTAAAGAATATATCATATATTATTGTACCTGTATGTTCTCCTTGTGGTGAGGACAAATGGAATATACAGGTGCATCATGCCCCTCAAAGTTAAATAGTCTTCGCCCAGTTAAATCCCACACCTATTAAGATTTTCTCCTTTAGACAAAACAAATAGTTAATTTTTCTTATCTGAAGATTACAATGAGTAGATTTTATGCACCTTTATCAACTTATCATCCCCACAAGTCACAATGCAAAGTTGCTTATTTGGATGAGCAAATGCCAAGTCGTTCACACCACCAATGTGGGCATCAACCTGAACCAACAAGAAAATGTACCTCAAACTGTAAATCATAAGTTTTCAGTTGATTTTTCTAAGAACAATTTCACTTTGTTGAGAATAATCTCACCTCTATGCGCTGAGTTAGCTCATTTGAACCAGTGTAGGCATACAAGTGAATCAAATGTTTAGTAAATGCGACACCTATATGGAAAAAACCAACCAATTAGATGATGCAAACATCAGACAACATAAAATGATTTTTGAACATCACATACCCACAAAACTTCCATCGGGGCTCCATGTAACACGGCTGACAGAAATAGGGGCATCTTTGACCGCAGCAGCCTGCAAAAAATATCAATTATGAGATTCCAAAAGGTTTTGAAATCTCAAGCACTACTCCCAGATTAAATAGTGGTGGTCTGAATGCAATTAATGGTAATGTAGGAAAAGAAACACTCCTTGGTATGCGTAGTAGATTAAAAAAATTTAAAAAAATAATTAAAACCTGAAATGGTAATGAACATGCTGAGATATCCCATATCTTGAATGGCTTTGTAACCAATCTATCTCGCAAAGTAAGTTCCCAGAGGGCAATTTCACCATTGTTAGATCCAACTGCCATCAGAAATATATGAAGTTAATTTTATTATTATTATTATTATTATTATTATTATTGGTTGGGGCATTATCATAGTGAACAAATGTTATATCCACAACAATTGAATATACCAAGAAGTAAGGTTTGGTGAGAAGGATGAAAGTCCATGCTTGTCACAGAGGAGCCTTGATGTAAAGTCATAGCCACTGTTCTTGGTAGATCTTCCGGTGACCAAGAAGCTTGTCGGGCTGTCGGATAGGAAACCTAAATTTCAAGAAATGAAACCAGAATGATGTGGTTAATTAACCATTACAAAGGTGAAGCCCTATGCAGCTAAGGAGATACCCAAAGCACATCTATGCTAAACAGGAAGTCTGAAAATTATCAGAACTACCTCCTCTAGAGAAGGAGCAGGCCGAAGTCTTTTCATTAGCTGGTCATGATCGGCAGCATTCTGATAATCAACCATGCCAGGAGCTGTTGGAGGTGTCCTCGGCCTCTTCAAGATAGACACTAATTTTGGAAAATGGCAATAGTAATTAATTCATGAGAAACACTTGCACTGTGAAACTACAGAATATGTAACATTTTAAGCAAAATCTCAACAACTTGTCCTCATCCGGACACAATCAAAGTTGTCAAAGTCCCCCCCCCCCCCCTTTTCTTGATCCAAAAAGAAAGTAACCATATCTTTATAACCTTGATTCTGTGGGAGTGGCATGCTTGATGCCGTAACAACAGCTGCTTGGACAGATGATGAAGCTGACGCATTAGCCATCCAACCAGCCAAAGCATTTGCATTAGCAGTTGCGGCAGCAGGCGGAAATGGCTATACAAAATAAATGAAAGCAAATATTCATTAATCAACATGATTAACTAGCTTCATAATCAATAAAACATGTCACAAAACAATTTTCTAAGATACGGTTTCATACACCATGAGCTCCAAGTGAAGTATAGGCAGCAGGCTTTGCAACAGCAGCAACTGGAAGATTGACAGGTGCAGGTGCTAGAGGACCATTAGGAGGAGTACATGTGTGATCAGTGAATAGTGTCTTTATATCTGGGTTTGGCCTGGGGTTTTTGCAAAGCTGGTGCTGCCAATTCAGACTGCATTGATAAGGAACAAAGAAAAGATTAGGAAAAATAAGGAACACGACACATAAGTTGTTAAAAGTAGTGTGTAAAACTAAAAGATATAATGTTTGGGTGTGGCATGAAGGAAAAATCCATACATCTCACTTATCAATCAGTTCACAAAAGTAATCCAACAAACAATGAACTGGGGTTAAAAAATAAATAAATAAATAAAAACCACAGCAAGATCTTCTGATCAGAGAGAAAATCAGTCAGACTCATAGCTCTGCTAATTTATCTAAAGCTACAGCTTCCATACCTTTGATTAATTAAGGTCCGCAATCTTGATGATTTAAGTGTAGGGAAGATAAGCTTATCACGGAAAAGTGGATTTGCTTCTATCAGCTTTTTAAGCTCAATCAACATGATCCCGCGAGCAGTTTTGGTGTCACCATACTTGGACAGCTGCTCATTCTCCCTGGCATATGCCATGACAAGAAAAATATCATAGCTTAGTAAGTCTATAGGTCCAAAAAAATAAAAAATATGAAACAATTTGATAAATATGACACCGGAATAAAAACGCCATTGCATTACGTAGACTACAAGTTACCTGAAATTATTAAGCGTTAACAGCTGCGTAATTTCTTTGTATAGTTCCTCATTGAAGGTGGAGAACACTTTTAAATCACCCACTAATATCTCAACAGCCTTTGCCTTGTCTTGCCTAAAATTTAAAATGCAAGAGAGAAACAAAAGATCAATATACCAAAATAAGGACAAATACAATTAGATTTCAAGAAGGTACAAAGTAATATATACCTATCAAGGGCTTCAAGATATTTCTGCTTCCTGATTTCAAAGAATATTTTCATGGAGTATCTATTATCATCAACTTTTGTAAACCCTGCCAAATACTTCTCAACTTCTTCCCATTCGCCAGCCTGTACTTTTTCCTCAAAGTATTTCATGTTGAAGAAAAACCCCGACTCTTTCTCAAGCCTGCATCCATGAACAAGTAGCTAGTGTCATCTTCATGTATGAAATGAGAAATGCTCAACAAATGAAGAGGAAGAATGATCATTTTATCTTGTCTCAACTCTAATTAGGCAGGCAATTCTTAACCTTCTACTAGGTGAAATAACAGCCAACAAAGTAAAACATCTTTGTCTAAAGTACAATATATATTTATAAACCACCTGTATCTTCAACCCGGTCAATCAGCGGTCAATAGTGAAGGAATGTAACTCCATTTATTAATTCTATAGATTAGGACTTAGGATTTTCATTATAAACTATACACAGATCAACATTTAGATAGTTTATAATCACACAGCTAGTGATTAAGTTATCCACATCCAAATTACAAGGCTTTCAAACTCACAAGAAAATCAGCATTAGTACAAAATTTCAAAAGCGTTTTCCCACCTCATTTCTTTATTATTCAGCTAATTTTCAATAATATTGACCATCACAAAAGAGCTAAAGATGAAAGCCTTCAAAGTTCAGACAAATAGATTTCCTAACGGCCCTTTCGACAAGCAATCATACATAAATAACATAATTTTAACATAAACACTTTCCTCTGTTCTGTTGCGTGGATTATGAATTGCTTCCTGCCTATTGATAATTATCTTAAACAACAAAATATATTGCAGGAAAAGTAGCAGACAAATTAAACTAAAACCAAAAAAGGGTAACAAATATTTTCTTTTAAAAAAATAGAGAAAGGGGTGTTTACTTGTGCACCGACTCTTTGAATTTTTCCTCCTCCAGAAATTGGAGTATGAGAAACACCAATTCTCTGCTCAGAGAAGTCATAGCAGCTCCTAAATCTGAAACCCTACCAATAATTTCGATATTCGAGAACCGATCTTCAAACGGGAAAAACCCGAAACCAAAACCTTGAGACCCGAAAAGAAAAACAGCCGGGAACTTCAATTTCGCGAAACGGAGAGAAATCAGAACCAAACCGCACAAACTCGACTCCAAATCTGAAGCCACATACACTCCGCAACCCCAAAATCCTCAAGAATTAAGAGGTTGTTGAGCGATATATGAGCTCCAAGTTCGAGAATTTCTAGGGTTTGAAAGGCTGCGGATAAGGGAGGAGAGAGAGAGGTAGAGAGAGAGAGGGAGAACTTTGAGAGACTTGGTCTCGCTATCTTCGATGCGTTTGTACAGGGTCTTTCTTTTTCTACTGACCTATCAGAGATAAGTAGAACTGCATATATGATAAGTGAGTTTAATTTAAGATAGCTTATCATTTCGTGACTGATAAGGCAACTACAAGAGTGTCGCGGATTCGAAACTAGTTATTCAAATCTAGTGAATATTCGCAACACACGTCCACTCGAACCCCATCTTTTTTATTCGTACTGTCGCTTTCGCTTTGAACCGATAATCTCAATTTATTAACTCTTCAATGTCAAGTCTCATCCTGTTTTTCGCCATTTTATCGTGAGAACTTTTCCGAGGATGTGAAAACCACGCGCGGGCAGCATTCATCCCCGGGGCCACTTCCCCTTTGTCGTTTTCTATTTTTTCTAATTTGTTTTTAGATTTTTGTTTTTTCCTCTTTTGTTCTCCATTCTTGTCTGGAACACTGTCAAGAACCATCCTTCTTTGTCTGGTCGATTTATTACGGATGAATTTAATTAATACGTGTCTTTAAAATATAAATTGAAATTATTAATTATAATCATTTTTCAAAAGACAAATAAAATTTAAATTTTTAACATATTCATTATATATTAAATAAAATAAAAAATTTTAATTTATATTAATAATAATTTTAACTTGTATTCTTAATAAGTGTCAAATTTTAGCTCATATGCATTGGCTTTTTCTTTTATCCGATTTTAAATTAAAAAATAAAATTATTATCTCTTTTTTAATAAATGAAAAAATATAGGGAGCCAATGGCTTAAACATATAATACGGATAATAGAGGTTTAGAAAGTATTAGAGATATAATCATTAGTGTTACATTGTCCTATCAAATTATACTTTTGCGATGAGTGGTTTCATGATATGATATTAGACTTCTAGATCCGAAAGGTTAGGGGTTCGATCCTTGGTGAATCCCAAAATCAACTTAAGTTTTTGGGATGAATGATTTTATGACATGAGATGTTTATTTATTCTAGTATCCAAATGGTTATTCTGGATAATATGGATGATGTTCATTCTATTCATGGATTAAAGATTTAGCTTATTATACACATTGTACACTTAAGTTATTGACTCCCTAGTACTACTCTTAATAAATTAAACAATTATACTATATATATATATATATATATATATATATATTAAAAATAAACTGTCAACTTAGTTATTTATATAAAAATATATTAAAATATAAAATATACATTAAAATTAATTAAATAATATATATTTATATAATAAATAAATACTTTTTGTGTACATAGTATTTTTATAAATTAAAATAGAATCCTCATAGATTCGGAAAAAAAAATCATAACAAAACTATTCGAATTATCTTTCTCATTTTTGTAACAATAGTGAATCAAAGTAATTTATAATATCAATTTACCTATTTTTAAAGTATTTATGGGTACGAATAATCTAATTTATGTATCTATTTATTTACTTAATATGTTAAAATTAGATTTTTTTTCCAACTAAAAAAAGTAAGGTATTGATTTCTCATGAATTTATTTTTTATTTTTCTGCCAAAATGAATACATTATTTTTTCTTCTAAATTTATTTTAGAAAAATATATTTATTATAATTATACTATAATTAGCATTTAAGTAATAAAAGATTGATTAGTGCTACAAAATTAACAATTTATAATTTTTAAGCACATTTTTTCTTTTTTTATTCTTCATTTTGTTATTAACTTCATTTATTTTATTTTATACTTGTATATACATATTCAAATTATATGAATTGTTTCTTAAAATAAAGATGATTCTATTGACGAATATTATTTTAAACAATTTTATCAAAGTTAAAATTTTAAAAAGAAGACAGTATAAGTATTATATAGTAATTTGACTATTTTTTAATTATATTTAATTTTTTAATTACCAAATTTTTTTTTTAAGTTAAGCGAGCTAGCTTGCCGGCTTGTCAACTCGCTACAAAGTGAAGAGAGCTAACATTTTGAGTTTGTTGTACTTGGTAGGACGGGTTGGCTGGTCCTTTTTTAGGGCGGGCGAGGCAAACTATCCGCTTTGTCATCCCTACCCCCAATTATCTTTTCAGCTTACGACATCCCACCCTATTTCACAGCACTTTACCATTCGAGTCTCCCACTATCTTGCTTTACCATCAAGTTCCCTACCATTTTCTTTGGCCAACACCATTGCTCTTCACAGTACCTCAATGCTACACATTGTCTTCTCTGTTGATTCATTACTCTGGTATGCTTCAATGCTTCAATGTGTGATTCTGTTATGATTTTAGTGGTCAGATTTTGCCTCACTACTTTACTAGTGATATTTAATATAGTGGTATATTTTTACTTTATTCTCTTTCAATTTGCACTGTTTTATGCCTTTTAGCACTTTTAATTCTTGTATTCTATGCCTTTTTTATGTTTTGAGTGTTCTCTTTCATATTTTATTATTTTTTATTGTTTGTTATTTCTATTTCCATTACATATTTATATATTTTCTCCTATTTTTTAATATTTTTAAATTTAATTTTTAATCGGCGCCCAATTACTTAAACCAAATCTACTCAAATCTGATCAGTTTGGATTGGTTCGAGTCCACTTTTTAAAAAATTACCCGATTCAATCCGAATCAATTAAATTTTTATTGATTCGATTCTCATTCTCCGATAAACCTAAACTAACCCGACCCAACTCGTGAACATGACTACTTTATTCTATCTGCACAGATGCCTGTGTTGCCCATAATTTTTATGTTTTTTGTATAATGTTTAAAATGTTTGATATGATTTTTCAACACTTACATATTTTTAGTTTGGTATTTTGTGATTTTAGGTCATTTTGGATGAAAAGTTTCTCATTTTTATATGTGATCTGACTTTCAAATGTATTTAATTAGTGTTTGAGTGTCAGTTAGCGGGATGACAATTTTTTGCAGTAGAGTAGGTATTTGCAAAGATTTATCCATTGAGAAAAATTTTAAGGGTCATTGTCTCTGTGCGAAGACAAAAAATAGGTATCCATTCAATAATAGGGCGGGTAGACTAGGACAAGAGGTACTTGTATAAATAATATTCATTAATGTGAAATTACTAAAATATCTTTTATATATTATTTGAGAAATCCTAATTTCTCCTCTTAACTCTTCCTCACTCACCCTCACCTAATAATCGCCACACTCGCAGCCTTACTCATCCTCATAGTCACCACCCTCACTTGCGAGCTCATTGCCTCTACTAGCAGATTCGTTGCCGCTTTCAGCAACCTTGTTCTCGCTACTTCTAATAGCTTCATTGCCTCTACCAACAGCCTCGTTGCTGCTAACTTTTTTCGCCATTGATTTGCTACTCTGATCTACCTCCGTTTTAAAGAAGATATTTGTATTTTTGTAGTAAAATTTCGGTGTAAAAATTAAGATATTTATGTGTTATTGTTAAGAAATTTTGGTATTATTTTTTGATAAATTCTGCACAATTCAAAACTCTTCTTCTTTCTCTTTTTCATCTTTCGTTTCGTTTTCTTTTTTTTTCATATTATTTTATTTTATCATAATTCTTATTATTTTATTCTTTTGAGAAAAATAAAAAAAGTAACTGCAATAACATAAAAAATATGAGAAAAAATAAAAATAAAATACAACAACACCAATATAAAAAAAAAGAGTAGATACAAAAAAATATTTATATTAATAAAACACGCGTATATAAACATTACGTAAAATAAAAATAATTTTTATTGAATTTGAGTTAACTTAATTAAACATAACCGCTAAAAAGACTTGAAAAATAATGGAACTGAAATCCTAAACATAATTCTTAAGCTTAATACTCTGAAAAAAATTTATTTGAAATTTCTAATTTATTGTGTTCATTATTCCCTCCATTTTTTTATTTTATTCAACGAATTAGAAGAGATTGCAACAAGCAAATGTATCTAGAAACAACGATTAGTGGATATTGAATTTTTATATTTTAAATATTCTCATAAAATAATATATTTAAAGGTTTTTTCATTTAAATATTAAAAATACAATTAAAAATATTAATCATTACTTTTTTAAATTTTGTTTCTAAAAGCATGTATTAATAATAATGAACTTTCCGGAGCTAGAAACAAATAAATGGGGACATGACGGGCCCCACAATGGGGTGGTAGCTCTTGTCTTTTGCCACATGTGCTACATTCTCCTTTCAGTCTTTCACAAATCTTCGTCACGCGTTCACGCTCCTTGGAACGGCGCGTATATATAATTATACACAGAATGGTTAGCGTGTGGTGCGCACGATGTACGTCAGAAAGCCCAACTGCCAAACGATAAAGCCATAGAGATTAGAGAGTACTCACACTCACAGCTTTTATTATCGCGAAATCTCGGTTCTCTTCTGTTTTTCTCAAGAGAGGCTAAATCGCGAAATATCGCGCTTTGCTACCAATGAGTTTTGTTGCCTGCCTGGCCTCTCACTTGCTTTTCTGTCACCACTCACCACTCATCAGTACTTACCACCGAATTCATTTTCTATTTTTTTAATTTTTTTAATAATTAAATAGGTCTAATTTTGCATTAAATGACACTTTCTATTTCTAACAATTTTTTGAGAAATGAAGTCAAACTACATGAGTTTTGAGTTGCATATTTGTTTATTTAGATGATGACTTGTATACAATTATTTTTATATCAATTCGATAATTAAAAATTATTAAATTTAATATATTTAATGAAATTTTTTTAATAGTTTTTAATTATTAATTTTATATAAAAAATAGTTGTATATAAATCTTTATCTATTTAGAAACTTATATAGTTATGCTCACAGCTCATATATATCATTTTTGTTAATAAATATTTTCATAATTTTATTAAAAATAAATTTATATTTTTTATTTTTATATTTTTAATATATATATATATATATATATATATATATATATATATTTAACATGTTTTATCTATTAAAGGAGATTTAAATTTAATTTTATATTCATCAAATACCTTTTGAGGAACTCAATTAGACCTTACCCGTAGTGGCAAGCTTAAAGAGAATTCTTAGTTATAAAAAATTTTAATGGAAAGTTCATGATGGACTTTTAATTTGTGTGGTTTATATAAAAATTTCCGTTAAACCTTTTGAAAGAAAATCATATCAACATGGATGTTTATAGGGAAACAAAGTCTTATAAAGAAATACAATTATGTTAAATATACTCAAATCAGTCATATAAATAAGTTATCAGTATAAAAATATATACAATTTCGTATAATATCAAAAGATTAAACGAAAAAAGATAAATAAATTTTTATCTTTTATCTGTGAATATTTAAATTTTTAAAAATTTGAAAATGTATTTAAATTTTTTATTTTTTAAAATTTAGATATATCAATTTTTTATATTCACTTAGGTCTGTCAGATCTAATAGAAAAATTAAACGTGACTCACGTTGTATTGATCTGATTAATACGAATTGTATATGTAATTTTTTTTTAAAATAAGACAAATTAGATCCAAAAATTAATGTGTCCAAATTTTAAAAAAATTAAAGATTTAAATATATTTTTAAATTTTTAGAAATTTAAATATCCGCAAACCAAAAAGACAATTATCAATTTATCATCTTCTCAAAATTAAAAAATTCATCCAGTAAAATATAAACTTTTACACAACATTTCAACCAATCTCCAAACTAACAACCAAGACACAACATTCTTCTCTCATCTTGCTCGATCACGAGCCACTTTCTCTCCTCTTCCTTGATCATCATTATTGCTTCATCTTTTCCATCTTTTTCTGTTTTTGCATATTGATGAAGTCTCTTCTCCTTATTTGATTTTGTATACTCCTTCTTTGCTGTATTCTTGATTTTCACGACTTATCTTTCGTTTTATTTAATTTTCGTTGCTTTTTTTCTTATATTTTTTATTTCTGCTTTTACTTCTCATTCTCATAGAATTTTTAAATCTAATTAGAGTTTTGGAATTTGATTATCACTACAAATATGTTTGATTATAATATAAGTTTAAATTTTGATTTAGATCTTTGTATTTGACTATAATTAAAATTTTCTTATTCTTTTGGTTTTTCGTAATTTTTACTTCTCAGGTTCATTGTGTGAGTGAGCTTCTCCTTCTCCTTTTTTTGTTGAACCTAAATTTAATTTGAATCTTGGAATTTTATTATTACCTTGAGTGTATCTAACTGTAATTTATTTTAAAGTTTGTTTTAAATAATCAAATTTAATTTAAATATCAAGTATGTTAACTAACAGGTTAATTATGTGGTCAATTTATTTATCTACTTAAATAATTATTAAAGTTAAATATGTATCAATTTATTTATCAATAACAAATTTTTAAATAAAATTTTAATATACGACAAATTAATTATTCACCTATTGTATTAGAAATATTGTGGGGCAACAAAAAAATACCAAATATATTTAATTATAATCTGATTTAAAAGTTTGATTTGAAACACAAAAATTATTTGTTGAATAATGAATTTGTATTATATTTATATACATATAAAGATATATAAATACATATTGATTGATTTAAAAACTATTTTTTTATGTAAATATTTTAAAAATTATATTATCCAACTAAACTAATTATATAGAATTAAAAATTACAAATATATTTTTAAAAAGTTTAGAAAGTCATGACCCTCCGTCATGATCCAACGATTGCTTGCCACATGATCATATTTATGTTTACAAATTATTGTTAGAGAAATGATAATTCCGCTTTTATTTTTAATAATGTCACTTGATATATAATTTCTTTTTTATTATATGTTGCATAAATTTTGTGAAAAGAAGAGTAATATTATCAAAATTAGAGTGACAACAATTTCGTTTGGTAATTAACTAACATACTAACTAACTTAACTAACTTTTTAAATTTAAAAAAAAAACAAATTTTAAAAAATGCAAGCCCTCCTCCTCCCAAAAAGAAACATCTCAAAATATAGGAAAAAAATATCCATTAATCCACATAAAAAAAACCACATTTATTTACTCAAAAAAATATTTGATCCCTTATAAAAAGAAGCATTCATTTAATCGGGAAAAAAAATAAAAAAAAAACAGCTAAAAAAATTCAAAAACAAAACACAACATAAACGTACTCTTGAAGAGAAAAATCCAGTAAGCAGTAACTCACATAAAAAAATCACGGAAAGAAACATTTGAAAAAAAGTTAAAGAAAAAATAAAAAATAATAAGAACCACCCCAACCAAAACCTATAAAACAAACATTCAGTAACCTGCATAAAAAAATTATAGAAAAAAATCTAAAATTTTATAAAAAAAACATCTATTTACTCGTAAAAAATACAAAAAAAATAGTTAAAGAAAAATTAAAAAATGGAATGCATTGCGACAGGACATTGCGGTGGTCGGCAGCGTTGGGTTCACGAGGGGGAGGGCATTGCGGTGGTCGGCAACGTTGGGTTCACGAGGGGGCGGGCATCGGATGCTTGGCGGTGTGAATCGCAAGGGTGAGGGGATGAGAGGTCCTAGACCCAACGAATCGCGAGGTGGAGGGTGTTGACGCGATAGCGGCGCTGCAAATCGGTGGGATGCTCAACGAGAGGAGGGAGCCGCAATGGCTGCGACGCGAGGGAGGGAGCTATAGTGGTCAAAGGTGTCGCACGTCAAGACGGAGTGAACTACGGCGTTCAGCTGGATTGCGCGACGCAAGGAGGGAGCCGCGGTTGTCAGAGGCCCTGCGCGTTGCAAGTAGGGGAGCTACAGTTGCCAGAGGTGCAGCGCGTCACGATGGAGGGCGGTTGGGGACGCTGTAAATTACGATAGAGGGCGCTATGGGGACAGTTGAAGACAGAAACAACATGAGTATAGGTGAACATGGATCGGATAAAGATCTATGAATCTACGGTATTTATCTGCATCCGATCCGCAAATTGTAAATATTATCTGACCCGCAGGATATTCAAATCGGATTCTATCCGCACTCCAATGGGATCGGATCACGGATATTACACCTGTATCCGTGAATCTGATCCGCAGATCCGCACCCCATAATTAAAAAAAAATTAATAATATATATACTATCATAGCAGCAACCCTAATTTCCTAAACACCCCTATTTTAGTTCTTGACGGCGCCTCTCTCTCTCCTAAATCTCACCCCGTCCCGTAGTCCCTTTCCTCACTTCTCAGAAAGTCAAAATCATTACGCCATAGCTAGATCCCTCACTGCTAGAACTCCTCCTTTTGTCAACCTCATCGTTCGACTTCTCTTTATCGTCGTTTCACCTCTCTTTTGCGGCATTCATTGATAGCACTTCGCATTGTGGTTCCTTGACTTTTGTCGCCTCCTTCATCGTCGCACTGTCGCCTCGCCGCCGCTTCACATCACCATCCCTATTCTGCCCTCTTAACTTGCATTTTAATATGTCCCATGTTCATTGTAGTTCGTCTGTTTTTGTCGTCGAATGTCCTCTTTCTTGTCTATGTTCTATCCCTTTATCTTGCCGGAGCATTCATCAAGAATCAGCTTATTTTTCCATCTAGGGCATATGAAAAGAAGATTTCAAAGTCAATATTTTAGTTAAAGAACTGATTCACCACCTAGAGTTTCAAGACCTACATCACAAGCTGCTCTTCATCATGTCTATTTAAAAAAACAAATCAGATAAATGATTTTAATTTTTTACTTGTTGAGTTACTGTTATGGTTGATTTGATTTTAGGATTGTCTGAAATGTCTAGAAATTTAAATTAATAATCATTGGTTATATATGTTTTATTCTTTTATTTTTAGTATGATAGCTTGTTTAATAATTCATATCCTAGGGTCGAGCTGTCCGACACGGGATGTTCTACAGACAAAGTGACCGACCTCTTCTCAAAGAGATCGGCCAAATCACAAGAAAGCCCAATAAAGGGCCCAAACAGAGGAACACGACCCGAATCCAAGGGCAGCCCAAGCCTACAGAGATAAAGGCAGTTCCCTTGAAGATAAGATGACCTCACTTGAAAGATAAAGATAAGATAAGATAACTAACTTATCTTATCTAAGAAGGTCGCTCTACACCATTATAAATACACTAGAGCACCCAGGTATAATTCATACTCTAATTCTACTCAATACCTGCCTAATACTCTTGCTAACTTAAGCATCGGAGTCCCTTGCAGGTACCCCCCACCGTCCGGGGACGAAGGAATCAGCTCCATCATCAAGTCCAACAAATCGGATACAACCGTTCCGACCAACGTAGAAGATCTCATCCGAGATCGACCTACCGTTTCAGGTAACCCTCGGAACAATAATATTTTAGGATTAATGATAAAAGGTTTTATTTTTTTAGCACTAAGTTTTTTAATATATTTTATTTTTCGCAGATATATTCGATATCTGATCCAAGTACAAAAGTGTGGATATTGGATTCGACCCGAAGAGTTTAGTGCGGATCAGATCAAATTTTTGTCTGTATCCGATTCGATCCGTGTGCAATACTAGGCATGAGTGGGGTGGGAGAGGAAGGAAGAATGTATGGCTATTTTTTTCAATTTTATGGTTAAGTTTGGAAGTGTTTTTTTTTATGTTGGAAAACAATTATTTGTATCCATGAACTTTACAAACACTGACAAAAGTACCCATCAACTAAGGAAACTAACATTGTACCTATGAAAGATGAGTTCCTTGTGACAAAAGTATCCAAACCCTAATTTTATGTTGACTTTTTAATAAAATTTTCAAAATATCCCCACCCTTTATCTTCAACCTCAACTCCACTACCAAAATAACAGGGGTGAACCTAAATACAATGGCGATGACTCCAGAGCCCTCCGCCTCTGCCTCCATTGCAGACAACGAGGGACGCTGCCGCTCCCTTGTAATTTCATCCAGTTATTGGTCAGAAATCTGGGGTGGCGAAAGCATCAGTTTGGTTTGTTTCCTTATTGTTTTCGGTTCATTCAACTTATTGGCATGTAGTATAGTAGATAGGGCATCTTGCCTGTGTGCAATTTTTTTTTTTTTGCAATGTCTTGTTTTTTTAACTATGCATCAACATCAATCCTTCTTTTACCCTTAAGTTCTTCTATGGTAGTAAGGCTCCACGAATCTATCTTCATCAGCAACGCCCAAAAAACAAGGAGGATGCCTTTTCTCAAAAGGGATTTCTGCATTATAGTCAATGTCTGTCCTTTTTCTCCTTTGTTGCCTGATGTCAATCTTTGCAGCCTTCAGTTCTCTCTTTTTCTATAAAGAAGCAAGTCTCTAGCTTCCTTAAGCTGCTTCTTCCTTGCTTTTCTTTTCGCCTTCTTTCCTTTAGTGTTGCCTAATCGGGCTCATACTTCGAAAATCATCTCCTTTTCATCTTTGTCCATATCAACAAGATATGGGCATGTGGGTTTTCATTTGGATCAATCTCCCAAGATCACAACTTTCGAGGATTATCGCCGGGTTCATAGTTCTCGTCCTTTACACAGGTTGCATCAAGAAGCTTCTCGTTCATGAGATGGAGAGAATCGATTTGAAGGGAGCGGCAGTGTTCCTCGTCATTTGCGGTGGAGGCGGAGGTGGAGGACTCCGGCGCCGTCGCCATTGCATTTGGGTTCGCCCTTGTTATTTTGGTGGTGGAGTTGAGCAATAAAGGGGTGGAGATAATTTGGAAATTTTATTAAAAAAAAAGAATTTGAGTACTTTTGTCACAAGGAACCCATTTTTTATGGGTACAACTGTACAACATTAGTTTTCTTAGTTGATAGATATTTTTGTCAGTATTCATAAAATTCATGGGTACAAATAATTATTTTTTCTTTTATGTTATTGATGAGCTTTTTGTTGCCCCATATAATTGACTAGAGTGACTTTTTCAAGTGACAATATCTATTACTACTACTATTATCTCCCCATTTAGAATTGTGATGTAAAATGCTAAAATTAAGATTTAAATTGATGCATATTTATTTTTTATTAAAATTAATTTTAGAGTAAAATAATCATTAGGTCTCTGAAGATTTTGACTTTAGACAAATTAGTTCTTCAAGAAAAATAGTATCAATTTGGTCCTTCAAGATAGCAAACGGTGGACACATGATGTCCTTCTATCAATTCATCAACTAAAATCTAACAGGTGATGCTTATATATTCTGTTAATTATTCTGATATGTCTATCTATGAAAGATAGTAATGTAAACAACAATTTTTGGAGTTAAACTTCACTTATTTTAATAGAATTTGTGATAAAAAGACAGCAATTGATAAAAAATATATAAAAACTCAAATATAATAAATGCTTCAATGTCCAAAATTATATCGTTTTTCTTCTCATGTGATAGTAACGAGACATGCACTACTGTAAATAAGTAAATACATGGACAATTTAGTTTCGTTTACACTATTTATTGATAGAAGGACATATATATCTACCATTTACTATCTTAAAAGACCTAATTAATATCTTTTTCTTTAAATACAAATTAGTCTAAAATCAATATTTTCCAGAATTTAATTGTCATTATACTCTTAATTATAATAGGCTATTCGTGTAAAATTGTACACTCATAGGGTAATATGCATTTGGTCTACAAATATCTTCAGATACATATCATTCACTTAAATCAAATTATATCAAAATTCTAATTATATTTATATATATAAAATAAATTTACAAAATATTTTTATCATCTAAATACATATTTTTTATTTACATAAAATTTAAAAATTACAATATTATGCGATTGTGTTAAAAATTACAATATTTCATTTTAGAAATTAGAACATTTGTGTAATATTATAATTTTTAAATTTTAGCTAAATAATAGACATGAACAATAATGATTTGTTTTTTCATAACTCTTTTTCCCTTTTGTTTTACCCTGAATTATCCAAGTAAAATGTTAGAATGGATTAGAGATGAAAGTAAATCCAATCAAGCCGAAACAGACGCGAAACGTCAATGTCTGCCTGCCTATTCAACTTTCACGTGCGAATTTCATCATCACGACAAATACTATGTGTTAGTGAGGGAGAATTTTCTACTATACCGGTATATCTATCGGTATATTATATATATATTTTTTATAATTAAAATTAACAATTAAAAATTATTGAAACACTAATATACTGGTATACTTAACAATTTTTCGTTAGTACATATATATCAAAGATTTACCAGATCACAAATGCTTGTTTAAGATTAAATGTTTGGATACCGAACATTTTTTATAAATATTTTATATAGGTTACTATCTTCGCCCCCTCTAGAATTAAATTATGTTTTTAGTTACATATAAAAAAAGGTTTCAGATCCTCATACGGGAATAAAAAGGTCAATCCGTATAAGAAGATTGATAAACGTAGCATTAAATTAGAAGTAAATATTTTTTTGATCCTTAACTATTTATTTGACGGACAAAGCGATTTTTTACAATTTAAAATTCTTTAACCGATATCCAATCATTAAAGTAATTAATTTAAGCAGTTACGAAAATGGTGACTTGACATGTTAATTGAAATCCGATAGGATTATGAGTTGTACGTAAAAAGTTCTTCTATTGAATGACCTAGTTTTTATTACTAATTTTCATTTGGGCTTGAGTTTCATTAATGTGTATATTTTTTTTTTGCAGTTTTATTACATATACAAATTTTTTGTCTAAACAAATCCAATTAAATTTGCCTAAACTTAATAAAAACTAACCTCAAATTAGAGTGCATCTAAACACGTGCTTACAGAATTAATTTAGATCAATTAGTATCGTCTAATATATCTGTATATTAATTGTATGATTCTGAAATATGTCTGAACAACGCTCTGCTAGGGTTTCCACTCAGGAAGACGACCTAGTTCAGTGAAGCACAAAAAAAGTCAAAACTCGAGGAGAGGTGAACCTCAACCACCCACCTGAATGCATGGAAATTGTTCCCGTCGATGGGAACGATGCAGTGACCCAAAAATGCTCATATAAGGAATCCTTACTGACCGGCCCCGGCCTTGAAAGCGACCATGAGACATTCAATGTGGTGGATGACGAACCCAACCCTGAGGATATGTGGTATAATGATGAAGAGGACGAGGGAGATGCTGAAAAACCCTTCAACCCTTGCCCCACGATTCCAGTGTCCAAAGAGGAATTTGAGGAATGGTGTAAACCATGGAAGAACGCTCTTATAGTTAAAGTCCTGGGGAAGCGTGTATCCTTCACCTTCATGGAACAACGACTTCGTAGAGATTGGGAAGGCAAAGGTAAGATCCATGTTATTGATATGAATCGTGACTATTTCTTGGTTCATTTTTCAGATGAGGAGGACTATGCTCATGTTCTTATGGAAGGAACCTGGATGGTCGCTGGGCACTACCTAATTGTCCAGAGGTGGAGACCGTTTTTCCTATCAGAATCCACGGAAGTTAGGAAAATTGCAGCTTGGATCCGCATTCCAAATCTTCCCATTGAGCTCTATAATCATCGATTCCTTTGGAGGGTGGGTTCGGCCATTGGGCATATGCTAAAGATCGATCGAACCACGTCTATCCACTCGAGAGGAAAATTTGCCCGAATATGTGTTGAGATCGACCTGACGAAACAACTTATACCACGTATCTCGGTGCTCGGCTGTGAGTTACATCTGGAATATGAAGGTCTACACCAAATTTGCTTTATGTGTGGAAGATATGGACATAGGTCAGAACAGTGCATGGAAAACGTATCAACCAGTGTCAATCCTATGGAGGATGGTGGCGCCGGAAAAAATTCTCCGGTGGAGGAAACGGCGAAGAACGGGCACGACCAAAATGGAAACGGTGAAAATGCACAAAATCAGCATAATCTCGATAATCATGGTAACGGTCACATTAACCGTGATTTCGGTCCGTGGATGATGGTTAAAAGATATGGCAATAAAAAGAAGATCCCAATGGGAGGGAAAGAAGTTCACTCTAATCAAAAGCAAGTTTCTAAATTTAGCTTGGAAAAGGACGAATCTCCAAAAAGAAAGGATTCTGATGGATCTCGATTTTCAATCCTGAATGAGGAAACTCTGGATGCTTCTCAGGTGCTTTTGGAACATGCAGATAAGACCCATAAGGAAACTAATGCTAACGGGCCACAACAAGCCCCAGCCCAACATGATATGACCAAGACCCAAACCCAAAGAAAAGTTCTTAGACATGGAGCTGGGAAAAACCCACAAAATAAAAAAAAAACCCATGCCCCCCACAAAATATGCTTCTGAACCAGGTGGGAAACCAAACCCCAATAGGAGTAAGGAAAGAATCCCTGGATCTGCTACCCTGAACCCTAAAGAAATGGAAAGCCCTTCGAGAGCAGACAAAGGCAAAGCTACGGATCCTGAGCGTGAAGCTATGGAAATTCTGGTAAAGGAAAATATGAAGAGGATGGAGCAAGAGAAATGGGAAGCCTTCATCTCCTCAAAAAATGCCAATATGATCCTAGACCGACAGTTTGTTCGGGATAACCTGTTGTTTACCTCAGAGGAAAACCAACCTCCACTAGGGGGACGATTAGGAACTGCCGAGCCCAGAGGATCTCAAGCAAAGCAAACTGATGTTCTCATGATAGAAGCTGGTAGCAGGGACAGCAAGGGGGAATCATCCTCTAGGGACCTAACAGGTCCGGAACGAAGGGCCCCTGCCCACAAGTAATCCTGGCCGTTGATGGCTCCTCCTCTTTATATCTTTGATAATGAATATTATTAGCTGGAACTGTAGGGGTGTTGGCAGTAAGGCTTTTCCATCGATTATTCGAGACCTGCGACAAGAATATGAGGCTAGTTTCCTTTTTCTGTTAGAAACTCATGTGAGTGGTTCTCGAGGTAAACAGATTCGGGATAGGATGGGTTTGGATAGCTCATTTGTTGTGGAAGCTATGGGGCACTCTGGAGGAATTTGGTGTCTCTGGGACTCTTTGGTTTGGAATGTGGATGTCGTCGAACATGATAGGCAATATGTTCACCTGAAAGTATCCGGGAATAACTCGAGCACCTGGCTTCTTACTGCTGTCTATGGAAGCCCCCAAAGGGGACCTAGAAGAGCTTTGTGGAACTCTCTTGAATCTTATGCTAACACTGTTAATCTCCCTTGGTGTCTCTTAGGGGATTTTAATGCCATGTTACATAACCATGAAAAGCGTGGTGGGGGGATCAATAGTAGCCAGGGAGCCTGTAAAGAATTTCAGGAATGCATATCAAATTGTGGCTTGATTGATTTGGGCTATTCTGGCTGGCCTTTCACCTGGAAGAGAGGGGAGCTTGCGGAGAGACTGGACAGGGGGCTGAGCAACTTAGATTGGCAAATTGCCTTCCCAGAGGCTTCTGTCAAACACTTGCCCATGCTCAAATCAGATCACTCGCCAATCTGCTTGCAACTATCTAACAGTATGATACAAAACAGAGGAAGACGCCCGTTTCGTTTCCTTGCTTCTTGGATTACTCACCCAGAGTTTGGAAAGTTGGTTGATACCTCATGGAATGTGAAGAACTCCTGGGATGAAGGTATTACAGAATTCAAAAAAAAAATCAAAGATTGGAATACCTCTACCTTTGGCAATATTTTCAAAAGAAAACAAAGAATCCTTAGGAGGCTCCAGGGTATTACCATGAGTTTGGGATATGCTCACAATCCTTTCTTGGAAAAGTTGCAAAAAGATCTGTGGCTAGAATACGAAAATATTCTCATTCAGGAAGAAATCCTATGGTTCCAAAAATCAAGATGCAATTGGATCGAGTTTGGAGATCGAAATACTAAATTTTTCCATGGCTCCACTATGATTAGAAGGCGCAGAAACAAGATTACCGCCCTCCAAAATGACAACAATATTTGGGTAACCGACAAGAATTCCCTGGAGAATATGGCTACTACCTTCTTCTATAATCTGTACTCTGACAGCTCTTCTTATACCCCTTTCATCCTTAAAAATAGCTTTCCTGAGCTGAGCAGCTCCGAGAAAAACGTCCTGGGTCGAAACGTGTCTAATGATGAAGTGAGAGATGCTGTTTTTGGAATGGGTAGCTGGAAGGCTCCGGGCAGGGATGGGATTCAAGCGATCTTCTACCAGACCCAATGGAATAAAGTTGGTACTGATGTATGTGGCCTGATCAAAAACCTTTTTGATAACCCGAGCAGGATTGAAGAGATAAATGAGACACTCATCACTCTCATACCCAAAGTGGAACCAGTTTCACAATTAAAGCAGCTAAGACCCATCAGCCTCTGCAACGTATCCTATAAGGTGATTACAAAGATTCTCGCTAATCGGCTAAGGAAAGTTATGGACAAACTTGTTATGCCTAATCAGTGCAGTTTTGTCCCTGGGAGGCACAGCTCTGATAACATCATCATCACTCAAGAGATCATTCACTCAATGAGACAGAAAAAAGGAAAAAAAGGCTGGATGGCGATCAAGCTTGACTTGGAAAAGGCTTATGATAGGTTAAAGTGGTGCTTTATTAAGGAGACTCTTGAAGATGTTGGTTTCCCCCAGAATTTTACTAATCTCATCATTTCTTGTATCTCGACCGCCAAGATGAGGGTTTTGTGGAATGGCGAGGAACTAGATGAATTTTCACCATCAAGAGGCGTAAGACAAGGAGATCCTATCTCTCCATATATCTTTGTGCTCTGTATCGAAAGGCTGTCCCAACTCATTAGTACAGCAGTAGATCATGGGTTTTGGAAACTGGTCCGTCTCAAAAAGGAGGGTCCCCCTATTTCACACCTATGCTTTGCAGATGACATTATTTTATTTGCTAAGGCAAACCTTGATCAAACTAATATCATCAACAAATGTCTCGAGGCCTTCTGTGCTAGCTCGGGTCAAAGTGTTAGTAAGGAAAAAATCAGGGTCTTCTTCTCAAAAAATGTGGGCCATACAGTACGAACAGAGTTGAGTAACGCTCTGCAGTTTGCGAGAACTGATGACCTCGGCAAATACCTTGGAGTCCCGATTCTCCACTCGAAAGTAGCTAAACATACCTTTGAGGGCATTATCAATAAACTTCAAGCCAGGCTCAATTCTTGGAAAGCATCTTCTCTATCCCTTGCGGGAAGAGTGACTCTGGTGAAATCTGTCCTTTCTTCTATGCCTCTATATAATATGCAATCTGCTGCTTTACCTACTGCTACTTGTAATACTATTGATCGTATTTGTAGGAATTTTCTTTGGGAGAACACAGACCGATCCAAGAAAATTCATCTTCTTAGTTGGAAAAGAGTCTGTGAACCAAAAACTAGCGGTGGCTTGGGTATTAGATATGCAAGCCAAATGAATCAAGCCTTTATGATGAAGGCCGGTTGGGGACTTATCGAGAAAAAGGAGGCTCTATGGGCTAGAGTACTTAGATCAAAGTATAACAGCGGCACGGATATCATTCCCAAGGTGGTTAGAAGGCAGAATAGCTCAAATCTATGGAAGGGTATCTGCGCCTCATGGCAGAATGTGCAGAATCATTGCATTTGGAGAGTGGGAGATGGATCTAAAATTCAATTCTGGGAGCACCACTGGATCCCGGGTGTGGGCAGCCTAAGTGCAACGACAAACCAGGTTAGTAATAGTGATACTCTGTCTCAAATGCTAATAGATTTCCTTGATGTTTCAGGGCAATGGGATGTTAGGAAGCTTCAGGAAGTACTGCCGGAGGACATTGTCAAGAGGATTGTAGGGATTTCTCCACCGTCCCCGTGGAAGGAAGCTGACTACTTAGCTTGGAGCTCCTCCCCTGATGGCCAATTTAGCATCAAGTCAGCATACCAGAATCTCATGGAGTCCCAGATTACTACCAACAGAATATTCCGATTAGTGTGGATGTGGCAGGGCCCTGAACGTGTGAAAACCTTCCTTTGGCTGGTGGCGCACAACGCTATCCTCACCAATGCTGAAAGAAGGTGTAGACACCTAACCATGGATGGAACCTGCCCTCGATGCCAACACCATGATGAATCAACCATCCATGTCCTCCGGGACTGTCCATATGCTACAAGTATTTGGAAAAGGCTTATCCCTCCTAAAGGCATCAACTCATTCTTCAACACCAACCTCAACGATTGGCTGTCGCTAAACCTCGCCTCTAATAGCAGCTGGGCTTGCCTCTTTGGAGTGGCTGTTTCGTCCTTATGGTTCTTTCGAAATAAGCTAGTTTTCAATTCCGAGCTGGTTGATATTACTGCGGCAACATTTCAAATTCAAGCGCGGGCTCAGGAATTCCGGAAGGTGATGGAGAAGAACTTAAATCCAAGGAATACCCAGGCTTCTAGTGACTGCCTTATTGGATGGTCTCGTCCAGAGGGAGATTGTGTCAAATTAAATGTGGACGGGTCCTGGTTTGCCCATCAAAGTAACGCCGCCTGTGGGGGAGTTTTCAGAGATTCTACTGGAAGATTCTTGAAAGGATATTCAGGCAATCTAGGTAACTGTTCAATTATGCACGCGGAGCTATGGGCAGTCGTCCATGGGCTAACTATTGCTGCAGCAAATGGATATATGAATCTGATAGTTGAGTCTGACTCGGCTGCCGCGATAAATTTCATCGAGCATGGGTGCTCCCCTGCACATCATTGTGCCCCTCTGGTTCAGGACATCCGGAATCTATCTGCTCGCCTTCAACAAACCTCTTGGAAGCACGCTCTTCGTGAAGCAAACACGGTAGCAGACCATCTCGCGAAGAAGGGTCAAGACCTCCCCCTTGGACTCCACCTCTTTGATAAAGCTCCTCCAGACATTGAATATGCCATTCTATGTGACTGCATAGGAACCCTTAGAGTTAGAGGGACTTAGTTTTTGTTCTTGTTGTTCTCTTGTGTTTCTTTTTTCCTTTCCTGTTGCTGGGGTTCTTTAACCCCCCTTAGATCACCAAAAAAAAAAAAACACGTGCTTACTCCAACTATTAAATAGCGCGAACGTCATTATAAAAAATAATTATTCTTCTATGATCAAAATTACAATGCTCAAAATTCAAACCAAACTTAAAATCTCTAAAAAATATCTTAAAATCGTCGTAAAAAGTCAAGAAAATTTCAAAGCGAAATTCGAAATCATCACCAATAAGCATAGAAAGAAAATACAAAAGATTATTAAAGGTATTATTCACTAATCGTTCAGTTTTTTCACTTTTCTCTTTCTCATTTCTATCGCAAAACACTACATAGTCATAATTCTGTTTATTTAGTACAATCATTCCGTATTCTTGCCTTGAAGTATGTATTACTGTTCTTATTATACGTTTTATTTGGTGATAACTGTGTTAGGTCGGTGTAAAATGTCACGTAGTGTTTGTCGTATAATTTAACCTGTATTTACATGTGTTTGAGGGATTTAAATTTGTTTTTGTCCATGTTTAAAGTGTTTGCATATTTCGAACTACATTTGTCTCTAGTAATCATTGACAACTTTCGGTGTATTTCATATGAATTGAGGTGTACTTGGTGGTCTTGTCCTCTTTATATTGTAACTAGATAACAAAATATTATTATTGTACTTTCTGATGTTATTTTGTACATATTTGAGTGCTTTGCAACTGTTTTTATCCATTTATCAGGAACTTTGTTCATCGATTTGTTGTAATGAACCATAAAATTTTGTTCTATTGCTTCTGGTATTATTTTATGCATGTTTTATTGATTTACATGTGTTTTTGAACTCACATTGTATGATATAATAAAAAAATAATAGCGGTGTATTTTGGTTTGTGTTTCGGTGTATTTTATTTGTCTTTCGGTGTATTTCATGTGAGCTGAGGTATACTTGTTGCTGTTGTCCTCTTTATGCTGTAACTAGACAACAGAATATTGTTATTATGCTTCTGATGTTATTTTGTACATATTTGAATGATTTGTAACTGTTTTTGTCCATTTATTCTATTTGTTGTAACAAATCATAAAATTTTGTTCTAATACTTCTGGTATCATTTTATGCATGTTTTATTGAGTTGCATGTCTTTTTAAAATCACATTGTATGATGTAATAAAAAAATAATAGCGGTGTATTTTAGTTTGTGTTTCAGTGTATTTTGTTTATCTTTCGGTGTATTTCGTGTGAATTGAGGTGTACTTATTGTTGTTTTCCTCTTTATACTATAACTAGACAACAGAATATTGTTATTGTACTTTTGATTTTATTTTGTATATATTTGAGTGATTTGCAACTGCTTTTGTCCATTTATCAAAAATTTTGTTTATCGATTTCTTGTAACAACCCATAGAATTTTGTTCTAGTGCTTCTGATATCACTTTATACATGTCTTTTTGAACTCACATTGTATGATGTAATAAAAAAATAATAGCGTGTATTTTGGTTTGTCTTTCGGTGTATTTCGTGTGAATTGAGGTGTACCTAGTGCTCTTATTACCTATTAACTTTTTTTTATTTCTTACAGAAAAAATGGCAAAAAAAAAGAAGCATCAAAGTATAATGTAAGCATATATATGTTTGAACAACTCAATTTATTTTGTATAAATATAGTTTATTTACATGATTCTGATTTATTTACAGAAAAATCATGATTTGAGATGCTCCACAAGATCCATTCATGATAATTTTCACAACATGAGCAATGACAAGAAAGCCATTGCCCAAGAACTGGGATTTAGTAGTTTGATGCATATCCCTGCTATGAATGTGCCATATAAGTTCTTGAAAGAATTGGCATATTCATTTGATCTCTCCTATAACAAACTAGACACACGATATGGTATAATCAACATCACCCCAGAAAATATAGTAGATGCCCTTGACTTGAGTGCATTTGATAAAATTCTATTTTGTAATATATTGTGAAAATTAAATTTGGTGTATTATCAAATTATTTCTGTTATTGAAAAATTTTTTGCTGCTTTTGCAGAGCTATGCTATCTAGCCAAAATTAACTTTAAAGAACTTAACGAGGAGAATAAAAAAGTTGTTAGAAGCTTCCAAGGCAAGACTTTGTCGCAATTATCAACCTCTATGATGGAGATAAGTGTTGATCAAGAGGAAAATCGGATAAAATTCAAGACGACATTTATCCTCTACATTCAGATGTTCTTCTTGTTGTCGACAACAGTAAACAAACTTTCTCCGGTTCATATGCCACTCATTCTTCACGTGGACACAATACGTGAACGGAATTAGAGTGGTCATGTGCTCAATTTCCTCGTAAAGGGCATCAAAGAGTACACATTGAAAAAGAAATATGTTGTTAATGGATACCTCTTTGCTCTAATGATTGTATATTTTTACGAATCGACACACAAAAATAGACCGGTAGATACAATTTTTGGACCACAGTGGGTCCAACATTGGACCAAGGAGTTGCTGGTTGAAAAAATATAAGTTGAGATCAAAGATGACATAGTAACTCAACAGAATTTCTTCTTTAATTTCGATGTATTTATTATAAATAAATTGTGTAAACAAATATTTTTTATGTTTTAAGAAATCGTAAAAAGAGAACAGCTCAGAAAATAACTAAAAGAAAAAAAGAAGGTAAAAATGAAGGAAGAAAAGAAAGAAAATAAGAAGAAGACTATTTCTTTAAAAAGTGAGTGTTACTGAATTTCAGTCTGATTATAAAGATAATTCAGAGGAGATACCAAAAAGAAGAAAACAACCTAAGAGAAAAGCAAAGAAGAAAGTATTATTTTTCGGTGTACTTTTTACCATTTATTGTGTTTATTTGCCTGATAATTGTTTTTTTTTTAGGATGGAATCCAAGAAAACAAAGCACCTTACTGAGGATTCATCTTCCGAAAAAGAAAGTGAATCTTAAGATTTAGAAACTATCATTGAAATAATATGTTTTGTTTCACTACAAGAGAGATGGGACTTAGCGGCGGAAAATTACTGGTATTTGCCCAAACAGCAACAAATTGATTGAGATGCTGTAGTTCTTGTTGCGTAATTAGGCTCATTCCAATTGATCGGACTAGCGGCAGTTTTGATCCCCAACTGTAGCAAATAACCTTAGGAGGGGTGTTTCATTAAAATACCCCAACAAAAATAACCTGACGCCATTAACCTTCACCTTTTGCGCACGAACCCCAGCAGAGCAAAGGTTTCATTAACTGGTCTCCTTCCCCTGCCATCGTGACCCTTCCCTTTGTCGGTTCTAGCCATCACATTCGTGTTGTCGTTCTTCTCTGTCACTAGTCTCCTCCTTCCGCCGTGTAGCTTCTGGCAAAGGTAAAGTGGAAGGGGTCATATTGTATTGTAAGTAATTTCAAATGAAATAACATCTCCAAAATACTCACAGGCAACCATACTTCTTGTGTTGGCCCAAAAAGCAATCTTAATTGACTGATCAACCTCAAGTTCAAGCTCAAAATTTTTTTTTTGATTTTTTTCTTTCATTCTTAATAAGTATTTTCCAAATTCTTTTGCATAATCTAATTTCAAAACATTCCGCACTTTTCTCGTGATGTAATTTCTCACATCTTTTTTAATAAAACTTAATTCATGATAACTCCCTGCTGCTGCGACAAATGATTGGTATGTTTTGCTTGGTCTAATTCTGGCTTTCTTGTTATTCTCTATTGTAGTCGTACAGACATGCTTAATTTCCTGTGTTGTTTAAGCATCTCTGCTTGATTTGGATAGCACGGATGTGAATGATGCAACATAACCTTCGAAATGATCCAAACACCAACGTTCTTCAATATATGTATATAAATTCTTGTAAGACAATTTAATCCAACTGAGAGATTTGTCTTCTCAAGTGGAGTTATATTCAATTTCCATTTTTTGTATCTGATACATGTAATTAGTTAGTTCTTAATTTCATTTTCCTTCTTATTTGTGCTCCAATTTTCGTAGAAAAATCTGCAAGTTTAAAATAATCTTTGTAGAATTTTTCAGCTTCTTCAAGCGTGTTAAAAGTTATCTCAACCTTTGGAACAAATTGGTCATCAACATTGAAAATACATCAAAACCAGTCCAAAATAAACCATATTAGAAATGAAAATACACCAAAACTGGAAACGAAATAGATTTATCAAAATTATAAAATCAGATTCAGAACTTGTACATTACATTCAAATTCAAACTATCAACTATGCACAATAACTTTCACAAACAAAAACAAAATGATTCAAATATAGAATAATAAACTACTAACAAAACAATAACAAATTCATCACAATAATAATTCAGATTCAGAATTCGTACATTACATTCAATTCAAACTATCAACCGTGAACAACAATTTTCACAAACAAAAACAACATTATTCACCTACAGAATCATAAACTACTAACGAACAACATTAACTAGAATCGAACCACACCTTAGCCATTTGATTCGATTCAAAATAATAATCCACTTCGCTCTGGTTCAATTGACAGTCTGAATTTGAATCATTCATTATCTTCAATAACGAAATAACTATTCAAACTTGATTTCACAGCTTGATTTAAAAAATTTTGATCCAAATTTTCAAAGCAGATAAAAGAGCATTGACCTTGATCAAAGAAAACGCAAAGAACGAAGAGAACATAGAGAAGGAAGAGGAAAGCAGAAAACGCAGAGATGGAACAGAACGTAGAGACGCAGCAAACGCTGAGAAAAATCGAAAAAAAAACGAAATCTGCATGAAAAATGTAGTTATATATTCGTGTGTTGAGTCAAAAATTTGTTAGAGATGGTGGCACGTGGAGGTGAATTAGGCAAAACTACTTGTTTGTTTAAATGAGTTGTACGTAGAGATTAATTGTTTTCTTTAAATGTCTAGTTTATTTGCTAGCGATCGACTTTTAAATGCAACTCAGATCCGCGATAGTTTAGTGACTTAGTCTTTAGTTTGTCGGGTTAAAAAATACCAAAAAAAATTCTAGTTTCCTCTGTCGACCCCCAATTTACCAAAATTCAACTTTGGGACTAAAAAATTGGTTTGAACTTGGCTCCTTTCTCCATGAGAAGGAACCAACTAAGAAGCAAGTTGCAAGAAACAACCTAAACAAGTAAGCGTATTAGGTTGACAAAAATGGGACGAATCAGAACCACATAATTGATATACACAATTTCCTTGATCAAATATTCTACCTTAATGTGAACGAAGGTTACATGAATCCCCCTCCAAAATGGCTTTGCACATTTTAAATGATAATCTATTTTAGAGTGGCAAGTGAGGTAACTTGGTGAGGTGAAGAAGAAGAATGGAAGAAGAGACAAATAGCTGAAATGTCATCCATGGCTATCCCCCGCCTCTTGCGCTTCCATGCGTGCGCCGCGCACTCCACCAATCGCTTCGCCGACTTTGATTTCTCCGCTGTTGATGATACAATGTCCACTGCTTCTTCATTGGAGATCACATCCCAAACCTACATCATCACAAACACCAATCAATCAACATGTCTTTTATAATTTGATGTTGATATTATTGCTTACTAGTTCAATAACAATATGTTCTAAGGTGCTATAGAACCAAGTTTCTTTTCTTTCTCAATTCCACCATATCTTTTATATAAATAAAGTGATGGACCTGTCAAACAACAACATAACTGTTGGGTCAACCGTTGAGAACTCTCAACTACTGGGAAGATTTTGAGGAGGAATCAAATGAGATAACATAAGATGAGAAGACACTACATCCAACAATAACTGATCAAGTCTCGTTCTTCCTTGTATCAATAGAATCCATGCTTTCCAAATTTTATAACAAAAAATTCGACTAATCTGCCCTGACCTCACCAAAGTTCTTAAAGAAATAGAGATTTTTAAATGTTCCCTCACGCAACAGTCTCTTTTGGATTTGAATAAATTTTGTATATTATTTAAAAAAAAAATCAACTAGACACCTATGGATTACATGATTAGAAATTATTCATTCCAAAAACTTAAACGGATCGTAAGAGACATGTAAATGGTTATATCAGTAACAAATATTAACATGGAAGGAGAAGATTGCATACCCCATCAGTGGCTAGCACAACAAACTGGTCTTTGGTGCTTATATGTCTGTGTGTGACCTCAGGTACTGATATAATACCATAATCTTTGATGCAGTAATCACCAAAAGCCCTCGACATGGCGAGTCCCGGCGAGTCCTCGTCCGGCAGCCACACCCTATGCACCCCTGGTTCATCATGTAAGCAGAACACCCTCCCCTGGCACTGCAATATTCTCTCTGCCTCCTCTGCAAAAATCATGATCAAATCTTGATAAAAATAACATTGGACAATAACAGAATGATTCATTGAAGAACACTTTAAGCTTGAAACAACACTAACGGGGCAAATTGGGCTTGAAATCAACTGTTAATTGAACTGGAACCAAACTTCCATCATCTGATGATGTAGCTAACACAGCACGGGAATCACCTACATTTGCTATAACGATGAGTTCACCCTGCCAATTACACTTTGCAACAACTATGAGTTTTCATTCTTCAAAACAACTCAACAATTGAAAGCTTTTTTATTTAGTTTTGACCTGTCTAACAACTGAAAGAGCAGTGGTTCCACTGTAAAAGGAGTCGATCTTGCGGTAGCGAAAGAGTTCTTGATCAATGGCAGCACAAGTCTTCAAGTAAGAGTGCTTCCATATGTTGAAACGGTTCTGCTTCTTCTCTTGCTCAACATCAATCTCAGGATCAAGAGGAGATTGTGCAAGTGCCTCCTGCCAATTGCATAGCAAAGATGATGGCATTGTCTCTCTCACTTTCTTTGCCACAAAGTGACCCCATGGCCCATGCCCATCAAATATCCCACAGAATATCATGTCCTCTTGGCACCCATATTCCTATAATCAATCATCAGCACAATCTATTAGCAAAGTTGCAAAATTTATTAGACCCCATGAATATGCAACAAGAACAGGAGTGAGATTGTGCATAACTGCATATATAATTATATACCTCCCAGACTACACAGCAATCTTGGTTCACACCTTTCTGGCCTTTCTTGGAAAAGATTGAGGCATAGTTCTTTGAACCATCAACATTGACAGTGCCGGAACTGCATAGAATCAAGTCATTTTTCTTGGCTTCCCTTGCCATAGCTTCAGCAGCATCTCTACCGACACATCTGCCAGAACTTTTTCCCTTCTTCCACCTCGCCAAACCATTCAACATAGAAGATAAATGCCCCATCACCTCTCAAATGTGTGCTTCTCCCTCTCTTATGTGTTGTATACAGTATTAGAATCTGTGCATTCAAAACGTACAATGGTTATGGCTTACATATATACTAATATACACAACAGTGCTGAAGTAGTAGACTAGTAGCTGGTATAACTCTTAAACAGAACAGCACATAGAAAAGGAAAGAACTTTCTTGGTTTTTTATTTGCTTTATGTTGAAATAAAAATAGAAAGAGGAAACAAGTTGGGAGAGAATCCGTGACTGAAGAAAAGACAAGGTGTGAGCCAGAATGCTCAGAATTTAATATCCATGGGGTGGAAAAAAATAAGCTAAATCCAGAAACATTCATTCCTACACTGAATTTCAGGAATACACTGTTCACAAGAAAGAAGATGAAATTACAAAAATACTCAGAGAAAAGAAACAGGGAAGCTCTTCTTAAAAAAATAAATAGTTGCCCATCATCTCCATTGATGGGTTCAAAGAGTGGTCCATTCAGGAAGAAACATATTCCCCTGGCTTTATTGGAATAACTAAAATAAAAATTGATTTCATTTTTCTTTGCATTGTCATAGGATGATTGGCTGTCATTTAAAAGAAATATATTAATGTTGTGTTGAACAACAGAACATTATAGAGGAAAAGTTAATTAAGGATATTAGATTCTGCATACGAGGACCTGAGAAGAACAAAATTTCCAAGAATATATATGACACAGAAAGTCAAAATCCATATATACTGGAACATGTCCAATCTCCCAACACCACTCTTCCAACCTTTTGAAATTCAAAGGTACCAAAACAGAACAGAATAGAATTAAATTCCACAATAAGTGAAAAAAAAAAAAGAAGAAAAAAGTACAAAAAAGAAATATATATTGAAGAATTTGTCGACCACTACTTCCAGCTCAATTCATTTCATCAAAGACAGGACAGAAACATCTACAGAAGAAGAACAGTTTTGTTTATAAGGTCCTGATCCAAATTTGAAACACCCCATTATTGCTTTAAGATAATAAACACAGCTTCTGTGTCTCTCTATCCATATCCATGAAACAAAAAGAAGATAGTCGCTGAAAAAGAGAGCAAAACACATGGATATGCAATAAGAGACCACCTTAGCTTAGAGTTCTTTTGGTGTGTGACAAGGGAAGGGAACTAGAAAGGGTGAATCTGAGGGAGGAAGTGTGATGGCCGGAACAAGAGGAGGGAATTCCGACAAGGATAGTAGCTGAAACTTTGAGAAAGAAGAAGAGGTGAGAACGGATCAGCATCCATCATTGTGTAGCTTTGTTTTGTTCGCTTCTTCTAGTCTCTAGCTTCTTCACCACCCTTTTTATCCACACCACATACACAAGAGACCCCAAAACTATAACAAAACACTCTTCTTTTTAAGTGCTACCTTTTTGTTTAGACACCGCATTAATGCGAGATGCTTGTATATCGAACTATTTTTCTAAAGCAATTATTCTGGTTTTATCTAAGTTTAAATTTAGGAAAATTATAGGTAAACAATGAAAATACTAAACAATGTGAACAATAAAGATATCAGATGTTCATTTTATTAGGTGTACGAATGATTATTCTAATATTAAGATTTAGATGGATAATTTGGAGGTATAATATATTTTTATTTGATTGGTAGTTATCCATGTTGTTTAAGAAAGTCATTGATTATTTTACTTATTTAGCATAACCCTTAAATTTAAGCTAAAATAAAAAATCACAATGTACATATAAAATGAGACGATTGCTCACCTCAATTCTCTCTGGGGTTATAGTTGAGTTTATTTAACTTGTGTCTTAAGAATTAAGGTTAAGATGATAAATTAAATTTTTTTTAAAATATAAAAAATTTAAATTTTTAATGTATTTATTTTTTATCTATTAAATAAAAATATTTAAAATATTCTATTAATAATCATCTTATTAGGACACATATTAATTAAATCGCAGTTATATTTAAGTTTTTTGATTCAAAGAGGTATGTGGGTCTTTTTCCTTTTACTAAATATGGAACTCTATGAAACTATTCTCTTCCTGGCAAGTCATACAAGGTAAAAGTTTGTGACTATAAAAGGGTAAAAGTGAGATCCCACCAATTTCCTACATAGGATGAACTCAATTAGTCTAGTGAATTTGATCACAGTAACAGTTTTTTTCAAAAAAAAAAAGGAAATTCAACGCATGGGTTGCTTCTTAAGAAATGATAGTCTTTAGATATGTTCATATCACAATATTGCCCTTCTTGATTTTTAGTTGGCATGATATTATTGCTATTATACAGTAAATAATATGCCAAAAGAATCTATGATGCATGCCAAACAAAAGAAGTTGTCCCCATGCAATGTATGTATGCATGTGTTCATTTACCCTATCAGCGTATTATTGAGTTGCCATGTTTTTTTTTTCCAATTTCCCCATATATATAGGATGATGGTTTTTCTTAATTTCTTTTTTAAATTCAAAAGTGATATTTTTATCTTTTCATTTCCAATAATGTAGATAGATATATGGGGTATGGGCACACAACAAAGGGAATCTTTCAGTTGAGTACAAACATGACCATTTTTAGGACACGTGTATTATTGGTGTTTGTTTATGACAATATGCAGAGATCAATTAGGGAATTATTATGCCCAATGTATTATTGCTAACCAA
Organism: Arachis hypogaea; assembly: GCF_003086295.3. NCBI lineage: Eukaryota > Viridiplantae > Streptophyta > Magnoliopsida > Fabales > Fabaceae > Arachis > Arachis hypogaea. The sequence continues at coordinate 5,509,057 of NC_092041.1, read as the reverse complement.
AATGTTTCGTAACAAAAAAATTAACTACAAACAATAAGAATTTATTTTATTATAATATTTATTAAATAATAAATATTAAATAAGATAAATTTTAGTTATTTTTCTAATATTACTGGATTACTAATCAATATCTCAAAAACAAAATTAAAGGGGGAATGAAAGACCGTTTCCCTCACAATTCTTGGCATAACTGCTACTAATTAAATAATTACCAGCAGCCATATGTGTTCTGGTGGTTGGTGCTTACACACAAAACAATTAATAATTAATAATCTACAGCTGAAAATTATACTGACAGTGATGCAGCCACAGGTTACAGCGATCATAAATTATTTTAGACTATATATTATAAGGAAGAAAGCATTTGCAAGTATATGTATATAGGGGTAAGAATAAGTATATATTTTTCGAATGTTGGTACATTATTTAATATGTATTAAAATATGATGCTTAATAATTTTAAAATGCGATGAGCTTTCCTTTTCAATCTAAAATCCGTTGACGATGCTAAAAGAATAAAAAAGAAGTGCTATGTATGTAGTATTGGGGTAGAATGGTTCCGTTGATATTGGACCAATACCGCCCAAAACCTTATCTTAACATTATCATCATGTGATTAATTTACATGAATTCAACTCATATATACATAATTACATAGCGTATTACGTATGTATATATGTATAGTTGGCAATCCAAAGGAAATAAAAAAAATTAATTTGTTTCAATGGGGACTAGCTCATGAATAGAAAGAAAAAAAAAAAGAATTTTATATGATTCCAAACTACGTCTAAAAGAATAGTTTTATTGAGTTTACGTCATATGATGACAGTAAAGAAAACAAGTCCCTGCAATTTTCTTTAAAATGGATAGCAAATTAGCAATGCAAACTAGGTGGAATGTAATTCTCACATCAATAGTTCCCGGCCTACTTGACTATCAAACATGTGATACGTTCAGTATATATAACTCGATTGAAATCCGAAAAAATATCTCGATCTTCCATGCCATCAACGTATTCATTTGAAACTGACATATCGCCAATTATTTCAATTACTGTGTTGTTCATAGAGAAGTAGTGGGGGTATCTATAGCTATAAGCTAAGGTCTCCTAAGCATAGAAAAACTTATAATTAATACAAGACATTTCATAATTTGATAGAACTAAAATTATTCATCATAATCCCTAATAATGTTATTATATACACAACACTCAAAATAGATAAAATTCAATTGCATTTCTCAGAATAATTTATTATAATATCTAATGCTAGTGTATATCACTAAATATTCGCACACCAAATAGGATTAGGCCAGGACAACAAAAGTTAGCAGTTTAGCACTTGTTTCATTCCACAACAGCAATAATATACAAATAAATAATAATAGTGAGTGAGGCAACACCATTGTATCCATGCATTGCCACCTACACTATCATGTTCAAATTTGTGTTTGATTTCCAGTCCAATCCTACCTAGCAAGTAGCAAATTAAAGCTGATATGTTTCAATCACTCACTTCCATTGCATCTGTCTAATCTAGTAATCTCCCCTCATAATAATATCTTCAACAAAAATTATTTCACTTTAATTTTTACCTTTTTTTGGCTGGACATACACCACAACACAAACATATACCTACAAGCATAATATATAATATATATATACAAAAATCAATTATTTATATATTCACAAATAATAATTAAGTAATTTTGAGTGTATATATATAATATGATTGTTATTTAATTTGCAGAGTGTGGGTGTTCGGCCGGTGGCAACGGCAAAGAGCAGCTAAGGTTCGTTTTGGATGAGGTTCAATAATATATTTGTATGGGGCCGGGTGTGTGTTTTATTAGGTGAACAAAAATACAATGCAAGAACTTCCAAACATACATGCATGTTGGCACGGCACAGCAGTGGTCATCCATCAGCCTCTGAACCCTACACAAGTACTATAATTATTATTAACTGCATAATATATGTTTGCAATTTGCAGTTAAAAAATCAAATTAAAGTAGACCCCACTTAATTAACATATATACACTAAACTCATCATCAGAAAATGTTACTCGGCCCCTTCAAAAGGGTGATTTGATGGATGCATGGATGGGACCGAACCCATCTACCAAGTGTGGAAGCTGACTCAGCACTCAAACTAAGACTCCAATAACTTCCCTTCCTATTTCAGTAAATCTCTATTTTAATATCCAAAATTGATGCGATTGTCTATTTTGGCCTTTAAAATTTGAATTTTTTATAATAATCTTTTAAATTTAAATTTGAACATCAATTTAGGTTTGAATTTTTTTAGTAATGAATCAACAAATAAAATGTTAATAGGACAAAATCTTATAATCATAGACGATCTAATGATTAAATGACATAACGATATTTGATTTTGGATCTCATTTAATTCCTGAAATTTTAAATTTTTCTTCCTCTCGATCTACATCGTTCTTCTCCTCTCGCTTTCCTTTTCTATTTCCTTGTTCCTAAAATTATAACTTTTTTTACTTCATGATTAACTATCTATTCTTTCAAACTCTTAATTTCACTCTAACATCTAAAATTCTAAACTTATCAATATAAAAATTCCTCAATTCAGCAGAACTAAGAATCTTTTCGCTCTCAAGTCTATAAACAACTTAGCCTTTCTTGATTGCTTTTGCAAGAGCGCAACCTGTTTTCTAGCATTCTTACTCAATCCAATATTCTCAATTGGAAAAACATTTAAGAGGGTTGAAATTTTTTTGTTCAAACCATGAAAATGGCCAAAATAGAATAATTCTGAAGCAAAAGCCACAACTTATTACACAATTGAAAAAATAAGTTAAGATTAACTCAATTTGTTTATTTTCTGAGTTAGTTATTGATTTATTGTTTATTTTTGTTAATTTTTTAACTTATTATGTGAGTTAATTATTTTTTGAATTAATTAGTTTATTGTTATTAATTGTTTAAGTAAATCTTAATTTGTATATTTTCTGACTTAATTATTAAATTATTATTTATTGTTGTTAATTTTTTAAATTTATTATTATCTGAGTTAATTAGTTGATTGTTGTTAATTGTTTGAGTTAATCTGAACTTGTTTATTTTTTGAGTTAATTATTGACTTATGTTTATTATTATCAATTTTCTAAGTTTATTATTATCTAATGAGTTAATTATTTTCTGAGTTGATTACTTAACTATTGTTAATTGTCTGAGTTAATCTAAATTTATTTATTTTCTGAGTTAATTATTGACTTATTATTTATTGTTGTTAATTTTTTAAATTTATTATTATCTAAGTTATTCATTTCTGAGTTCATTAGTATTGTTTTTTGATTTATTAGTTTAGAAATTATTGAATTTAAATATTTAAAATTATATATTAACTTTTAAACAAAATTTATAAAAAATTAAAATTTAAGTTTACTGTTAAATTTACTGTCGGTTAAATCTACCAATAGTTATTAATTTAATTATTAGTTGATAATATATTACTATCGAATTTACCGGAGAGAAATTCGATAGTAAATATTACCAGCGAAAATTTTTCAACAATAATTAGCGGCGAATAAAAAATCTGCCAATAAACAATTATTGGCAAGGTTTATTCTATTGGATTTATTCCGACGATAAACATGTTACGAGCGGATTTTTTTAGATAAATCCACCGATAAATTTGATGATATTCAACGTTTTTCTTGTAATAACTGTAGATGGAAAACACGCGCCTGAAGAATCGCAAAGGTACTCTATAAGTAGTTGAAAGACTTCGATTTTTCGAATCAGGGACCTAGAATTCTTGTGCTGGAAGAAGAAGGGTCAATCGGAGAGAAACATATGACGAGCTCAGTGGTCACGTGAGCGAATATTTGGACGAGTGCAACATCTGTCAAGTCAACCGTCAATAGGAGATAAAAATGCTTCTAACGATGATGACCTTCTGATCTCCGCCACAACGATGTGAATATAGCCCCTGAAGCCATTGAAATTAAACCAACGAATTAGGACTTTTAAAATTTACAAACACAGAGTAGAAAAAAGAAGAGGTCCAAAAATATTATCATGTCATCTAATTGTTGAAGAGTCTAACATAGTAAGATTATGCTACCTTGACACTTTATTTATTGACTCATCGTTGAAAAGAGTCGAAAAATCAAATTAGTCCTAAATCTAAATTTAAGAGACTGTTATAAAAAATTTTGAATTTCTAAGAGCAAAATGAATAATATTACGAATCTAGTTAACCAAAATGGAAATTTACTCCTTCGCACCTCTTACATTCTTCTTTTTTTTTAATTTAAACTTTAAATCTCATGTAATATTATTTAAAATTTTGTCAATTTAATTTGTCATTACATGTTTGGTGTTAAGTAGCTGTGTAGGAACAACATTTTGTTCATGAATACTATACCGTATGCAATGCGCCATATGAGTGATATGAGGGGTCCTCTAATAATGAATGCTTAACAACTTCATAATAATTAGTAGGTTGAGAAGAGTGCCACGTGATATGGTGAGGACCGGCAATCACGTGTGGGGAGGTGCACATCACACCACCAACAACATACTCAACGACTTGCAGGTTTGAATGGATCGTGCATTACCCCTTTTTCAAAAATTGGATTGGTCCACACATTCTTCCTTACTTTTCCATCTCCAATCCATCATAATTGTTGAAGAACTGGAACCATTAGTAATAAGTCGATTACTTTAGTCCACCAATGAAGGAGATATAGAAATCACTCTATTAATTACATTGTATCTTTGTTCTTGTCATTTTCCAAAAACAAGCTCTACACTTTTTATTAAATAATCAAAAAACAACTTTTATCATCAATCTTAAGTTCCTTGATGAATCTTAGAGTAAGATACTTTAAAAATGTTATTTACAATTTATATACGAAAATCAATTATTATATATTTATGTATAAATATATATAATTTAATTTATTTTAATATTTATTTTTATATTTTAATGTGTATTTTATATTAGTAGTTAATTGTAGTATATATTTAATATACTTAAAAATATTTTTATAATTGAAAAAACAAAAATATTTATGTGTACACAAAAAAATCAACTTTCAAATTAATTAATATATACTTATATATAAATATATATTATTTAATTTATTTTAATGTAGATTAGGTATTTTAATATGTATTGATTCTTAGTGTAAATGGAATATGGTTTTAACGGAAATGGGGCCAGGGTCTCCCAACAAAAACTCTTATTAAACGCAAAAATATAGACCAATTTTAAATATATAAACATTATTTTTAATGATTGAATAAATAATATCCTAGGCTCCTAGCTAAGCATTTTCAACTTTCATAATTCACAGTTTCACGCACTATGAAAGCACAAAATTTCTCCAAATCCAAAGTTGAAGAGTTTTTGTTCGAGTTTCGTTTGTTGCTTTTCCATAACAATATCAAATTTGTCATCATTCGTTTGTCCCAGTGGATTCATAGCTACCATCCCCACCATGTCCAAAGCTAGAATAATCATCCTTCCTAGCCTTTTTTATATTTTCTCATATGCTTTATAATAAAAAACGATACAAATAATTAATTGTTAGTTAATTAGGTTAGTTAATTCGTATTAATAATTAACATCAAGTTGTGGATATGCTGGCTCCACAGTTTGACCAATATATTGACGTGACTTTTACGTTCACTCAGTCACACTAGCTAGTGGAGTATTTTTTTTTTTCCCCTTCCTCTGTCATCTTCCAAGTGCTTCCGATCAAGTGCAGAATATACACAAAATAAATTTAAAATTTTAATTTATTTAAATTGGCAGATAAATTGATCAACCACAATTATACCAGTACCCAGATATCAAAAATTATTTTTATATTGGCTTAATTTTGGCGATGTGCATATTAGTGGTTCTAAGTTGAAATCCATTTTGGTCCGAAAATTTTTGACTGTCTCAATTTAGATTCCCAAATTTATAGTTATCCAATTAACACCCTCAAATATTAGATTGTAACCCACGTTTGCTCCTTGTAGCTATTCCGTTAATAAAGATCTGATGTGGCACGTTAAATTGACAGAGTGTGTATCTATGTGGCACCCAACTTGACAGAATGGAAGTGTGATGAGTGAATAACGTGGCAAAAGTTGAATGAACTTAATTTCTCGAACATATTGGGAAAAGAGGGGTGCAAATTGGGTTCATTCAACTTTTGCCACGTTATTTACTCATCACACATCTATTCTGTCAAGTTGGGTGTCACGTAGATACACACTCTGTCAATTTAACGTGCCACATCAGATCTCCATTAACGGAAATAGTTACAGGGGCAAACGTGAGTCACAATCTAATATTTGAGGATATTAATTGGGTAACTATAAATTTGGGGTCAAAATTGAGGCCGGTCGAAAATTTCAGAGGTCAAAATGAGTTTCAACTCCAATGGTTCTAATTGGTGATAAACGCGTTGGTAGTAGGTCAAGAATTCTCGTAGAAAACGAGCAATGATACTGACATCATACAAACTGCGAAAAATTGCAGATGTAACACGCGATGTTAGGGCTAAGAATGAAAATTGAATAGAATCATATCACATTTTCAAGTCTTCTTTCGAATTTAGAAGAGGCCAACTTTTTTTACCAAATCTATAAAGAGTTTTTAACAATTTTTTCAGTGTATTTTTTAAAATTTTTAGTGACAAAATATTTTTTATATATATCAACAATTACTGCTCACCATATCCATATTAATCTATAGACAATACAGCAAAAAATTTATATCAGAAATTTAAAAAACTACGAACATATAATGATGTCACACTAAAAATCAACATTTTAACAATAAATTGGATATTAAACAAGATATAGTTCTAACTATTGAATTTAAATATTTGATGAGCTGTTAAAAGCAACAGCTATAAAATTAAAAATATAAAATGAAAACATGATTTTGTTGCCACGAGTGTTTAGCAGTTATTCATATTCTGTTATCTATCTAAATTATTTAAAAAAAAGAGAGAAAGTATTAGATATCTACTTGATTTTTAATATATTAAATGCTTACAATGTTGTGGATAGTTGTTTTTATTTTGGTGTAGTAACATGTGAAAATAACCCATGGAAATTTAGAAATTTTGACTCTTGTATAGAAGCAAAAATCACATGACAATTCTCATTTTTTTTATGTGTTTTGTTTTTGTCAGGTTAAAAAGGAATAATAGCTTTTTAATAATTTCTTTGCAACCATTAACTTTATTTAGGATAGAATTATGTTTTTAGCATCTTTTTGTCTTTTATTTATTGTTTATTCAATGACACAAATTTAGAGAATTAAATCCTATTTTAATCTCTCGGATTGGTGAATTACACTGATTATCTTTGACTTTTCAATTGTCATAATTTAATTTTTTAAATTTAAAAAAATGTACCAATATAATGTAGTCCATCTTCATCCTCGTTAGTGAGATAACTCAAATTTTGTCATGTTGAACGTATTAAAATGATGTTATATACGTTTTGACACTAAAAAACTATTAAATCAATACAACTCGCTAATTTTAAAGAATCAAAATGAGACTTAACTCGAAATTTAGATGATAAAGGAATTAGACCAATCACAAATTGTATCGATTTTGCAAATAACTTACATAGTTTGAAGTGTTACATGAAGATATGTCCTAAAGTTAGTGAAGAAGACAAAGGAAAATGTGATAGAGGAGTACATGCACTCAATAGTAAATTTGATGGTGTTAAAAGAATTTGAATCTTTTAAATTTTAAATTTTTATTTTAGAGGATAAAGTGAGATCTCTCACTTTTAAATTTTTTTTATTTTTCTTTTGATCTTACTTATAAAATAAATAGTGATAGATTGTATTTTATCTTTTAAAATAAAATTTAAGATATGAAGGATCTAAATATTCTATTGCATTCTGCGAGATGCACAATTTTTTTTATATCTTCTCTAAGAGTACAAAAAGTAGAGGATTCACCATATGTAAAAGTAACACTACCGAAAGCACATCTTCAATAATATTTTAATATCAAAATTTTTCAGTTCAGAGATGTATATTATACAAATTTGACAATAATAATAAAAAATAGTATCTAAAATTATCCCATATAATATAATAATTTTATACACATATAATCTTTATGATTATATATTTATTATATTTAAGATTACATAATAATAATAATAAATAAAATAATTTTAAGCTATTTGGATTGTCAAAACGCGTGCTCATTAAAGATCAAAACTGAAATTAGTATGGAATGATTTACATGTATGTGGGCCGGGCATGTCAATACCAACTAACATTTCCATCATTACTGCATAGAGATATACTGTATTCGTGAGTGATGGATAATATAATTTGTGGAAATTCAATAAGTGAGTTGATGATGAAATTCAATAATTTGTGGATAATATAATATCTCATTCCAATTGCACTATTGCTAGCTACCACATAATAATTTTGCATGAAACTAAAGGGGACCTACCGACAATTCAACTCCAAGATTATATTGGCACTATAAATTTCTCCACATAAAACGTGTAACATTCATGTGCTACCAATTAAGATGCGGTATATATAAAGAGAAAGAGAGAGCTGAAATATACTATATACGTAACGCTCAATTTATTCCATGTGGCTTGTTTAATTTCCTCGAATTCGATCGGTGTGACCATAAAGTTTGTCTTATAGTTTCACATGAGCTTTGAATAGCATAGCATGAGCACAACTCATACCAAACATGCACAAATAAAATCAACAAAAATGTCCCGTGTCAAGATGCCCAACACACTAGTGCTAAATGATGATATTGTGCATATGCACTCATTTAACTCGTTTTTTAATCAAATTTAGAGCTTCGAATCTCACTTTGTAACAATTTATTAGTTAACAACAAATTTTAAATAGAACTGTCAAAACTGGGAGATACAGTGTAAAAAACATATTGCATATGCACATCATTCATTATTGTCACTACGTGACAAAATAATTCCATAAAAGTAGTTTTAGTTTAAATTGCTAAATCATGATCTTCTAATTCTGACCATTTTGCATGCACAGAAGAAAGCAAGGTTTAATTTTACAGAATTGGTAGACAAAGCCAACTTGAAAGCTAAGGTGCCTAAAAAATTCAAATGTTTTAGTACGTACTTAATTTTACAGAGTCATTAGCTAGAATATATTTGTGGAACCTGAATGAGGCTTCACATAATTTCTGTTTGCTTGGCTGTTTCATCAATTTAGTGGCAAATGTTTATCCCATAAACAATCTTAATTGTTCTCAGTTCCGTTAGCTTTTTTACGCGAAATTCAGAGGATGGTATTTCTCAAAATTGATGATGCAGTAATTTAGCAAAAGAACGAATCTATAAAGAGTAAATATTAAAGGCTGAAAAAGTCAAACTTCATTATTATCAAGGGAACTCAATTGCATTCAGAAATATAGGGGGCAACACTTATTGTAAATGGGAGTAGCAAGACCAGCACTGAACTTTTATGAAACTAGAAAAACCACAAATTGCATGAGATGTTCTTGCATGATACAATTCTAAGTTGTAACACCTAACATACTCAGTCTATCATTGTTAGATCCAATTAAGAATCCTGTTATCTCTTATTTATCCACTCTCTCCATGGCTCCATTATTGAATTATTTTTTTTTTTTCAAATGAATTGAATACTCTCCAATCTTAAGGATTACAAACTCACTCACATCAAACTAATACACATAATATTTAAGGGATCCACTAGTTGGCCTAATCAAATTGAACTCGGATATACTTATTGCAAGGCATATATGGTAATCACTGGACTATTATTGATTTTTTTTTAGACAGTGACCATTATTGAAAAGAGTTATGTTAGGTAACTAATGACTTTTTTGAACAACATGAACAATGAATCCTAAAATTGACCTAATTCAAGTAAAACATATTACACCCTAAATTACTCACCTAAATTTTAATATTAAAATAACCATCTGACTATTTCTATTATAACTTCAGGATACAGTCATCTACTAGGCATTTACTCTCCATACAACTTTCGTATTTCTGCCCGTCTGAAACTTCCACCGCCTGATGTTCGGTGTCGGAGGTCCTACGGGACCCTCACATGAGCATCAACCTACAGTAGAAGAACAAGATCAACTTAAGAGAAGCATAAAAAAGGAAAGAAAAGATGGAGAAGGTTTCACTGGCACTCAACTTCTCCTACCGAGAGACAAGGAATGGATGTGAGACAACATGAAAGTAGAGGAGAACTTTAAAACTGGAAAACCTTTTTCCTGAATGATAAGAGGTGGACCCACTAAAGACCAAATGGAAGAAGACATCGTTGAACTTGGTAAAGAATGAAACATAAGCAGTGAAGCTGGCAAAGAAGAGAAAGAGCATCAAGGAGAAGAAACTAACACTTGCAACACAGAAAACATAAGAGTAGAGAAGACAAAAGAGGGCCTCTATAATATCGTCATTAGCGATGTTATTGAGAGAGAGCTTTGGAAACCATGGTGGAATACTTTAATAGTGAAGTTGATGGATAAAAGGGTGGGATATGCTGCTATCAAAAGAAGGTTAGAGACCATGTGGAGCAAAAAAGGGACTGTAGACATTATCGACTTAAGTAACGATTTTTATCTAGTCAAATTCTATGCTAGTGAGGATTTTGACTTTGCCTTCATGGAGGGGCCTTGGAAGGTTTATGACCACTACCTAACTGTCAGACTGTGGGAGCCAAATTTTAATCCACTAAGAGCTACAATTGATAAAATCACAGCATGGATGAGGTTCTCAGGTTTGTCAATTGATTTTTATGACAGAACCATATTGAGGAGAATAGGTAATCTTATTGGAAGAACGGTGAAGGTTGACAATAACACAGCCAATCTGTGTAGAGAAAAATTCACCCGACTATGTGTAAAGGTAGATCTCACCAAACCTTTGATGAAAAAGTATTTGATTAATGGAGAAGAGTACCATGTGGAGTATGAAGAAATCCACTAAATCTGTTTTTCATGTGGAAGAATAGACCATAATCAACAGCATTGCAATATAAGAAAAAAGAAAGAGGTGGCAACAAGAGTAGAAAACAGCGAACAAAGCACATATGAAAAAGAGAAAATTAGTACAAAAAACAAAATGAGCAAATTATAGAAGAACCAGCAACGAAAAATAATTTAATCAAAAAAGATAAAGGCAAGCAAATTATGATAGAGCAGGATGACAACTATGGAGCATGGATGGTAGTGTAGAGGCCAAAAAGGGGAAAGAAGAATGAGGAAACCAAACAAGGAGGCGGACCAAACAGAGCTAAAGAGAATCAAAGCAACAAAAAAAAACTAGTCCAAATATAGTATTCTACAAGTGGAAGACTCGACACCAGAGTATGAGGAAAGGATTGTAGTAGCACAAGGAGAAGAGCAAGGAAACAACAATGATACTATAAAGGAAAATAAAACTACAAATAGAGAAAATATACAAACAAAACAGAAGAAGAACGCAGAAAACAAACAGACCCAATCTAAAGAAAAACTAACAGAAGTGGATAATAGAAAAACAGGTATTAAACCTACAAAAAAATTTTTTGACAGCACCAAAATACAAGAAAGAAAGAGAAAGATAAATAGAAAAAAAAGCACACAACAAAGACCACAAAGAATTATTCACCATAAAGAAAATTGGGTAGAGAAAAATTTTTCTTCACCAACAATAATGGAAGAAGAGATTGCACCGCTAATCCAATCCCCACCAAATGAAAGAAAGCCACATGATCTCATGGTCACAGATGAAGGAGGAAAGGAGACGATGGAGACAGAGAATGAAGAGAAAGATACACATCAAAACTTACTTAAGGGAGTGGATTTTACAACCCCTATCAGTAATGTGCTGAATGACACTCATATGCACTTAGCCTGATGTTATTTCTTATGTATCCTTTGGTTTTTATTTATTTTTTTGTTTTTGTTTAATGATTAGTCTAATTTGGAATGTGAGAGGTGCAGCTAGTGGTACTTTTAAACGCACTCTTAAAAATATGATAAATCAATACAAACCTGATATCACTATTCTTCTTGAAACTAAATGTAGTGAAGATACAGTCTCTAGAGTTATTCAACATCTTAGGTGAAATTTGGATTCTCTAGAATAAGATGAACGTTGACATCACCATAATGGAAATGTATAGTCAATACATACATGTTAGAGTTCAAGCCCACGGAGAGAAAGAGTGGTATTTAACTGTGGTCTATGCTAGTCCAAATAATCAAATCAGAAAATTTTTGTGGCCAACACTTTTACACATTGCGAACTCAATGATAGGAGATTGGCTCGTAGCTGGAGATTTTAATGAAATTAAGGAAGCATCGGAAAAGAAAGGAGGGGCAGCAGTGAATATCAGAGCGTGCAATATTTTTTCAAATTGGATCAATAATTGCGGACTCATAGATCTAAAGTTCGTTGGCCCTAGATTTACCTGGAAAGATTCTAAATAGGAAGGTCAAAATAGAATCTTTAAGAGACTGGATAGAGCTCTATCAAACCACTCTTGGAGAACGAGATTTCATGAAGCGACTATTGAAGTTCTTACCAGAACAAACCCAGATCATCATCCCATCCTCATTCGGAATGTGAAGCTTATTAATGAAGAAGGCAAAAAGTCCTTTAGATTTGAGGTTATGTGGACTCACCATCCAGACTTTTAAAATTGCCTCAAAGACAGCTGGAACAAAGATAACATCCTCCTTTCGACATTAAGAAACCTAAAGGATGATCTTGCAAAAATGAGTTTAAAGATAGAATTAGATTTTATTTTTTGGGATATGCTTCCTTCTAAAATAGTGAGAGTCTTGAGTGAAGATGATAGAAGAGTTATCTTACTCCGTTTAATTTGTAATTAGATTTTTTTCTCCGGACTTTCATCCTTCTATAATATTAAAAAAAATAACTATCTGCACATTTAGTGAATTTAATATCTAATATATCTATTATTTATATTGTTTAATATTTTTATTGTCTACTTATATTTTTTCGTTTGAAATTATTTTTTTTTTTTTTTTTTAAGGAGTGTATAACGGAAACATCAAATGAGATGTGTACAAATAACATTGCCTTTTATTTTGGGTCAGACCTTTTTTTTATGGGACTCTAGAGCATAGCGCTTTATTCTGAAAATTTAACTGGGCCTCCCTGGTGACATGTGGGGTGATGGGCAAAGGTTAAACAGATTCAATTATGAAAACCACCCAATCTTTCTAAATTTTGTTTGGGGCTTTAGGATTTTAAAATTTCTTATGACAAAAAAACGCGTTAAATATTTCTTGGACCCAAAAGGAATCAAAACCATGGACGTCGCAAGTTTCAAGTTCGTCCATTGGGCTATGGGGATCCGTCATTTCCTTTCTCGATTTCTTTGGCAAATTTGTTATTAAGTTTAATTATTCTGTTGATCTTTATAATTTTATCAAATTTTTAATTAAATTTTTATATTTTTTTAATTAAATTTTTATATATTTTTAGTTTTGTAATTACGTCTTTTTCATGTTAAAATATTAAAATTAACATAATATTTTTACCAAAATACATGCGATCAATAATTTAGTTAAGTTTTTAATTATAAATATCTTTAATTTACAAAGAAATATTCAATTAACTTTAATATTTTTTACACTAAAAAAAACATAATTACAAAATTAAAAGCAGTGTAGAGATTCAATTAAAAAAAATATAAGGACCTAATTAAAAATTTAATAAAATTATAAGAACTAACAAAATAATTAAATCTTATTATTATCAACAGTAGTGCTACACATGGAAACATTTTTAGTAACTAAGTCTAATAAAGTTGACCAAAATTTAATAAAAATTACTCATATAATATATACATGTGCATTTTTTTCGCATTTTTCTTATCAACATAGCACTTAAATTTTTACTAAAAAGCAAAGAAATTATCGATATATATAACACAAAATTTTAGATATAACACAAATTTATCAATATAGTACAACAATTTTTTACATAAAGCATAGAAGTTTTTTTTTGCCTCAGCTCATAAATTACTTCTAATGCCTTTTTTTCTATATTATTTTTTTTTGTTTTTTATCTAATAATTTTGTGTTAAATTCTCGTTATATTTAATACTTTAGATACATTTTGTTAATTAAGTGAATGAATATATAATCTTAAAAGTTTTTGTGCTCACAGTCTAATAATTTTACTGAACATATAGAGGACTAATGATAACGACAACAATGATAATAATAATAAATGAAAAAGAAGAATAAAAAAGAAGGAAAAAAATTAAATAAAAAAAAAGAGGAGGAAGAAGAGAGGATAATAATGATAATAATAAAAGAAAAAGTCAAAAAAAATCAAACGAAAAAAATATTCAAAAATAAATGGATGTCAATTTGATTGGATTTGATTAAAAAAATGCTTAGCCGCTTAACATTTCTGTAATATTATTAGCACACATTTAATCATTTACTTATTAGATACCATTTAAATTCGAGTAAATATAAATCAATAAATAAGTGAACTCCACAATTTAATGTAATAATAATAAATTATCAAAGTGACATTTTTCTTTTTAGATATATGTCTAAATAATACTCTACTCCTTTTTATTTATAAAATATATATTCTTATAAGATTTTAATCTGTTTAACTAAAATATTCATTAATACATTGTATTATATTATATATATAAATTAGTGATAATTATTAAGTTGATTAAAATATATTTATTATTGTATTAACTTTTATTTATTTTTAATATTTTATCACAAAATAAAAATATTTTAAATTTTTATAACAATATTTAATTTAAACTTTCTTATACATTCCATGATTGTTAATGTTATAAATTTGATTTATTTTAAATATTTAACTATTAATTATGAAATATACAAAATTTTTTAATATTTTTAACAAGTTCAAATATTTATATTATTTGATTAAATATTAAAAAATTAAAATAATATATATTATAATTATTATTTGAATCAACTAAATAATTATCACTAATTTATATATATTTATAATCATAATTGGTGAGTATTTTGATCAAATAAAATAAAATAAACATGATTTTAATATTTTAAGAGAAAAAATATATATTTTATTAGTTAATAAAAGGAAAGCGTCAATTAATCATTATTTCTTAGAAAGAAAGGGTGTCATATTTCTAATAAATTTTGTGCTTAAATAGACGATAACTTTTGTACGTGAAAAAACCTTGTTTGTTTCAAGGATTTAGCTAAAGAGAATGCTTTAAGTAGAACATTGATTAAAAGAAAAAAAAAGTTTTGTTTCTTTCAACACATACATTCAATACATAAAAAAGTTTAAAATTTATATTTAATCAATATTTTTATTAAAATATTCTAGTTCTAATATTCTTACCAATTAAGTGTCCTTAATTATTTCCTCCTCCTTATACTATTAACGATTTCTATACTATTGTTTGATCAACATGTCTTAAAATAGAAGCTGACAACCCATACTATATTAGAAGATTGTCATTGGGTTTATTTGGTGATAGATAGATTCGGCGATGGGATGTGGTACTTGTTTTTTGTCTGTGTGTGTTAGAACATAGATAATGAGATTCTAGCTACGTCTCTATCTACTAAGTTTGGTATGCTCCCATGGTTGTTGATGAATTTTAAATAGAGGACTCTTTCCAAGAACTCTATTCAAATAGCGGGGTTGTATGTAGACGCATACTATACTAGTGCATGTATATATGCTATGGGATAATATTTCTATAATACAATTAAAAAAAAGTCATATACTCTTAAATTTTTAATAATGAATTATTAAGATGATATAAGATAGCAGAAGATACTCTCTTATTTTTAGATTTTTTTTTTTTTTAAAGAGGCGGTGGGGAGGGGAGGGAAGACTTTGCGGAACCCCTCAACAAAAACCACAATAGAATAACTAATATATAAAAGGGAAAAAGAACCTCAATATAATTATATAGAATTATATGTTGCATCGTAAAATAAAATAGTGTTACTAGTTTAGTGGTCGGGAATTGGGATACACATATACGTACATTATTATGTAATGCTTGTAGAAACTATAATTCAATTGCTAGTAGGAATATTAATTAAGAAAACAAATTTGATTATACTTGAAGAAAAAAAAAAATCTCGGTACCTGATAATATAAAGAACATATAAAAGATATATACTGACGGTGAAAACTCATGTGAAGTCGACTTCACGTGAAGTTGATATCTGAAAGTCGTGAAATGAAAATTTAGTCAAATCATATATATATGGGTAATGCTAGAAAGACAAAAAAATACGTAAAACTTGTTTTATTTAATATTTATTAATTACTGCAATAATTAATAAATGTTAAATAAAATAAGTTACGAATATTTTTGACTGATTTTTTTTTTGTTATTAATCATTTTCAATATATATATATATATATATATATATAAAACATGCATGCATCGTACGTATTTTACATCAGCCAAAACTTTGAAGCGGGTAACCTCAAATTATTTCATTGTTTTACCTGGCGTTGGAAGTACCGAATTGATAATCCAACGGATTAAGTTACTGATTTGTTAGTTTATTTGTTTAATTAATAAATTATTGATTGAACTGTTTTAATTATAATTAATAAATATAATTTAATTCATATATTATATATTTGAAAAAATGTCAAATATAATAAAAGGTGGCTTAGTTTAGCAGTAATTAGATAGTCAAGATGCAACACTTACAAGAAAATTTCAAAGTTTAAACTTAAACGCTGACATCAGCATGACAATTTGTGGTTCAACTTCGGTTTGTATCGATTTTGATCGACTCAGTTCGATTTTAATCGATTTTTTTCTTTAAACGATTAGAATGTTAGATCGAATTGATTTAGAATTCAATTTATCACTTTTTGAGTCAAATCGATCAGATCAATCTGATTTTAACAACTATACTTATAATTTTTGGTTCATTTTATTAAATAAGTCAGGTATAAGTTTTTTTTCCCCTCTTAAATCCTCTTAATTAGTTAATTTAAATAGGTTAGATCATTGACTTTAAAATAAATCCATAAAATTCGGTGGGATAGCAGTTTAATTTGTGAGTTGTAATATCCTTTTTCGGGCTTATAGGCTCCGCTTAAGTATAAATTAAAAAAGAAAAAAGTAACGTGTTGAATATCTTATATCTCAGCTTGGTTAGTATAGCGTGTGGGTAGTAGGAATTTTATTTTTTGATTTAAATATATTTGAAAGATTTTGATGTTTATAAAATGGTATCTGATTTTTTATATTGATAAAATGGTATCTGAATAATTTTAAAATTTGATAAGTATATCCTTATATTTACCGAAATATATCTCCTGTGAAAATGATGTTGAGATAGCCATTGATTTTTACTGATAAGACAAGTTTGTTTTGAGTTGAAATTTTTAATTAAATAAATTATTATCCTACTTGAAAAATCCCTAAATCAATTAGATTTGTCTTAAGTCCTAATTAGCTACCCTTATTACTAGTTACTGTGACTAATATTTAAAAATTTTTCAAGTAGGATAATGATGTATTTAATTAAAAATTTCAACTCAAAACAAACTTGTTTTGCTCGCAAAATTTGGTGGCCAGTTTAGCATAGTTTTCATTGGAGATGTATTTCGACGAGCACGAGCACATATTTGTTAAATTTTAAAATTATTCAAATACTATTTTATCAATAGCAAAAGTTAAGTACCATTTTATCAGCGTCAGAATCTTTTAAGTACCGATTTAGTATTTTCTTCAACATTGTAATAACAATATAGTTTTTCCTTTTTTAAAAAAAGTTTTTTCTAATTAGTTTATTTAGAGTTCAAGTAAAGAGTTATTTTTTCTAACTAACACCAACAAACTTTTTTTAGTTTTAAATTTCAAATTCTAAACTTTAAATTCTAGGCTCATTAATTTAAATATGGAAAATATTTTGGTGTATTGGGTGAAAATGGAGCAATTATGTATATTACATACAGATGGACATGTCAAATGAAGGATCCAACACGCAGGGGGCGTGGTGCCCACAACACGTGGGGGGCGTGGAAGCTAGGTTACATGCTGTGGTTGAGCCACGTATGCAGCACGCAGAGGACGTCATGCGTGTTGACGTGACAGAACTTGGTTGGCCAGGAGTTGCATCACGCGGGGGGCGTGCTGAGTCAGCATGCGTGGGGCGTGCTGACGTGTCGAAGAGTGATTGGTCCACGTATGCACCACGTGGGGGGCGTGTTGATTCAGTACGCAGGGACGTTCTGACACGTGTCAAAGCGTGATTGGTTGAGGCAGGCAGCACGTGGGGGGCGTGTTAAGTGCAGCAGTCTATATAAGGTAGAGCTCGATAGTGTTTTCCATACTGTGTGAGATTTGATTGTGTTGTGAGGATTCTTTGAGGCTGTTGTTTGTGTAATAGAGGGCACCGCAAATTTGGTGGTGTATCGTAACGGTGAGATAATACGTAATACTCATGAGGGAGTGAGGTTTGTGTTCCAGAATTCGTTTTCGTTTGTGGTTCCATGCACGATGACGTTAATGGAGCTGCAGAACGGCCTATGTCAAAGCATGGAGAATGGTACGTTAATGAAAGTGAGCAAAATTCTGTACCGGAATCCGCTCCCATGCCCAAACAAACAACAGATTCAGAGAGGCATTCAACTCCTTTGTATCATATCGTGATGCACGGCATAGTGCTCTGTAAAGATGTGCGAGACATGCTGACCCCCAACTATAAGTATGGATCTGCTCGAAATCGCGAAGCAATGGTAGATATTTCGCATGGGCATATGCGGTCAACTTGTCCGTGAATAGGGTCGACCCTAACAAACAGAAGATATGACATCTGACGTATCTCCCGATGGACTCCTCAGTGTCCAACGGCTCTGCGTCTCTGATACGTCGAACCCAACCCAACTTTATATAGGACTTCGCATTATGACTGACTGATGGCTCACGACCGAATATCGCTATGCCCTGACTTTGAACGAACTCGTTACTACTGTTTGTCCATCCACTGACAGGCTCTCCATCAATGGGTAGGCCGAATATATGAGCGACATCCTCTAATGTCTCTGTAACCTCACCGATCGACAATACAAACGTGTGAGTTTCAGGCCTCCACCTTTCAACCAGAGCAGCTAACATGGGGTGAAATCCTCTTATGACTCCAATTCTAGAGACGTGGTAGAAATCCGTGGCGCGTAAGTAGTTTTCCACCATCGGATTCCACGTCTGTGGCAGATCCAGTTTACGCACCAACAAATTCCTGTTAGGCTGCATCAACAAAAATATATGTTACATTAATTAAATAATAATCCTTATAAATATTATAATAAACATTTACATATTTATGCGATAACAATATTTAATAATATTTATCTTTTACGTATTATTTAATAATCTTTATTTAAAAATTTATTTATTTAATTATTTTTTAATAACAATATAATATAATATACTATTTTATACATTTTACATATTTAAGTTAGTATAATATTTATTTACTCATATATATACGCAACATATATTTTTACAAAGTCAAAATACTTTTTTTTATTCTTCAACATATTCATAATAACAAAAATTATAACAAATTATACATATTATTATTATTATTATTATTATTATTATTATTATTATTATTATTAACGTTTACTTTATAAAAACTATTGTTATATTCTTAAAATATTTATAAAATACACAATAATATTCTCATTACAAAATATACATGCATAAAAAAATAAAAATACATAAAAAATAAAATAAAATTTATTCTAAATATAGCAAAAAAAAAAAAGAATTTGACCACTTACATAAATATGATAATCCAAATAATTGATAATATGTTCTTCAGACGCCAGATAATTACGTACCATTTTTTTTAATTCTTTGAATTAATATTCTTTTTCTTTCATTGTATAAATTTAACTCACCTCTATTTACTACTACTCACTATACTCTCACTACACTCTTCTCACTAATACTACCTACAAACTAACCCACTTCATTCTTTCCTTCTCCCTTATTACATTGCTTCAGCTCAAACACCATGAATGGGAGAAGAAGACTCACCAACACATGCATATATATATCAAGGAGCATCACTGGCGCTGATTCCTGGGTGGGGGCTGTCCCCTGCATGTAGGCAGGCCTGCAACACGCCCCCCGCGTGGTGCAGAAACAGCATTGGGATTCCGCGCAGTTTCACGGGCCTCCATGTACCACGCCCTCTATGTGGTGAGTCACCACGCCCCCGACGTGCTGCTACCTTGCTCTCCCGCTCAGCCACCACACTCCTAACGTGCTGCCACTTGGCTCTCCCGCTTAGCCACCACGCTCCCGACGTGCTGCCACCTGACTATCCGCTCAGCCACCACGCCCCCGGCGTATTGAGGGTGAGCTCCACTCATTGGCAATTTCCCTCCTTGGCCAATATCCGGCCAATACACCAACACTGTCTCCATAAAAAAAATAATTTTCGGTAAATTCTAACTTTAAGTATCAAAATTTCCAAAAAAAAAAAGAGAGTTAAAAAGATTTACAATAAAAAATTAATTGATATTAATTACTTAAATGTTTGTTTCGTATAAATTTTTTGTTTATTTATATTACATAATTATTAACTCCGGAATAAATACTAGTTTAAGTTGTTTGGAAGGCATGTGTGTGACATGTTGCCAACGCGGTGCGATGAGACGAGATTATTCACACTGTTGTTCTTTCTGCGCTTACTTTCTTAATATGTTTGCGTATAATTCCAAGTGCGGCCCCATTGAATTTTTTTACTTTTGACCCTCCGTATATACATGATATGAATGAAGCACACGACACGTTTATTAAGTTGAACGCCGTTGATCTCGTTAATTAACAACTCTTCAGATCTTAATTACAACGTTATACAACTAACTTAACTCGGTTGGAATAATTTAAGTTCAAACTTCAAAGTATATCTATTTATGATCGAGTTGAAAGGGGTTAATATTATTTGTTTACATACTTAGATGTAGTCCTCTATCTTTTATTATTGTTTGTTATTTTCACACGGAATGCTCTCTCAGTAACGTAACAATTATTTATTTTATGATTGTTGATGTGATCATTGTTTATTTTCTTTACAGTTCTACTCTAAATTAAAAAAACAAAAGTTACATTGCGTTTGCGTTTGAGTAATTTGATTTGGTAGTTGAGTGGTAATAATAAAAGGGTGCCACTCAGATAAAAATGTCTTAAACGTCTTTTTTTTAAAAATATTTTTTAATAATTAAAATTTAATACATATAATCGATTAAATTGTGTGTTATTTTTGTTAAAATTAGCTTAGATAAATTAATTTGACCGAAAAAATAGTGAATCAAATTTTAAACGGTCTAAATTAATATTATTCTTTTATAAAAGATGACTACAATACTTTTATTATAAAAAATAACTAAAATATTCTTATTATATATAAATTATATATCGAAAACTTTAAATCCTAACCCTACGACGATAGAGAAGTAAAGAGCTAGAATTTAGAATTATTAAAATTAATATATATATAATAAGAGTATTTTAATCATTTTCTATAATAAAAATATTGTAGTCATTTTTTATAAAAAATAATATTAATTTAAATCAATTTAAGATTTGATTCATTATTTTTTTAAATAAATTAATTTGTTTGATTTAATTATAACAAAAAAAATAACACTGTCTAATTAATTATATGTATTAAATATTAATTATTAAAAAATATTTAAAAAAAAGACGTTTTAGATGTCATTATTTATGTTACATAATAAAAATGTAAGCACTAGTGTTTATTTTATGGTTTGACCCTCGAATTGGGAATAATGAGCTGCATGATTCCTTTCTTATAAAATAATTAAGTGTCAAATGAGAAGCATTATTCCGTGATTGAAACGACATCCATACGTATTATTAGTTGTACTGTACGTATACGTATGTCTCTTTGGTATAGATATATATATTGCCTTCTGCTGATTACAGGATCATTGTACATGGACCATATATAGACCGTTAAAAGCGGCCTCCATATTAGAAAGTAGAAACACCTGGCTTATTTCGCTATATGTGGAAAGTTTTACATTTTAATGGGGTGAGGAGTTGACTTACGCACAGAAACATACAAACGTGAAACATTCACGCACCCCATCTTAGAAAAGAAGTCCAAATGCTATAACATATTTGACCATATACCAATTATTTATGATTATGCTAAACATATATTAAAAATAATTATTAATGTAAAATATATATTAAAAATAAATTAAATAATATATATTTATATATAAATATATAATAATTTATTTTAATAATTAATTTTAATATAAAAATAATATTTTTAAATTATTTATTTTGTCACTGGTTATAAAAGTCAACGTCCTGTTAAAAGGAGAAGACGACAACTTGTGAACTTAATGAGTTTTATTTTTTTTGTTTTCCCAAAAAATTAGGTGTTCTTATGATAAACTTTAGTAAATAAAATAAAGTAAGAAACTAAAAATCAAATAATTTTCAATCTTATGAAATAGATATTTTATAGGTTTAGTTCAATAAAATTTTAAAAGAATATGTTTTGAGAATTATCTTGGTGTGATTTGGGCTGAACGTACTTTTTGATATGGTTTCGACATTTTTTTATGAGGTAAAGCTGTTTGATATTTTTAAACGATAATGTAATTTCAATGTTTAAATTAGTAAGAGTTTTAGATAAGTTTAAGTGTATTGATTGAGAATTTTTTTTATTATATGCAATTATTTTTCTTTCTTAAAAGGATATCTAATAAAATAGAATTTATGATACAAATTTTTTTTGGAAAGATCAAGCTTGCAGAAGTATGAATCTAGTTAGTTAGAAGGTATTGGTTATCCCTAAAAAATTTGATAGTTTGAATATTTAAGATCCGTTTTGTGTTAATGTTATTCTTTTTGAAAAGCTAGTTTGACAATTATTTTTATCATTCAAATAAGTTATGAGTTAAATTGTTAGCGGAAAAATTCCGTTCCTTTTTCAAAGACTATTTCAGTCGGTCTCAAGACACGGGCTCTTATATTTAGAAGAGTATATGTAAAACTTGGGATCTCTTAAAAGATGACTTTGTTTAGTGCATTGGGGATCTAAATCAGAACTTTTGGTTTTCTAATTGGAAAAAAGAGGGACAACTTTATCATAAGATGGATTATGTTCATATTTTTTATTCGGATCTCTGAATCATAGATCTTTGGTCATCTATACAGTGACACCTTCAAAATATTTATTCTCCTCAGAACTAGTTTTTACAAAGTAACATTCTTTTCTATAATCTGGATGTGCAAGCAGGTTTAGTGGTAGGATGGTTTTGGTTTGCTGCGATGTCAAAGTTTTATGACTCTTGTAGTGATCCCTTGTGGTTCAATAAGAAGTTTGATTGGGAGGACCAGGAAAATTGACTTTGGTTTTGGCTTTGGCATTAGTTTGTTCCCAAAAAACATAGATTCTTGGCCTGACTTTTTTTTAGGGAGGCTCTACCCACTGCTGCTTTTCGTTTCAGGAGGAGTATCTCACCGACAAACAGTTGTCTACGATATTTTTCTTGTCAGAAATTGGTTATTCATTGTATTCGCAATTGTTCAAAACCTCAGCTAATTTGATAGGCTTTGGAGATTTCTGATCAACCTCTGAATTTGATGAACTGGTTCTTGCTTTATAGCAAAGAGCATTCTTTTATATTCTTTTATTGTCTATGGTGGATTTGGCGTTTCAGGAATAATAAAATCTTTTATCCACACAAGTCTTAGCCCCTGAATAAGGTGACTAGTATGACTTTGTCTTTGAAAAAGGAGCTTCTAAATGTTTTTGAGTTATAACAAGTTTCTATCCCCTCTACCATTAGTGGCTCATGAATTTCTTTTTTGGTGGATACTTTTAAGATTAATTGTGATGCAAATTATCCTGGTACTGGTGATCGTGTTGACTTTGTCTGTGTTACCAGAGATTGGATTGGAGGTTGGCAACGAGACTGTTTGGAAACGATTGAGAGTTGTAATATTCTGCAAGGAGAGTTATTTGTAATTTGGAGATGATATCTTTTAATTTGGGACTTGAAGCAAAGAGATGTTATTTTGTGAAACAGATTGTATGAATACATTTACTCTTGTCAATAATTTCTAAAATAACTCTAATTTTGTTGATCTTTTGGTACTGAAAATTCAAGACATCATATTTTAAAAAATAGCGTGTTGACATTCGATTAATTTTGAGAGATACAAATAAAGTGACAAATATCATGGCAAAGACGATAATGAGAATTCATACTCGCTAAATAAAACTTCCATTACCTTAGAAGAAATTTGAGAATAGTATTCAGTGAGACTACTTTATTTTTTAAATAGTTCTTTATTATTTATTTTCTTTTTTCTATTTATTCTATTGTTACTTTCTAATAAAAAAAATCACTTCATTTTCATTTTACTTCAAAATTCAGTTACATAAACTAGCTCTTATCATAATTTTAATAACAAAATTTACACAATTATTTTTTTTAATTTCAGCAATGAAAAAGTTATTTCTAAAATGTATGTTCAAGTGTATTATTTAAATAAATTATGATACCACTACAAGAAACACGGAGCATAGCGGCAAAAAATTGCCGGCCGCTCAGCATACCGCCACAAAACATGTCAGTAGAAGTACCAATCCTTCATGTGCCGCACCATCGGTGGCGACTGCATCTGTAATGCCGCTAATTTGGATCTTTATCATAATTCAATTTTCATTTTGTCTTTTTTTATCTTATAACTAATATTTTCCCTAATCTTGCAGAAACCCGCAAAGTGAGATTGGTAGCGCATGAAACCCTGGCACTACTGCTCCACCGTGCATCGCTGATCCATCCTCCTCTTTTCGGCGTCAAGCTTTTGACTCTCCTGCACAGTGCCTGAAATCCATACTCCCTCATCCACAGTGCCTGAAATCCCTAATCTTCGATTCACCCTGCGCCTTTGTGTGGTTGTGGAGTCACGCGGCTGCCCTCCGTCCTTCTCTCACTGGCGTCGAAGTTTTCCATCTCCTCGATCGTGCGTGAAACCCTTACACCCTCCTCCCCCGTGCGCTAATCTGAGCTATCATGGCCTCTCCCCTGTTAATGGTTCATTCTTCCACATTGATCTTTCTTTCTTGTTTTCATTATTGGTTCAAAATTTTGATTCAGGTTACTTTGATTCAGAATTTGTCTATATCTTCTATTAATTGGGGTTAATTGTTGCTATTTAGAGTTAGGGATTTGAAGGTACTACTTTTTTTTATTTATTGTGTGCTTTGTATTGAAATTGATAGTTAGAGTAAATAAATGAAAAAAGTTATTTGATTGATTCAGTTTCAATAATGTTCAAGTCTGTTTTTGACATAATGTTATGGATGAAACTGTTTGAAATAAGGTCCCCAACCATCCTTTTTCTGAGAATCTGTTACACACTTACATTATCAATTGAGAGCCTTAAGGTTCAGCTCAGCTTAATTTTAGCTGAATCATGTGGATCAATTGCCTTCATGCGTTGCTTTATTAGAGTTCTTCCATAAAGTTAGAAATGACTTAACTTCAGTACTAATAACTAGCTATCTACCATATATCAGGATCAGAACTTCTAAGTTATTAACATTCTCATCAAGTCAAATTTTAATTCGAAATAGTAGTAAACTAGTTATTAGCACTAATGAGGTAAAATATAAAAAAAGGTCATTATCATTATTAGAGGAATGTTCAATTGGTCATGGATTATGCTTCCCATTTTTGGAATTGGAATTATTAAAAAAAAGGGACTTAGGTAAGTGTATAAATCATATAAAGAAATGCTAAGGTATTCATGTTGATCTCCATTATGCTCTTTGTATGCTAATAGCATCTATGTTCTGCTTCTGAGCTCGGAATTTTCATCTATTGTTCTGCTGTCTTAACTTTGTATATGAAAAGGTTGTTTAGGCAGCAGTCAGGTATTTCATCTGATGTAATTTACTTATGAAATATCCTGAATGCATTTTCATCTTATTAGTTACTTGTTAGATTTATCAGACATAAATTGGTTGAAAATCAATTCTACATGAATATCTTGATTGAAAAATATATGCATTTGTGTCCTCTTTTCTAATTTGTTGTTGACAAAGTAAACTCAAAACTTATATGTAAATCATTGCAAGTGTCTAATAATTTACTATGAGGGTGTATATGAAGTTAAACTGTTATTGGGTACAAACTAGTAAGACAAAAATAAATCATCGTTGATCTAACGGTTTAGTTACATTGGTTACTTACGACAACAATTAAGGCAGAGAGCAATTTATGAGACACTCCTCCTACACTCGTATATGGACATACAATTGGATTATAAATATTAAATACATGCCAAGATCGATTTATATAGTAAATTTAATATAATTTTGTTACAATTTGCATAGTATTGGTTTCACTTTTACTTCCCAATTCAATTCAATTTTATTTAAGATATTGTCTATATCGATTTGGATTTATTGAATTTGGATTTGGGAATTGATTTTTCTTATTACATCTATATTGTGCATATATGTATGTCTCACCAGACATGTTAGCTTTTTTTTAAGGTAAAAACATAAAAAAGGAATTGCATATATGAGCTTGGCTGTGCAGTGCTTAATCTCCACAGATCTAGAGGAAGTTGCTTGAACTGCAGGCAGAGCTGGAAGGTGAGAAGTTGAAGAGGAAGGTGATGGAAGATGAGGCAGCAGTAGAGAAGAAAAAGATGAAGGCGATGGAGAGTGCTCTGATTTATCTGTTTCAACGGCAAGGCGAGGAGCTGCTACCAGACATCGCTACAGGGATGAGTTTCGTGGAATGATAGAGTGAAGAATAGAATATTAGGATTGGAGATATTTTGAATTGAAGCAAACATTTTATTGAATTAGACTGAGCAACTCTTTGAAAGAGATTTATTTTCTTCCTATTTTTATGAATATATTATTTTGTTTTGCTTATATTTCAATTTTGTTTTTGCTAAAACTTTAGATTCTAAGGTTGAAAATATTCACTCTTAAAATAATAAAAAATATAAGAAGAATTATAAAAAATAATTGAATAATATTTTAAACCAATTTTGCGTGTTTTTTTGAAAGACCCGAATTTTCTTTTTTTTTTTTTAATTTCTATTAAAATAGCGGCGGTTTTAAACCGCCTCTATTTTGGTTTGATGATTATAGAAAGTATTATATCTAGCGACGGTTTGTAACCGCCGGCATCTCTGATAGAAAATATATTAGCATTTGGTGGCTGTTTTAAAACCGCCGCTAAACGTGCGGCCATGTAAACAAATCGATAAAAATTGTGGCGGTTAAAAAACCGCCAGTAAATATGTTGCAAATTGTGTCAGTTGAATACGGCGGCGGTTTTCTGTAGATGTGCCGCAAAATTTTGATTTAGCGACGGTTATGCCAGCGGTTGCTGGAAACCGCCGCCAAATCCAATCCCGGCACCTATATCTATGGCGTTTCGGTTAACTGCCGACATTTGATTTGGCGGCGGTTTACGCCAATTCATAAAAAAACCGCCGCCAAATCCCACCTTTGCTGTAGTGTACCAATATTATTAACATTATAAGACTATAAACTAGTAAAAAATAAAATGTTAAATGGCCAATTACATTGTGTATCACAGAATCTTTAAGAGCTTTAATATTTACTTAACCGAATTCTTACCTTACATGTCATACATTTCACAAAGAATTAACCCAAAAGCAACATTTTATTAGATTAAAAACCCCAAAAATTCATATTCATTTGGATTTATTTTATTTTTTAACATTATACTTACGTAAAAAATTGTGTACACTAAATTTTGTTTTAAAAATTAAATTTTAGTTAATTAATTACGTGCATCTAGTTTTAATGGCGGAACTTGAAATAAAATTTTTGAGGAGCCACATAGAAGATAATTGTCAAAATATTTTTGATATAGACTCATTTAAGATAAATTCGTCTAATCTCATCTCTCTGGTTTTGGTGATATTGCCAAATTTAAAACTGTTTTTCAGGGTCTTGTTCCAAAAAATTAAGGTCAAACTCATTAGATGTAACTTTTTTAACTTTTGAAAGTTGTATCTCACTTTTTTCGCGATTCATTAAAGTAGAAAAACTATCTACATGTGTTGATATTATAAAAATTATATGTTCTCCTTCTTAAATATTAGCCTTCCTCTTAAAAAATACATCAATTCTTTGATTTTTCATTATTATTTTATATAAAAATTTGAATATATATCCTATAAAATATGTAAAAAAGAAGTTAGAAGGACAAATATTAAAATTTATAATATTTATTGATTTTTTTATCAATTTATACAAATACAATAATATTAATACTTATTGAATATTCTATTATTTTTTATCATATAAAAAATTAAATTAAATAAATAGTAAAATATAAAATAATATTAAATTAAATAAATAAAAAATATCTAATTTTTTATATTTAAATTTAAAAGAAGAGAGTGTTGCTTATTAAATTTATTGGGTATTTTAAGTCATAGTAAAATATTTAAACTAATTGAATTATTTTTTATCTTTTAAAAAAATACCACTAATTTTTTTATAAAAAGTTTGGGAGACCATGACCCCCCTTGTCTGAATTAAGCTCCGCCACTGTCTTAAATCTATATTAACAATTTAACAGAACTTTTTCAGATTGTTGATAAGGGTCAAGTTAAATTAACTCATTTAATTTTCTTAATAAAGTCATTCAATATTAAAAAGACTACTACTTTTTTATCTCCTTTTGAGCAGGGAGTAGTAAATTTAGACATTGGCAATTAATTACTCGAATACGATGAAGCCCTCCAAATTGATTTTAACTTTTTATAATAATGAACAAGATCATTCTTATGCCACTACTAAAATGTAGCCTATAATTATAGGTAACTTTCATTCTTTACATGACTAATCATTTATATTTTAAGTCTTGTCCTTATAGATTGTCTGATTGTAGCATTTTGCAAGGTTTTATAATGCAGCTTTTTATTCTCATAAATCATGATATATCAGTGCGAATTAGATTAGTTTTTTTTTTTAACTAATAAAACTAAAAAATAAATCAACAATTTATATGCATATTTTTGAGTTCGTAAGTTTTGTTTAAGTATTATGATGGAGCGTAAAACTTATATTATTACTATGATTTACATTAAAAAATAAGAGACAAAATTAAAAAAATTTACTTTTAAGATAATTTAATAGTTTTAGAGTTCAAATGGTTTAAATAAGTAAAGTCCAAACAATGATTCTCCGTCCCCGCTTGGATAGACCACAAAGGCAATTAATTTATTATTATGTGCATATAAATATGCCGTTTCCAACATATATAATTCTTGGTCCACTTGTTAAACATATCCGCCTAGAAATAACATCATGATAATATCATATTTCATATAAATGATTCGCGCTTATAACTTCACTCTTATTTGAAAAACAAACAACAAAATTAATAATGGCAAAATATTGACAAAGTTAAGACATAAAAAAATCAATTTTTTTTAAATAAAAAAACTCAACACAACAAAGTGGAATATTAACAAAAAAAAAATACTAAACAGATAAAATAAACTAATTCTTAATCATCTTCGACAAAAGTCATCAATAATTCAAAGAGTAAAGTATCATTTATGTCCCCAACGTTTGGGGTAAGTCTCAAACCTGTCCCTAACGTTTTAAACATCTTATTTGTGTTCCAAACATTTCTAAAACGCATCAATGTTGTCCTACCGTCCAAATTACTAACATTTGGTTAACGGCGTTGCATACGTGGAGGTAACTGTACACGGTGGCATGGCTTTTTTTATGTGACCGTTACTGAATTAAAAATAAAAGGAAAAAGAAACAGATAACCATCAAATAATGGTCCTCTTGGAAACCCTAATTCTGCAAATCTTCTCTCCTCTTTGATGCTGCACCTTCTGCGAAGGTCGACTTCTCTGGTTGAAAAAAGATGGAGGCTAATGCATGCCAGTCTGAAGCAACACACGGCAGCAAGCAGGCGACAAGAAACAGAAACCAGGCACGCCGAAGTAGGACTACGTGCTACTGTGGGGAACGGCATGTGCTCGCCACCTCATCGACGGTCGAAAATCCCGGGCGGAGGTTCTGGGGTTGTTAACTTTGGGGTGAGTTTTAGCCATGCGTTTGTTGTTGTTGAGTTTTATGTTTTGACAATCTGTGGGTGTGAGTCGGTTGTGTCATATTTGGTATAGATTGGAGAAGAATGCGGCTATTTTGTATGGGCAGAACCAGAGGAAGAGCCCTCACAAGTTTCAAGGCTAAGGATGAAGGTCAGAAATTTGAAGAGCAAAATTGAGAAGGTTGAGTTCAGGTTCATGGTTGCAGTGGGAGTTGCTTTAGTTGGATGGACAGTTGCCCTAATATTGGTTTGTGAGAAAACAAGCAGCACCAAATTTGGGAGACTTTTACTACAATGAGGTGGAGACAGTGAGATTTAGGAGAATATCATTAGATCCCAACTTGTGCTCTGTTTTTTTGCCTAGAAATAGCACTGATGTTGACATGGTTGGTGTTTTGTTGAACTGAATGAGATTGTAATAAAATGATGTTTTGATGATTTAAGTTTGGGCGAATGCTATATTGTGCTTGTGTTAAAAAGTGCAATGATATATTGTGCAGCTGCAATGTTATATTATGCATTCTGTTTATAGTGTTATATTTTGCATTGTTATATTTTGCAGCTGAAATAAAGTGTTACATTTTGCATTCTGCTTAAATGAAGCAAGTCATGAGCATGACAACAATTTGAACTGTAATATATTACTTAATCAATAACCATTAAGAATGTCATTACCAAGAAGTACAAACTGGGTTCACAGCAAAATAACAAAACAGGAGCTACACTATTTGCTCCACAACAATTGTATCAGATAACTAGCAACAAGCACAATGGCTTCACAGCAAAATAACAAAATAGGAGCTAAAATGTTTGCTCCACAACAACTGTATGAGATAACAAGATAACAAAATGCAGTATTTAAACTGGTTTTGGCAAATTCTAATGATACTAAAGAGAAAACAAGAAACCGCACACATCATCATCATCACATCTTCTTCCATGCCTTTGGAGGTGTCCTAGCCATAAACTTCAGCTGGGATATGCTGACGTGCTTGGATGGGGTTGGCAGCACTCTGAGATTGTTGTCCTTGGCAGCATCTTTGAGTTGTTGTCCAGAATTATTGTTTGTCGGGGTCATCTTAGCCTTCTTTGACATAGCCTGAGATTGCTGGGAACTGATATCATTGGAAGATGATTTTCTCTTCGGCCTTGATGTGGTGGTCTTCTTAGCTGCAGCTTGTGATTGCCTAGAAGCCTGGCTGGAGATAGTACTAGACACAGTGCTTGAGATAGTGCTAGAAATGACTCTTGAAGCTCTTCTTGTAGACCCAGCAACTTTGTTTGCCTAGTTAACAGCCACAATCTGACATTACAATCTTTAAATGCAATTAGGCAAAATGAAGGTAAAACCAGTAAAAACAACTATTGTACTCACCGAACTAGTGGCAGCTACTTTCCGCTTCTTTGGACAGGTCCGTTTGTTGTGGCCTCTAGCAAAACAATAGGAGCACTTCTGAGTCTGCCCATCGCGAGACACTCCTCCCCTACTTGAATTTTCATCTGCAGCTTTATTCCGTTTCAGTTTAGGCCTTCCAATGGGTTTTCTATAGATTGGTGGCAAGACATCATCAAATTGTGTCTTCACCCACAGGTTGGGGCCATTTACTGGATACACCACATGTTGGTAGCAGTTCATGTAAGTTTCCTTCTTGTAACAGTTTGCAACAAAGTTGTCCACATTGAAGCACATCTTCCTAATGCAGGTCATGGCATGGGCACAGGGAATTCCGGACAACTGAAACTTTCTGCACGAGCACTCGTGATTCTTCAAGTTAACCACGAACTTCTCTTTGCCTCCATGGATGCTAGTTACCTCATATTTGTCACAACCAGCATAGGTGCTCACCCACTTACCACTTGCATCAGCTTGTTTTTCAACCTTAGTCCTGATACGGGGCAGCACCTCTCTTTGGTATTCAACTATCCGATCCCTATTATCAGCCCAACGCCTCATTATGTATACTCTGATGTCTTCAAGCATACTGACTATAGGCTTCTCCCGGGCGTCCACAATCACAGAGTTAAATACTTCACACATGTTGTTAACCAAGGTATCACACTTAGACCAAGTCCCAAACTTGTGCCGGCACCAATATTTGGTTGGTATCTCCATAAGGTGGTTGTAGGCTCCATTATCAACCTTTTAGATTTCAGCCATGTTTCTCTCCCACTCTTGTAAATAAGTGGCCTTTGCAGCATTCCACATCATCAGTTTTAGTTGCAGCCCTGGGAATCTCTTCCTGAAATTGCTATAAAGATGTCTAACACAGAATCTATGATCCACTCCGGGAATGAGCTCATCGAAGGTTGGAACTAATCCCTAAATCCATAGTAAATCAGTTTTACTTGAAGTAGTAATTAAATCAGCATCATATGTGATAATGACAAATAACCAACTACATACAGTTCAATTAATCACAGAATCTATTATGGGCATGATATGTGATAATGACAATTAACCAAGTACATACAGTTCAATTAATCACAGATTCTTAAATCAGCATTATATGTGATCATGACAATTAATCAGCTTTTACTTGAAGTAGTATGGACATGCACAATTCATACTACAAGTGATACATTTCAATCACTAGCTTCACTATAGGCAACAACTCTAACATTAAACTAGGATCTATAACGTAGCTATCAGCAAGTCTAACACTCAAACTGATTATATGAATGAAGTGAGTTGAGAAATAAGTACCTTTTGTTGGTCAGACATGAAGGTGCATCTCCTTAGCTTGTCACTACCAAAGTCATCACACAGGTTTGTGAGAAACCAAGTCCATGTTTCCTTCGTCTCTGCTTCAACCACAGCGTAGGCTATCGGCAGTATCTGGTCGTTCGGGTCCCAGCCAATAGCCGTAAGAACTTGACCTCCATATGGTGTCTTGATGAAGCACCCATCAAGGCAAATTATTGGTCTGCAAACCATAAAACTCTTCTTGCATGCATCAAGGCACACATAAAGTCTTTGGAACTTTGGCCTTAAATCCACACCCGGTTTTGGTCTCTCAGAAGCAAACTCAGGTGGTCTCTCCACTTGCAACTTAACTATAGAACCTGGGTTAGACCTCAGCAATTCATGACAATAGTCATAGAGTCTCCGATACTGCTCTATGTACGTTCCTTGTAACTCATCAAGTGGAAACTGCTTAACCCGGGCAACTTTAGACTTAGTTAGCTCTACATTCCACTTGCTGTATGCTTTCTTCATTAGTGTGGAGAGCTTTATTTTTGGATTCTCAGCGATCTTTTTTAGAAACACCTTGCTCAACCATTTTGCATGCATAATTCCAATTTTCAATTCTCTAGAACAGGTATGCTTGTTATGG
Organism: Arachis hypogaea; assembly: GCF_003086295.3. NCBI lineage: Eukaryota > Viridiplantae > Streptophyta > Magnoliopsida > Fabales > Fabaceae > Arachis > Arachis hypogaea. Next base: position 5,475,544 of record NC_092041.1, on the reverse strand, counting down.
CAGCTGGTTAATTGCCATGTTTGCTCATTCTTAATCTTCCCACAGTATGCAAACCAGTTACAACCCTCCACACAAGTCACCTTCACTCTCCGAAGATCAACCTTATCAAACATCAAACCCCTCCCAGTGTGCACAGCATAGGCAGTGGCACAGTCCTTAAACTCTTCTCTTGAGACATAAAGAGTTCCAACCTCCCACTTGTACTCACTCATGTCTTTTAGCTGCTTGTGCAATGGATACTTCTTGGCAACACTATTTCCATTCTCATCATCATCAGTAATAGGCATATCTAGGAACTCTTCAGAATCATATCCTTCTTCCTCATCACCTAAACCTGCAACAACCTTCTCCTTCCCTTTGGCACTCCCACTAGCTTTTGCTGCATCTGTTTGGGTTTCAGTTGATGCAGCCTCGAATCTATCCCCTACCCTGATGTTGACATCTACTAAGCCCTCTGCCCCTTCCTTATCATCATCACTGTCACCAAACACAACTTCGTCAGCACTATCTTCTGAACCATCACCATTTCTGGAATCAGAACTCCATGAATCACAACTATCATCTTCACCACCCTTGGGGTCATAGTCCTCGTCCTCACTGCCATCACTACCCTCTCCTTCCTCATCTGATTCATCTTTGTTACCCACAATTTCTTCCTCCACATTTGGGCCAGAATTTTTCTCCACCAGTCCAACTGTTTGGGCCTCACTTGTAACCATTGGGCCCGGCCCATCAGATCCACCACCCTTCACTTGCATGCTACTTTCAGTACTCCCTAACAAGTGTACATCTTCAACCACCTCATGGATATCACTTGTTTTGTGAACTACAAACAGCTCCACCATATCCTCCCTAACCCCAATGTTAGCCATATTCATTGCATCTTTATCAGTTCGGAGCATCCTTAAGGCTTCTTCTGTATTCTGATCCTGTGATTTGTACCACATTGCAGCAATATCTTTCTTCAAATACCCTTGTCTGCTCACTATGTCATAAACCTCAATCAGGCTCCATTCATCTTCATTGCAGTAGTCTATGACAGTTGTCTCCCCACCCAAATACTTCAACTGCCCTCGTTGAAGTCCAAATCTACCATGGTGGTAAACTTTGACACTAAAATAACTCATCCTAACCAACAGACCCTGTTACAACAAGCAAACAAAACGAAACAACATCAATCGCAGGCACACATTCCATCACCACAAAACGTCAATTCATGCCCTAACTAACATAAGCAACAAACATTTTACCGAGAATACAAAAAACCACCCAAACCCTAAAAATGCACGCAATCTTCGTGGAACTACTCAATAAAACCCAAAAAAAAAATTTTTTTCATGTACATACCTCGTCGCACGATCACACTCTGTCACCACAACAAAGGTGTAAGCTTTCATGCAAAACTCCCCAGACCGAACCGCCAACTACCTTGCAGCCCCTCCCTACGGTCAACCTCGACGAAGATAAAAAATGTGTGTGCTAAGGAGAACTGGAATAAAAAACGTTGGGTAGAGGTGCTGTGATTCTTCGACGTTTCGTATTTGCTGTAGTGAACGGTATATTGGGCGCGAAGAGGCAGACGTGTGTATCTCAACCTTTGGGCTTACTCACCTAATGTCCACGTGTGTAACGCCGTTAACCAAATGTTAGTAATTTGGACGGTAGGACAACATTGATGCGTTTTAGAAACGTTTGGGACACAAATAGGACGTTTAAAACGTTAGGGACAGGTTTGAGACTTACCCCAAACGTTGGGGACATAAATGATACTTTACTCTAATTCAAAAAAGTAAATATCACTTCATTCTTTGTAATTCCAATCCTAATCGACCTATTGACTACTCTTGATCCTGCAACACTCGTTTCTTGATTCTTGAAGATTCTGTCATTCTTTTTCACCCAAGTGTTCCAAATGATAACAATAAAACCAAACTCACCAACATTCTATCAATTCGACTGCACGATTGACTCGTGAACCACGTAAACTTACGGTCATTCAACTATATATCCACCAGTTTTATATTGCTCTTAACACACTAGCGCCTTTCCTTTCTTCCAACTGCACAATCTCATTGAAAACACCCATGTAGCAAAGAGGAATTTGACATATTCTCGATAAAAAAAAACTCAACTCTTTCCACAGAGCAAATTTCTCTTCCCTTATATACGCACCATACACTAAGCAAACCGCACAAATAAAAATTATTGTTTGTTAATTCTCCTTCTATACACAACCATCTCTTCTCTTTGTAACAATTACTCAACCTAAACATCATATCATCCCACATTATTAATAAACCTCTAGAAGCACCTTCTGACCCCACAAATTCCAAACATGCCGCATCATTACCCTAAAATTGCACTACATCAAACTTAGTAATCACCTCCTTCTTTATCTCTATCAATTCTAACATATTCACATTATTTTTACACTTAAAATTTTTTACTATTTTTCACTTTCCAACACCCATAAACCCCTTGTATTCCACAAACTAAAATCATTTAAAAACTTTATTACACACACCTTATTCTAGTTTTTTAGGCGGCTCCTTCTTATTTTCTCTTTCTGTTTTGCTTGCCTTTTTTGTGTGCCAATAATTCATTCTGAACTTGAAGAATGGCCATAATGTCCTCATCCTCGTCATATAAAATAGCTCCTGATTCAACCGCCAGATCTCAAGCAGCCCTTTTTTCAACCATATCTCTATGTCAACTTTCTCTATGCTCATCTTGATTAGTTTCACCGTCTACATCCTGCTCTAAGTCCCCCGAATCTTCTAAGTTTCTTACAGTCCCTTCATCTTCCAACCCAATTTTCTCCACTATTGTATTCTCATCCTCTAAATCTAAATCTCGCACTGCATCACTCCTCATTAGACGTATGACAACATGCTGCTTACCACTCCCGTCCAAACTAGCGTGGATCTCATTAACTACACTTGGTGGAATGTTTTCTTCCGCTGTGCTGTTCGAACAATTCTCCGCACCTCCGCCAATCTCCTTTCCGCCTTGATTTTTCTCGTCGGGTGCATTAGGGGCTTCACACTCTTCCCTGCTCTCCACGCCATCAAACTCAACGCGGACATTATCACCTCCGTCACCAGCGCGGACATTATCATCAGCGTTGTTCACCGTGGCATCAACCCTTTCGCGAACACCACGCCCCTCTCTTCACTGTCGCCCGCAGCAGCCAGCAAGGAGGCTCTTTTAAAACGCACAATAACGTACTTTCCGTCGCACCACAGCCACTTCGCCGCCACATCCCACTAACATATTGGGCCTTATATGTTTCAACCCAGCCCCAACTGAACTTTTGTTTAACGCCAAATCAACCCCTTCCTTCCGTTTATCCCCATATTCCGAAGTCTCTATTCTTTCAGAGATTGCTTCGTTGCTGATTGTTTGAGATCGGATAGATTCTGCACTCACCATATCTGACGGATACACCCAAGAATTATCCATTCGCGTTTTCAAAAAACTCTCATACCACTCATCAAAATCCTCAACAGCAATTACTTTTCTATCCTTGTCATGCTCTGCCTCTTGTAGTCCATGTGACATCATTATCACTGCATCCCATCCCAACTCCAATGGTTCTCTGAGCTTCTAGTTCTTCACTTCTATAGTATTCTAAGACAACTCTCTCTTTCTCGTTCATCTCAATATCCTTTTTTTTTTATTTTTTCTCTTTTCTATCAAGAGATTCCTTGGAATCTTCATCGTGCGTGCGTAGTGATTTTTTTTCTGGACATCGATCCTCCTCCTATACTTAGCCTCACTCACAAAGATTTCTTTACTCCTTAATCGCATTCATAATATACCCCTTCTTTTATAATATACCTGATAAAAATAAACAGATAAATTCGGTCATATTTTTCTTTACGTGCCAAATAAATATCATTTATCCACAAAAATTATAAATAATTCATTCTCCAATCGAAAATATACTTCTCAGTTCTAAACATGTGGATGTTTAATTTTTCAATGAGACTGTCTAGTTTTATCCCGTTTCATAATCATGGTGAATGCTGCGCATTTCTTCTTCGTGTAATAGGTACGCGACTCACAACCTCCCTCGCTCGATCTTTTTTTTTCTTCAATTTGTGAGCATGTTTGAAATTAGCCAATGAATGTTTTCGGTGCGACATGAAGAAATCATAAAAATATTAATTAAAGAAACTCAATTATATTATGAATATAAAAATTAAATATAACTGTTACGGTAGGTAACCGGAGATTAATAACGCGGATGGCGTTAGGCGGCCCAAGTGTGTGATGGAGGAGGACTCCGGGTAGGTCCGCAACTCGGGAGGCTCCGTCCGACTTGTGTTCGCGTGTAAATGGGGGGTGGTACCTGCAAAGACACTCCGATGCCTAAGTTAGCAAGAGTGTAAGCAGGTCTTAGAGAGTATTGGACTTAGAGATACCTGAGGGTGTGTCAGTGTATTTATAGAGATGAGCCAATAACCACCGTTGGTGTAGTGCCATATCTTTAGGGTGGTAACCGTCCCTATTATCTTGGGGAGGTTAAGATATGGCTTTATGAGGCGGTTAGAGAGATTTTAGGGGCGGTTACTCATTTGAATGAGTATTTACCTGTCAGCTAATCTTTCATCCGACCTCTTCTGACCAAGTCGTGGTTGATACCGACTTCTTATGTGAAGGCCGGTACTTAGCTAGGCTCTAATCCTTTGGATTAGGCCTTTTAGTTGGACCTGGGCCTTTGTATTGGGCCAGGGTATGAACAGTGCCCCTACTTGAGCCCAAATTTCCTTTAAAGTTTGGGTTCAAGTATTCAACTCGGGTGCATAGTTGACTTGTTTGAAAGAACACGGATCTTGGGAACCGACGTGATTTTCGCGACTTTTGGTTTCTGACAGTTACGTCAATTCAAGCGTCGTGTCCGTTGAGGGATCATTTAGGGATTGAGGGCTTCGGTAACGGTGCAGTCTCATTAATGACTGCATCGCTTTTTACCATTATGCCCCTTAGCCTTTTTTATAAATACTTTCCCTCTCTTTCCATTTTCCGTTTCTGCAATCTTTCAAACTTTTTCCTTATCTTGTTCGTATTGCATTCTTGCGTTCGAAGACTTCTGTTCTTCTCCAACCTCCATTTTCGGATAAAGGTTAGTTTTGCTTTTTCCATGTCATGCTTTATGTTTGCATGTTTTGTTTTGCGAGTAGGTAGGTTGACCCGTAGATTCTAGTTTCGAATCTCTCTTCTTTAGTGGCCGTGTTTTTTGATTTTTTTCTTTTTTCTTTTTCCTTTTTGTAGGTTTTCTGCCACTTTCTTCTTTATATAAAATGGCTTCTGTAGACATTCTTTCTCAGTGGGTTGACGATACGGTTCTTGGGGAGGAACCGTTGGTTGACGCTGAGTTCATCACCCACCTCCGTACTCATCATAGGCTCTGTACTTCGGATGAGGACGAGCCCAAATATGAACTGATAATCCCGGGTCCTGAAGACCGGGTCTGTTTTGGGAGAGTTGATGAGGCGGCCCCTCACTTTTTCTTTATGTATGAATGCATGATCACCCGTTTGGGTGTTTTTCTTCCTTTTTTCTGACTTCGAGATATCCGTTTTGCACCACTGTAAGGTTGCCCCTACTCAACTCCACCCCAACTCCTGGGGTTTTTTGAAGATTTACCAATTTATAAGCCATGCTCTGGACTTCCCGACTTCCTTGAGAATCTTCTTTTATCTTTTCCATATGACTAAGCCCTTTAGTGGGATGAACAACAAACAACAATGGGTATCCTTCCGAGCCATTCAAGGTCGGAGGATTTTCACCCTTTTTGACGAATCTTTCCACGACTTCAAAAACTTTTTCTTCAAGGTTCAAGCTGTAGAGGGTCACCACCCCTTTTTTCTGGACGAGCATTCCTCCCCTCGCTTTCCCCTTTATTGGCTGCCGGCCACCCCTTGTGAAAAGATTGGTCTAGATGACCTAGACGAGGTGGAGGCAGCCATTGTAGGGTTTTTCCGAGAAGCATGGGGGAAGGCCCCATATTTGGATACGAGAAAAATCCTCCAGGGGACGTCGGTATTTGTTCAATCTTGCATAGGTAGCGCATGCATTTCCTATTTCCGAGTTGTATTTCACCGACTTGTATTTTACCGACTTGTAACTTAGTCGTTTCTTTTGTAGATATGGCAAAAAAGAATGCTCAGGAGGCTTACCAAAGGGTCCAGGAAGCTAAGGCCAAGTCCCGGACTAGGTCCGGGGGTGGCAAGGCGGTCGTCTCTCCTCCTCCTCCTCCTCCTCCTCCTAGAAATGTTGGTACTCCCTCTCAACCTATTATCATCTCTTCCTCCTCAAGTTTGGCTCGACCACTCCCTTCTGCCCAATTGCTCTCTGAGCCGGAGAAGAAGAAGCGCAAGACTTCAGAGTCTGGCCCTTCTTGGGAAGGTGGTATTAAGGCGGATGCTCAAGCATTCGTCCGAAAGAACATCTATCCTCTTATAAGTATGGATGATGCTTCTGTTCGGAACCACCTTACCGCTCTAGCCGAGGAGAGCTTTAGGGCGGCAGGAGTTTGTGGCAAACTTTTGGATATCTTCGAGAAGACTCCCCTCAGCTCCTTGGGGACTACCTCAAAGGTTGCGGAGCTGGAGGAGAGGCTTCTCATGTTTGAAAAACATGAGAGGGAGTTGAAGGCGGAGAGGGATAAGTTGAGGAAGGAGAGAGATGACCTTCGGGAGAAGGAGAGCCAGCTGCGAGCCCAATGTACTATGGAGGTGAATCTCAGGAAGGCAGCCCAGGAGAGTTACCAAAGCCTATTTAAAGATATGGTGGAGGTGAAGAAGGATTTGGTGAACTCTCGGAATGCTTATGCTGACTTGGAGGACTCTATCGCTAATGGCGCCGAGGAGTCTTGGAGAATTTTCCTTGAGCAGGTCAGGGTTATAGCCCCCGACTTGGATCTTTCTCCATTACATCCTGACAAAGTGGTGATTGACGGCGCCATTGTTGATCCTCCTGCTCCCGAGGTCCTTTCCGAGTCAGACCTAAAGACTCGAGGGCAGAGGATTATAGAGTCTCCTCCTCATTCTAAAGATGCTCCGAGTTCTTCAACCCTCGCTCCGACTTCCTCCTTGGCTCCTGGTGGCGTTCCTCCTGGTGGTGGTGATTCCTCTACTCCGTCCAAGAAATGACTTCTTTTATTTTTGTGGCTATATGGGGGCCCGGCCTGTGGGTCCCCCCTTTTTTAAACTCTTATTTATTCGCTGGTGGTTGTGAACAATTTTTGGCCTTTTAAGGCCGTAAACAAAATATTCCGTTCGTTGCCCTTTTTGGATAAGGGTTTTAAACAAAATAAATGCCCTTTTTGGATAAGGGTTTTCTAATCGAAGTAGGTGCCCTTTCTTTGGATAAGGGTTTAAGTTACTTTGTGCGTGTGCATGCTTTTCTGTTTTGAATATGTTTGATCTTTTTCGGAAAAACCTTTTGTTAGCTTGCATTGCTTTCTTGAGCCTTTTTCGTGCAAAGGCTTGTATGCAAACTTTAGACTTTTCAGGTTTTCATATCTCTTTTGTTATCCTTTATACTCAACTTTGCTCTAGTGAGTTTCGTGACTTAGGTTATTTTTGTGATGCGTTTTTCATCTACTCGGAACTCGGTTTTCTTGTACTCGGAGTTCTTTCGAGTTTGCGTTACTCGGATTTCCTTTCGACTTAAGAGTCGGATAGTTTCCGAGTTTAATACGATCAACTTGTATAACCTCTTTACACCGACTTGTACCTCGTCGTTTTATCCTGACGACCATGTTAGGTCGATTCATGGGATTTTCACGCTTTGTCGAGCTTAAGTCGGCGCGTTTCGTAGAAAGACTTATAAGAAATAAAGGAGGATATTTAAGAGAAATATAGTGATAAAAAAGATCTTTATTAATCGGGAAGGTACCTTTTTGCTACTAAGGGTCTTGACAGCATATTTTTCCTTAGCCTCTACTATGATGCCTCGTTAAAAACCCCTCTCCAGAAAAAACCCTTTTTTGGGAAAAAATCATGAAGCTGGGAAAAGAGTACATCAGGGAGTAGAGTTCGCTTCTAGCTGTAGTACCTTTTCATATTACATGCATGCCACGACCTTGGTAACTCAGTGCCATCCAGGTCGGTTACTTTATAATAACCTTTCCCTAACACTTCTTTGATTTTGTATGGCCCTTTCCAATTTGCGGCGAGCTTTCCATCTCCTGACTTGTTGACTCCAATGTCGTTTCTGATTAAGACCAAGTCATCTACGGCAAATGTTCTTCGAATGACTTTCTTGTTGTATCTGGTAGTCATTCTTTGCTTTAATGCCGCTTCTCTTATCTGGGCGTTCTCTCGGACTTCGGGGAGCAAGTCGAGCTCCTCTTTGTGCCCCTGTACATTTCCGACCTCATCATGGAGAATTACCCTTGGGCTTTGCTCACTGATTTCTATAGGAATCATGGCTTCTACGCCGTATACTAGTCGGAAGGGTGTTTCTCCTGTGGCGGATTGGGGGGTCGTCCTATAAGCCCACAACACTTGAGGGAGCTCTTCAGCCCAAGCTCCCTTTGCTTCCTGTAATCTCTTCTTCAAACCTGCCAGTATGACCTTGTTAGCTGCCTCGGCTTGCCCATTGGCTTGTGGGTGTTCTACCGAGGTGAATTGATGTTTGATCTTCATACTGGCTACCAGGTTTCTGAAGGTGGCGTCGGTGAATTGGGTTCCATTATCTGTGGTGATGGAATAAGGTATTCCATACCTTGTGATGATGTTTTTATAGAGGAACCTGCGACTTCTTTGAGCGGTGATAGTGGCTAATGGTTCTGCTTCTATCCACTTTGTGAAGTAATCTATTCCCACGATTAAATACTTAACTTGCCCTGGTGCTTGGGGAAAAGGACCTAACAGATCCATCCCCCATTTTGCGAAAGGCCAGGGGGAAGTTATACTAATGAGCTCTTCTGGTGGAGCCACGTGGAAATTTGCATGCATTTGGCATGGCTGACATTTTTTCACAAAGTCTGTGGCATCTTTCTGCAAGGTCGGCCAATAGAATCCTGCTCGGATCACTTTTCTGGCCAGCGACCTTGCTCCGAGATGGTTTCCGCAGATCCCGCTGTGTACTTCTTCCAACACCTCGGTGGTTCTTGAGGTCGGTACGCACTTCAGCAATGGTGTTGATATCCCTCTTCTATAAAGGATATTTCTCACCAAAGTATAATGTTGTGCTTCCTTTCGGATCTTTTTAGCCTCCTTCTCCTCTTTGGGGAGGATGTCGAATTTCAGGTATTCGACTAAGGGATTCATCCATCCGAGGTTCAGGCCGACTACTTCAAGTACCTCTCGTTCATCTTTTGATACCGAGGGCTCTTGGAGGGTTTCTTGAATCAGGCTTCTGTTGTTCCCCCCGGGTTTGGTACTTGCTAACTTGGATAGGGCGTCAGCTCTGCTATTTAGATCCCGAGTTATATGCTTGACCTCGGTTTCCGCAAAGTGCCCTAGGTGTTCCAAGGTTTTTTCCAAGTATTTCTTCATATTGGGGTCCTTTGCCTGATATTCCCCACTTATTTGGGAAGTCACCACTTGTGAGTCGCTGTAGATCGTCACCTTTGCGGCGCCAACTTCTTCTGCTAATTTTAATCCTGCAATCAAGGCTTCATATTCTGCCTGATTGTTTGAAGCCGGAAATTCAAATTTTAAGGAAACCTCTATCTGGGTTCCTTTTCCATCTACCAATATTATGCCTGCGCCGCTCCCTGTTTTGTTGGAGGATCCGTCTACATATAGTTCCCATGTAGTCGGTTTTTCCTCTTGTTCACCTGCGTATTCTGCAATGAAGTCGGCGAGGCACTGGGCTTTAATTGCAGTCCGAGTTTCGTATCTCAAATCAAACTCGGAGAGCTCTATCGCCCATTGAACCATTCTCCCTGCAACATCCGTCTTTTGAAGGATTTGCTTCATGGGCTGGTTCGTCCGAACTCTTATCGTGTGAGCCTGGAAGTAAGGTCGTAGCCTCCGTGAGGCTATCACTAAGGAGTAGGCAAACTTTTCTAGTTTGTGGTACCTTAGCTCAGGACCTTGTAGAACCTTACTGGTGAAATAGACCGGGTGTTGCCCGACCTCGTCTTCTCTGATTAGGGCTGATGAGACAGCTCTGTTTGCGACGGATAGGTATAGGACGAGGTCTTTTCCCGGTACTGGTCGGGTCAAGATAGGAGGTTGGCTTAAGAATTTTTTGAACTCTTGGAACGCCTCCTCACATTCCGGAGTCCATTCGAATTGGCATCCCTTCCTTAATAGGGAGAATAGTGGAAGGGATTTTAGTGCCGATCCTGCCAAAAATCTGGAGAGGGCTGCAAGTCGGCCATTGAGTTGTTGAACCTCTCTCAAACAAGTCGGGCTTTTCATTTCTAGGATGGCCTTGCATTTGTCGGGATTGGCCTCAATCCCTCTTTGTGTTAGCATGAACCCCAGAAATTTTCCTGCCTCTACTGCAAAGGCGCATTTTGCGGGATTTAGTCTCATCCCATGCGACCTTATAGTGTTGAAAACTTGTGAGAGGTCGGTTAAGAGGTCGACTTCTTGCTTGGTTTTTACTAACATGTCGTCGACGTATACCTCCATTAGGCTCCCTAGATGGGGAGAAAACACTTTGTTCATCAGCCTTTGGTACGTGGCTCCTGCATTCTTCAGTCCGAATGGCATGACCACATAGCAATAATTGGCTTTTGGTGTGATGAACGATGTTTTTTCCTGGTCAGGTTCATGCATCGGGATTTGATTATACCCCGAATAGGCATCCATGAACGATAGGTATTGGTACCCTGAGCTGGAGTCCACCAGGGTATCAATACTCGGTAAGGGATAAGGGTCCTTAGGACATGCCTTATTTAAGTCGGTATAGTCGACGCACATTCTCCATTTACCATTTTGCTTTTTGACTAGCACTACATTGGCTAGCCATGTTGGGTATTTGACCTCTCTGATAAAGCCGGCTTCCAGGAGCGCCTGTACTTGCTCTTCTACTATGGAGGCCCTTTCTGGGCCGAGCTTGAGTCTTCTTTGCTGTACAGGTCGGGATCCTGGGTAAACCGAGAGCCTGTGAGACATGAGCTCGGGATCAATCCCGGGCATGTCGGAAGCCTTCCAGGCGAAGAGGTCGGAATTAGCTCTTAGGAGTTCACCCAACCTTTGTTTCAGGGTTTCCCCTAGGTTGGCTCCTATGTAAGTGTTTTTCCCTTCCTCCTCTCCAACTTGTATCTCCTCGGTTTTTCCTCCCGGCTGGGGTCGTAGCTCTTCTCTGGTCCTTGCGCCACCTAATTCTATGGTGTGGACTTCTTTGCCCTTCCCTCTCAGATTTAGGCTTTCGTTATAGCACTTCCTTGCCAATTTTTGATCTCCCTTTACCGTTGCTATTCCTCCTGGAGTCGGGAATTTCATGCAAAGGTGGGGAGTTGATACCACTGCTCCAAGACGATTAAGGGTAGTCCTGCCAATTAGGGCATTGTAGGCCGACCCTTCATCGATGACTATGAAGTCTATGCTCAGAGTCCTTGATTTTTCCCCTCTTCCAAAGGTGGTGTGAAGGGGTAAAAATCCCAGTGGTTTTATTGGCGTATCCCCTAACCCATATAGGGTGTCGGGGTAAGCTTTCAATTCTTTTTCATCCAACCCTAGCTTGTCGAAGGCGGACTTGAAAAGGATGTCCGCCGAGCTTCCTTGGTCTACTAGGGTTCTGTGGAGATGGGCGTTGGCTAGGATCATGGTTATTACCACGGGATCGTCATGCCCGGGGATTACCCCTTGCCCATCTTCTTTTGTGAATGATATAGTGGGGAGGTCGGGTGTCTCATCCCCGACTTGGTAGACTCTTTTGAGATGTCTTTTGCGAGAAGATTTAGTGATTCCACCTCCCGCAAATCCTCCTGAGATCATATGGATATGTCTCTCAGGGATCTGTGGTGGTGGATCTCTTCTATCCATATCATCTCGCTTTCTTTTTCCATGGATGTCCGACCTCTCCATGAGATATCTGTCAAGCCGACCTTCTCTAGCCAGCTTTTCTATCACATTTTTGAGGTCGTAACAGTCGTTGGTGGAGTGACCATATATTTTATGGTACTCGCAGTACTCGCTGCGGCTTCCCCCTTTTTTATTCTTAATAGGTCTTGGGGGTGGCAGCCTTTCAGTGTTGCAAATCTCTCTGTATACATCCACTATAGAAGTCTTTAGAGGAGTATAAGAGTGATACTTTCTGGGCCTCTCGAGACCGGGTTCTTCCTTTTTCCTGACTTCCCTCTCTCTTTCCCTAGAGGAGGAAGTAGGTCCAGGTCGTGAACTCAAGTCTCTTAGTCTTGCATTCTCTTCCATATTGATGTACTTTTCGGCCCTTTCTTGTACATCACTTAGAGAAACGGGATGTCTTTTAGATATGGACTGTGAGAAGGGACCTTCTCTAAGTCCATTGACTAACCCCATTATTACTGCCTCTGTCGGCAGATCTTGAATCTCTAAACATGCCTTATTGAACCTTTCCATATAGGCTCGTAAAGACTCCCCGACCTCCTGTTTTATTCCCAGGAGGCTCGGTGCATGTTTTACTTTATCCTTTTGGATTGAGAACCTCATCAGGAATTTCCTTGAGAGGTCTTCGAAACTAGTGATGGATCTTGGGGGGAGGCTATCGAACCACTTCATAGCTGCTTTCGATAAAGTGGTCGGGAAAGCCTTGCATCTCGTAGCGTCGGAGGCATCGGCTAGATACATCCGACTTTTAAAGTTGCTAAGATGATGCTTGGGATCCGTAGTTCCATCATAGAGGTCCATATCAGGACTTTTGAAGTTCCTTGGAACTTTTGCCCTCATGATGTCTTCGCTGAAAGGATCTTCTCCGCCCGGGAGTTGATCTTCTCCTTCATCACGGGAGTTCTTGAGGGAGGATTCTAGCTGTAAGAGTTTCCTTTCTAACTCTTTTCGCCGTTCCATCTCCTCTTTAAGGTACCTTTCGGTTTCCTTTTGCCTCTCCCGCTCTTGTTCCAATTGCTCCAAGCGGCTATGGACCAATCTCATTAGTTCAGTTACGTGAGGTGGTCCGCCCTTTTCTGATTCACGTCCATCTGAGGAATTTACCTTCGGATTCTTTACTCCGGAGGTACCCTCTCTGTGTTGATCGTTATCTCGTTGTTGGGCTGTGTCTTCATTGTCATTTCCCATGTCCAGATTCTCTTGGTCAGAATCTGTTTCCACATGGCCCTCTTCGTGGGATCTATACGCCATCGTTGAATGATCTCTCGGGTCCCCGGCAACGGCGCCAATGTTACGGTAGGTAACCGGAGATTAATAACGCGGATGGCGTTAGGCGGCCCAAGTGTGTGATGGAGGAGGACTCCGGGTAGGTCCGCAACTCGGGAGGCTCCGTCCGACTTGTGCTCGCGTGTGAATGGGGGGTGGTACCTGCAAAGACACTCCGATGCCTAAGTTAGCAAGAGTGTAAGCAGGTCTTAGAGAGTATTGGACTTAGAGATACCTGAGGGTGTGTCAGTGTATTTATAGAGATGAGCCAATAACCACCGTTGGTGTAGTGCCATATCTTTAGGGTGGTAACCGTCCCTATTATCTTGGGGAGGTTAAGATATGGCTTTATGAGGCGGTTAGAGAGATTTTAGGGGCGGTTACTCATTTGAATGAGTATTTACCTGCCAGCTAATCTTTCATCCGACCTCTTCTGACCAAGTCGTGGTTGATACCGACTTCTTATGTGAAGGCCGGTACTTAGCTAGGCTCTAATCCTTTGGATTAGGCCTTTTAGTTGGACCTGGGCCTTTGTATTGGGCCAGGGTATGAACAATAACCATTATTAATAAATAATTTATATATTTATCTTTATACATGTTTGATAAGCTTGAAAGAATCCTTAACTATACTGCTAAAATGAGACAAATATTTCTCTCACCCCATAATTTTGTTTCACACGCACATACGAGAGAGAGAGAGAAAGAGAGAGAGAGATATTCAGCATGTCTTATCCAATTGTTTTTGACAAATTAAAGTGGTTGGATGAAATAATGTTTATCTAGAATCATTCCAATAATAACTAATTTGTAATACTCGTAATTAAAAAATATTAAGACTAAACTATTACAAGATTTCCCAAAAAATTTTAATATTGATAAAAATATCTCTAAAATATTAAATAAAAAATGTTTTAAAAATATTTAAAAACGTAAAAAGTTCAAATATCATATATTAAAAAAATTAGAGATTAAATTTTAATATATTTTTTATGAATTGCTGAAAATATCTACAAAAATAAATTAAAACATGATAGAAATCAAATATTATAATGATTTTAATTTTTGCCTACATATTCTAAATAGTTATCTAACACTTTTTACAAAAAATTATTTATATCAAATTTTACAAATTATTTATCACTTATAAAACAAAAATAGTGTTTGTTGATTATTTTTATTGTCATATTTCTAAAATTTTTAGTAGTATTTTTATCATTTTGAAATTTTAAAAGTATTTTTTTCCAACACTTAAATTATTTAATAATATTTCTTTTAAGTTTACTCACATATTAATTTCGACATGTATGTTTTGTTGATGTTTTTACCTTTCCAGTTCTTTTAGACTTTGTTTGTTTAGTAGGAAGAAAATAAAAATGAAAGGGAAAATTTTTTAAATTTATAAAAAAAATTCTTTGTTTTCCTTTATTTTGTTTTTAGTTCGTTCTAAGCAGGATAATTAGGGGGTAGAAGTGAGCTGGGCTATTTGAGAAGAATTTGGATTCTCTGAAATTTGAATTTCATTTTAGAGAGTAAAGTGTGATTTTTTATCCTTAAATAGTTTCTCTTTCATATTTATTCTTAATCCTACCTATAAAATCAATGGTGAGAGATCACACTTTACTTTCTAAAGTGAAATTCAAACTTTAGAAGATTTAAATCTATTTGACAAGAATTTGTGACTTGACTCATTTTAAATTTAGTTTGACTCGACTCGTTTTATTAAATACAATAGGCTTGACTGTCAAAAAGATAGGATAGGCTTTGATTTTTTATAGCGCCTATTAATTAAAAGAAGTCAACACATAAATTTCAAAAAAAAATTTACAAATTTGTTGGCCAACTAATCACAATATTTTTTTTATAAAAACAAATTATTCTATTAAACACAAAATAAAACTAAAAGAAATTAATAGTCAATATTAATTAAGATTTTTTTTGTTTAAAGATAAAATTTATAGATTGTTAATATGATTACAATATGTGATTAAAAATTGTATATAAATGATTTTTTTTATAAAATATGAATAAATTTTAAAATTCATTTAATGTTAATTTATATTTTTTAAGTTTATTATTATTTTTTTTGAGTTTTAATTCACGAAACATACTTTTTAAATAGGCTTGTAAATTTATTGGGTTTTAGGATTAAGTCTAAAAAAAAAACTTATAAAAAGTAATAAACCTAAATTTGAGCTGTCGATTTACAACATAAACCAAACTCGTCAAAACTAAAGTTCAACTCGACTCGACCCATCTCCACCACTAAGTGTAATACCATAATTTTAATCAATCCTCCATTTTTATTTTATTTTTTTATTTTTTTTTTTGCCTAACCAATACTGGTTCCTTAAAACCAAGATGCCAAAAGGTTGACCAATACCAGTTCCTTAAAAACAAGATGCCGATTGCCGATTACCCAAAAGAGACAAAAGTTTATTATGATGTGTACAAAACCTTATCAGGGAATTTTAGAAAAAAAAAAAAGGAAGACGAAAAGTCAGATGTGGGTATATATATAACATTTGTATAATAATTTGGAAACTAAAATTGATGTTATGAATTATTAAAAGAGATAAAAGCGAAGGAAGCGGATGGTTCGTTGAAGGCCACCATCTCTATCATTGTCTCCTTATAAATACCCCCCTCAAACGACTTGGCACTGCACTTATTACCTTGCAACTTGTATAAAACTAGCTATAAATTGAATCCAGCGCCGTTTCATTTTCAAACCTTGGAGCAACTAAAATATCTCTTCGTTATTACGAACCCCATGGCAACTTATTGCTCAAACATTGAACTCTTGCCGCAAGATTGTGTTTGTTCCATTTTATCGTACTTGTCCCCTGCCGAGGCATGCACATTCTCACTTGTCTCCCCAACCCTTCACTCCGCCGCCGACTCCGACACCGTTTGGAAGTCCTTCTTACCATCCAACTATGAAGACATTCTTTCAAGGGCTGTCAATCCCCTTCCCCTCCTCCAATTCTCTCATCATCACAAGCAACTCTTTCAAGCACTCTCCCATCCCCTCCCCCTTGACGCTGGCAACAAGGTAATTTTATTTGTTTTTCTTATTGGATCCCACTCGCAAGAGTCTTAGTTTAGTTTCTTATGTTATATGCTATTGTGTCCCCTGCTACAAGCAGATCTTCCAATTGGACAAGTCCTCCGGTAAAATTTCGTATATCTTATCTGCAACGGAGTTGTCTATAGCATGGAGCCAAGACACAAATTACTGGACCTGGACACGAACCCCTGAATCAAGGTAGAATGAAAATCGTTAATGTCTTAGCTATTATTTTCGTACAAGACATATTTGTGTGAATAACCACCTAATAACAATGATGATATATGCAGGTTCTCAATGGTGGCTGAGTTGAGAACAGTGAACTGGTTGCAAATTGAGGGGAAGATGAGAACAGGGGAGCTGACAGAGAGAACCACATACGGTGCTTATCTGATAATGAAAGTCTCGTCAAACAGAGCTTATGGGCTTGACTCTGCGCCGGCGGAGATATCGGTTGCGATCGGGGACAAAGTCGTGCAGAGAGGAAAGGCTTACTTGTGCCAGAAGGATGAGAAGAAGCGCATGATGGAGAGGCTAATGTACGGGAACCGAAGACACATGTTGGGAAACGAAGAACAAGAGAATATTCCAGTTCCATTGAAAAGAGAGGATGATGATGGGTGGATGGAGATTCAGATAGGGGAGTTCTTCACCGGAGACACTGATCAAGAGATCAACATCACTCTTATGGAGGTCGGTTACCATTTGAAGGCCGGCCTTATCGTCCAAGGCATTCATGTTAGGCCTAAACACTAGGTGGAATTCACTACATAGATCAAATTCGCGGTTTACTATCTCATTGTGTACATAGTCTGTTGACTGTTCCATTCGTTGAGTGATATTTTGTCGTCATGATGTGATGCTAGAGAATATAATACAGCAGCGCACATGGATGCATGTGGTTGTTTTCCCAAGTTTTTGGATGGTTGGACTAAGCTACCATTTTTTTTTTATAAAATGATAAATGAAAATTCAAAATTCATATAGTATAAAATAGCAGTACTAACCAACAAGCTATATCTCAAATCACATAGTCTCCTCATACTCACCTAGAAGTTGCGAGTTCGAGTCTCGTTCCTAACTTTCATTAAAAAAAAGATAGTAGTACTACTCCCTGTATAAGATGTGCTCATATTACGGCTACATGTTAACACAGACCCAAAAAGAATGTCGACATAGTAGCGTTATATATGATATAGTTGGACTTGGACCATATCCCAAGTTAAGTACTATATATATAGTATGTAGTAGAACTTGCCGTTTAATTTGTGGAGGAACTGAAGCAGCGAACACTGCCTTTTGAAAATCTTGATCTGTCTCTCCCATAATATAAACATCTGATTGCTCCGGTTTGGTAAGGGTTAACAAAAATTAAGGGGTGTTGATCTGAATAATGGAACGCGTGCCAGAGGATTGTTTTGCACACATTTTATCGTTTGCATCCCCACAAGATGCGTGTAGTTTGTGCCTGGTTTCAACGACGTTGCAGTCAATGGCTGATTCAGACTGTGTGTGGGAAAAGTTTTTGCCACTTGATTGTCAAGAAATTGTTTCAAGGATCGTGAATCCTTCATTGTCGTGCTCCTCTAATAAGAAGCACGTGTTTGTCACGTTATGTAGACCACAACTAATTGATGGCGGTAACAAGGTAATTTTTCGTCAAATCTACTCTTTCATTAGTATTTTTCATAGTAGCACCATTATTCACTATTGAAAAGAGTAATCCTAAACAATTGTACAAACTATAAGACATAATTAAGTATGTGTTGCATACATAAAATTGATGAGATCTATTTTTATCTATATATATAAATAGAGAATGAATATTGCTCTTTTATTTTGATAATATGATTTTTTTTGTTATAAATTCATACAAACACATAATAATAAAAAAAAAGGAAAAATTAAGGTGATGTTGACTTTACGTGAAGTTGATATTGAGAGCCGTTAGATGATTTGACTGATTTGACTAACTTTTTATCCAATAATTTTCAAGTATCAACTTCACGTAAAACCGACTTCACCTGAGTTTTCAAAAAAAAAAATTTATGTGATCATGTTTAAAATAAATATCATGTTCCTATAAATACAACTTGTTAGATTTATGAATAACTCTACCGATCGAGAATTTTGGGGATAACCTGCGAACTTGCTATGTGTCTCCAAATGTCTCAATCATGTTCTCGCAATGTCAAAGTCATTGATATTCAACGAGTAGTAGACAATATTCATAAAAGTTTATAACATTTAACAACTATAACTATATAAAAATATTATTTTATATTAAAATTAGTTATTATATATTTATCTATAAATAAATATGTTGTTTAATTTATTTTAATATATAATTTATATTCTAATATATATTTTATAAAGTAAATGATTTTGATCATTCTAATAACATAGTTAAAATTTATATTATTAAGGCAGTGTCACGCACACTGCTTTCACATTCAATCACTAATAACAGAAAAAAGCAGGTGATTAATTAAACGCGATGAAACCTTTCAAAACATGACTAAATTGGAAAAATGAAGTTTGATTGATGCTTTAACTTTGTCCAATTTAATGGTGTCTTGTAGGCACATTGCTGATCATTGTGAAAATAAATAAATATAAAGGAAAGCATGTAACAACCCAAATGGGGCCCTTACTGCATTCACCTTTTTATTTTAATTTTGAGTAAAGTATGTTTTTTAGTCTTTAATGTTTATGATTTTTTTAAAATACTTCTAATATTAATTGTATTTAATGTTATTTCTAATATTTTTGGTTTGTACCAAAATTATTTTTTGGATATTAATTGTATTTAAAATATTAGGAACAAAATTAAAAACATTTAGGAATAATTTTAAAATAAATCTAAAATGTTAAGAACAAAATTAAATAAATTAAAAATATAAAAATAAAATTAAATAAAATTAAACGTTATAAATATTTAAAAAAATAAATTTTAACAATAAAAATATATTTTATCCTTTCATTTTTATTTTTCACATGGATGGCATGTATGATCTCTATCCTTGGGATAATTATTTTAATTTTAACTTAGACTATACGGGAAAGACCAATGATGAATGATAGTCTTTGTGTTTTTAAATTTGTTGGTGTGCCTGTGTTTTTTAAATTTTATGATATACAGTCTGTGTTAAAAATTTGTAAAATAATTGTTCTTATTGCAAACAATGCAATTTATTATTTTTTCGGGGCACAATTTGCTAACTAATATAACTTTATAATACATTTGAAGATTGTTTACAACAATGCAAAATGTTACACTACTTACAGTTTCATAAAAGATATACTACATCAAAGTTTTTTTTTTATTAACCTAATTCTTAATGATTTGCTAATATAGAGTACACAAATATATATATATATATATATATTGTTCAAGCTACAAGAGGCTATGCTTTAATGGTTTATTATTATATGAATGAGATAGAAGCAGGCATCTTCCTCACACTCACCTTTTTCTTTTGTTGATTGGGTTGTTGTTGTTGTTGGTAACTCAAGCATTATGCTTATCTGGCAGCAGTGTCTACATGGGTCGTTGACCCCTGAAAAAGGTGGCATTTCCAACCAATATTTTGTTATCAAAGCTGACTAAAAAGTTGTTGCTTAATAATAATCTCTACACACATTAATAAATGAGATTTTGATAATGAATTTGCACAACAATGTAATATTCTATGAGCAATGTGTCAACCAACACTTGTAGTTTATATTTGTAATTCTGGTAAGTAGGACACATAATGCAAAGCGACGCAATAATTATTGTTAATTACCTCAAGGTTGCTTTAGGATCTTCAGGCGGTGGAGCAAATATGAATTTCTTAAAGACTAAATTCATATTTGCTCTATCACCTGTGGTTGCTCAAGTCAATCTTCGAAGTAAATTTTAATTTATTCTTGTAAAGAAATAAATTACTAAGTTTAAATTTTGTATTTATTAAAGTAAATTATTTAAAATTTTCTATTGTTAGCAATTTTAACTTGTATTTTCAGGACACGTGTTAGCTAATAATTTTTTTAAAACAGATATTCTGGATTGAAAAAAATTCAGGAAAAATATGCTACCAGTTGAGTGCAAGGGAGCTTTCAATTGCATGGGGAAAGTGCCCTCTATATTGGTCCTGGAAACCAGTTGAAGGCTCAAGGTTTGAGCACATATGATTTATTTATAATCCTAATTATTATCATATTTATAATTAAGCATATTAATTAATAGGTTTGAAGAAGCTGCTGAACTAAGAACGATTTGCTGGCTAGAAATGAATGGCAGCATAAGCACTGGAATGTTATCTCCCAAAACATTATACGGTGCGTATCTGAAAGTGAAAATAGCTGATCGTGCCTATGGCTTGGACTCTTTACCATCACACGTGTCTGTTGAACTTCCCAATTACAAATCACATGGAACTGTTTATATACGACGCCCCTCACACACACATGAAGAATGGTTGGAGATTGAGTTGGGGAGCTTCTATACTGGGCTGGATAAAGAGGTTGTAAAAATGGGCCTCAAGGAGGTCAAAGGCGTCCACTTGAAAGGTGGGCTTATTGTTGATGGAATTGAAATAAGGCCCAAAATGGTCTAAACAAGGCCCAAAATCCCAAAAAAGGGTGAAACAGGTTTTTCTCACACCGGCTTTCCCGTGTAACCCTAGCAGTGCTCGGTGTTTATAAATGCAGGGTGTCAATACCGTATGCCACCAAATGCAGCACTTTCATTACTTGGTTTGCTGGTTATATGATTGTTCCTGTGATTATGAGGTCAATTTTGTTCAGATTTAGCAAGTTTAATTTTGTGTATGGCAATGATGATAAATGTGAATCCCAGCTCATTATGAGGCCTTTTCCAAGGTCCGGGAATGGAATTATCCACATCTATCTGAGCTTCTATACCTACTCTTCAGCTAAGTGTTAATGTGTTATCTTTTGTTCCTTCTTATTTAATCAGATTCCTACTGGCTCCAACTCTTTGTCAAGTTTTGCAAGAAATCCATGGTTTATCACATCATTTCATTTTTATTCTATTAGTCTAACTAAATTAATTGTTTGCGTAAATTACACATTAAAATAATATATATACAATCATAGGTGGATTTTATGGCGTCCCTCACAAATTCGTGGCACCTTACAAAGGATAGTTAGATCCGTTTATTACTGGGTGTGTACGGTAAATGTGTGTATTGGAGGAGATAATTTGAATGACACGAAAATTTTTATTTAAAATTTAATATAAAATTTGTCATTTCAATACTTTAATTTTATTTTAATTTATACTTAAATTATTTTTAATTATTTTAAATAATTTTAATTAAATTATAAAAATTTAACTAAAATAATATTATAAAATTATAAAATTAATAATTTAAAAAATGTAAAGATTTAAAATTTTGTGTATTTAAATTAAAAAAATTAAAATATTTAATTTATTTGAATATATTTTAATTAAATTTTTGTTACAATATTTTAATAATATTATTGTAATATTTATTTAATGAGAGTTTAATAAATTATACAAGTAAAAATATTTTATTAATTTTTTAAAAATAATATGATATCTCTTTATTAATATTAGTATTATTTCAAAAATAATATCTAATATAAAATTTAATTTTAAATTATTTCAATTAAAATAAAAGTCAAAAGAGAAATTTAAAATTAATTTTATTGGAGTTGTTTTAATTATTGATTGGGATTATATGTTGGGCTATAGTCAAGATTTTTAGGCTGTTATTGTTTTCGAAAATTCTCCGTGCAAGTTTTTTAACAATATGGGAAATTATTGGATGCCAGAAACAAAGAAAAATAAATTTTTAAGAGTAAAAAATTAAGAAAATACTATCTTATTTGTGTTTAATAATTTTTTTAGAAATGTAAATATTATATTTTTTTAATATAGAGTCCACTAGAAAACTTCAAAATTTAGATGAAAATTATTTATTATAATATTATGAAAAAAATTTTTGCTCATTTATATTGTTAATTTTTAAATAAAATATATGTCAACTATTGAAAACTTATTATAGAAAAAAAGATTTAATAATATTACATGGTATGTTATTAGTTATTATTAATTTTTTAGTATTATTCATTTAAAATAAAGAGTGTGTCTCTTTGTTCGAGCGTCCGGTGGATCGGGTTGAATTGGTATTGGAGCTGACTCAAAGGGGTTGGACTTGGACACGAGCTAGGATGCTGGAAGGTATTGGTTGGTCAGCGAGTAGGGGCCACCTGCAAGAATTTCGATTAGGATTAAGGTAACGTACTTTTAGAAAGGGGTAGATCTCTTTTCCTTTATAGTCCGTACTCGAGTGGGTCTACTTGCGGGTTACCTCCTAACTCTGGTCGTCTGACCCACCAGGTCAACTACCCGTATCTAGATCCAAATCGCTTGTAGATTGGACCGGAATAGAATGTATCATTAGTTAAATGAAATCTGTGCTTAGATTCACCCTAAAATTTATTACATAATGTTAATAGAAATTTTATAATTGAGTAAATATTAAATTTAAAAAAATTATATAAAATAAAAACGAATTTGATGCAAGATATTTAAATTTTTAAATTATATTAAATATTTATATTTTTATAAACTAAAATATTTTATTGTAAATAGAGAAAAAGAGCATTCACTTGCAGTGATAATAAATTCCTTTTCTTATAGTATTACAGGAGTTTGTGATTGGTTTAATGTAACTAAATATTGATAAACAAATAACACATGAAATATTTTGGTAAAAATATTTTTTTATAATTGTTAACATAATTAAAAGATAAAAAATCTATACATACAAGAATGGTACGTTATACATAATTTTAAGAGTATTTATCCATTTTAGTCTCCAAAGAATTTTAGATTAAACACTTTAGTTTTCAACTAAAATTAATTACTCGATTGATCCATAACAATTAACTCTATCAGTTACTTAAGTCCTTTGTTCCGTCAACTCTAACGGAGTATAAAATAGTCCCTAACAATTCTAACGGAGGACAAAATGGTCACTGATAACTCTAACAGGAGATAAAATGATCCCTGATCCCCTTTGTTCGGAAACGACACCATTCTTCCCCAATTTCCATCGTACCTCGCATAACCCTAACATTCATACTCTCATTCTTTACCTTCACAGTCTTCTTCTCTATCTTTTCCTTCCTCCTCTTCAACTTATCTATCTTTTCCTTCCTCATCTTCAACTCCAAGATCAAGTCATGGCATAACTGCCACGCGTGTTGCACCTACCTCAACATGTCATGGACCACACACTTCTTAAATCTCTGTGACTGGTATACCCACCTCATCCGCACTTCATCCACCAGAAGCATCTACATCCACGTCCTCGATAACAACATCACCTCTAACCTCGACAACGTCCATCACATTCTCAAGATCAAGTTCCACAACTATCTTAAGAGCATGTCTTTCTCCACTCACCGACAAGCAATATAGATTGTTAGACATTAGGACATCATGAGAAGATTCTCCTTCGACATCATATGCAAATTCTCATTTGGAATGGACCCCGAGTGTTTCATTCCTTCTCTCCCGAAGTCCAAGCTGACAAACAACTTCGATCTCGCATCCAAGATATCAGTATAGCAAGCAATGTCGCTGTCGCCGCTCATATGAAAACTTAAGCGATTACTGAACATTGGTTCGGAGAAGAAGTTGAAAGAAGCTATCAGAGTGGTGGACAATGTAGCCATGGATATGATAGGACAGAGGAGGAGGGAGATGGCGACGACAACGACGGGTCTTAATAAGTCGGACTTGCTGTCTAGATTCATGGAATCCATCGAATATGACAAATACTTGATAGACATAGTCATTAGTTTCCTGAGTATGAATTGGTTGAAAACAAATTGAGGTTTTTTGTTCTTGTGAACATTGAAGTTGCAGAGTATGCATTGTGTAACTTGAAATTGCAGTGTTAGACTTTTAAAGTTATGCAAGATATGATAAAAATTGGGGGAGGACAGTGTCGTTTCCGAACAGAGGGGGTCAGGGACTATTTTGTCACCTGTTAGAATTGTCAGGGACTATTTTGTCCTTCGTTAGAGTTAACAGAGCAAAAGACATAAATGACTGATTGAGTTAATTATTAGGGACCAATCGAGTAATTAATTTTAGTTGAGAACTAAAGTGTCTGGTTCGAAATTTTTCCAAGAGATTAACAGAAATGTACGTTTGAGTTTAGGAGATTAAGTTGATTATTTATTAAAATAGAAGACTAAATTGGATAACAATTGAATTTCAAAAACTATTGTGAATATTTATTCAATTACAAAAGCATAGCAATTATTATTTATTAGATTAAATTTACAAGTAATATATCAATTTTTGAACGGATACAAATCTTGTTATAATCCTATATTTAAAAAAATTAATCACCAAATCAATTAAATATATATTAATATATAAAATATAAATTAAAAATATTTAAAATAATATGAATATATAATAGTTAATTTTTAATATAATACTCTTATGTTATCTTTAATCTTTCAAAATTTGTGTTTAAACTTTAAATATTATAATATATTTTTATCGTCTTTATTCATATTTTTTTTAAATCAAAATTTACACAATTATTTGTAAAATACATAAAAGGAGGAAAATTAAATTATTGTAAAATAGTAAAATACATAAAAAAAGGAAAATTAAGTTTTGTAAAACTAAAAAACAATCAATTGTTGTAGGAAAAAGTTTGGTAACCAAAATTTTTCAGCCATAATCAGCCAAAACTTTCCGTATTTTACTTCATTTATATCACTTAATAACAATTTTATTTTTTACTTCACCCTCTTATCATTCTACTTATCACCGTTCATTCTACTTATCACCGTTCTTATCAAATCTGCTAATTAATGATATTAATTAGAAAATCATATCCTTTTTATTAGGCACTATTGTAATCAATACTTAATATTCCTTTTTATAATTTGATTTTTATATATAAAAATACAATAAAGATTAATAATAATTATATTTAAGAACGGTAATTATAATATCAATTATATTAAATAATTGCAATTGATTCTTTGTCCGTTATGGTATTTATCATCAATTATTGGGGATATGAAACATGAAACCTATCCTAATATATACTTTATGTTAATTCAATCATATTCATTCAAAAATCACAAGAATAACACCATTGCAAGCACAATAGTGTATAAGCCAAGAAATTTTACAAGAAATTATTTTTATCATTGTAATTTGTATGGCAATTGATTTCGACCTTAATACAGTACCTATGGCAGAAGGTGCTGAAGAATTTATACAACAAACGAACTCACCCAATGAAATTGTTGCCAGTCAATCAATTTCTGAGAATATAGAAAACTACACTAGCTCTAATGAGGTATGGTAATAACTTGGATTATTTTTTTTATGTATTTTTTAGCACTTTAGTTATATGCATAACATTCTTGATCATTATTTGTTTGCTATTTATCTCAAAAAAAAAAATATTTGCACCGACAAATAAGTTTTAGCATCATCACAAACAATATAACCAAGACTATCATATATCATCACGCTTTCGTACACATAGCATTTATTGATATTCTAATTAATTTAGAATTTCATTCAATTCTCAAATTGTAAATTTTACCTTTAATTTTGCCAAAGAATTTCAAAATAATTTTTTAAATCAAAATTCGAGTTAATAAAAATATTGAAAAACAACTTTGGACTTATTCTATAATCTAACTATTTAAAATAAAATGCTTTTCAGAGAAAATTTATTTGAAAGATTTTAAAACAAAATCTGGAGAAATAGAAGCTATGGTCCCTACTATGTCTTCCGCCTTATTCCTCTTTCATTTTCATAAATATGCCTTTTTTTGTCGTTTATGCCTTTGATAATTGATATCTTTTATTATTATTATCATTATCATTATTATTATTATTATTATTACTATTATTATTATTATTATTATTATTATTGGAACACATAAGCAACCCTTGCGCCTGTTCTCCAAAAGAAACGTTAGGACATAGATGTTTTCATCCTCTTGTCTGTGTTTTAATTTAAATGAGAGATAAATCATAGAAATAAGTATTTTGATGAACAATAACTTTTTTATAATATTTAATTTTAAATTACTTAAAATATTCTAGAGAATTTAAATAAAAAATAAAAAATATACGTAAATCCAAAAATAATTACATGAAGTTAACATCTACGTTAACATACATAATAAAACGAAATTAGGACCTAAAAGTATAGTATTGTGTTTTATTTGTTATACTCGATAGTGAAATTAGCCACTTTTGTATAGTTAACTATTATGTAGAGTTTCATTTGTTTTTTTTTCTTTCTTTGTTTTTTTTTCCAGGTCATAAACCAAGCCATTGGTGACGAGGAGGTAGATCCCGAGGTGGGAATGTGCTTCGGCACATTAGAAGATGCGCGTGCATATTATTACCGATATGCGGCTAGAACTGGATTTGTCGTCAAAATAAGAACCACCGGCTGGGAGACCATAAACGATCAGAGGGTGGTTGTTAATCAAGCTTTGCATTGTAACAGAGATGGATACCGCACATCCCGTGTAAAGGCACCCCGGAGAAGGAAAACAGTGGCCTCAACAAACTGCAAAGCCCGTTGCTATTTGGCATTAGATAAAATGACAGGGCAGTGGAGAATTTCTCGAGTAGAGGTATCTCACTCACACCCGCTTAATCCGAAGCTATCTGGAATGTTCTCAGCAAACCGTCAGCTAAGTATGCATGTGAAGGACCTGATACAGCAAAATGACCAAGCTGGCATTAGACCGAGTAAGACGTACCAGGCACTAGCCAATGCAGTCGGTGGCCCTGCCAACCTCACCTTTACAGAGAAGGATGTTAGAAATTACATTAGTCGTCACTTACGCATTTCCGGGGATGAGACGGATCCAAAAGAGTTACTTAAGCACTTCTCACGGATGAAGGAGCTCAATCCAAACTTTTTCTTTGAAATAGATGTGGATGAAAACCATAGCATTAGAAATGTGTTTTGGGCCGATGCTCGGTGTAGAGCTGCATGAGAATATTTTGGTGATGTCGTGACGTTTGACATTACTTATAAGACTAATAGGTATGGAATTATTATTTTTCTGTTGTACTTAATTAGACTTTTTTCCATCCACGGCATTTGGAGTTTCCACCTACATATCATGTTTTTATATTTTTATTTTTTAGGTACGACATGCCGTTTGGGTCTTTCGTAGGTGTCAACCACCATGGGATGTCTACGCTTCTTGGGTGCGCATTATTGCGGAATGAGGACACTCGTACATTCGAATGGCTTTTTCGTACTTGGTTGAAGTGTATGGGTAAGGCCCCCATATGTGTTATAACAGACCAATCACTGCAGATGCGTTCTGCATTAGAGACCACATTACCACACACACGCCATAGATGGTGCATATGGCATATCCTAAACAAGATACCAAACAAGCTGGTAGGTTACCGTCATTTCGATCAGCTCATCACATGCATGAAGAGGATTGTGTTTGAATCCAAATCTAAGGACTCATTTGAGAGAGATTGGCACGATTTTATTGAAGAGTATGACCTCCACAATTCTAGGTGGCTAAATGGTAGTATAATCTTCTGGTTCCTTGCTGCCTCTGTGTGGCTACTGTATAGATGTTATTTTATAGTCATTATGGATGTTGCACTTAGAGGTTAACCGATGCTATTTTTGTTTTTTTTGCATTTTTTGGTTTTTCCTGTTCATTTGCAGATATGTTTGCTGACCGACACATGTGGGTGCCAGTATTTTTCAAGGATGAATTCTGGGCTGGCATGAGGAGCACACAGCGTAGTGAGAGCATGCATTCAGTTTTTGATAAGTACTTAAATAGTAAGAGCTCTTTGTTGCAATTTGTTCGCCAATACCAAAACTGTGTTATAGACAAGGAGCAAAAGGAGCTTGAGTGTGACGCTGCTGATTTAAGGGGTATTATCCCTTGTGTTTCCAGCTCACCAATAGAGAAGCAGTTCCAGAGAGAATATACAAACTCCATGTTTCGAGACGTTCAGGATCAATTTATAAAAAAGGCCGATTGTGACATCTCCTTAATCAACCATCATGGCACAAGTATAGTTTGTGAAGTTGACCAACAAAAGATGGTGTTTGACATGTCAGTGTACAGCAGATACCAAGTCGTGTATTGCTCGCAATTATCAGACGTTCAATGTGATTGCTTTATGTTCCAATCGAATGGTATTCTATGCTGCCACAGTCTTGCTGTTCTTCTACATTTTCGTGTGACATCAGTGTCCTCACAATACATTCTATCCCGATGGAGTAAGAATGTTAGTCGGAGACACACATACATCAAGAGTAGCATTGACATGGACCGTTCTGATGAAAGCATGACAATTTTTAGGCAATTGTGTTCTGATTTTTACAACATCGCTCAGGATTTTGTGGCTACTCCAGAGGTTGCTGCTATATTGCGTGGTGCCATGGACAGTGCTCGGGAGAAGCTCAGAGAACACAAGGAATTCGAGCATCAAGCTGCACATGTACCAAGTGCGATTTACTCACATACGCATGATGAGTGTCCCGTTAGCATGGATGAGCTACATGGCCCACGTCGTGTTCCTACGCGAGGTCGTACAACTTCCACCAGACTTGGGGCAGATCTGGAAAAATCTATTAAGAAGAGGGCACGCAAAAACAAGAACACTCACAATCACAACAAGGTAAATATGAGATCTACCCCCCTTTTCACGTTATTTGTTTATTTTAAGTTGGTTGAATGGATAATAAGTGATGATGTTATCTTTCAATATGATTTGTGTGTTAAGGGACCTAATGGTAATGCACAACCATCTCCTACAAATGTGGCAACTTCCTACAAAGATACGCGACCGGCTTGTTCAGAAATGACAGACAATTTGGCTATGCACTCTGGCTCCTTCATATCACTATTGAATTCATTCCATAACGCTGAACAATTGTGTATGTATACCTAGTGTATTTTTCATAGTATTAATGTCATGTCCATTTACTAATTGTTTTCTCTTTTGTTTTGTTTTTAAATTTTTTTTTTACAGGAAGCATTCTTGGAGGATTCGAAGTTTAACATCACTACATATCATAAGCATTAGAGTTTAACAACTACTTTGTACTTTGCCCATGCTTCAACTTTATTTCAACTTCATTCTTTTACTCTTTGTTACCGTTATTATTTGTTACTAATATTTAAAATAATAAATGTTTAGTTGATAATTTAATCATTACGATAATGTGGTGCAATACATGAAGTTTAATTTTGAATATCCAAAAGTATCCGTACATAGTAAGGTCTTTCTTTTATTATTTAAAAAATTAGACATCAAAAAGTCATATCCAGACATGTATTTTATTTACATCCAATAACATCCTTTAATTTATTAGAATAACATCCACGATCGAGCATTTATTGCTTGGTCATAAATATTTTTAGCTGCCTGTTAAGCATGAATAATTGTATATTGGAAAGATAATTCAAAATTCAGTCAACGTGTTCTCGATTTGAGCAAAAACAAGCCAAACATGTATAAAAATAAACTAATAATTTAAAAACAATTTTTTTATACATAAATATTAACTGGGATATTGAATTATTGTATTTTTTTTATCCAGTCCAAATCCAAAACCTTTCGCAAATATTTCATGATAAAATCACTTAAATTCTGCAAGCATATCAACCGTAAATACACATGGCAACTCTAGTCCTAATCAATTGTTTGTGAATATATTTAACCTGCTACCTAATATAGGTTTTCCTTTAAAAAAGATGCACCCGGTTTTGGTTTATATCCGATAACATCCATCTGTATATAAAAATAACATCCTCTAAATCCTGAAATCAAATTAACAAAAAACACACACCGACCAACTCTAATCTCAATTTATGGCTTATAGTTCCGTTTAGCTTTCTTAGCCAGTTCTGCCCTTCGAACCAGTGATCTTGTCCGTGGGTTCGTCCAAGGATCTTCAAGAGTTTTTTTCTTTCCCCTATCCTCCACATGACGACATGGTACATTGAGTACACCATCTACCTCACTCCTAGAGATGTTGTCTTTGCAAATTAGAATGTCAGTTACAATTTCTTTCCGAATTTGTTGCAGCTGGGCCTGTGGTCACATACAGATGTATTTGTGTTTGGTATATAATACACTAAAGAAGCAAATATAAATCCAGCCAGCATAAGTAGAATTCATCCAAGAAGAGTTATTTATCAATTATTAAATACGCAAATAAGCATCAACATATGTTTTGGATTTCACTAACCGTCGTCCAAATAGGCATATTCAATTCATCCTCTGCCAAGCTCTTTGGATCCCATATTTCCATCCATTTAATGACGTATACGCCACAGTCCCACCTATGCAACACAAATGACAAAAAGTCGTGCCAACATATTAAAATTTGTGTGGGTTGATTTTTTAATCCCTTCTTTGTTTTCACCTCTAGACTTACCCATTAGGCTGTTTTTGGAGCCTTGTTTCATAGCAACATTCATAGCCCTCAGCTGTGAATACTACATTCGGGTCTACAGTTGCTGCCAACTCTTGGAGAAGAAAGCCCTTCGACAAGCCAGAGAGAAAAAATTAGGGAGGAAAATAGAAGAAAAAAACATGGAAGGCAACACCTAACACCCAAAAAAATATGCATCATCAAATCTATTTTCACTTACTACATATTTATCTATTTTCTCTCGGCGCTCCGAGTGTGGGCCATTGTGCATAGAGTCTAACACCCATAGGTTATCAGTCTTCCGGTGGAGTACATATAGCCACCAGTGATCATCTCGGCACACTGGAACAAACCACTTCATCGTTGAATAAAGCATGTTAGTATATAGTTATTTTTTCCATATTCTTGTAATGAAAAAATAGATTTTGTGTGTGAATTAGTAAGTATATAAATTACTGACGTAATCAACTTTTTTCGCTTTCTCCGCATCGAACCAGTGCTGCCCGCGGCCCATGAATTTGCTAAGAATAGGGACAAAACCAGTGTTCGTCCCGGCAAATCGTTCAATGTTATCATCAGTCAATATTATGGCCTGTAAACCCATTTTGCATTAGTTAAACACCTAAAGTAATAATTTAGAGTATCCTTCACCGAGGCAATTATGGTATTAATTAATATTAAGTGGGTAAGGAAAGATTGCACTAACCATTAGTCTCGGTGGAATACAATAAAAATGCGTGCAAAACCTTGCATTGCTCGAAGTATTGAACATGGCACAGCAGTAATCAACCACCTGAATAGAGTAAACGTATTACATTTTCATGGCACTTTAATGCATAACACATACATAGCAATTTATTACAGTTTTTTTGTTTGCTCTTACCGTATCGCTTACTCTTCTACGCCATCCCAGTGATTGAAGATCCGCTCGCTGCAGCTGAACATCATCGCCATTGTGAATCCACGCAAGTGTGGTATTCTTTGCACCCCTCCGATCTATCACCCACTTGTATATTCTGTTCATGTCATCACCTGTCGGCCTTGCAGCACCCCCAGATGGCATTAGTGTGTCCACCACAGCTTTTGTTTTTATGTTTTCTGGTGATTCAGGTTCCGGAGTCGCATTTTGATCATTTCTTCCACTATCATTAACTTACCACCCTTTTCCTTTTTCATTCTTGCACCCTGTCACATATTCTTAGTTTGCTGAATACTTAAGAAAAACCTTTATAATCAAAGTTTGCTGAATACTTAAGAAAAACCTTTATAATCAAAGCTATCTCAATGTGTTGTTCCTCTCCTTCAAGTTACATTCTTACCATCATATATAGTTCTAACAACAAGATTGTTTATTATAATTCTATAACTTGGATGGGCTTTTTAATGATAAGCAATTTTATTGTGACATTGTGTTCAACAACAACTATCTTTATGCCTTGACACAAGATGGTTCTATTGAAGTTTAGAATATTTGTGGACAAATTTTTTAAAAATTAATTCTTTTAACACCAACTGTGGAGACAAATTATGAAGAGGAGAAACTATATTTAGGAGATAATTTCTCAAAAAATTTGTAGTTGGTGGTATTTGCAAAAAAAATCTTGCTGGCGATAAAGTTTATTGAAAATTTTGTGAATAATGACGGGTTAGTAGTAGGAGTTCTTTTATCATCTGAAGATACACAACAATTGATTTGTCCTAATAGAACAAAGTATTTTATGTGGCTCAAAAATTTTAATATGGAAATAATATTACACATGTGTGCCAAGATGAGACTCCGAGGTATTATTCTGAGATGTGGTGGACCTTTTGTTTCTCGCACTACACAAAAAGGGTTTAATTTTTTTTTAAATTCATTTCTTTCATATCTCGCATTGTTCGACAAAGTTATGGGAAAAAGGGCTTGTTAGCCCATCTCGCCCATGCAAGAAATTTTTTTATTTTTTTAAATAATAAATTAAGTGAGAAATATTTTGACATGATATTTTTGTCAGTTCGTTGAATGTGAGAAGTTTACTTTATTATGTGAAATATTAATATTTTAATATTATTTTTGAAAAAATTTAATTATTTTATTAAATTAACGATTTAAAAATTAATATCTATTCTCCTATATAAAATAGTTAACCGGATTTGCAAATGAGTTCACTTTCACTTTTCTCTTCGTATTCAGTCTCACTTTCACTCTTCTTTTAACAAAATTTTCATTTCTACCCCTTTCTTTAAAATATTTACAGTGTGTGACAATTCTTTTTAGTTTTTGTTGTAAGAGTAATGGAAACTAATGTGAGTTATTTGGTATATTTTGATGGTAAAGTTATATCATATACAACTGAGGGTGTAAAATTTATTTATAGAAATATAATTTTTTTAATTATTTTTTGCACGTTGCCATTTGAAGAGTGAAAAAATATATTATGCCAACACATACACGAAAATATTTCAAAAAGAATTAGTAATATTCTATACAGGTGTTATTTTTCGGTCTGATACAATTTCAATCAATGAATGTGATTGATGAATCTACTATGCTAAAAATGTTAATGTTTTATAGACAGAATCAAGCTCATGTGTCGATCCTGAAGTCGTATGTTGAGTTCGAGCAATTGGGTAATACCCACAAAGCAGATAAATCGTTGCTAAGTGAAGAAGACAAATGAGAAGAAAACAACAGTGATAGTATTCAAAAAAAAAAAAAAGAAGAATCCACTTCAACCCATATGCCTTAAGCACGACCATAGATAACATAGAAATTATCCTACAAAAAAAAATTCCATTGAAGCAACTATTTCCGTGTGACTAAATTCCCATTTTGATCCCTGAAATTCACGGAATTACCTATTTTGGTCACTGAAATTTAAAATTATCTATATTGGTCCTCCAGATTCAAGTCTAGGCACCAATGTGGTCCCTCGACTCTTTTCGGTGATGACTAGGCAAACAGAGTGCTGATATGAGATGGCACCCTTCCTGCCACGCTGGATGATGAGTAAATGATGTCGTTTACCCTTGGCATCCAAACAAGCCAGAAATGTCGTCGCTTTATATATGAAGGGAGAAGAAACGATGGAGATCCAAAATAAAGTATTCTTCTTCTTCTCTTCCTCCACTATTTTTCATTTCTGACTTGTTTGGACGCCAAGGTAAACGACATCGTTTACTCATCATCCAGCGTGACAGGGAGGGTGTTATCTCAGCACTCTGTTTACTTAGTCATCGTCGGAAAGAGTCGAATGACCATATTGGTGTCCGGACTTGAATTTGAAGGACCAGTATAGATAATTTTAAATTTCGGGGATCAAAATGAGTAATCACGTGAATTTCAGTGATCAAAATAGAAATTTAGTCGAATTTCATACATAGTATCTATCCAGCGGGTCGTACAAATTACATAGTATCATAAATTACTATTTCGAGTTCTGTAAATGAGTTAAGATTGGAGAATATATTTTCATAATAATTTTTTTAATTAAATATTTATTTTATTTATTTAAATAAAAAATCTTAACTATTGTGTACAGGTTAAGTTAGAATCTCACCTATGATAGTTTTAAGAGAAAGTCTTTGTGATTAATAATTTCCTATTGACTATTGAATTTTTTTTAGAAAAAGTAAAATTGGTTAGTTTGTTTATTTTTATATATAAAAAATTGTTAATAACATAAAGATGAGATGACTCTTAATTTTAAATGTGGGGCTTGTCTAACATACACCTAATAATATAGCTGCCTCCCCTGGGGCATGCAAGATGAAACTAATTTATCAGAAGCTAGAAGAGTTAGGGTTGTTGCTTAGTTATATGTTATGTTGATTAATTTGCTTCCTTAATGGTTATTAGGGAGTGAGAAGAAATAGAATGAAGTAGTACAAGAGAGGACATGATCAAATTGGAAAAACATACCATTTCTCTCCTCCGTTCTTCCCACTGCACTCCCTCTCTTTTCCGAACAAACGCAGCGTAGAAGCAATGAAACCGTCACAACCACACTCCACATTTTCCCCCACACTCTCCAAACGCATCCTCCATCCCCTTCTCCACCTCCGCCTCTTGTTCCTCTTCGTTCCCACCTAAACTAAACCCCACTCACTCTTCTCTCTTTTCTTATTATCTTTTTAATCATGTCTGAATCCCTTCTCTGCCTCTTAACCGAGGACCTCCTCGTCCGAGTCCTTCACCACCTCCACTCCGACGCCGACCGAAAATCATGGCGACTCGTCTGCAAGCACCTGAACCGGGTCGAATCCATCACCCGAACAACCATTCGGATCCTCCGGATCGAGTTCCTACTCGCTCTGCTCCACAAATTCCGCAACATTCAGGAACTTGACCTCTCCCTCTGCCCGCGGATCGACGACGGAGCCGTCAAGGTTATGCAGAGTCAGGGATCGCCCGGTTGGACTCGGGGGCTTAAGAGGCTGGTGCTGAGTCGAGCCACCGGTTTGGGCCACTCGGGTCTGGAACAGCTGGTTCGTGCGTGTCCCTTGTTGGAGGCCGTTGACGTGTCGCATTGTTGGGGTTTCGGTGACAGAGAGGCTGCGGCCATTTCGTGCGGCACGAGGTTGAGGGAAGTGAACATGGACAAGTGCTTGGGTGTCACTGATATTGGGTTAGCCAGGATCGCTGTTGGTTGCAGCAGATTAGAGCGCCTCAGCTTGAAGTGGTGCTTTGAGATTTCTGATCTTGGCGTTGACCTTCTTTGCAAGAAGTGCTTCTATTTGAAAGTTCTCGATGTATCGTATCTCAAGGTTAGTTAGTTAGTTACGTAGTTATGGAAAGGTGTTTGGCCATGACATTATTGGTAGTACTTATTTGAGAGCCACTAATTGGATATGCTGATTAGATGATCCATTTTGGTTTTGACTTTTCAGTTTTCACACTTAGTCCTTTGTCTTTGTTGAAAACAGTTATCTCAGTTCCACATTACAGCACCATGTGCAGATTGGTGAATGAAAGGGACAGAGAGATTGAGAAACAAAGATGGATGATGGTGACGGGAGTTATATGTTATTGTTGTTAAAAATGGGTGCTGATCACCGACATAGGGCAATCACTTATTTAGAAACCACTTAATCCTTAATTCCTTACCATTCGTATTAATGGTAAAAGTAAAAATTGTTAACTAGTTATAATTGAAACATTCTATAAGCTTTTTCGAAGAGTGCAAACCAAATTCTTTTAGTCATATTCCCAACTTTTCAAATAGGATTCTTGGGTAGTGGGTTTCGGATGTCTTTCAAAGACTAGTGCTACATCCTGAATAAGTGGCTTTTATTTTTCATGCTTACAATAAATGAAGAAAACATTTGGTTTCGTATATATCGGAATGGGAAAGAAAAAACTATTGTTTTTTCTTGACTAAGGACAATGTATTGTTGTTGTGCTTGTATATGCAGTAATGGCAGTTGCTGATATGGTTTTCTGTTTTAACTCATCATCTCATTCGGTTATTCCACTTATATTTGGTTATGTTTTGCTGCTTTACACAGTCATGGAGTTCTATTCTTGCTACTCCTGAGAGTGTAGAGGTGAAGTTATGATTGGATGACTAAAATTACTACATAAAATATTTTTACTACATAAAATATTTTTGCACTTGACAGCGGATAAAAAAGAAAAAAAAATTAAATCTATATTTTTTAAAATGATTTTTTGAATAATTTTTGGGATCTTCTGTCATCAGGTTACAAGCGAATCTTTGCGATCAATAGCTTCTCTATTATATCTAGAGGTTCTTGTTATGGTGGGCTGCTCTTTAGTGGATGATGTTGGATTGCGGTATCTTGAAAATGGATGTCCACTTCTTAAGGTGAACTTTAGTTATTTGTTCACTCTAAGTTTTAAAATGTCTCAGTACTGGGTTTAAACAAGTCAAGAAGTTTGCCTGATGAGTTCTGTGGAATATAGAGACAGATATATGTCCTTAATTTTAAACAAGCGTCGTTTCCTTGTATTGCAGACGATTGATGTATCACGGTGCAACTGTATTAGCTCCTCTGGCTTAATATCTCTAGTTAGTGGACATGTGGATCTTGTACAGATAGGTGCAGGATACTGCCTCTCTGTGAGTTTATGGTGATATATGATATAAGTGTATACCGCATCGTGCATCGTCATAAACTTACTATACACTTACATTTAGCCATGTCCTACAGGAACTTTCAGGACCTCTTGTTCATTGCTTGAAGAATTTAGAGCAGCTGAGCGCAATTAGAATTGATGGTGTTCGAGTTTCTGACTTCTTCCTCCAGACCATAGGGAAAAACTGCAAGTTTATAGTGGAGCTTGGTTTAAGCAAATGTATTGGTGTGACCAACATGGGTATTTTGCACCTAGTATCCGGTTGTGGCAGTTTGAAGATACTTGATTTGACTTGTTGTCGCTCCATCACTGATGCAGCCATCTCTACAATAGCAGACTCTTGTCCGGACCTTGTCTGTCTTAGGTTAGAGTCTTGTGACATGGTGACTGAGAATTGTATTTATCATCTTGGATCGAGTTGCTTGCTGCTTGAAGAACTTGATCTTACTGATTGCTCTGGCATCAATGACATTGGTAAATTTCAGTAGAGTTATATCTGTAATTAGTTGTATGAATTGTGTTCGAGAGTGGCAGTAGTTCTGATTAATCTATTTCCAACGTTCTGTCTTCTTGCAGCACTTAAGTACCTATCTGGGTGTTCAGAACTCGTAAGATTGAAGTTAGGATTGTGCACAAACATATCAGACATTGGATTGTCACAAATTGCTTATAATTGCCGAAAAATGGCTGAACTTGATCTCTATCGGTAATTGAACTTTGTGGGCGTGTGTAATTGTTTATGTTTCAACGAACTGTAAACCAAGTAGTGATTTGTTTAGTTCATTCCATTTGTCTATTGTAGATGTGTATATATTGGAGATGATGGGCTAGCAGCACTTGCAAGTGGATGTAAGAAGTTGATGAAGCTTAATGTGTCGTATTGCAATAGGATCACAGACAAAGGGATGGAGTATCTCAGCCATCTTGGTGAATTATCGGAACTGGAGATGCGTGGGCTTTCAAACGTCACAAGCATTGGTATAAAAGCTGTTGCACTGAGTTGCAAGAGACTGGCCGATTTAGATTTAAAACATTGTGAAAAAATAGATGATTCTGGTTTCTGGGCCCTTGCTTTTTACTCACAAAACCTGCGGCAGGTCAGTGGCATTTGCATACTCAATTACATTATTTCTGCCTTCTTAATAACAAAGGAATGCAGCATCCAAACTGAAAGTAAGTCAAATGAATGTGCCTGAAGGGACATAAATGATACTCCTCGGGTTTTATTGATTCATAAGTTATGTACTGTCTTTTAGTTTGATCTTATTGACAAATTTGTCACTATGATACTCCTTTGAGACTGAGTCATTGACCAACACTATGATACTCCTACTGCTTCTCAATGCTTCATAAGATAATCTTTTGT
Organism: Arachis hypogaea; assembly: GCF_003086295.3. NCBI lineage: Eukaryota > Viridiplantae > Streptophyta > Magnoliopsida > Fabales > Fabaceae > Arachis > Arachis hypogaea. The sequence goes on along the minus strand of NC_092041.1, from coordinate 5,437,282 downwards.
GTCTTTGCTAATTGACAAACTGATACACTAAACGTAGAAAACCTGCTATGCTGGTAACACGTGGTTTCTACAGCCAGTGTGAGTATTTTCTTATGCTTTCTATAACTGAAGTTCCTATTTACACTTTTACAACCCCATCATGCGTTAATTATTCCTCAAATAATGGTGAAAGAGGTCGTATATATTAGTGTATTTGAATGACTAACTGAGTATAGTGATGATGATGATGTTGGCAGATAAACTTGAGCAACTGCAACGTGTCAGATGTGGTGTTGTGCCTGATGATGGGAAACCTGAAACGCCTTCAGGATGCAAAACTGGTGCATCTTTTTAAAGTCACTGTAAAAGGGATGGAACTTGCCCTAAGAGCTTGCTGTGGCCGCATCAAGAAGGTTAAACTACATAGTTCTCTGCGGTTCTTGATTTCGTCGGAAATACTTGATACGTTCCAAGCACAAGGGTGCAAGGTCAGATGGGATTAGCCATGCTATTAATAGGTCATCAAGGCCAAGATAAATTAATGTATTTTGCTTGCTTTTCTTGGAAAACAAGGTACCAAAGAGGCCTTAGGTTCAATGATTTTATAAATTTCTCTTGAATGGTCCTCTACTCAAATAAGGTGGTACAAATAATACTTCTGTTAGGTTACATTGACGGGTTTAAGAAAAAGGAATTTACCTTCTCAAGGTATCCTCTTCCTTATTTATGAGGTTACTTCTCACAAGAGTTAAATCTGATTTTAACTTAATAGTTATGCTTACAAATTTGATTCTGTAACCGATCCCATGTTAAAATTGAATCAAGTCCGATCATTGGAAGTTAACTTCATTAGCAGTTTTGTCATTAACTCATTATCGAGTATATATAAATCTGACTGTCGATATATTTCTAGGCAAAGTGTTTGATGATCATACTTAGAGTTAGACAGAGACGGGTGACCGAGTCTTAAGATATTTAGGAATTAACCCACTGCTTATTATCAAAATTATATGTTGATTCTTCCGTTGTAAAAGTTCCATTTCTACAACTATCCATACAAGAATGATGTTATACATAATCTCAAAATATATCGGTGCAGGGGACTGTTATCCATAATTATTTTAGACCTGGTAAAAGACGACTCCAGATAATTAAGTTTCATATATTAAAAAATCTGAATTGGTTCCAATAGTAGGAACTAGATTACTTAGGCAGAAATCAAGCTATGCAATGCGAAAGCAGCTAAGAACCAGATGCAGCTCGAGTTTTTACGCAACTACGAAGCAAAGAATACAAGTATACAACTTTCGGAATGCCTTCACCTATCATTTAAAAATAAAATCATAGAGTATAGGCCTCAACTTATGTGCTGTCCCAACGGGACCTTAGCTTGAGAGAAACATAATAAGGTTGGTTATTCATTTAACTGTTTATTTTGACTTATGGTTGCACCTTGATACAAAAGAAGCCACGGCCTTGTATAAATAATAATCGATGAAACATCAAAAAGTGAGAAGCTCCAAACAATCACAAAACATGTATGGGAAATGGGGAATACCATGCCATGCCTCCATCAAAAGCAAGCTTTGGAATTACTTGGCACTTTTGTCCAGAGAAAAAAAGCACAAAGTGAATGTGAATAATATTACTCTCAAGAAAAGAACTTGAACTCCGAAAGCAAAAACTCGTGTATAAATAAAAGTTGGTTCTGAACAACACAAACACATATACCCTACTACCTTTCCACTACTCTGGCAAATAATAATGGCTTTGCTTAATCTCTTTTTCATCTTCATGCTTTTACCCTCATCATTTGAGGCTTCACTTTCATCAGGCATCGAAACCCAAGACCTGAACTCCATGATTGCACAAGCCTGCATGAACATCGAAAACCAAAACTCATGCCTCGCCAACATCCAAAACGAGCTCGTCAAGATCGGCCCTCCAAGCCCCACTTCCGTGTTGAGCGCAGCACTCGGTGCCACGATCAACGAAGCCAGGGGGGCCATCGACAAGATCACAAAGTTCACCACGTTCTCGGTGAGCAACCGCGAGCAACTAGCCATAGAAGACTGCAAGGAGCTTCTAGACTATTCCGTTTCGGAGCTGGCATGGTCCATGGGAGAGATGAGAAGAATCCGTGGCGGAGATACAAGCGCGCAATACGAGGGAAACCTGGAAGCTTGGCTAAGTGCAGCTCTGAGCAACCAAGATACTTGCATTGAAGGGTTTGAAGGTACGGACAGGCGCCTCGAGAGTTACATAAGCGGAAGCTTAACGCAAGTTACGCAGCTTATAAGCAATGTGTTATCCCTCTACACTCAACTCCATAAATTACCATTCAGCCCTCCCAGAAAGACTAATACTCTTAATGTCACGACGGTTGTTGATGAGTTTCCCGACTGGATGAGCGACGGTGACGAGCAGCTGCTTAAGGCGAAGTCGCCCCCGCATGGTCGTGCGGACGCTGTGGTGGCGTTGGATGGGAGTGGGCATTTCCGGAGCATCATGGAGGCCGTTAATGCGGCTCCGAGTCATAGTAACACGAGGTATGTCATATACGTGAAGCAGGGGTTGTACAGGGAAAACGTTGATATGAAGAAAAAGATGACCAACATTATGCTCGTTGGTGATGGTATTGGCAGAACCATTCTCACCAGCAACCGCAACTTCATGCAAGGATGGACCACTTTTAGAACTGCTACACTTGGTAAGTAACATAAGATCTGATACTTTTTTAGAAATTAAATAGTTTACGAAAATTTTCAAGTGTATCCTTATATCAGTATTTTAATAAATTTTAATTTTGATTTTAATTATAAAAAATATATATAATATAGGAAGAGTTTTAAGTATATCAGTAACACCAGTATTCTAGTTGTTATTTTAACTCTGAATTATAAAAAATATATATAAGATGAGTAAAGCCAATGACGTATTTATACAATGTGTACAATGAGTTATTTATTTGGCCTAATATGAGTTAAAAAATAAACATCCAAAGTAAAATATAATACACTCATACTATTCAGATATCACAGATAATAAACATCGAACATTTCTGTACTCTCATTATACACATTGTATAGATACTTCATTGACTTCTTATACTTTCTCATATAATATATATTAATTGAAATCAATAATTAAAATAACTAGAATATTAGTGTTTTAAATATGCTTAAAATTTTTTTTATAATATATACTTGATATATTTGAAAATTTTTTAATAGTTTATTATTGGTAAAAACTCAGTACAATTAATTTTATATTGATAGTTAAATTTGTTAGATAAAAATTTAGTTAAATCAGTTAAATTATCTAATTATTCTCGGTTATCAACTTCAACTTCACATAAAGTCGATTACACGTACGTTTTTAACTTTATTAATTTTTATGTAAAATGACAAAATTCACAATGTAGCTGTATCCGGGAAGGGATTCATTGCAAGGGACATGACATTCCGCAACACAGCTGGACCAGTGAACCACCAAGCAGTGGCACTTCGTGTGGACTCTGACCAATCAGCGTTCTACAGGTGTAGCATCGAAGGATTCCAAGACACACTTTACGCTCACTCACTGCGTCAATTTTACCGCGAATGTGAAATTTACGGTACCATTGACTTCATCTTTGGCAACGGTGCAGCAGTGTTGCAAAACTGCAAGATCTATACGAGAGTCCCTCTCCCGTTACAAAAGGTTACCATCACGGCCCAAGGAAGAAAAAGCCCACACCAAAGCACAGGCTTCACAATCCAAGATAGCTTTATTCTAGCAACTCAGCCCACTTATCTGGGCCGGCCCTGGAAGGAGTACTCAAGAACAGTTTACATAAACACCTACATGAGTGCGCACGTGCAGCCTCAAGGGTGGCTTGAGTGGTTTGGGAACTTTGCATTGAACACATTGTGGTACGGTGAGTATAGGAATTATGGGCCTGGGTCAGCCCTTGGTGGAAGGGTCAAATGGCCCGGGTATCATGTTATTAAGAATCCTGCTGCAGCTAGTTACTTTACGGTTCAGAGGTTCATTAACGGTAACTCATGGTTGCCAAGGACAGGTGTCAAGTTCACTTCAGGCTTGACCAATTGACTCATTTCTAATTCCACCTCTATACTGCTTAGCTAGCTATTTTACTATAATAATCTGGATATGTATCAATGGTAATACTAATATGTTTACCATTGTTAGGTTTTAATTAGGTCAATAATTTTACCCTTTTTCTTTGACTGTTGAAGGAAGAATAGGTTGTTTTTTTATTGGGGGGGATCATAGATTAATGATGATTGTAAAAAATGGTCAAATTTGTTTGGTGAACTATGTAACTTTTTGTCCTTGGTATTTTCAGGTAATTTTGTTATGCCTTTGGCCTTTCCCCCACTTTTATTTATCGCAAAAAAATTTTCCTTTTTTCTAATTGATATGACATGATTAGTTAGCTGTTTTCCATATTATATTCAATTAACCCGCTTCCTCAGCATGAAGAACAAGGCAAATTCTGCGGTGTCTATAATTTTAGTGTCGAAATTGTCGAACTTATTTTTTATAGTAAGATTTAAATATTAAAAATTTTATTTACTTTTATATTTTTTAATTTAAATACTAACTCTTATCTTTTTTTAATAAGTTAGACAAATATATATAAGCACCATAACATACACCGAAAAACAATAATCGTAAAGGCTTCTTGGTAGATAATAATGATAAAGGATTTGATTTTATAAACTAAGAGCGTAGAATATTAGTTTAAGCCACACAATTTAAAATAAAATATATTTTTTATTTTTAAAATTTTGTTATAAATTTTAAAAATTATTTTATTTTATTTTTTTATTTGTGTCAAATTTATTTCTATTCGAAAAATTTGACCAATTTAAGATTAATTTTACAAAAATAACTTTTAATTTAAGTAAATCAAATATATTTATTATATATTATTATTAAATTAATTTTAAATTTTTTTAAAAATTTAATTATCAAAAATATATTTAATACAAATAAAAAAATTTAAAATAAAATTTAAATATATTTTTAAAATTTTTAACAAATTTTAAAAATAAAAAATATATTTTATGCCGTCATTTATCATCTAACAGTGAAATTAAATGGATAGACTTAAGAGGTTGCCAGGTAGGCCTTATTGTAATCGTGGATTCCACTAAAGCTGAAAGAAATTAACTTGTTCACACATTGTCCGCTATTCACTCAAGTTCCGAGTGGTAGTTGTGTCTGATGGAAAATTTAAATAATCAACTAATGAATGGCCACACTAATCATTTTCAAATTTCAAAGAGTGACTATTTGTTGCTTCAAGTAATTAACTATCTCACGTGGCTTTCTTTCTGTTTTGAATTTTGGCAAAATAATAATTTTGCATAAGGCGACAGAATTTTAGATAAAAGACAAGGACAATTTTGGTGAAGAAAACAGTATTTAATGAAGAAAATTTTTTACTCGTATTTGATAATTAAAATGAATGTATAAGATAGGTGTAATTTGAATGTAATTTACAATTTAAAAAATATAGGTAAGTAACCACTTTTTTAAATAATATGTAAACCATGTGAATTAATAAGGTTAAAAAAATAAATTTAATTAATAATATTAATATATTATTACAGATAGTCATTGTTTACCTAATATTTCCTCTTACAATTTTGATCAAAGTTCCGGTGTCCAACGAGATTAAAATTGATTGTCAACAGACAATTCCTTACTTAGACCTCACGCATGATAGATAGAAGTCTGGGTGCAATTAAATTTCGGCCAGCTCTCTTTTTTTCATACAAAATTTAAGGATATATGAGTTTTGTTTACGTAACTTTAAACGCGTTTGTTTAGGTTTTAATTAAAATTAGTACATTTTTAAATAGTTGGATTTCTCTACTAGAAATACTAAATAACCAATAATTATTCAACCATCATTTAGTCAATATGATATAATTTAGTCAATGATAAAGGTTTACGTTTTTTATTATTTTATTACGCTTCTCTCCTATAAAATACAGATATTTTTTTTATTTGTCATGTTCCCGTATCAGACATATTTTAGATATGACGCATATTAACATTTGTCCGATACGCATATTATTTGTATTCAATCGTATCTTAATAAAAATAAAAAATCCTTTTTCAGGTATATTTTGACACACATAAATATCATCACGTATTAGTGTGTCTAATCTTATTCTTAACATATATTCTTAAAATGAGTTTAGAAATAGTATATATTATTAATTATTAATACAAAATATATTTTAAATATTTTATATAATTAAAAAATATATTAAAAATAATTAAAAAATTAATTTATATTTTAATATTATTAAAATATTAAAATATTATTTCAATTTATCTAAAAAATACTTTATATATATATATATATATATATATATATATATATATATATATATATATATATATATATATCGTGTCCTTGTATCTTATAAAAATTTTAATTCGCGTGTTTACATATCCTGTGTCCCATATTTTGTGTCCCATATTCGAGTCAATGTCCATGCATCGTAACTTTTATCTTTTAGACCATAAGACCGAGAATGAAACCTCACAAAAAATAAAGATAGGACAATATTCTTCTACGAAAATTGGGAGCGAAGATGGAGAATAAATCTAGGGCAGAAACGTGAAATAGGGAGGCATCTTCTTTCTCTACCTTGCCTCATTGTCATCGCCACATTACTTTGGTAAAATTTTTATTTTAAAAAATTGTAGTAATTATGACGCCGGGACGTCGCTTGGGCCACCAATCTTGGCGAGGTTAACAACCCACTATGGTGAAAATAGCCAAAAACCCACCTTGGTTGGCTAAGTCAAGGATGCACCTCTTACTCTCAAAGAGTTTAGAGGAAAATAAGCACACAGCTTATTTAAATATATAACTCAATTAATTCAACTCTGATGAATAAAAGGGGTACATACGCATATTTATACTAGTAGGGAAGGGGGAGCCTTCATGACTCGGGCGATGTGGGACTAACTCATAACACAATATAATAATATATGCTAAACTAGACTACTTTAATTAATATTTCTAATAACCTAATAGATGCTCCTGCATCATTCTCCCTGGGTTGGAAGGGGCTCGATCTTATCTTCTATTGACTCTGCATCTTCTTCATAGTAAGGTGACAGATCAGCCACGTTAAAAATGTCAGATACTCCATAGTCTCTTGGAAGCTCAATCTTGTAAGCATTATCATTAATGCGCTCTAAGACTCTGAATGGTCCATCTGCTCGAGGAGATAATTTCCCGCGAGACTTAGGAAATCGTTCCTTTCTCAAATGGATCCATACCAAATCTCCGGCATTGAAAATATTTGGTCTCCTATGTTTGTTGGCTTGGGTCTCATACCGAGCAGTCTGACGCAATATCTTCTGTCGTACCTCCTCGTGAAGCTTCTTGATTTGTTGAGCACGTTCATCGGCATTTGCACTATACTCTCGAGGAGTTGGTAGCGGCGGAAGGTCTAAAGGACTCATGGATCGCTTGCCATATATATACCACCTCGAACAGACATCTCCCTGTTGTTTGACTAATGGAATTGTTGTAAGAGAACTCAGCTTGTGGCAAAACAAGATCCCACTGGCGAGGGTGTCTGCCCACAAAACTTCGTAGCAGATTTCTCAGACTTCTGTTGACCAACTCTGTTTGACCATCCGTTTGCGGATGACTAGCAGAGCTAAACTGTAGGTGAGTCCCCATTTTTCTTCATAAAGTTCTCCAGAAGTGACTCATGAACTTCACGTCTCGATCTGAAGTGATTGTTTGAGGGATACCATGCAAGCGCACGACCTCTTTAAAGTATAGATCTGATACGTGGGAGGCATCATCTGTCTTATGACAAGGTACAAAATGAGCCATCTTTGAGAATCAGTCAACAACCACCATAACAGAATCCTTTTTCTTCTGTGTCTTAGGTAATTCCACAACAAAGTCCATACTAACATCTTCCCATGGGTCCTTTGGAACAGGCAACGGCTTGTACAAACCAGTGTTTTGATTTCTACCTTTTGCAATGTGACAAATGTGGCATCTCTGAATGTGTCGAATGATATCCCGCTCAAGTTTTGGCCAATAAAATTTCTCTTTTATGAGAGCCAACGTTTTGTCCCTTCCAAAGTGTCCTGCTAATCCTCCATTATGGGTCCCCCAGATAATTGATTGGCGTAGTGAACAACAGGGAATGTACAACTGATTGCCCTTGAAAAGATAACCTTCTTGAATGAGGAATTGTTGATAGGGTTGTTGCAAGCAGCACGTCCAGATTTCTCCGAAATCTTGATCTCCCTCATATAACTCCCTTACAACCTCAAAGCCAACAACATTAATTTGTAAAGTGGAAAGAAGAGTGTGTCGTCGGCTTAAAGCATCGGCAACCTTATTTTGAGTCCCAGATTTGTGCTTAAGGAGAAATGGAAAAGATTGTAGAAACTCACTCCAAGTTGCATGGCGTCGATTCAACTTTTGTTGGGAGTTAATATGTTTAAGAGCCTCGTGATCAGTATACAAGATGAACTCCTTAGGCAATAGATAATGGCTCCAGTGGCTTAATGCTCGTACGATCGCATAAAACTCCTTATCATAAGTGGAATAACTTAATAGATGCTCCTGCATCAAATTATATTTGATAAAATCAAATTAAAAATAATTTTTAATAACTACAAATAATAATAAATAATATATTTGATAAAATCATTTTTAAAATTTAAAAAATAATAATAATAAACATAAATATAAAAATAAATTTAAATATTTATTAAAATTATATTTAATTTTTTTATTTTTTATTAATACAAACTAATTTTAAATTTTTTAAATATTTTTAAAAATTACAAATATAAACACATAATCTTTTTATTTATTAAATATAAAATAAAATACTTATACTTTTGAAAAAAAGACCAATATCTCTTTAAAAAGATTTATAAAATCAAATTTTAATTTTATATATAAAAATATTATATATATATATATATATAATAACCGTTAAATTAATTATTATATATTTATGTATAAATATATGTATAATTTAATTTATTTTTTTAATATATATTTGATATTAATATTAATTTTAATAACTTATTTTAGTATATTCTTAATAGGGCAAAACACTAAAATAAGCCAAGGGAAAGAAATTTTTACGCAAATCCGCCAAACCAAAATTTATTTCATGAATCAACCAATGCATATTTATATGTAGTTCGAATCAACTAGATTCGAACTCAATCTACACATAATTCGAATCATATTGCTTCGAATTATACACAAAACTCACACACACACTAATTCGAATCAACTTGATTCGAATTACACACATACAATAATTCGAATCAAGTTGATTCGAATTACACCCTGATTTATTAAAAAAATTAATAATTTATTAAAAAAATTATTAAAAAATAATAATTTAAAATTAAAAAAATATATATTTTATTTCATGCATTAAAAAAAATCTAACAAAATATTTAATTACGAGACTTTTTTTAAATATTAATGAGCTATCAATTCAAATTCCATACAATACTCTTTTGTCCATTTTTAATAGCTCATGAATATTTTTTAATAAATTTTTTTAAATTATATGGTGAGATATTACATGATTCGAATTACGCATGGAAAGTTCAATCACTCTGATTCGAATTATATGGTGAGCAATTCGAATTCTATACAATACTCTTCTGTCCATTCTTGATAGCTCATGAATACTTTTTAATAAATTTATTTTAATTATACCACAAAAAAATATTTTATTTTATGCAAAATAATTTAAAAATGGCTTAAAAGATGTTAGGAGTACTATAAAAATTTGTAATGACTTAGGACATTAATAATTTAGAAATTAAAGAAAATATATTTTTATCATGTATTTACGTAAATCACTAGAATATTACAAACTTTTATAGTACTCGTAACATTTTTAAGCCATTTTTTTAAATTATTTTGTATAAAATAAAATATATTTTTTAATTATTTTGGATGGAATAAAATATTTTCTTTAATTTTTAAATTATTATTGACTATCTAGAGTATTTTATTTAAAATTTGTGTACATGCATGTATTTACCTAAATCATTAGAACATTACAAATTTTTATAGTATTCCTAATATTTTTTAAGCCATTTTTTAAATTATTTTGCATTATTTTTTTGTGGTTTATATAATTAAAATAAATTTATTAAAAAATATTCATGAGCTATCAAGAATGGGCAGAAGAGTATTGTATAGAATTCGAATTGCTCACCGTATAATTCGAATAAGAGTGATTGAACTTCCCATGCGTAATTCGAATCATGTAATATCTCACCATATAATTTAAAAAAATTTATTAAAAAATATTCATGAGCTATTAAAAATGGACAAAAGAGTATTTTATGAAATTTGAATTGATAGCTCATTAATATTTAAAAAAAGTCTCGTAATTAAATATTTTGTTAGATTTTTTTTAATGCATGAAATAAAATATATATTTTTTAATTTTAAATTATTATTTTTTAATAAATTTTTTAATAAATTATTAATTTTTTAATAAATCAGGGTGTAATTCGAATCAACTTGATTCGAATTATTTTATGTGTGTAATTCGAATCAAGTTGATTCGAATTAGTGTGTGTGTGAGTTTTGTGTATAATTCGAAGCAATATGATTCGAATTATGTGTAGATTGAGTTCGAATCTAATTGATTCGAACTACATATAAACATGCATTGGTTGATTCATGAACTAAATTTTGGTTTGGCGGATTTACGTAAAAATTTCTTCCCCTTGGCTTATTTTAGTGATTTGCCCTTCTTAATATGATTGTTTATTTTTTTTTTCTTTCACCCATGTAAACCTTCCAATTCCCTTCCCTTTTTATTTTCTTTAGTAAACTCTCGTCATCATGTTTTGTACTTCGTATTTTCTTTCACGCCATTTCATCACCGTTTTACTTTTTTTTGACTAATTACATCGGCAAGTCATTCCACATCCAAAATAACTCATAACTAACAAAACGTCTTCTAAACACATTTGAAACTCATTCACATTCAAAATAGCTATAGGTTGACAAAATGCCTCGTAAACACAGTCGAAACTAATTTCACATAAAAAAATAGAAAAAAAAATTAAGAGTAGTCAACATTACACAACTAACATTTAATATAAAAAATAATATATAAAACTCAATTAAAAAAATATACAAAATCAATACAATTTAATCTTTTGACCAGCTATATAATACCAAAAAAGAGACCAAATATATTAGTAGAGCATGTGTGTATTGACTAAAATTATCGAGCAATATAAAAAAAATTCAAAATCTAAACTTAACAAACTTATTTTTAATAGAATTTAATCGACTTATTAATAATTATTAGTTAAGCAATAATAGCTAATGGATGTTGATTACCTAGCAGCAGTATTTTGCTAACAAGTCATTTGAGAGTTTATTTAACCAAACCCATGAAGGATATGCTTAAATATTAGCTTATATGAGTCTTTTAAGTTTTAACAACTTGAGATACTAGGACAATTGGACAAATATAATATAGTAGGGAAGCCCCATATGCATATATAAAGTCCGTTATACCAAAATGAAATAAAAAAAGAAACGGAATCCCTTCATTAGTTCTTGAAAATTGGATTGCCTGGCCGGGACTCATTCTCCTTTTCTTGCGTTTTCATATAATCAATCCGTGTTAGCTTTCTGACTTTGAAGCTTAATTAACATTGCCTTTAAAAGCGAGCTTGAACTTTTCCAGTTATAGGTAACACAATTAAAGTAGATCATAATAAGAAGACCATAATGTTTTAGCAATTAATTTAGGGTAGGGTTGACATCCTTCTTTCTATCTAACCTCTTAAACAATTAACCTAATTGGTTTATTTTAATTAAACCGAAATATTCCATCATAGCTAGGAAGCTATATATATAAACGGTCTAATTATTTTGATTAACCGAATATCCACACCACACCCTCATGGCAATAACTTCAAAGATAATGTCCCTAACATTATGCATGTTTTTATGGCAATTTGCATCTCTTGCATTATTATCAGCATCATCAACTTCTTCCTCCATAGACACAATTTGCAACCTCACACCTTATCCAACATTTTGCAAATCCAATTCCCCTTCTAATGTCCAAGGAGGTGACATTCATGAGTATGGCCGCTTTTACACAAACAAGTCCCTGTCATCATCAAGGGATGTTCTCTCATTACTCTCTAGCTACTTACAATCTCCCTCCAAATTCTCCCAGTCAACGATTCTCGCCCTTGAAGATTGCCACCTCTTAGTTGACCTCAACATAGATTTCTGGACCAAGACTCTACAAACTGTAGACACCACAAACCGCACCCTTAATAGTTCCGAGGCTGAAAACCTTCTTACCATGATTAGTGCTACATTAACCAATCTCGATACCTGCTTAGAAAGCCTTAAAGAAGCCACGTCATCAACCCCTGATGACAACCTAGTAAGCCATGTTTCAAACGGAACCATGTTTTCCAGCATATCTCTTGCACTCTTTAAACGGGGTTGGGCTTCAAGCATAACCACACAACAGAGTCGAAAGCTGTTTTCTGATGCTTACGCGTGGGAACAGAGGGTTCACGAGATAATCAGAAAGAGAGGGAGAAAGCTGCTTCAGAGTGCTCCTGACGGTGTTGTTGTGAACCAAACGGTGGTGGTGAATCCTGATGGCTCTGGAAACTTCACAACTATCAACGATGCTGTGGCTGCGGCACCCAACAACACCGGTGGTGTCAATGGTTTCTTTGTGATTTATGTGGTTGCAGGAGTGTACGAAGAGTATGTATCTATTCCAAAATACAAGCAGTACTTGATGATGATCGGTGATGGTATCAACCAGACCATAATCACCGGCAATCACAGCGCCGGTACTGGCTACACTACCTTCAATTCTTATTCATTTGGTAATAACCTTCAACTCAACCTACCTTCTTTTGTTTCATCAATAAATTACATTCATCTATATAATTTTAAAATTTAATTTTAATATATTATTAGTGTAAAATAGTTTAATTACGTAATATTATTTTAATAAAAATAATTATTTTTTATATTAATTGTAATAATCGTAAAAAAAAAAAAAACTAATTGGAAAAAAACAAATGCAATTGGACTCGTTAGATCTTAAAAGACATAATACTCATTAGTATAATTTAAGTGAATCCATGTTTTTTCATTGGGAGGTATAACTTTCTCACCACTCACATGCATTTCATATTAAAAAAAATATTATTTATACACCAAAATTAACAACTAAAATCAATCACTAATGTATTTATGTATAAGAGGAGTGCTAGGAGACCAGCACTTTTGCTAAATTCTGGCCAACACTTAACCATCAAAGGAAAATTGAATGATTCTCCACCATTAGATGCAATCTTACACCATTAAAAATATCATTAATGGCTAATTAATGGCTAAAAACCTCAAAATCTGCTGGCCCCTAGACTTTCTCTATGTATAAATATATGTGTGGTTTAATTTATTTTTAATGTGCATTTTGTATTCTAATATGTATTTTATATTGGTGGCTGACTTTATTTAGTGGTTGATTTTAGTATACACGTAATCTTAAAAATAATAATATTTAAAGTTTTGAACTAATCTTTAAACACTTTTCATAGATTTTTTTATAGTAAATATATAAATACCAATAAATAATATAAACATAAATTTTTTATTTTTTGTTTTTTATTTTTTACTTCTCATGAAATCATTTTCAGTAATTAATAAAAGGTGTATGAGAGTCACATATATAAAAAGAAAAAAGTTTAAGAATAAATAATTTCAATTTTTATTAGTCTACAGTTTTAGTTAACAGTATAACTTTTTTTTTAGTTTAACAGACTAATTCTATATTTTTAGTTTATATTCTTAAATATTACTAATTAATTACCGATTAAAAATAATAAATTATCCTAATTTTATAGTATTACCCATATAAATATAGTAGTGCATATATATAATAACATCACAGCAACATGTGTATAGCCACGCGTAATGAAGAATCATATATATGTTGAGTAAAGAATTTAAATAATTTAAGCTACTTTTAGTATAAATTTTAACTTCATATGAATCATGTAGCAAGTGATCATAAATTATAGTTTAATTTATAGCTGATTTACGTTTTGATATGTGACACAGCTGTGGTTGCGCAAGGATTCGTGGCTATGAATATAACATTTCGCAACACAGCAGGAGCAAGCAATCACCAAGCGGTGGCTCTCAGAAGCGGAGCAGATCTATCCGCATTCTACAATTGCAGCTTCGAAGGGTACCAAGACACTTTATACACACATTCAATGAGACAATTCTACCGAGATTGCGACATTTACGGCACAGTTGACTTCATATTTGGCAACGCAGCAGTTGTGTTGCAAAACTGTAACATTTTGCCACGCCTACCAATGAGTGGCCAGTACAACACCATCACAGCACAGGGCAGAACTGACATTAACCAAAACACAGGAACATCTGTACACAACTGTACAATAACCGCCGCCACCGACTTGGGCACCACTAAAACGTATCTTGGGAGGCCATGGAAGGAGTATTCAAGAACGGTTTACATGCAGTCTTTCATGGACAGTTTGATTGATCCTGCTGGTTGGGCAGAGTGGTCAGGGACATTGTATTTGGACACTCTTTATTATGCGGAATATGATAATTGGGGTCCTGGATCTAACACTAGTAATAGGGTCACTTGGGCAGGCTACCATGTCATTAATGCCACTGATGCACAGAATTTCACAGTTTCTAATTTCATATCCGGTGCTGCATGGTTACCTCCTACTGGAGTCCCCTACTTTCTTGATTTAATTTGAACTCCATCCATACAAAGTTTGATCCTTATTTGTTGTTGTAATTATGTTTTCTTTCTTTGATTCTGCACTTGTCCTATTGGACCACCATTTTATCATATGTAAAATCTTACCATTGTTTTAAAAAAAAATATTCAAGACGTAAAAAAGGTACGGAGTTAGAACTGACATATTTAAAAATTTTTAACTGTGCAAAAAAGTATTATATTATTATTATTATTATAAAAGAATTTTTTATTATTATAAAATTAATTTCCAAATTATTTAACTAATTAACACATAAAAAAAATAATAATATAAAACAATAAAAATAAGATTTAAAATTTTTTTATTTTTGTTTTATATTTTTTTAAAATATAGAATAATCTTTTGTCATCATACAATCAAGTTCCTTAATTTTAAGAAAAAATCATTCAAAGTGAAAAAAAAGAACTCAATTAGTGTTGAATTTATCATTTTCATAATATGCGAGTCTTGTTATCTTAACTCAAAGTTGATTGTTAATAAGGTGCCAAAGAATAAAAAAACCTCAAAAGATAAAATTAAAGTAACTGGATCGCATTTTTAATATCGAATATTAAAATTAAACCTTTTAAACTTAAATAAGGTATATAAAAAGTAATTCAATATTCACATACCACTACAACAAATCCTTAAGATAGCGACGGTTATTTTGCGGCGGTTTTGTAAATGTGCCGCGAAAAGACAAATTGCGGCACATATAGCGGCGGTTAAAGGTTGGGGCTGCAATCCGGACGACATTTAGCGGTGGTTTTGCTAAAACCGCCGCTATATTGCTGTAAGGTTAACATTTCGCGGCGGTTTTCTTCAAACCGCCGCTATATTGCCGGTCAGGTTTGTATTTCATGGCTTCTTTTCGAAAACCGCCACGATATGTCCGCCGGTGACTTCTTGTTAGGCATTTTGCGGCGGTTACTTTTAAACCGTCGCAAAATGCGTATTACCACATATTGCAATGTTTTCTTTAGTAATAATCATTTAGGTATAATCTAGTTAAGTAAATACTACTATCTTAAACTATATATGTTTAAATCATTGTTACTTAAACTTGTAACACTTTTTCTACATTCGTTTTACATAAATAAAAATTTCACAAGTTAAATAAGCTATATATGTTAACTCATGTGAACAAATTTACCAATAAGAGTTTTTTATTTACTTTATTGGCATTTAAATTTGCATTCAAATATGGATGTAAAAGAAGAAAATAAAATCATATTCTGGACTAATTAAAAATCAAACATTTTTAAAAAATAATAATTATATATATCTTCTATAAAATATTAAAAATAATAATTAAAAATATTTTCTACAAGTCATTAAAAATTCAAAACGTTATAATTTTACAAAAATTATAATTTTAAATTATCATTTTTTTATTTTAATAATTTGTTGGGCATTTATTAAAATAAAAAATTTAAATTTTTTTTAAATAACAATCTTAGCTTGTATTCTTAGATATAAGAATTCATAATAACTAAATTTAAAATAAAATAATGTTTTATCAAAATTAAATACTAAATAGAATAAAAATATTTTTATATGAAAACCAATCAATTATCTACATATTATTATGGTTAATAGATTCAATAATGCTAACTGACCAACAAAATATAATATTTTTGACAAATATTTTACTAATTTTAAATATTAAAGACTAAATTCTAAATCTTAATAATTTAGTCCTCCATTTGATTTAATTGTGAATTTTACCCAATATATAAGGTGCCTATAATAACAATGATCAGATATATAAAGTATACAACAAAAATCTATGTGGCAATTAAATGTGTTCATATGATATATATAATTATTAGCGCTATATACATCGAAGAGACATTTGGCTTGGTGGTAACATGACATTGTTAAAGCTTTTCTTTTCTCCAGGTTCCAAGTTCAAGCCCTACCTTCTTCGTTTGTGGAAGGCTTTGCAAACCCTACCTTCTTCGTTTGTGGAAGGCTTTGCAAAATTAATATTTTACAGTGATCCACACGTTGTGGGTCTAATGGTGGAATCCGGTCCGATTCTAATAACTATGAACGGAAATACTAAAATTTGGCGGCGGTTTAGAACCGCCGCAAAATAAATGTTGTTTTCGTTTATTTGTTATTTAGCGGCGGTTACAAACCGCCGCAAAGTTGATAGATGTTTAGCGGCGGTTATTCCAGCGGTTGACTAAACCCGCCGCTATCCGTTTTGCCGCGCCCTATCTTCCGGCGTTTCAGAAAACCGCCGCTAAACGACTCCAGGAACCGCCGCTAAATGGCGTTTTTGTTGTAGTGTACAGCTACAAAAATAATTGTTGAGATTTTGAAGTTGTCTATATATATATATATATATAAATATTATTTATACACAAAAAATTAACTAATATATATTTATATATAAATATATATTGTTTAATTTATTTTTAATTAGTATTTTATATTTTAACATATATTTTATACAAATAGCCGATTTAACTGGTGATTTTTTTTTGCACCACCTAATATAGTTAATATTATGAAATGTCTTAAAATAGTACTAATAAAGTAATTGAGTTCTAATGTAACCTTTAGAGTTTTTTACATGCTCTACTAGAGTTCTAGCAAAATAATCCTAATTTTTACAAATCTGTGTGAGTAGTGTGAGCTTTCAATTGTAAGTCAACAGGTTTTATATGATTTGAAAAGAAACAATAATAAAAAGATAAGAATTCAAATTAAATAAAAAAATATATTAAAATTAAATAAAAAATAAAATAAATAGATCCAAATGGAATAAAAAAGAATTACTTTACTTTTTACTCAATTTCTTAATGCAACAAGAAAAAAATTCATCAATCTAATTTATACATGTTATAGTTTAGGAATTGAATCAAAGGGACCCCTCATGAAAGGATTGGATGATTTTTTTGGGAGGAGGAGAAGGATTTCTGTTAATAAGATGGCAGATGAAGATGAGGGTTGATTTTTTTTGTCTTTGGTAGAAAGAATAGGGACTTATAAAAGGGTATTCAGTGGTTGGAATTTGAGAGTCTTCTGAGACATGAGTAAATTCTACCAATTGATCAATATTATTACCAAGAATTTTCTTTAAACTAAAGGGTAATCGGTCTATGCCTAAGGAGGTAGGATGATGTATGAGTTGTGAAGAACTTGGAGAGTCTATAGGGTTCATGTTTAGTGATTCTCTCTTACTTGCTTTTACTAGTAATACTTTCTTCTTCTTCTTATAAACTTGACGCTCTGATACCACAGGACTCGGGCCTTTTATAGGAGTAAGGGGCCTGTAGTGGCCTCTTCTTCTTTTTCTTATTCCTCTGTCACCTAGTATAATCTTCATCATCAGTGTCACTCCATTAGTTAGCACAGTTATTGTCAGAATCACACATAGAGGGATCAACATCCCAGATGAAGTGGCCATTTATATGAGAAACATAAATAGGTTTTCCATTTTCATAAAAATGTACATGTGGATCATCTTAATCGTAAGTTGTTTGCATCTGAACAGGAGAGATCATATTAATCCTTCTAAAAGATGGTCCTTGCAGTAAGGTTTGCTTGATTATTCCAGGTCTCTGAAAAACAGTATTCACCGTTCCATCACTATTATGGGTAATAATTAGAGGTGTTGTAGTATGAATATCAACCTGTTCTTTTGAAAAAGTTTTCTCATAATCGGTAATCCATTCCAATGGAGTGATAGAAGAAAGTTCATCAGTAGTAATCATTCTTAGAATGTTTACGATTGTTGATCTTCTAACATTATCTGTGAACATAAATAATGCTTCTCCTGTAGTGTTTGGGAGATTGAGATCTAAAGCATGGTCTTGAACTCTATAGAGAACTTGGTGATGCAAGGTGGTCTGTTCAATATTGGAGTCTTGAATTACTTTAACTAGCTGGATTTGAATTTTTAGCCTTTAACATATCGTTGGATTTAATAATTTCATAGTAAAATTAGAAGTTATAGTAAAAATGATACTTCTATTTGAGAGTGTAATTACTAATACTCTAATCAAGGCATGTTAGTATATAACATTTTTGTATATTTTTTATTTTTAGTGTTAAAAATGATCGATCAAAAGTGAAAGAGTATAAAAGAATTATTTTTTTATAATATAAAAATATAAAAAGAATATATAAAAAATAGAAGGGCTAGAACGAAATACATTGGATATGGCATATACATCATAAATTAGAGATTATAATGAATAGGACAAAGTTTGAATCAAATTCTAATTTTATTAGCGAATTAAGAATATTTTAATTTTAATCTTATTTGTTCTTAACTCGTAGATATTCGATCATATCTATAAGTTATTAAAAAGATATAACATTATTATATAATCTAATAATAATTTAAAATAAAATTAATTTTTATTTAAAAAATGTATTAAATTATTAATTAATAATTTTTTTAATGATTAAAGAGTTTTTTTGTATTTAATGAAAATTTAATATCTATTTAAAATATACTTTTATATAAATATATAACATATACATATATAAGATGTAAGTTGGTCGATCCTATCTTAAATATGTGTTGAAACATTCGTCGATTCATATAAAAAAATAAAAATATTAGACTAAACATAACATTATTTGCAAAAAAAAAGATGATAAAATTTCTACCATAAAATAAAAAAAATTACTTACTCAATTAATATAATTCAATTACATCTGAATATGTTTCCAAATTTATCTTATGTGTAATTTCTAGTGGATCATTTATTTCATTTCATTACATTAACGAAATATTATTTTCAATAAAAAAATGAGTGGACTTTATTCTATTCGCTGTGAATTAGATTAGTAACTCTACCCAATTAAATTGAATCAAATTGAATATCCAATGATAAAATATATATTGCCGCCCTGTCAGAAACATGCTATGATTCTATCTTGCGTTTGCATTCTCTCCTAGTCTTTTAATTTTGGACTTTAAATTATAAGCCGACTGGTATTGTGTAAACACGTATACATAATACAGAGATATGAAGTAATCATTTGCCAAGTCGGTGGATATCACCTATTTCGGTCTCCCATGCATGATGCATGACAATTTATCACCCTACTAACACTTTTTCTATTTTTTTTTTCCATGAATTTTAAATTAACTAAGTCAAGAAAGCAAAAGTGTTCTTTTGAGTACAAATTAAAATTGGAATATCGCAGCCTATATTAAAAATTAGAAGAAGATCCCATTAACCAAAATTGTTGTATAATCAAACTACAACTACTTTTTCTATAGCTCGCTCCATGCACATATTTATAACGTTATGAATATTATTCATCTCATCAAGCTAGGTAGTTCTCAATGGCAGCTTCAGATCTATCTATAAGCTTATTATTATTCACTGCCACTATTATTTTCTCCAACTTGGCTTCTCTTGCATCTTCATCTTCCTCCATTTGCGACCTCACACCATATCCACCCTTCTGCAAATCCAATTCACCTTCCAAAGGCCGCAGTGACATACATAGCTATGGTCGATTTTTCGCACGCAAATCCCTCTTATCATCTACTAAGTTTCGCTCATTAGTCTCTAAGTATCTCAAACCTCGTTCCAAAAACAAATTATCTAGGTCCATGCTTCTTGCCCTTCAAGATTGCTACCTTCTAAGTGACTTCAACGTAGATTTCTGGACCAACACTCTCAACGCCATAAATTCCACTAACACACTCAGTAGCTCAGAGGATGAAAATTATTTGCATAGCATGATTAGTGCTACTTTAACCAACCACGACACATGCTTAGATAGCCTCCAACAAGCCACAACCACACACACTGATGAATTACTCATCAGCAATATCTCCAATGGGACCAAGTTTTATAGCATATCCCTTGCATTTTTCAAGCAAGGTTGGGGAACCAAAAAAAACACACACAACAGAAAATTAACAGAGAGGATAGTAAAGAGAAGTAACATTCATCGCATGTGGGAACAGAGGCTGTATGAGATAACAAAAAGAAGAGGAAGAAAACTGCTTCAGTTAGATCCTGAGGCGAATGTTGTTGTGAGCCAAATGGTGGTGGTGAACCCAGATGGCTCTGGAGACTACACAACTATTAATGATGCAGTGAATGCAGCACCAAACAACACCCTTGGTATCAATGGCTTTTTTGTAATTTATGTGGTTGCAGGGGTGTATGAAGAATACGTTTCCATTCCAAAAACCAAGCAGTATTTGATGATGATAGGTGATGGTATTAACCGGACTATAATCACCGGAAATCGAAGCGTCACTGATGGCTGGACAACCTTCAACTCTGCCACGTTTGGTAATGACGAATCTTACTTTTAATTTCAATGAAAAAGACTCAGTTGCAGTTCATATGAAATTAATAGTTGAGAATTATTATATAATTTAATATGCTTAACTAAATTATTATCTAACAGTTCTCAGCTTTATATAAAGACAACTGCAAGTGAATTTCTATCTTTAAATCTTCTTTCATAACACAATAAAATGATGCTTTATTTTTTCTTTGCTACCTTTTCTTGTTAATTAACTTTCCATGTTTAGTTACTTAATCACCAAGTGACCTTATTAGTTTTTCTTCTTTCAGCTGTGGTTGCAAAAGGCTTTGTCGCGGTGAACATGACATTTCGGAACACAGCCGGAGGAATAAACCACCAAGCAGTGGCGCTTCGGAGCGGCGCAGATCTGTCTGCATTTTATAGCTGTAGCTTTGAAGGATACCAAGACACATTGTACACGCATTCTATGAGGCAATTCTACAGAAACTGCGACATTTATGGCACTGTGGACTTCATATTTGGCAATGCAGCGGTTGTCTTCCAAGATTGTAACATCTACCCAAGACTACCAATGAGTAATCAATTCAATGCAATCACTGCACAGGGCAGAACTGACGTGAATCAAAACACTGGAATCTCCATACACAATTGCACCATAACGGCCGCAGCCGATTTAGCTGCTAGTAACGGCACCACAAAAACGTACCTAGGGAGGCCATGGAAACTGTATTCAAGAACAGTTTACATGCAATCTTTCATGGATAGCTTGATCGATCCAGCGGGTTGGGTTGCTTGGTCTGGGGACTTTGCCTTAGACACCCTTTATTATGCTGAATATGATAACTGGGGAGCCGGATCAAATACCAGTAGCAGGGTTACTTGGGCAGGTTACGATGTGCTTTTGGACAGCATAGGTGCAATTAATTTTACAGTCTCCAATTTCATATTTGGTGATGTTTGGCTTCCCGCCACTGGAGTACCTTATTTAGCTAGTTTATACTGAATTTTGCATTATTATTATATAACATATCAGATAGGAATTAATTCATATGTATGCATGTCGGTCATAAATAAAATTGCCTTGATCCTTTATTTATTCATCGCATAATTTCTCACTTTTTTTTTTCTATCATTCTATCGATTGCCCGTTGTACAACATAATGTTCCCATTATTATTAGCTTGTTATTACAATTTCAATGTACATTACATCAGAGGGCGTGTTTTTAGGCAGGTAAACCCATGTGTGGATGAAAATGCGCATGCATCCCCTTGGTAATAACAAATTAAGGTTTTTGTCTATATGTGGAGGGTTCTAATTATAGAAGAAAGATAACTACCACACAGGTATCTCTTTTGACTCCAAACCTCGCATTTTCGCAACATTCGCGTCTAAAAAAGCACATAGAGAAACATATATATTGAGGGAGAGTAAGTAACGAAAAACGCACTCTCCGAACAGGGGCTAGCGAGCTCTGACAGAAGATAATCAATTGCAAGCTAAGCCCTCTGCCAATCAAAGTTGCATTCTAGCGAGCAGCTCCTGCTCCATCATTTCATCAGGTGGTGAATAACCAGGAGCTGCTTAATTCAATTGAAAATGGCAGGGGGAGACCCAGAGAGGAATAAAAGATTAGTCCTTATAGGAGTCTCAACCTTCTTATTGGTGGCCATGGTGGTGGCCGTCACACTCAGCGTCACCTTGAACAAGAACTCCAGCGATGGTTCAAAGGCAGAAGACCAGAGCCATGTTGCATCGTCGGTGAAAGCGGTGAAGACCCTCTGCGCCCCTACAGATTACAGAGAGGAATGCGAGCAGTCATTGTCCGCAGAAGCCGGCAACACCACGGATCCAAGGGAACTCATCAAGATCGCATTCAACATCACCATCAAGAGGATCACCGATGGCCTTGAGCAGACCCAGATGCTTCAGGAATTGGAGAACGACCCCATGGCCAAGCAGGCTCTCGACTCTTGCAAGCAACTCATGGACCTCTCCATTGACGAGTTCAACAGGTCCCTCGACAAGCTTGGAAGGTTCGACCTCAACAACATCGACAACATTCTCAGCAGCTTGAAGGTCTGGCTCAGCGGTGCCATCACCTACCAGGAGACCTGCCTTGACGGCTTCGAGAACACCACCAGCAGCGCCGGCGAGCAGATGAAGGAATTGTTGAGGACCGCCATGCACATGAGCAGCAATGGCCTCGCCATCATCACCGAGCTCGACAAGACCATGAGCGCCATGCATTTCCCCTCCACCCAGCCCGCCGGAGCCCGCCGCCTGATGTCCGAGGACGACGAGGACCAGGACCAGGATCAGGAGCTCCCCGAGTGGATCGAGGACCGCATCGCCGTCCGCAAGCTTATGGCTACTGTTGGTGGCGGAAGAAGGATCAAGGCTCACGTGACAGTTGCAAAGGATGGTTCTGGTGATTTCCAGACCATCGCAGAAGCCTTGAGGAAGGTTCCTTCAAATAACAAGAAGCCCTTCATCATCCACATCAAGGAGGGTGTCTACCAGGAGTACCTTGAAGTCCCCAGGAACTTGACCCACGTTGTCTTCATCGGCGATGGTGGTCACAAGACCCGCATCACCGGCGATAAGAACTTCATCGATGGCGTTAACACTTACAAGACCGCCACCGTTGGTACGTAATTAATTCAATTCAATTCAATTATATTCCTGTCTAGCTTGTATATTAATTAATGTTGCATGGAAATGCAGCTGTTCAAGGAGACTACTTCGTTGCCATGGGAGTAGGATTCGAGAACTCAGCCGGAGCAGCGAAGCACCAGGCAGTGGCTCTGAGGGTGCAAGCAGACAAATCCATCTTCTACAAGTGCAGAATGGACGGATACCAAGACACACTGTACGCCCACACCATGCGTCAGTTCTACAGAGACTGCGTGATCTCAGGCACCATCGATTTCGTGTTCGGAGATGCAGTGTCAGTCTTCCAGAACTGCACCTTCGAGGTGAGGAAGCCATTGGCAAACCAACAGTGCATTGTGACAGCACAAGGCAGGAAGGAGAGGTACCAGCCAACAGGAATTGTGATCCAGGGTGGTTCCATCGTGTCCGACCCAGAATACTTCCCAGTTAGGTTCACCAACAAGGCCTTCCTTGCTCGTCCATGGAAGAATTACTCAAGGACCGTCTTCTTGGATACCTACCTTGATGACTTGGTCACCCCCGCCGGTTACATGCCATGGCAAACAGCCGAGGGACTCTCCGGCATGGACACTTGCTACTACGCTGAGTTCGGCAACCGTGGTCCCGGAGCTGACAACACCAACCGTGTCAACTGGCTTGGTATCAAGAAAAACTTCACAGCACAAGCAGCAAACATGTACAACCCAACCAACTTCTTCCGTGGAGATGAATGGATCAAGGTTACCAAGATTCCCTACAACCCTGGCCAGCCCGCTCCCGCCAGTAACAGTAATTTTGCCGCCGCCTTGTTGCGCCGAGTTGCAGCTGCCCCTAGAAGCAGCCCTTCCTCCTCTTCCCCTGCTCCTGCTTCTTCTCCGACCGGGGCCGCCACCACCACTGCCACCTCCTCCCCTGCTCCTTCCCCTGCTAATCTCTAAATGAATCCGGTTTCGGGTGAGGGCGAGGGCGAGGGTCAAAAACGAACACTAGTAAATTAGATAATAATTTATTCATGATCATGAAGATGATGAGTAATGCTTGTGATGTTCCTTCGTTCCTTGGCATGAACTTGTCTATCCATTATTCATTCATTGTTTTATTCCCTCTGTGTATACGTACATACATAATACCCTCCTCATTTTTCCATAGTTCTTAAGTTGCAGGTCATCGATCTTATTTGTGTGTTCAATACAAGGAGAGTGCTTCTTGCAGGATACTTATTAGATCAGATACACAATTACGCAAGTTAAATAAAATTTTCCCTTTTTATTTATTTTCTTTTCGCGCTTTCCTCTTAAAATAATAATTCGTCCTGTTTGATGTATTGCGTACAGCTTTTTTTTTCACCTCTCTCAAACTAAGGTTCCAGAATAAAAAGAAACCATTAATGAAGGATACACAAACTTTATAAATGATTGTGTATGCACTTATTATTAATAATTGAGTTTAAAAAATTAAAAATAAATAGCGTTAGCCCAACTAGAATGTTAGTGGAATAATAATGGAATTCAAAGTAAATATGATCAGTTAACATACGAGGTTAATTTTTTATCTCCTCCATATGTTTTAAGGTGAAGGCTCGCTTTTCATCTTAAAATTGATAATTAAAAATTATTAGATAATAATTTAATTAAATTTATTAAATTATTTAATAATTTTTAAATATTAATTTTATATAAAAATTTAATTATATACGAATTTTCATCTTATTTTTAACTGTACTTTTTTTTTTGTTACCACGGAGAACTAGAATGAATTTGATGCACAACTTTTGTGTTTTTTTTTCTCAAATGCATATATATATATTTATTTATTTATTTATTTATTTATTTATTTATCTGGCCAAACATATATATATTTTTATCAAAGGTAATAGAAATATTTTATTCAATAAAAAAAATAAGTGTCTAAATTATAGGACTACAACATATAAAAAAAAAAAGAGACCATTAGTAGAACTAATAATTTCAATAAAGGCAAACATAATTGCTAATAGACGAAGAAAGAAATAACATGAAAAAGAGAGAGAAAACTCAAGGATCATAAGCGCACTTCGCTCTCTGATATGACACCGATGCGGTAGAGACGACCAGCTGCTCTCACTACCTTCATGGGATTTGATTTGGTGTTCTCAAAAACAAAGAAGTTTTTTTATTTTCACACACTCCAACAAAGATTAGCCAATAATTGTTGATCCCTCTCCCTCTTCCGTTGCTATTTCAAGTTGGAGATAATTGATTCCCATCCTTGCATGAAATTATTGAATGGATTAACTTTTAGAATTTGGTTTAGTTGGCTACTTTTTCAATTTTTTTTTTTAATTTAGACATGTGAAAATACAATGGTTAATGGTTTCAACATCAAATTGGCATCTGGGACAGGTTGAATTGGTATTTGAGAAGCGATGGTAAAGTAATTTTATCACTGGGAGACGTTCATAGAGAACTTTTCATATGAAGATTTGAACTTTGTGTGGCACTTGAATATTTCAAATACTCTTCCATTCTTCAGGGTGTTGAGCTGTGTTTGGATTTAGCTCAAAGGGCACATAAAAAAATTGGTATGCAATCCTGTATTGTGAAGCTACATCATATTGTTTTGACTTGTTAAGAGTCCACTGTAATTCATCTTCGCTTCCATCTAGTATAATTGAGAGTATTTTGTTATTGATTTCAGGGGGAACAAATCTTCAAGCAGATTTTGATTCCAATTCAGATTATCTCTAAAGAGATTTTTAACTCTGTACACAATCGGACCTGAAGGCGAATTAGAAAGACCAGCATTAACTCCAAAAGCGTAAGGTGGCGGCAACCAGGGATCTTTGAAGACACGGGTTGAAGCACCATTCCCAATTTTTCAAACTAACCTCTTCTCCAGAACACGACGTCCCTCCAGCAGACTCCCCAAAACGGTAAGTGACCTATTTCAGCATACATTAAGTCACTATATCTAAAATATTTACCTTTTAAAATCTTTGCAATAATTGAATTTGGCTGATTAATGATTTTCCAACACTATTTGCTTAGTAGAGCTAGGTTTTGAGCCCTTAGGTCCTTAAAACGTAAATCACCTTCTTTTTTAGGTTGTATCATTTGATTCCAACTTATCCACAATATTCGTCTTTTTGAGCCCTTCTGATTCCACCAGTAATTATTGAGAATGTTATGAATTTCCAAAATTAATAAACCAGGCAAACAAAAACATGATAAGGAATAGATAGGAATTACTTCTCTCACCGCTCTGAGCATAATTTGTCTTCCTCCTGCTGATAAATAGTTTCTTTATCAGCTTTGGACTTCCTTTCGAACTAATTCCTTGATTTCACTAAACGTAGTCTTCTTAGACTTATGAGCTAGGGATGAAAGTCCTAAGTATTTATCTTGAGCTCCATTATGAGTAACATTAAATCTGTGTGCAATATCTGTCTGAATTTACTAGGACGTATTCTTATCAAAAGATAAGGCTGATTTGTTGAGATTGACTTTTTGACTACTGAAGCTCTCACAAGTCTCTAAAACAGCCATTATCTTATCACAACTATTGTTAGAAGCCTTACTAAATAAAATTGAGTCGTCAACAAATAATAGATAATTTATCTTAGGATTTCTTCTATGAATTTGAATTTTGAGGATTTGTCTATTTTGCTCTGCCTTGTGTAGCAAAAAAAGATAAACCTTCTGCACAAAATAAAAATAGATATGGGGATAGGATCTCTTTGTGGAATTTTCCTATTTGGTTTAAAAAAACCAAACGGTTGACCTTCCACAACAATAGAGTAAGAAACATTGGTCATTAGTTTCCAAACCCAATTAATTAATCTCAAACCAAAGCCCAATTTTTCCATAATAAACTATAGAAAATATCATTCTACCCTATCATATGCTTTACTCATATCTAAATTCAAAGCCATTTCAGTATCTAAGCCATTCTTCTTTGTTTTTACATAATGCATACATTTATAAAAAATAAGAATGTGATTTAAAATAAGTTTCTCCTTAATAAAAGCACTCTGATTAGAGTTCACAAGTTTACTGATACATAGTTAGAGTCTACGAACCAAGACTTTAGATATAATCTTGTACATAACTGTAAGATAAGCTGATAGGTCTTACCTTTATCATATTACTAGCGTCTGGTATTTTAGGAATAAGACAAATATGAGTGTGATTGAAACTCTTCAATATCCTCCCTCCATAAAAGAAATTTTGAACTGCTTTAAAAACATCCTCGCCCACAATATCCCAGAATTTCTGAAAAAATCTGGCTGTCATTCCATCATATCCTGGGATACTCATGGGATGAACACTAAAAGTGACTCTCTTGACTTCTTCTAGTGTAATTGGTCTTTTCAACCTTCAATTCATGTTAGTTGTAACCTTAGGAGCAAAATTTGTAAAAAATGGAAAAGGATCCTCATGATTTGTGGAAGAAAAAATCCCTTTAAAATAGTTCTCAGCAATAACCGTAATGCCTTGGGGAGAAGAGGATGTCACACCATTCTGACCATGTAAACGTCATATTTTGTTACGTCGTATTCTGGACTTAGACGTCCTATGAAAAATTGTGTTATGGTCCCCTTCCCATAGCCATTTAACTCGGAATTTCTGTCGTCAAAACCGTTCCTCATTAAGCCAAGCAGTCTCGAGTTTTTCTTCCAAAATTGCCAGCTCCTGACCTCCATGAAATCCCCCTCCCCAGATTTCATCTCCTCAATCTCTTTTTGAGAGTTTGATTTTGCTAATTGCTGCCATTGAACCAACATGTACCTACTGATTTTGATTTTTTGAGTCATTTGAAACATTGCGGATTCTTGTACTAGGATTTTTCGAGATAATTTGCCTAACCTCATCCTTGTCACACCAACGTTCTTGAAACTTGAAACATCACTTAGTTTTCTCTAGCGGAGAGTTAGAGTACCCCAATAATGGAGGCATAGTCCGAACCTGTCTCTAAAAGTCTCAAAACCATTTGATTAGGGTATAACTGCAACCAGTTGTTCTGAGCCAGAATCCTGTCCAGACATTCTTGAATAAGATCAGCCTCTCCTCTTCTATTTGACCAAGTAGAATGTCTTCCTACTATTCCAAGTTCATCCAAACCATTATCACTAATGAAACAGTTGAAAGGCGCCATAGAAGATGGAGATTTGTCACCACCACCTTTCTTTTCTTGTGGGCTTGTAATTGCATTGAGATTTCCTATCAAAACCATCCTCTGATCACTTTGTCCCATCAATAAAGACAGAGTTTCAAATCGCGCCAATCTGACTTGTTCATTGCAGCTCAAATAAACCCTATTAGAGTCCATTCTTCATGAGACATAGGATCTGAAATCGTAATAGGTATGTAGAAGTTGGTAGAGCTAGAAATAACCACCTCCAAGTCTTCCTTCCATGCCAAAATTAGATCTTCAACTTAGAAATTGCAACGGGACAGGGCGGGGACGGAGAATGCCTCCTTAGCATAGTTTTCATCCCTGCATTCTATTCTTCTCCCAACTTGCTCAACTTTTGTCCATTCACCAATCCAATTTTATCAAACATTATTGGTGTTAGCGTGTTCCAAGAATTTAAAGCAAGTTTTAGATTCATGGCCGATTCTCGCGCAATAGGTACAGAAAATACCTATGCGTTCATATCCCAAGCCAATTTCTTTAGTACTGCCTTCTGGACCAACAACACGCAGAGAATCTCTATGACGTTTACTTGCGTCTAGCTCCACCTGAGCCTTGACAATCCTTTATTCTTTCCCTTTTATCTAAAAAAAAACATGTTTCAATTACCTTTCCGAGTCCATCTCTAATCTTCCGACCAGCCTCCAGCATTTTAAAGTTCTCTAGCATACTCCAGTACTGAATCCAAATTGAAAAAGTATATATCTAAGCATTATCACTCTGGTCATTCTCTTTCCAACGTCGAATATGAAGCACAAAATTCTTGAAAAGCCAAAGAGATTTTTTTTCAATCCTCACTTCATCGAAATCTCTATCAAAGAAAAATTGAAAATGGTTGCTCCCTTTCTCCGATATATGGAGTCTTTTTGGCCTATCCAAATCACGTTCATTTCATTATACATGATAAGAATAACACTTAGTTTATTTGATGTTTAGCTCAAGATTTATTAATTAGTCTAGATCTTTCTATATTCTTGATGTTATAGTGTAGTTATATATTGACTACAGGGGAATACAGGGGAGTACGTCATGATTTGTTTTACCAAATAGAAAATTTCCTCTTTTCTCTCTCTTTTGATATTGTTATCAAATTTCAATAATCTCTTCATGGTATCAAGAGCCTCGTTTTTGTACATGATCCATGGCTACTAGTGCTGTTAATTCAGATTCTTCAGTAACCTCTTCCTCTTCTACATCATCGTTCACTCCACGATCTTTTGGTCATCCCATAGGTGACAAGCTCAATGAAAATAATCATAAAACTTGGCAACAACAGGCTTTGGCTGCAATCTTTGGGCACGCCCTTGAGGATCATCTACATTTTGACAGAAAGCCCTCACAATTTGTGTCCGAAACTGATCGAGCTGCTGGTATTATATCAACCGATTACAAACGATGGAGGCAAGAAGATTACAATATTATTTCTTGGCTTCTTGCTTCCATGGATGAATCCTTCAAGAATAAAATGATAGGTTGTGTTTTTGCTTCTGATATCTAGAACAGAATTGAAGATTATTTCTCAAAATCGATTCGATATAGGGTCAAGCAGCTAAAAACTCAGCTGAAACTTATAAAGAAACAAGGTCTTCCTGCTGCTGACTATGTCTCAAGAATCAAGAGAATTGTTGATTCTTTAGCGTCTTTAGGTTTTCCTTTGACTACTGATGACCATATTGATGCTCTTTTGGAAGGGCTCAATGAAGATTACCAAAACCTAATTACTACCGTTTCTACTAAACCTGAGCTGTATTCTCTTCAAGAGGTTGAGATGTCAATTCTATCACATGATGATATGCTTGAGAAATTTCGCAAATCTGATCCATTTCTTGCTCAAGCACATCTCACTCAGTCTGCAATCCCTTCTTTATCCGCTGCTGGTAGAAGTGCTGGGGGTAGAAGGGGGCGAGGTGGAAGATTCTTCAGAGGTGGTCGTGCCTCTTTTGCTAACAATAATCGCCCCCAATGTCAAGTATGCGGCCGATTTGGTCATATTGCGTGGTATTGCTTCCAACGATTCAATCAAGAACACCCTCCCCCTGCTCAGATCTCAAGATTTTCACAGCCCAATGCCTCCTCCTCTTCTGCTTCTTCGCATTCCGCAACTCCACCCCCCCCATCATCATCTTTCCATCATCCCTCTGCCTATATGGCAGTTCCTTCCTCTGTTTCTGATCCAGCGTGGTTTCCTGATACTGGGGCCTCTCATCACATTATTCCTCATCAGTCAAATCTGCTCTCGTGTTCTGAATATTCAGGTCCTAAACAGATTCATATAGGTAATGGAGCAGGTATGCATATTAAACATATTGGGAATTCTTATTTGCATGCCCTTGATTCTGAAAGATTTTTCAAATTGCAATCTTTAATTCATGCACCTGATATTACTAAAAATCTTGTGAGTGTCTCTAAATTTGCAAAAGATAATGCAGTATTTTTTGAGTTTCATGATGATTTTTGTTTTGTGAAGTGCAAGCACACCAAAAAGATTCTTCTTCACGGTTTTAATAGTGGAGGGCTCTATCAATTTCACAATGTTGCAATTCCAAGACTCACTACACGTTATCCACCTGCTCTATTTTCTGTTTCCTCTTCCAATTTTCAGTTGTGGCATAAGAGACTTGGACATGCCACTACTAACACTGTTAAAACTGTTCTTCAATTGTGTAACTCTATACAATTTTCTAATAAAAATAATGATTCTATACCTGTGTTGTGTAATGACTGTGCCTGTGCCAAAATGCACAAATTACCTTTTCCTGATTCACTGACTTCTTATACTTCACCTTTACAGCTCATTTATTCTGATATTTGGGGGCCTAGCCCCATGATTTCTCATTTAGGATATCGCTATTATGTAATTTTTATTGATGCATTCTCTAGATATACATGTCTTTATCTCTTAGTGAATAAATCTCAAGTTTTTGATGCTTTTCTGCAATAAAAGTCTTACATTGAAAAACTAACTGGTCACCATATTAAATGTTTACAATCTGATAATGGTAAGGAGTATATCTCCAATTCTTTTTCTTCCTTTTTGCAGCAGTCTGGGATTGAGCATAGGTTCTCTTGTCCTTACATTCATGAGCAGAATGGAAGGGCAGAGAGAAAACATCGCCATCTCACTGAGATGGCTTTGGCGATGCTCTCTACTGCACATATGCCATTAATATACTGGGATGAAGCAGTTTTAACTGCTGCTTTCCTTATTAATAGACTACCCACTTCTATTTTACACAATAAGTCACCTTTTGAAGTTCTTCTAAACTATAAACCTGATTATACTTTTCTAAAGGTTTTTGGCAGTTCCTGTTATCCTAATTTAAGGCTATATAACAAAATCAAGTTTAGCTATAGATCTCACTAGTGTGTGTTTATAGGCTATGCTCAAAATTATAAAGGGTATAAGTGTTTGTCACCATCTGGTAGAGTATATGTTTCACGAAATGTGTTATTTGATGAGAATATCTATCCATATCCTCTGTTATTCTCTGGGAGCTCTGAGTCTCTCAAGAGTACTACTAATGCTTCTACAAATGAATATGTTCCTAGACCTTACGCTTTTAGGCCTCCTGATCCTGTATTGCAAGGTGACTCCATCCATTCCTTACAGTCTAGTGATGTTGTCCCTGATATGTCCACTGATGCTCCCAATCCATCTCCTATCAATACTGCTGTGACAACTCCATCCATTGTTTCCTCACAACCAATTCCAATATCTAGCGTAGAGATTTGTTTACCACCCGTTCAGCCTGACCCTGTCTCTGTCCCTACAAACACTCATCAAATGGTCACTAGGTCCAAGGCAGGCATTCTTCAACCTAAAGCACATTTTTCTTGCCTAAACTCTCAAGTCATTGATGTAGCATTGCCTAAGAATGCTAAATCTGCTTTGAGCATTCCTCATTGGTTTCAAGCAATGCAAGATGAATATCAAGTACTGATTAGGGCCAACACATGGACACTTGTGTCTCCACCAGAAGGTGCTAAGATCATAGGCTGTCGCTAGGTGTTTGCTGTCAAAAGGTTGCCAAATGGACAGATTCAGAAGTACAAAGCTCGTTTGGTGGCCCAAGGTTTTTATCAAAGTGAAGGTTTTGACTTTGAACAGGTATTTAGTCCAGTGATTCGACCATTAGTTCTTAGTGTTGCTTTGTCCAGAGACTTGGTACTTCGACAATTTGATTTTAATAATGCATTTCTCAATGGAGAATTGCATCAAGAAATCTACATGACACAGCCCTTGGGATTTGAAATGGATGCTGCGACAAAAGTTTGTAAGCTGAATAAATCCCTTTATGGTCTAAAACAAGCTCCAAGGGAGTGGTTTTTAAAATTAAGTACTACTTTACAAGCCTTTGGTTTCTACAATTCAAAGTCTGATATGTCATTATTTATTTGTACTTCCTTTAAATCTGTTATTTACATCCTTTGTTATGTTGATGATATTATTATCACTAGAAATGATGCTGTTGAAATTGATGATATGATTAAGAAACTACACAAAATATTTTCGTTGAAAGATTTAGGAAACTTAAACTATTTCTTGGGCATCGAAGTAGTGAGGACTGCTGATAAGTTGTATTTGTCTCAATCTAAGTATATTACTGATCTTCTTTCAAAAGTAGGTATGCAATGTGCTAGTCCTATGCCAACTCCCATGCTGTCCTCTTTGCAATTCACAAGCAGGCTCTGAGGATTTTGAGGATCCCAAACTGTATAGATCTGTAGTTGGATCTCTTCACTATGCAACTATTACTAGACCTGATTTATCGTTTGCTGTTTGTAAAGTGAGCCAATTTATGCATGCTCCTAAACTGGCTCATTGAAAATCAGTAAAG
This sequence comes from Arachis hypogaea, assembly GCF_003086295.3. Classification (NCBI taxonomy): domain Eukaryota; kingdom Viridiplantae; phylum Streptophyta; class Magnoliopsida; order Fabales; family Fabaceae; genus Arachis; species Arachis hypogaea. The sequence goes on along the minus strand of NC_092041.1, from coordinate 5,403,510 downwards.
CGGATCCTTCGGTACTTGCAGGGAACAAAGGACCAGGGCCTGGTTTTTCATAAATGTCAGGACTTCAGGCTCTATGGTTTCTCTGATGCTGACTGGGCTTCAGATCTTGAGGATCGGAGATCGGTGTCTGGTTTTTGTGTATTTTTGGGAACTAATCTTTTGTCATGGACTTGTAGGAAACAAAGTACAATCAGTAGATCCTCCACTGAAGCAGAGTTCAGGAGTTTAGCTGACTGTGGAGCTGAGATTGTTTGGTTCACAAATCTACTGAGCTGCGGATTGGCCTGGCTACAGTATTCTGTGATAATTTCAGTACGGTCCTTCTCACTGCAAATCCAGTTCTTCATGGAAAGACTAAGCATTTCCAAATTGATATCCAATTTGTTCGAGACTTGATTAGGCAAAGGCAGCTGCATGTTGTTCATATTCCAGGAAATGACCAAGTTGCGGATGTCTTGACTAAACCCCTGTCTGCAGCCTCTTTTGTCATGTTTAGGTGCAAACTGAGAGTTGTTCCAAGACCAACTATCAGTTTGAGGGGGGCTGATAAGAATAACACTTAGTTTATTTGATGTTTAGCTCAAGATTTATTAATTAGTCTAGATCCTTCTATATTCTTGATGTTATAGTGTAGTTATATATTGATTACAGGGGAATACAGGAGAGTACGTCATGATTTGTTTTACCAAATAGAAAATTTCCTCTTTTCTCTCTCTTTTGATATTGTTATCAAATTTCAATAATCTGTTCAATACATACTCCTTGCTGAAAAAATCAAATATGAGAAAATTCTTCCGACAAGATTATTAACGCAAGCTTGGTTCTCTTTTCTGATGTATTTTTCAATTAGTAGAATCACTTATTTTATTTTCTCATCACTATTATTCTGATCCAACTTACCTCCTCCATCTCTCGTTGTCATACGTTGAAAATTAAGTGAAAATTTTGCTACAAAATTAATACAAATTGCAAAAGAAAAGACCTAAAATAGTTATGAAAATTTTTGAAAAAACTGCTTCTAAGGAGCACTATTTACCTTAACATAACACTATTAACCCTAATGTGCCACCACTGATTACACATATGTTATTTATATACTTTGTTCTGTTTTGATGATGTTAATTTTATGGGAGATAATCAAACTAAAATAATAATTTTATGAAACATTTAGATCAAATTTTTTCACTTAAAGATTTAGCTGAATTAAACTATTTTTTAGCCATTAAAATTCTAATATTTTCATTAATATATATATATATATATATATATTAATTAGTAATTTACTAATTTTAGAAAAATAAATCTTGAATTTTAAAAGTTTAATTTCAGACGATAAAAAAAGTTTATAAAGTTTGTTTTTTTTGTTTGTATGAATTTTTTTATTGTTCTTATTATTTTTTTATGGAGATTTTTTTACTTTGTATTATAATTTTATTAATTCTATTAAAAAATTAAATAAAATAAAAAATTAATATAAAAATAATATTAAAATTATAAATAATAAAAAATAATAACTAAAAGAGTATTAAAAAGTAATAAAAATACTAAAAGATAAATATTAGAATTTATTTAAATATTTAAAATAAAATGATAATATAATATAAAATAAAATAATTATTTAAAAGTGAAGACTTTCGTATAACGGTTTTTGACTATCATCTTCACATAAAAATAATTTGATATATTTTTTCATATTATTTAAATGAATTTAATTTTGATAGACTGTTCGTAAAGTAGTTTTATGCATACATCTAACTACGTAATGTTACATTAACAAAAATAACTATCTTTTATATTAACTACATAAATAATTATCCAAAAAAACGAATATAGTTATACAATTTTATACTATTAATACATCAAAATTGAACTTTATTTAGATTTATATTTTTTCAATAATTTTTAAATAATTTTGAGTAACTACAATTTATTTTAATATTTTTTTTGGTGACTACAATTTATTTTAAGATAAATCATGTAAACACTAACTTATTTTTAATCAAAAATTAATTTTACAAAATCAATTTGACGAAACAACTACTTATAAACTTCAATCCAATTGCACTTATTTTAGTTTTGGTATAATATTTGTGAGTGGAGGTTGCGTGAGGTTTCCCTAATCTTTGGGTAATTGGCAAACCCTCGCAATTACAAGTTATTCATTCATGGCGGCCTCTTCTTCTCTCTCTTCCTCTTCCTCCTCCGACGACTCCCACCGCCGTAGGCGTCACCACCGCTCTCGCCGAGACCGCGACAAAGAATCCCTCAAGATCCAAAAGAAGACCAAGTCTCATTCCAAACGACGCCGTAGGCACCACCACTCCTCCGACTCCGATTCCTATTCTTCCGATTCCGTCTCTGATTACTCCAGGTTCCTCTTCAATCCCTTAGTTGAGTCCCTTTCCATCAATTATGTGGTCGATCTGTACGTAGTGTCGTTTTGATACAGTTTTGACTTCGCATATGTTCTACGGTTCATGAATCTCGATTAGTGTTGTTTTCTGGAAAATATCTTATATAGTTCAATTCGGATCTCAGTATATTATCGCCGAACATGGTTGATACGTTTTAATGATTGTGTACAAGAGCTGTTTCGAATTATTATTGTAGAGAAATTCTGTCAATGCTTTGTGGATTTCCAAGTTTCACCGTCTTTGCAGAAGCAAATGCTTCCTCTGCCTCAGAAAGAACAATTTTCTCGGGGAAGCATATAGAAATAGTTAATCAGAGCTTTCGCTCTGCTTTATGTTTACAGAATGAACTTTTTCTTTGGTACATGGAAGTTGGAAGTGATATTTCTGGAATGGAACCATGGTTGTAGCCGATGCAATTTGAAAATGAAAATGTATCTGATAATTGATATCATTAAAATTGACAAAGCACTCTACCTGTCTTTTGGTCAAGTGGCAATTGACGAGCATGGTGTCCCAGTGTCCCCTTTAGCTCGTTTGTTTTTCCACTATTCTGATCGTATATTATTCTTTTGTTCATGTTGTAGTGTCTCTCTTGTCCTAAAGATTAGGAAACCTAGCTTTGTTGTAATGTCTAATGATGTTGATGAAGTGTATTGAATTATGAAACTCAATAATTTGCAAGAGTAGTACAATGGAGTGTTGCGCTGTGGTTGAATATTGATCTATGCCATTGATGTTAATAATTCAATACATGTATTAGTCTGGTTTATGTTATAAAAGATTGTTCGTTTTGTTAAATTACTACAGGAGTGAGAGTTCTGATTGTGAGCATGAATCGTCTCACCGTTCAAAGAGGCACAAAAAGAGTGACAAACCAAAAAAGGTTATTTGTTGGTACTGCAGTTTTTTTCCCTGTTTATTACCTTGCCTATTCTTCTCACTTTCTTCTTCATCTAGAGTAAGGAAAAGGATCGAAGTAAAAGCCACCACCATAAGCGGCAGAAGCATAAAGTAAAAGAGGTTGGTCACCTTCTTACTGTGTACAAAAGAAGAGCGTTTCATATGTTGGGCTTAAATATTTTATATTCTAGATGTTTGAAGTTTCTAACTCAAATACTTATATTGAAGTATCTAGTATGTAGGAGAACTTATGTAAGACAAACCACTAGTTTTTTAATTCAGAACCATAAGTATACTTGCCTTGCTTACTTCTAATTGGCAACTTTCGGAGGTTTGCTATTTGGATCCTCATCCCAAACATGACCTGTCAACTTCAGATGTTCATATTACTGAGCCTTGCTATCCATAAAATTCATCTTCCCTGGCTTCTAAATTTTGATTAAACACTGTTGGCCCTTAACTAGAAATGCATTGCAGAGAGCAGAGAATGATCATTGATTTGCCATGAACATTGAGAATTTTTTCCAAATTCATAGAAAAGATTTATACATTCTAGTCTGAGATGCTTATGATACCTTCTGCCTATTTTATGCATTGGCTCTTTGAAATTGGAGCTGGGATCTGTGACATGTTTTGGTGCTTGATTGTCTTGGATGTTGTTTATTGGTCGGGTTTGTCCTGGCAATGGGAGCTCTATATAGAAGAAGAATGATGAGAGGAGCAGCAGCCCTGTGCAGCTTTCCAAGGTATCTGCGCTAAAAGCTAAAATTTCATTTCTCATACTAGACCATATGCTTATTTATGTTACTAAATCTCTTATAATTGATACAGTTTTTAGGGCGTGACAAAGATGATGGAGTTCGTCGTAGTGCTGTATCTGGCAAGAAGGTATTGATGCAACTCTCCGTGTTTATGTTATTCCTATTATGGATAATAGTAACAGTAAGCTTGTATCTCTCTTTTTTCCTTATATCTTCAGATTCTTCTGAAACTTGATAAATCAAAGGAAGATAAGGCGGCTGAAAGCAGGAGAAATGAACTGCTGAACTTCTTGAATGCTAGTTTTGATTAGCGTTTGAGGGGGAAGGTATGGATTTGTTTGGGGATACAAGGTAGTCAACGAAGAACCAACCAAGCTTACCTGGGTGCCTAAAATATCTTGCCATTTTGAGAACCAACTAGCCTACCATCTAGGATGGGAGTGAAAAATGAGTGAATGGTGAAAGGGTGGAGTTCATTTAAATTATAATTGAATGAAATTTTGTTCAACATGTATGGTTCCGGATCAATGGATCGACATTTGTATTCTTTTTCTGTTCCGGACATGTTCCATCTTCCCTATACCCTGACAGGAAAACTATAAAATTATTAGTAGAAAATCATAAAATATTATTGATATAAGGCTTAATCAGTTAATCGTGCCAGTCTAAAACAAATTAAATGATCTTTATTGAATTTTGCAGGAAATTTACCGGCCGTTCATTTCCACACATTTTGTTACCCCTATTGGCTATTATTACAAGATCTATAAACATTAAACAATGAATATGACATAAGAAAATTATTCTAAAGGATTGTTAGGAAGTTTTAATTATTTTTTTTTTCAAAGATAAAAACTTTCATTAATAGTAAAGAAAGTACAGATGTCCATTATTGCTAGGACCAAACGAAAGAAGATAGGGTCATAACCCAACTAAGTCTTCAGTAATTGAAGGTAAAAACTAGCGTTTTTTAAATAAAGAAATAGGGACCAATATTATCAAAATTAGGTAAGAAGGGAGCTTGGAAGTCGCAGGAGTTTATCATGGTGCTTGCAGGCTGAAGAGAGGACTTCCATGGGGGATCTCCATTTGTGTTAAAAAATTCATGAGTTTCTTTCCTTCCACAAGAACCAGAGAAGAATAGCTCAATTGGGGCTAGATTTGAGGGCTTCCATTGATGAAATCCACCATTGGGTAAAAATACCAGAAGGGGATGTTGTTAGCAGGTATGCGAGTGGACTTTGATTCCAAACTTCTTTAGCATATTTGCATGTCACCAAACAATGGAGCATTGTTTCATCTTCTTCTGAGCAACACGGGCAGATTGCAGATGTTAATGGGAAGCGATGGTAAAGGAGGTGGTAGACCGGGAGACCTTGGTGGATGCTCTTCCAAAAGAAAATTTTGATTTTGTGGGGGAGAGCCAGCTTCCACAGGGTGACCTATACATCCCTTTGTCTCATCAATTGGGGACAAAACTCAATTGGATCATAATTGAATTGGTATGCCACCGAATAGCCGGATGCAGTGTCATACATTCCACCCTTGTTCAGTACCCACTGAAGTTCATCAGCTCCAGGTTCAATGTTCAGAGTCAATATTTTATAAGCAACATCTGCCGAAAAATTTTCATAAATCAATGTCTGATTCCACTGTTGGTTCTCTGTGAACAGGTCTTTAACCCAGAAAAGAGGGCGTCCCAGGTTTGGGTGGTGCGGGCTGCGTGTGATAGTGAAGGGGTACGGAGGAGGAAGCCAAGGGTCTTCATAGATACACAGCTGAGATGCTAAGCCAATTCACCAAGTTATCCCTTTTTCAACTACAGAGTGCCCCTCTAAAAGGCTTCTCCAGCCCCATGAAGGTGAGCTTCCTATCTCAGCCTTTAGTGCATCTGTATATTTGTAGTACTTTCCTTTGAGTATTTTGGCTACAAGAGAATTAGGTTGTGTTAGGATCCTCCAAAATTGTTTTCCAAGTAAGGCTAGATTTTGTGCTTTAAGGTCTTTAAAACCCAGTCCTCCTTCCCTCTTCGGTCTGGTCATCGTATTCCAGCTTATCCAAGCCATTCATCTTTGACTCCCTTTTTGTCCCCACCAAAACTGTGTGAGAATGCTGTGAATATCTGAGATTAGACTATCTGAAAGTCTGAAGCAGGATAGAGTATAGATTGGAATGGCTTCGCCCACTGCCTTTAGAAGGACTTGTCTTCCCTCTGCCGAGAGGAGGCTGCGCTTCCACCCTTGAACCTTGTTTCGAACTTTTTCTTTAACGAAACTGAATGTTGCCTTTTTAGATTTAGACACAATAGAGGGTAAACCAAGGTACTTGTCCTGAGCCCCGATGTGGTTAATGTTCAATGCCTCAGCCAATTGAGTTCGAACTGAGGTTGGGGTGTTGTTACTAAAAAATATTGCCGACTTGGCCAAATTAACTTGCTGCCCGCTGAAGCTCTGATAGGATGCTAGTAAATTAAGAATATTATCACAACTATCCATAGAAGCTTTACAAAAGAGAATAGAGTCGTCAGCAAATAATAAATGGTTTACTCTAGGACATCGCCTAGTGACTTGAATTCCTTGAATAGTACTGTTTTGTTCTGCCTTGTGTAGCAAGAAGGAGAGTCCTTCTGCACAAAATAAAAAAAGATAGGGGATAGAGGGTCGCCTTGGCGAATGCCTCTATTTGGCTTGAAAAAGCCAAAAGGTTGTCCTTCCACAACGACAGAATAAGAAACCGTAGTTACTAGTTCGCGAATCCAGTTAATTCAAGTATCATCAAATCCCAGCTTGTTTAGCATAAACCATAGAAACTACCACTCAACCTTATCATAGGCTTTACTCATATCAAGTTTGACGGCCATTTCTGCTGCCACACCCTGTCGCTTAGTTTTCAGATAGTGCATGTATTCATGGGCAATGAGAATATTATCGGATATAAGTCGACCTTTAATAAAAGCACTCTGGTTAAGATTTATTAGTTTAGGCATCATTCCTTGAAGTCTATGCACCATGACTTTAGAGATAATTTTATAGATAACTGAAGAAAGACTTATCGGTCGCACCTGATTCATAGTATTGGCATTTGGAATCTTTGGGATCAAACAGATTTGAGTGTGATTAAGGCTTTTTAGAATTCTTCCACTTACAATAAACTTCGAACCGCTCTAAAGACATCTCCATTAACAATGTCCCAGAAATCCTGAAAAAATTTAGCCGTCATACCGTCTAGGAAGCTTTAATTATTAAAAAATACTTTTAATACTAAAATTACTAAAATTATTAAGAAGGATCAAATTTTTTTATAATATTTAAGAAGAAGAATTAAACCTTTTTATAAAGAGATAAATATATTTTTAATTTTTTTATTTATTTTTTATAATCTTTATGTTTATAAATTTTATTTCTCTTAAAATTTTAAGAATTTTTATAATTTATTTATTTATTTACTTTTTTTATTTTTATGATTTTTATCCAACAAAAAAAATAAAAATCATAATAAATAAATAAATAAATAATAAAAATTACTAAAATTTAAAAAATAAAATTTGTTAATATAAAAATTATAAAAAATAAATAAAAGATAATTAAAGATATATTTGTCTCTTTATAAAAAGATTTAGTCATTGTTAATAATTTTAATACTAAAGATTCTTTTTAATAATTAAATCTCCTTAACGGTTTTTTAGAATAATTTTTCTTAAATTAATTAACTAATTAATACCAAATGAATATTTATATATATCAATATAGTGTTGAGAATCAAACAGTATATATTAAATATTATAAAAACATAAATAAAAAAATAGTTAGTCTCCTTATAAAAAGATTTAGTTCTTCTTCTTAAATATTATAAAAAAATTTAGTCCTTTTTAATAATTTTGGTATTAAAGATCTTTTTTAATAATTAAATCTTCTTATCGATCTTTTAGAATAATTTTTTCAAATATAAATATAAAATATGTTTAAAAAATGATTGAAAGTCTTAATTTATTTTTAAATTTTTGAATTAAATAGTTTTTATTATTTAAATATTAAAAAGTAATTAAGAAGATAACATAAGAATTTAAATCATTACTCAAATAGTCACAAAAAAAAAATATCATTACTCAAGTATTGTTTTTCTGGGAAAGGAAAAGTATGTGGCTATTTTTTTTTACATGAGGATCACATGTGAGCAACGGTGAATTATGGAAGTTTAGGGGGATATATACTGATGTGACGACATTGCTTTTTTGAACTAAAGGGGAAGAAATCACCGTTCGATTTCTTTGCAAAGAGAGAGAAAAACACAAATCGAACAGTTTGATTTGTGTGAAGTAGAATTTGTTGTGGACTGAAATTGGACCCAGCGATTTCTTGACTTGAAAAATTTTTTAATTCGAGTGAACACTAATCAAACGGTCTGATTTGTGTTCTGTAAAAAAATTGAAATGACCCAAGCGATCGGACCATCCAATTTATTTATTTATGTATACATAAATCAAATTTTCAAGAACTCTCTACTTCTTCATCGTGAGTTTCAAATCTTAGATCATATTCTTTCTTTTCTCTCGTTTTTCTCTTCCATTCTTTCAGAAAAAAATAATAGTGAGATTGAGAGGGTTTAACATACGTATATTATCATGGATGATAGAGTTATCTTGAAAATATATTGTTATGGACGGATTTTATTATAAATATATGAGGGGGTTCAATTTGTATATGAAAATTCATTAGATGTTGTTATTCCATTTACATTGTTATTTGAGGAATTAAAATGTGTGATTTGTGAGAAGATAGATTCTCAAATATCTAGGAGAGTATCGTATATTTTGTACAGGTATCCTTTATTTGTATTTGGTGGGTTCGTTCAATTTCAAACTAAATACGTGACGGATGAAGCGAGCATGCATGAATGTTTTCAATGTATATTGAAAATCGCCACCAAATGTCGTGCATCGAGTTGTATATTGAGTTCGAGCAATCTGAAGCGGACCGAAATATTGAATTGAAAGATTATAATAGTGATAGCGAGGAGGAATTTGAAAGTAACTATGATATCATTGGTTCAGGTGAAGACGAAGATGAAGCTAGCGGCACTATAAACGCAGATGTGGTGGAGGTTGCAAATGCACTAGCAAACCAACATTCGTTTTAGGAGCCTTCTTTCATGTAATCGTTGGATTTGAAAGCTATGTATGCACTGAAATTTCCTCAATATATGAATGCATGTATGTAAAGAAAGATAGTTATGTAATAGTTTATAGTAGATCAATAAGGTCAGATGAATAATATATGTGATCTGTGGATTATAATTTATTATCATAGTATTTGATTATTGTATTAATTAATAGCTCTTTATTATGGATTATATTTACTAGTTTTTTATGTAAATAAAATAGCTAAAATATATACTATAATTATATTTGTTAAAGTGTATTTATCAATTGTTTATATAATAAATGATTTATTACTGTATATATAATAAATGATTTATTACTTATAATGTATAGAAAAATTTTAAGTGTTAAGATATATATTTAATAATTATTTATGAAAATATATATCTTGCGGTGTGATTGTAGCAGAGCTTCTTCTTGTGGTGGATAGTGAATTCACGGTGGAATGAAATTCAGTTCGAGTGAGACAGTAATCAAGACGTACAATGAATATCATCAGTCAAGACTATGCGATCTTTCAAACCCCTAAACCACATCAATTTTATAAAGCTTATTCTACGGTTCGTCTTCCTTAGTGCAACCTCAAACTGGTGCAAGCACTCGGCCTCCAAGGCTTCAAAACTACTCATGGTCGGTCTTGTAACCGGAAGACTATTTGTCGGTAGACCAAGAATTATCGCCGCATCCTCCAACGTCACAGTACACTCACCAACCGGAAAATGAAACGTGTGAGTCTCAAACCGTCATCTCTCAATTAGAGTATTAATCATTGCTGACTGACATTGGATGGCTCCAATATGAAAAACATGATAAAAATCGGTCTCCCATAAATACCCCTCAACAATTTAGTTGTACGGATCCGACGGCATTAAGTGGTCACATATCAATATCCGTGATCCCTACAATATTACATTTCCGTTATAATTACCAGTATAATATAATTATATTAACAATAACATAATTATGTTCACATGTCCTTTATAACTATCAATATAATTATATTTCAAACATACATATTAAATCTGTTATACAAAAATCCTACATTTATATTTATTAGCTTATAACAAAAATTAATTAACCTTAACTAAATAACCAAAATAATTTCAATCATGATAAATTATTTATAAAACTTATATATATTTTTTCTTCTTTACATAACCTCTAACATTATTATTATTATTATTATTATTATTATTATTATTATTATTATTATTATTATTATTATTATTATTATTATTATTATTCTTCGTAAAACAATATATTAAATTTATATTTTAAGTTTAGTGTTTACTAATTTATTGTCTAAATTATCCTAAATTATGTTAAATTCAATTATTAATAATCATAAATAATTTATTAAATTCATATTCTTTTACTTTACTTAAACTATCATAAATTCATACTTCTATTTTTAGTATACAATTAAAAAAATATATTAATTAAAATTTTATTCTAGCACATAATAATAATAATAATAATAATAATAATAATAATAATAATAATAATAATAATAATAATAATATCTACATATTTTATAAATTAATTTCATTCCAAAACATATTAATCAATAATCATAAATTTCATTTCAAAACAAAATATATTATTAATAAAAAATATTGACAAACTTTATAAACTAACTAATTCTATTTTAATTTCTATTTCTAACATCTAATAGTAACAATATTATATATACATATCTAATCTCTATTTAGTGCTACTATAATATTACTACTAAAATCTAATATTATCACTATTATTTTTATTAAATTAAAATATTAAATAATAAAAATTTATATAATTTAAATGTTTAAGATAATTAACGATGTAAATCTCTAGCTGATTTACTTTTTTAATTTTTTATTTTCTTGACATTGCATTTAAATTTTTTTCTACTACTTTATGATCCAACAATAGTTTTTTTCAGTACGTAAATCGGTCCGATTACACTTTTTTCGTCAAATTGTCCAATTTGTTTGGCACAGCCATCACAATCCGATAAAATACTACATACCTCCTGTTCATACCCTAGCCCAAGGCAAAGGCCCAGGTCCAATTAAAAGGCCTGATCCAAAGGATTAAAGCCTAGCTAAGCGCCGCCCTTCACATAAGAAGTCGGTGCCATTCACGACTTGGTCTGAAGAGGTCGGATGTGAGATTAGCTGGCAGATCAACACTCATTCAAATGAGTAACCGCTCCTAAAATCTCTCTAACCGCCTCTTAAAGCCATATCTTAACCTCCCCAAGATAATAGGGACGGTTACCACCCTAAAGATACGGCACTACACCAACGGTGGTTATTGGCTCACCACTATAAATACACTGACACCCCTCAGGTATCTCTAAGTCCAATACTCTCTAGACCTGCTCACACTCTTGCTAACTTAGGCATCGGAGTGTCTTTGCAGGTACCACCCCCCATTCACGCGCGAGCACAAGTCGGACGGAGCCTCCCGAGTTGCGGACCTTTCCGGAGTTCTCCTCTATCATACACTTGGGCCGCCAAACGCCATCCGTCGTATTAATCTCCGGTTACCCACCGTAACATTGGCGCCGTTGCCGGGGACCCGAGAGATCATCCATCGATGGCGGAAAGATCCCATGAAGAAGGCCATGTGGAAACAGATTCTGAACAAGAGAATCTGGATGTGGGCAATGACAACGAGGACAATGACCAACACAGAGAGGGTACCTCTGGAGTAAAGAATCCGAAGGTAAATTCCTCAGATGGGCGCGAATCAGAAAAAGGCGGACCAGCTCACGTAACTGAACTAATGGGATTGGTCCATAGCCGCCTGGAGCAATTGGAACAAGAGCGGGAGAGGCAAAAGGAAACCGAAAGGTACCTTAAAGAGGAGATGGAACGGCGAAAAGAGTTAGAAAGAAAACTCTTGCAGCTAGAATCCTCCCTTAAGAACTCCCGCGATGAAGGAGAAGATCAACTCCCGGGCGGAGAAGATCCTTTCAGCGAGGACATAATGAGGGCAAAAGTTCCAAGGAACTTCAAAAGCCCTGATATGGACCTCTATGATGGAACTACGGATCCAAAGCATCATCTTAGCAACTTCAAAAGTCGGATGTATCTAGCTGATGCCTCCGACGCTACGAGATGTAAGGCTTTCCCGACCACTTTATCGAAAGCAGCGATGAAGTGGTTCGATAGCCTCCCCCCCGAGATCCATCGCTAGTTTTGAAGACCTCTCGAGGAAATTCTTGATGAGGTTCTCAATCCAAAAAGACAAGGTAAAACATGCACCGAGCCTCCTGGGAATAAAACAGGAGGTCGGAGAGTCTTTGCGAGCCTATATGGAAAGGTTCAACAAGGCATGCTTAGAGATCCAAGACCTGCCCACAGAGGCAGTAATAATGGGGTTGGTCAATGGACTTAGAGAAGGTCCCTTCTCACAGTCCATATCTAAAAGACACCCCGTTTCCCTAAGTGATGTACAAGAAAGGGCGGAAAAGTACATCAATATGGAAGAGAACGCAAGGCTAAGAGACCCGAGTTCACGGCCTGGACCTACTTCCTCCTCTAGGGAAAGAGAAAGAGAAGTCAGGAAGAAGGAAGAACCCGGTCTCGAAAGGCCCAGAAAGTATCACTCTTATACTCCTCTAAAGACTTCTATAGTGGACGTATACAGAGAGATTTGCAACACTGAAAGATTGCCACCCCCAAGACCTATTAAAAATAAAAAAGGGGGAAGCCGCAGTGAATATTGCGAGTACCATAAAATATATGGTCACTCCACCAACGACTGTTACGACCTCAAAAATGTGATAGAAAAGCTGGCTAGAGAAGGTCGGCTTGACAGATATCTCATGGAGAGGTCGGACACCCATGGAAAAAGAAAGCGAGACGATGTGGATAGAAGAGATCCACCGCCACAGACCCCTGAGAGACATATCCATATGATCTCAGGAGGATTTGCGGGAGGTGGAATCACTAAATCCTCTCGCAAAAGACACCTCAAAAGAGTCTATCAGGTCGGGGAAGAGACACCCGACCTCCCCACTATCTCATTTACCAAAGAAGATGGGCAAGGGATAATTCCCGGGCATGATGATCCCGTGGTAATAACCATGATCCTAGCTAACGCCCATCTCCACAGAACCCTGGTAGACCAAGGAAGCTCGGCGGACATCCTCTTCAAGCCCGCCTTCAACAAGCTAGGGTTAGATGAAAAAGAATTGAGAGCTTACCCCGACACCCTATATGGGTTAGGGGATACGCCAATAAAGCCACTGGGATTTTTACCCCTTCACACCACCTTTGGAAAAGGGGAAAAATCAAGGACTCTGAGCATAGACTTCATAGTCATCGATGAAGGGTCAGCCTACAATGCCCTAATTGGCAGGACTACCCTTAATCGTCTCGGAGCAGTGGTATCAACTCCCCACCTTTGCATGAAATTCCCGACTCCAGGAGGAATAGCAACGGTAAGGGGAGATCAAAAATTGGCAAGGAAGTGCTATAACGAAAGCCTAAATCTGAGAGGGAAGGGCAAAGAAGTCCACACCATAGAGCTAGGCGGCGCAAGAACCAGAGAAGAGCTACGACCCCAGCCGGGAGGAAAAACCGAGGAGATACAAGTCGGTGAGGAGGAAGGAAAAAACACTTACATAGGAGCCAACCTAAGGGAAACCCTAAAACAAAGGTTGGGTGAACTCCTAAGAGCTAACTCCGACCTCTTCGCCTGGAAGGCTTCCGACATGCCCGGGATCAATCCCGAGCTCATGTCTCACAGGCTCTCGGTTTACCCGGGGTCCCGACCTGTACAGCAAAGAAGACGTAAGCTCGGCCCAGAGAGGGCCTCAATAGTAGAAGAGCAAGTACAGGCGCTCCTGGAAGCCGGCTTTATTAGAGAGGTCAAGTACCCAACGTGGCTAGCCAATGTAGTGCTAGTCAAAAAACAAAATGGTAAATGGAGAATGTGCGTCGACTATACCGACTTGAATAAGGCATGTCCTAAGGACCCTTATCCCCTACCGAGTATTGATACCCTGGTAGACTCCAGCTCAGGGTACCAATACCTATCATTCATGGACGCCTACTCGGGATACAATCAAATCCCGATGCATGAACCCGACCAGGAGAAAACACATTCATCACACCAAAAGCCAATTATTGTTACGTGGTCATGCCATTCGGACTAAAGAATGCAGGAGCCACGTATCAAAGGCTGATGAACAAAGTGTTTTCCCCCCACCTAGGGAACCTAATGGAGGTATATGTCGACGACATGTTAGTAAAAACTAAGCAAGAAGTCGACCTCTTAACCGACCTCTCACAAGTCTTCAACACTATAAGGTTGCATGGGATGAGACTAAATCCCGCAAAATGCGCCTTCGCAGTAGAAGCAGGAAAATTTCTAGGCTTCATGCTAACACAAAGAGGGATTGAGGCCAATCCCGACAAATGCAGAGCCATCCTAGAAATGAAAAGCCCGACTTGTTTGAGAGAGGTCCAACGGCTCAATGGCCGACTTGCAGCCCTCTCCAGATTTTTGGCAGGATCAGCACTAAAGTCCCTTCCACTATTCTCCTTATTAAGGAAGGGATGCCAGTTTGAATGGACTCCAGAATGTGAGGAGGCGTTCCAAGAGTTCAAAAAATTCTTAAGCCAACCTCCTATCTTGACCCGACCAGTACCGGGAAAAGACCTCGTTCTATACCTATCCGTCGCAAACAGGGCTGTCTCATCAGCCCTGATCAGAGAAGACGAGGTCGGGCAACACCCGGTCTATTTCACCAGTAAGGTTCTACAAGGTCCTGAGCTAAGGTATCACAAACTAGAGAAGTTTGCTTACTCCTTAGTGATAGCCTCACGAAGGCTACGACCTTACTTCCAGGCTCACACCATAAGAGTCCGTACGAACCAACCCATGAAGCAAATCCTCCAGAAGACGGATGTTGCAGGGAGAATGGTTCAATGGGCAATAGAACTCTCCGAGTTTGATTTGAGATACGAAACTCGGACCGCAATTAAAGCCCAATGCCTCGCCGACTTCATTGCAGAATGTGCAGGTGAACAAGAGGAAAAACCAACTACATGGGAACTCTATGTAGACGGATCCTCCAACAAGTCGGGGAGCGGCGCAGGCATAATATTGGTAGATGGAAAAGGAACCCAGATAGAGGTCTCCTTAAAATTTGAATTTCCGGCTTCAAACAATCAGGCAGAATATGAGGCCTTGATTGCCGGATTAAAGTTAGCAGAAGAAGTTGGCGCTGCAAAGGTGATGATCTACAGCGACTCACAAGTGGTGACTTCCCAAATAAGTGGCGAATATCAGGCGAAGGACCCCAATATGAAGAAATACTTGGAAAAAACCTTGGAACACCTTGGGCACTTTGCGGAAACCGAGGTTAAGCACATAACTCGGGATCTAAATAGCAGAGCTGACGCCCTGTCCAAGTTAGCAAGTACCAAACCCGGAGGGAACAACAGAAGCCTGATTCAAGAAACCCTCCAAGAGCCCTCGGTATCAAAAGTAGAAGATGAACAAGAGGTACTTGAGGTAGTCGGCCTAAACCTCGGATGGATGAATCCCTTAGTCGAATACCTGAAATTCGACATCCTCCCCAAAGAGGAGAAAGAAGCTAAAAAGATCCGAAGGGAAGCACAACATTATACTTTGGTGAGAAATATCCTTTACAGAAGAGGGATATCAACACCATTGCTGAAGTGCGTACCGACCACAAGAACCGCCGAGGTGTTGGAGGAAGTACACAGTGGGATCTGCGGAAACCATCTCGGAGCAAGGTCGCTGGCCAGAAAAGTGATCCGAGCAGGATTCTATTGGCCGACCTTGCAGAAAGATGCCACAGACTTTGTGAAAAAATGCCAGCCATGCCAGATGCATGCGAATTTCCACGTGGCTCCACCAGAAGAGCTCATTAGTATAACTTCCCCCTGGCCTTTCGCAAAATGGGGAATGGATTTGTTAGGTCCTTTTCCCCAAGCACCAGGGCAAGTCAAATACTTGATCGTGGGGATAGACTACTTCACAAAGTGGATAGAAGCAGAACCATTAGCCACCATCACCGCTCAAAGAAGTCGCAGGTTCCTCTACAAGAACATCATAACAAGGTATGGGATACCTTATTCCATCACCACAGATAATGGAACCCAATTCACCGACGCCACCTTCAGAAGCCTAGTAGCCAGTATGAAAATCAAACATCAATTCACCTCGGTAGAACACCCACAAGCCAATGGGCAAGCCGAGGCAGCTAACAAAGTCATACTGGCAGGTTTGAAGAAGAGATTACAGGAAGCAAAGGGAGCTTGGGCTGAAGAGCTCCCTCAAGTACTGTGGGCTTATAGGACAACCCCCCAATCCGCCACAGGAGAAACACCCTTCCGACTAGTATACGGCGTAGAAGCCATGATTCCTATAGAAATCAATGAGCAAAGCCCAAGGGTAATTTTCCATGATGAGGTCGGAAATGTACAGGGGCACAAAGAGGAGCTCGACTTGCTCCCCGAAGTCCGAGAGAACGCCCAAATAAGAGAAGCAGCATTAAAACAAAGAATGACTACCAGATACAACAAGAAAGTCATTCGAAGAACATTTGCTGTAAAAGACTTGGTCTTAATCAGAAACGACATTGGAGTCAACAAATCAGGAGATGGAAAGCTCGCCGCAAATTGGAAAGGGCCATACAAAATCAAAGAAGTGTTAGGGAAAGGTTATTATAAAGTAACCGACCTGGACGGCACTGAGCTACCAAGGTCGTGGCATGCTTGTAATATGAAAAGGTACTACAGTTAGAAGCGAACTCTACTCCCTGATGTACTCTTTTCCCAGCTTCATGATTTTTCTCCCAAAAAAGGGTTTTTTCTGGAGAGGGGTTTTTAACGAGGCATCATAGTAGAGACTAAGGGAAACACACTGTCAAGACCCTTAGTAGCAAAAAGGTACCTTCCAAATTAATAAAGATCTTTTCATTACTATATTTCTCTTAAATATCCTCCTTTATTTTTTTATAAGTCTTTCTACGAAACGCGCCGACTTAAGCTCGACAAAGCGTGAAAATCCCATGAACCGACCTAACATGGTCGTCAGGATGAAACGACGAGGTACAAGTCGGTGTAAAGAGGTTATATGAGTTGATCGTATTAAACTCGGGAATTATCCGACTCCTAAGTCGAAAGGAATCCCGAGTCAGGCAAACTCGAAAGAGCTCCGAGTAAAAGAAAACCGAGCTCCGAGTAGATGAAAAACGCATCACAAAAATAACCTAAGTCATAAAAACTCACTAAAGCAAAGTTGAGTATAAAGGATAAACAAAAGAGATATGAAAACCTGAAAAGTTTAAAGTTTGCATACAAGCCTTTGCACGAAAAAGGCTCAAGAAAACAATGCAAGCTAACAAAAGGTTTTTTCGAAAAAGATCAAACATATCCAAAACAGAAAAGCATGTGCGCGCGCAAGGTAACTTAAACCCTTATCCAAAAAAGGGCATTTATTTTGTTTAAAAACCCTTATCCAAAAAAGGGCGCAGATTGGAATGTTTTGTTTACGGCCTTAAAAGGCCAGAAGGAAATTGTTCACGACCACCAGCAAATAAATAGAAGTTTAAAATAGGGGGGACCCACAGGCCGGGCCCCCATATAGCCATAAAAATAAAGAAGTCATTTTTTGGACGGAGTAGAGGAATCACCACCACCAGGAGGAACACCACCAGGACCAGGAGGAGGAGCCGAAGAGGAAGTCGGGGCGAGGATTGAAGAACTCGGAGCGTTTTTGGAATGAGGAGGAGACTCTATAATCCTCTGTCCCCGAGTCTTTAGGTCTGACTCGGAAACGACCTCGGGGATAGGAGGATCAACAATAGCGCCATCAATAACTACCTTGTCGGGATGTAAAGGAGAAAGGTCCAAGTCGGGAGCGATGACTCTGACTTGTTCCAAGAAAATTCTCCAAGACTCCTCGGCACCCTCGGCGATAGAGTCCTCCAACTCAGTATAAGCATTCCGAGAGTTCATCAAATCCTTCCTCACCTCCACCATATCTTTAAATAAGCTTTGATAACTCTCCTGGACTGCCTTCCTCAGATTCGCCTCCATAGTGCACTGGGCTTGCAGCTGGCTCTCCTTCTCCCGGAGGACATCTCTCTCCTTCCTCAGTTTGTCCCTCTCCACCTTCAACTCCCTCTCATGTTTTTCAAACATGAGAAGCCTCTCCTCCAGCTCCTCAACCTTTGGGGAAGTCCCCAAGGAGCTGAGGGGAGTCTTCTCAAAAATGTCCAAAAGTTTGCCACAAACTCCCGCCGCCCTAAAGCTTTCCTCGTCCAGAGCGGTAAGGTGGTCCCGAACAGAAACATCATCCATATTTATAAGAGGATAGATGTTCTTTCGGACGAATGCAAGAGCATCCGCCTTAACCCCACCTTCCCAAGAAGGGCCAGACTCTGAAGTCTTGCGCTTCTTCTTCTCCGGCTCGGAAAGTAATTGGGCAGAAGGGAGTGGTCGAGCCAAACTTGAGGAGGAGGAAATAATAATAGGTTGAGAGGGGGTACCCACATTTCTAGGAGGAGGAGGAGGAGGAGGAGGAGAGACGACCGCCTTGGCACCCCCGGACCGGGCCCGGGACTTCGCTTTAGCTTCCTGCACCCGTTGGTAAGACTCCTGAGCATTCTTCTTTGCCATATCTACAAAAGAAACAACCAAGTCACAAGTCGGTAAAATATAAGTCGGCGAAAAAGAACTCGGAAATAAGAAATGCATGCACTACCTATGCAAGACTGAACAAAAGTTGACGTCCCCTGAAGGATTTTTCTCGTATCCAAGTATGGGGCCCTCCCCCATGCTTCTCGGAAAAACCCCACAACGGCCGCCTCCACCTCGTCTAGGTCATCTAGACCAATCTTTTCGCAAGGGGAGGCCAGCAACCAGTAAAGGGGAAAGCGGGGGGAGGAATGCTCATCCAGGAAAAAGGGGTGGTGACCCTCTACAGCCTGAACCTTGAAGAAGAAGTTTTTGAAGTCGTGGAAAGATTCGTCAAAAAGGGTGAAAATCCTCCGACCTTGAATGGCTCGGAAGGATACCCATTGTTGTTTGTTGTTTAGCCCACTGAAGGGCTTAGTCATATGAAAGAGAAAGAAAAAAATCCTTAAAGAGGTCGGGAAGTCCAGAGCATGGCTTATAAACTGATAGATCTTCAAAAAACCCCAAGAATTGGGGTGGAGTTGAGTAGGGGCAACCTTACAGTGGTGCAAAACGGATATCTCGAAATCTGAGAAAGGAAGAAAAACACCCAAACGGGTGATCATACATTCATACATGAAGAAGAAATGAGGGGTCGCTTCATTAACTCTCCCAAAACAGACCCGGTCTTCAGGACCCGGGATTATCAGTTCATATTTGGGCTCGTCCTCGTCAGAAGTACAGAACCTATGATGAGTACGAAGGTGAGTGATGAACTCAGCGTCGACCAACGGTTCCTCCCCAAGGACCGTATCGTCAACCCACTGAGAAAGAACGTCTACAGAAGCCATTTTTTATATAAAGAAAAGTGGCAGGAACCTACAAAAGGGAAAAAGAAAAAAAAATCAAAAAACATGGCCCCTAAAGAAGAGAGATTCGAAACTAGAATCTACGGGTCAACCTATCTACTCGCAAAACAAAACATGCAAACAAAAAGCATGACATGGAAAAAGCAAAACTAACCTTTATCCGAAAGTGAAGGTTGGAGAGAAACAGAAGTCTTCGAACGCAAGGATGTAGTACGAACAAGATAAGGAGAAGTTTGAAAGATTGCAGAAACGGAAAATGGAAAGAGAGGGAAAGTATTTATAAAAAAGGCTAAGGGGCATAATGGTAAAAAGCGAGGCAGTCATTAATGAGACTGCACCGTTACCAAAGCCCTCAATCCCTAAATGATCCCTCAACGGACACGACGCTTGAATTGACGTAACTGTCAGAAACCAAAAGTCGCGAAAATCACGTCGGTTTCCAAGATCCGTGTTCTTTCAAATAAGTCGACTACGCACCCGAGTTGAATACTTGAACCCAAACTTTAAAGAAAATTTGGGCTCAAGTAGGGGCACTGTTCATACCCTGGCCCAAGGCAAAGGCCCAGGTCCAATTAAAAGGCCTGATCCAAAGGATTAAAGCCTAGCTAAGCGCCGCCCTTCACATAAGAAGTCGGTGCCATTCACGACTTGGTCTGAAGAGGTCGGATGTGAGATTAGCTGGCAGATCAACACTCATTCAAATGAGTAACCGCCCCTAAAATCTCTCTAACCGCCTCTTAAAGCCATATCTTAACCTCCCCAAGATAATAGGGACGGTTACCACCCTAAAGATACGGCACTACACCAACGGTGGTTATTGGCTCACCACTATAAATACACTGACACCCCTCAGGTATCTCTAAGTCCAATACTCTCTAGACCTGCTCACACTCTTGCTAACTTAGGCATCGGAGTGTCTTTGCAGGTACCACTCCCCATTCACGCGCGAGCACAAGTCGGACGGAGCCTCCCGAGTTGCGGACCTTTCCGGAGTTCTCCTCCATCATACACTTGGGCCGCCAAACGCCATCCGTCGTATTAATCTCCGGTTACCCACCGTAACACCTCCATAACGATGTTATATACCAACACTCCATATCAAAATTAAAAAATTCGAAATATGTCACGTGTAAAGTAAATGCATTATTGAATCCATTATCATTATTAAGAAAACTGTACCTGGACCAAGCATATCAAAATCAAGATAAGTACATATTTATTATATGTATTTTTTATTTTTTAATATTAAAAGTAATTAATAATATAAAAAATTCAAAAAAATATATAAAAAAATGATTACTTTCATAAAAATATTTTTATATAAAAATAAAATTACAAATCATTAAATAAATTAATATATTTAATTAAAATAATTTTGATAGTTTATAATACTATTTTAGATACGAAAATATTTAATAATACAAAATTAATAAAATAAATTCTAACCTTTTTTTTTCCTTACATTATCCTTTTAGATAAGGATATACCGATATAGTGATGCTTCCGATTTTCTTCTAGACAAACACGCAATAGTCGAAGGTGACTTCTCCCGTACTCTTTTAATCTGAGGTGTTGTTTTCGTGACTTTATATCTCCAGTGGACCCCATCCCCATTTTTATTTGGCCATTTTTATTTTTTTTAATAATTTAGTCAAATATATATAGACACCATAATACGCCTTTTTCTTTATATAAACTAGCTTTGCTCAGCTTCTGTTACCCAAAAGAAAAAAGGAGATAGAAATGGATGGCATAAAGCATAGGAAGGTGGCAGTTAATGGCATCAACATGCATATTGCAGAGAAAGGAGAAGGCCCCGTGGTGCTCTTCCTCCACGGCTTCCCAGAGCTCTGGTACTCCTGGCGCCACCAGATTCTCGCTCTCAGCGACAGAGGGTACCACTGTGTGGCCCCTGATCTCCGCGGCTATGGGGAAAGCGATGCTCCTGCTTCCATCGAAAGCTACACGAGCTTCCACATAGTGGATGACCTTGTTGCACTTATTCACTCTCTTCAAGTTGAGAAAGTGTTCTTAGTGGGTCATGATTGGGGTGCAATCATCGGTTGGTACCTCTGCATGCTTCATCCTGAAATGGTTAAAGCCTACGTATGCCTCAGCGTCCCCTTCCTTCGAAGAAATCCCATAGTTCCCCCCGTGGACGCCATGCGTGCTCTCTACGGAGATAACTACTATATCTGCAGATTTCAGGTCCATCGGGTCCTTAGCTTAATTAATTCCGATTCTAACTACATTCTTATATCTACATTATTATTGCTATGAAGCTGATTGATTGTTGTTTAATTAATTTGTTTTCAAATAGAAACCGGGTGAGATGGAAGCGGAAATGGCCGCAGCTGGGACTAAGTACGTGCTTCAAAACATCCTTACAACTCGCAAGCCTGATCCTCCGATCTTGCCCCCGGGCAAGTTTGTATTCAATCCTGATATGAAAGACACCCTGCCTTCTTGGCTAACGGAGGAGGATCTTGATTATTTTGTCTCCAATTTCGAGAGGACGGGATTCACCGGAGCATTGAATTACTATAGGAACTTTAACCGGTTAGTTTGTTAATTAATTAATTAAGTTCTGAGTTAGTTGAGCAGTGCATTCAAAATATTGATGAGAAAAAGTACAGTTAAACAACTCCTAACAACTCATTTTAAATAAGTTAATAATTATTAATTTTATATTTTTTAAAACATAAAATTTAAATATTCACTAATTTGTTTGTAGGAATTGGGAGCTTGAAGCAGCATATAGTGGAGTGAAAATCAAGGTGCCAGTGAGATTCATCACAGGCGAATTGGACATGGTGTACAACTCACTAGGGTTAAAGGAGTATATCCACGACGGTCGCTTTAAGGAGGATGTACCAAATTTGGAGCATATAATTATTCAAACCGGAGTTGCTCACTTCAACACTATGGAGACACCAGAGGATGTCACTAATCACATTTACACATTCATTACCAAGTTCGATTTCCGCTCCATCTAGACTCTGGAGTCTGGTCTACATATATTTGTGAAACAATCACTCTTGCGTCTCCTTTCTACCATGTATTCATTAATACGTATGTTATTCAAATAAGCGCGTTGGCAAACGCAGAGGAAAAAGCCCTGCTGAGAAACTCTTGAGCAAGCAATTCTTAGTATTTTTTTTTATTATTTAGTTAATATAAATATTAAATTATTTTTAGTAAATAAATTTTATTAATTTATGTGCATAAATTTTTTAAAATATTAGTGTATATTATAGTGATTTATATGTGTAAAATTTTAATAAATATAAATGTAAATTATATACTTATTATATCCAAAATGTCGATAAATATAAGTATAAATTATTATTTATCTAAGTGGTAGTAAAAAATAATAATATTTATTGATTATATTGTTGAGTTAAATATATAATTAATTTAAATGATGATGACAAATATTATTTAATTGGATTAAACACTCAATTATTTTTTTGATCAGCCTTTGCTAAATGGTGTAGGCTAAAGAAACAAAAATAGCAGCAGCCCAAAGAGGTCTCGGTAGGTTCTCTAACTCTTAAAGGCCAAAAAAATAATGCAAAAAAAAATCAGATGGGCTGAATGAAAAATAAATTCAACCCAAGTCCAAGAAGATTCCACCAAGTTGAAGCCTTCTAAACTACAAAGCCAATATTCACAAGCTTGCTTAGGTCAAAATCAGAAAAAAAAAAAAAGAGAATTCCGCCCTTCTTATTTATTTACCAGAGAAGAAAGAAATAAAAAGCTATCACAAAAATAAATGTCTAATCACACTAATCAAAGTAAGTTAAGGTAAGTTAGAGGATAAAGGTGATTTATTTCCATATGCATGCAATTTATTTTTTTCATTCTTTCTTCAAATTTTTGCAACGCTAATTTGGAATAAATGAAAAAAGTGATTTCTGATGATCACTGCTGTGTATCAAAGGCTCAAATTATTTTTTGAGGACAAAACACTAACTCAAAGGTTTAGATTTGAATTTACCATTGAAACATTTTCTCTTTGCGGATCTGAGGTCTTCGGTCAAGAAAAAGAACCTGCTTTAAAACCCCTAATTTGGAGGGTTAAATGAAGAAAGTGAAATGACAAATAAAAGAGGCTCAAGGTTCAACAAATTGACTTAAGAGAAATCCAAACCAGAACTTGAGAAGAGGTACAAAAAGAACAATTTTTGTTTTCTGAGGACAAGGAGAGAAAACCAAAATTTAAGTTTGTTTAAGAGCTTCCCTATGAATAGTTCAACGTTTTGGACAGTGTTTCTAAGTTAAAAAAACATTCTGTCAAGATAAAGAGCTTCATCAGAGATAGCTAAATTCAGTTCAACTTATAGTAACAGAGGCTGTTAATGCATTAATCTCCTTCATGTTTTATTGTTTTATATTTCAGTTTTAATGCAGAGTGACACACTTGAGAGAAAAGCCAAGAGTGAATTCTGATTTTCTTTGGTTGTAATTTTTTATCTTGTGTCAAGTATCTGTGAGGTACTCCTTGCTAAATTGAGTAAATACTTAATGTAAAGAGTCTAGGTATTAGCATAACCAAGTCAAATTTAGGAAGAAACTTGAGAGTCTAGAGGATTGTGTGAATCCTAAGAAATTGGTGTATGTAATACTTTGATTCTAGTAAAAATTTCACCACTGTTGTGGTAAAAACTGGATGTAGGTTGCATTGTACAAGACAACTGAACCAGGATACTTGCTATATCAACTTTCTTCTCTCTCTTTATGTTATGTTTTTCGATATTTATGAGACAAAATAAAATTGTCTCATAAAATTTTTGCTGCATAGTTCAGAAAGTTTGATATTAAAGGCTTAATCCATTAAAGCAAAAGAAGGCCATAAATTCAACCTCTCTTTTCTAAGCCTTCTGTAATCTTCACATATAGCGTTAATTTTTTCAATTGAGTCTGATATAGCAATTTTGTTGGATAACCAATTAAAGTATCATCCAACTTTGTCAATTTTAATATGCTAAAACCAAAAACCTAATGAAACAAAAAATTCCAAAAACAATTATTTTTACTCTTACCGTTTTAAAAAATCAATGCATGCAGAAACATCTCCCCTTTCCCCAGCCGTGCCATTCTCCATCCTCCCCAACAAATTATGTTACTGCCACGCTGCAGTCTAAAATCCACTGATGGTATTTGTTGCATCAATGAGTGCTACCGACCACGTTGAAGATGACGAGGACAATCTCATGAACGGAGTTCCAGGCACCGTCGCTATAATGAGTTGCCAACGCTGACTTGGACCAACCGTTTGCCAGCTTCATTCCACACCCCGTTAATGCTATGTCGTTTGTTGAGCAAGAAATGTCTGTCGCTGCCGATTTCACTAGGTAACACCGTTTTTGTTGTCGTCGATTTCACAAGGTGATGCATGTGGTTGATTCTTGCTCCATTTTTTGCTCTTTTATTTTTTGCGCGGAACATAAAATTAACATATCCTCATCTTCAGATGTTTCTTTTTCGAATTACTGGATGTTTTCATTTCGAATTATTGGACTTTTTTTTGAATTAGTAAAAAATTCTATATTAAAATAGTAGATGTTTCGTTTCTAAATTAGGGGATTTTTTTTAATTCATGGATGTTTCTTTTAGTTGCACTCTAAGTTTTGAATGTTTTCTTTATTTGTTTTTGGATGTTTATTTTAGTTTTATACTGCTCTTTCCAATGACTTGCAGTAGTAATTATGGTGCCGTGACACGGCAATGCAGCAACGGCAGTTTCACGGGAGCGTGATCGTGTCACTCGCGCAAAAACTCCCTGCAGCAGTGACGTTAAGGAACGCATGCGCAATTTGCGCGAGAAATCCATCCAGCAGCAACAGTGCGCCGCACTGCGGAGGTGGAGATGCGATGGTGACACAGCGTTTGCGTAATGATTGGGTAACACGATGAGAGAGCACCTGTCTACGCAGCAGTTTTTTTTGCATGTGTTTAGAATAGGTTATGTTGCCTAATCTTAATTATTCAAATTGTCATTAATTCTATTTATTTAAAATTTAATTTTAAAAAAAATTAAAATTAATTTTTGAACAAGTTGTTTAAGTTGACTCGTGGATATGTTGACACCTGTACTTTTTCTTATGCACTTTTGTCATCTTTCTTACCTAATAATAGTGTTTTTTTTAAGAGAAGTGTTAGGTAAATAATAATCATCTTGAAATATGAGCAACCATCAATTAAATAAAAATATACTATACCTCTAAATTATTTATTTAAATTTTAATATTAAAATAACCATTCGTATACCTGATAAAATAAACATTCAATATATCTATTATACATACTATTTAATATTTTCATTATCTACTTATACTTTTTCTTTGTTTAATTTTTTAGTATTATTATTGGGGTTCTTAGCTGGAATATAAGGCCGACAGATGCATAGAGCTCTCATCGCGTGAGATGGAGGGAATAGAACACAGAAGCGTGGAAGTGAATGGCATCAACATGCATGTTGCAGAGAAAGGGCAAGGCCCTGTGGTGCTCTTCCTCCACGGCTTCCCAGAGCTCTGGTACTCCTGGCGCCACCAGATTCTCGCTCTCAGCGACAGAGGGTACCGCTGCGTTGCGCCCGATCTTCGCGGCTTTGGCGATACCGATGCTCCTGCTTCCGTGGACAGCTACAATGGCTTCCACGTAGTGGGTGACCTTGTTGCACTTATTCAGTCTCTTCAAGTGGAGCAAGTGTTCCTGGTGGGTCATGATTGGGGTGCACTCATTGGTTGGTACCTCTGCATGTTTCGCCCTCAACTTATCAAAGCTTATGTATGCCTCAGTGTTCCTTTCCTCCGAAGAAACCCCACTGTTCCCACCGTTGACTCCATGCGTGCTCTCTATGGAGATGACTACTATATCTGCAGATTTCAGGCATCCTCTGTCTCACTCGCTCATATACATAACTTACTGTTTGCTCCATTTATTTTTTCGTATTTGATGGATCTGATATGTAGGAAGAAGGCAAAGTGGAAGCTGAGATGGCTCAAGTTGGGGCTGAGTATGTGGTCAAGAACATAATTACAACTCGCAAGACGGGTCCTCCAATATTCCCTAAGGGAGAGTATGGAACCGCTTTCAATCCTGATATGAAACAAGATTTGCCTTCCTGGCTCACTCAACAAGATCTTGCTTATTTTGTCTCCAAATTCAAAAAGACTGGTTTCACCGGAGGATTGAATTACTATAGGAATTTAAACAAGTAAGTTCTCTTGAATCTTAAATTCTTAATGATGAAATATATAGGAAAGTATATTCTCTAGCATTGAAGTGAAGTTTTCAATTGTAAATTGGGTGCAGGAACTGGGAGCTGACGGCACCATGGAGTGGAGCGAAGATCAAGGTGTCAGTGAAATTCATAACAGGTGAGCTAGACATGGTATACACATCATTAGGGATGAAAGATTATATTGAGAGTGGAGGTTTCAAGGAAGATGTGCCAGGCTTGGAGGAAGTCATTATTCAACCAGGAGTGGCCCACTTCAACAACCAGGAGTCACCACTTGATATCACTAATCACATTTACGACTTCATCACCAAGTTTTGATTCCACTAATTTATCATCTTATTATCTGCGACGATTTGGTTCTGTTTTACCATTTGAAGCCATACATATAAAAGTAAGACCACTATGATTAGTGTGTGTTTGGGCATATAAACGTTCAAAGCATTTCATAATATGGCTCATCAAACAATGTTCAAAGCATTTATATTGATGAGTAGTTGAGTAGTGCATTCATAATATTGATGAGAAAAAGTACAGTTAAATAACTCCTAACAACCAACTTTAAATAAGTGTTGGTCTTGTATGACCCTGTGAGTCGACGCCGAGTTGTTATTTTCGATGCCGACCTTTGAACTTTTGTGGAAGTACGAGCTTTTTTTCCGAAGAGATGTCTAATTACGCAGAGTATGAGCAAGGAACAAGGGGAGAGTGTACCTGCAAAGGCCCTCCGAATATTAAGTTAGTATTGAAAATCAATGTATCCTTTGAAGATAAAATATCATACTTTTATAGGTGAGATAAAATAGGTCGGTTACGTTTCTATTAATCATCTGAATTGAAGAGTAATTAATAGGTTTTAACAAGTGATAATGTCTGATTGTAACGTATAACGCCGAGTTATAACGTAATGCCAAGTTATTGTATATAATGCCGAATTATGACATCGAATTTGTAACGGCCGTATTAGAAGATAAAATATCATATCTTTATAGGTGAAATAAAATAGGTTGGTTACGTTTCTATTGATCATCTGAATTGAAGAGCAATTAATAGGTTTTAATAAGTGATAATGTCTGATTGTAACGTATAACGCCGAGTTGTCGAGTTATGGTGCATAATGCCGAGTTATTGTATATAATGCCGAATTATGACATAAAATTTGTAACGGCCGTATCAAGTGTAATTAATAATTATTAATTTTATATTTTTTAAAACATAAAATTTAAATATTCACTAATTTGTTTGTAGGAATTGGGAGCTTGAAGCACCATATAGTGGAGTGAAAATCAAGGTGCCAGTGAGATTCATCACAGGCGAATTGGACATGGTATACACCTCACTAGGGTTAAAGGAGTATATCCACGACGCTTTAAGGAGGATGTACCAAATTTGGAGCATATAATTATTCAAACCGGAGTTGCTCACTTCAACACTATGGAGACTCCAGAGGATGTTACTAATCACATTTACACATTCATTACCAAGTTCGATTTCCACTCCATCTAGATTCTGGAGTCTGGTCTACATATATTTGTGAAACAATCAATCTTGCATCTTCTTCCTACCTTGTATTCATTAATACGTATGTTATTTAAATAAGCGCGTTGGCAAACTCAGAGGAAAAAGCCCTAAGTGAGGAACTCTTGGTCAACCCAACTTTTGTATATTTTTTTGTTATTATTTAACTAGTATAAATATTAAATTATTTTTGATAAATAAATTTGATCAATTCATGGATATAAATTTTAAAAACTGTAAATGGAAATTGTATTGATATGAGTGTGTAAAATTTCGATAAATAAAAATATAAAATATATGTTTATTATATTCAAAAAATTGGTAAATATAAATGTAAATGATAATATTTATTAGTCATGTAATATTATTCTTTTTAATTGCCTCTAATATAACAATTTTGCTAAATATCTAACTAGAGTATTAACTAACTCTATTAATTTCAATAGGCTAAAACAAAAAATCTAATAATGAAACAACAAAAACTCCAAAAATAATTTTTTTAATTTTTACTCTTACAATTAAAAAATCAATGCATGCAGAAACATCTCTCCTTTTTCCTAGTCGCGCAATTCTCTATCCTCCCCAACAAACTCTGTTATTCTCCCCAACAAATTCTGTTGCCGATCACGCTAAAAATGACGAGGACAACTCCATGAATGGAGTTTCCGGCACAATTACTGCTATAACGTGTGGCCAACGTTCGCCAATTTCATCATTCCACACCCCGCTAATCTTGTGTCGTTTGCCGAATACGAAACATTTGTCGTCGCTGATTTTACTAAGTAATACTGTTTCTGTCGCAGTCAATTTCACTATGTAACAATGTTGTATATGGCTGATTCTTGTTCTATTTTTTGCCTTTTTTTTGCACAGAATATAAAATTAACATATCCTCATCTTTAGATGTTTCTTTTCAAATTATTGAAAGTTTTCATTTTGAATTAGTGGAGTTTTTTTTTTCGAATTAGTAAAAGTTTCTATGTTAAAACAATAGATGTTTATTTTAATTAGTGGATTTTTTTTAATTTGTGAATGTTTCTTTTAGTTGCACTTTAAGTCTTAGATGTTTCTTTTGTTTGTATTTTGGATGTTTGTTTTAGTTTTATACTACTCTCTCTAACGGTCTGCAGCAACAATCATTGCGTCGTGACACGACAAATGGCGATGCAGCAAAGCAGTTTCACGGGGGCGCGCGGGATCGTATCACTTGTGCAAGAACTCCTTGCAGCGGCGACGTGAAGGAACATACGTGCAATTTGTGCGAAGAATCCCTCTAGTGGCGACAGTGTGGCGCATTGTGAAGGCAGAGATAGGCGGCGGCACATGTCCATGCAGCGATGTTTTTGTAGAGTAGATTACGTTGTCTAATCTTAATTATTCAAAATCTAATTTTTAAAAAAATTTAAAATTAATTTTTGAATAAATTGTTTAAATTGATTGGTGGGTGCGTTAGCCCATATACTTCCTCTTATGCAAATGACATCATGCATGTGATCAATCATTCACTTTTGTCATCTTTCTTACCTAATAATACTGTTTTCTTTTATTTTTTAGTATTATTATTGGCATAGTTATAAGAATTGAACCATTGATTAAATTAAATTACTAATTTATTAATTTATTAATTCAATTGATAAATCACTCGTTGAACTGATAAAATCAATTATATGTAAATAAAAAATATTAAATAGTCAAAAAATTAAAAAATTTATAATACATATTTTCTCCAACATTTTAAGAATAACTAAATCTCAAATTTTAAAGACAACTAATATAAAGATAAAAATAAAATTAGTTAGTACTACTATATATAGTATTTTAATTTGACACAATAAAAATACCAATCCATAATATCATTTAATTTTAATATTAATATCAAAACAGATAATTTTAATCACAATAATAACATTGAAATAGGTTAAGATTAATAAATTTTTAATAAAATTTATATTTCTATTAATAATAGTATATAATTAAAAATATAATTAATTTAAAAAATATAAAACAAAAAATAAAAAATTAAATTAAATATTTATAAAATTATTTAATTTAAAATTTATTATATAATTAGTCTTTGTCATATATAACATTGGAAAGTATAATGATAGAGTGGCAATGAAGATGGCTGCAACCAAAAAGGTTCCCTGTTCAACTCAGGTGGAAATGCAAGAACTGGTTGATTCGATTTTTCCGATTCTCCCCGGTTCATATTGGTTTCATTCTTAAACAGTCTAAAGAATGAATCGAATCGGTTTATAATTCGGTTTACTAATTTTTTCACTCAACCTTATAATTCTTAGCAGCAATATAAGGCCGACAGATGGATAAAGCTCTCATCGCGAGAGATAATGGAGGGAATAGAACACAGAAGCGTGGAAGTGAATGGCATCAATATGCATGTTGCAGAGAAAGGGCAAGGCCCTGTGGTGCTCTTCCTCCACGGCTTCCCAGATCTCTGGTACTCCTGGCGCCACCAGATTCTCGCTCTCAGCGACAGAGGGTACCGCTGCGTTGCGCCCGATCTTCGCGGCTTCGGCGACACCGATGCTCCTGCTTCCGTGGACAGCTACAATGGCTTCCACGTAGTGGGTGACCTTGTTGCACTTATTCAGTCTCTTCAAGTGGAGCAAGTGTTCCTGGTGGGTCATGATTGGGGTGCACTCATTGGTTGGTACCTCTGCATGTTTCGCCCTCAACTTATCAAAGCTTATGTATGCCTCAGTGTTCCTTTCCCCCGAAGAAACCCCACCGTTCCCACCGTTGACTCCATGCGTGCTCTCTATGGAGATGACTACTATATCTGCAGATTTCAGGCATCCTCTGTCTCACTCACTCATATACATAACTTACTGTTTGCTCCATTTATTTTTTCTTATTTGATGGATCTGATATGTAGGAAGAAGGCAAAGTGGAAGCTGAGATGGCTCAAGTTGGGGCTGAGTATGTGGTCAAGAACATAATTACAACTCGCAAGACGGGTCCTCCAATATTCCCTAAGGGAGAGTATGGAACCGCTTTCAATCCTGATATGAAAGAAGACTTGCCTTCCTGGCTCACTCAACAAGATCTTGCTTATTTTGTCTCCAAATTCGAAAAGACAGGTTTCACCGGAGGATTGAATTACTATAGGAATTTTAACAAGTAATTAACTTCTCTTGAATCTTGATATTGAAATATACAGGATATAGTAAATTCTCTTGGATTAAACTTAAGTTTTCAATTGTAAATTTGGTGCAGGAACTGGGAGCTGACGGCACCATGGAGTGGAGCGAAGATCAAAGTGCCGGTGAAATTCATAGCAGGTGAGTTGGACTCGGTATACACATCGTTAGGGATGAAAGATTATATTGAGAGTGGAGGTTTCAAGGAAGATGTGCCAGGCTTGGAGGAAGTCATTATTCAACCAGGAGTAGCTCACTTCAACAATCAGGAGACACCACATGATATCACTAACCACATTTACAACTTCATTACCAAGTTCTGATTCTACTAAATTATCATCTTTTTGTCCACTACTATTTGGTTCTGTTTTACCATTTGAAGCCTTACATATAAGAATAAGACCACTCATCCTGCTCTCTGGAATATATCTCTCTCTTTAATTTTCACTTGTATATGTCATCCTAGAATTTCTCTTTAAAATCCTCTTTTAACTGAATAATGTATGGCTAAAAGGAGTTATTTACTAATCAGAAACATTAAAAAGACATGTAATGTAATCCCATTATGAATTGTAGGTGTGTAACTAACTGTGAACACAATGCTTAGCAAACCACAATTTTTACAGATTATAAAGCCAACAAAGTAAAAAGTACAACTAATATTCATAAATTACCATAAAACATACACCAGAGAGTTGAATTGATCATGTCATATCCGGTCAATCATTTCATAGGGATAATTTTAAGATTACTCTTATGATTATACCAACGAGAAGAGAATCAAAACCAATAATTCTTTGTCACTGATGATAAGTTTGACAATCAGCTAAATCAAATTAAACTCCTTTGAAAGCATAAAATGCAAATCAAGCGAATTGATTATACTATGAAATGGCAGATTCACTTAAAAGTTAAAACAAACATAAGTCAACAATTTCTAATAGAAAATTTTAATTTTTGGTTGAGTTAGTTGCTGAAATTGATAAAGACCCAAAAAAAAAAAAATTGAAAGTAAAGGACATGAATCCCAGAGATGGGAGCCAGAGTAGCAGGCTCATTCAGAATATAGCAGCAAAAGTGGGATCTACAAGCGCAGCGTTGACCAATCAGATTGCTCTAACACTGTTCCTTAAGGAGGTACTACTATGAAGATTTTATTATTGTCTTTATATGAAGATGTTTTTCTTTTATCATTAATGATGAATTATATGGTTTGATTTTGATTTATTATAAAAGTGTTATTTTTTTTAAAGTGTGACTAAATAAACAAAATACACTTTTAACACAAGAATATTTATAAAAAAATATTTTTAGCATCTTCATTTGAATAAACACCTTTTTTTAATGTTCAATTACCATCACAATCAGTCATATAATAAACTAGTATCACATCAGCTCTAAGTTTGTTAATCATAGTGGATTTATTCAATGTGAGAGAAGAGCTTACGAGAAAGCAATTTGTTCATAATATGGCTCAAGCTAATTAACAACAATGCAGATCTAGTTTCTTAAAAGTAAAACTTAGTGTGTCATGTCTTATTCGGTTATTCGCATTTCTACTTATGTTTCACGTTGTGTTTTTTATGTTGGTTCAATTTGGTGTAATGAAGCCCCTCTATTTGTACTGCATTAAACAATTGGCAATGATACACTGCCAACCCACTTCCAATATATAATACTCGTTCCCTCCCCTAATTGCTTATTAGCAATGGATGACCAATGGACAGAGTTGTAATTTCTTGCTTCTATAAGTTGTCTGCTGCATTTATATTAGGGACAAATTGAAAAAATGGGGGCCATCATTGAGGAGCATCCTTCTATTAATCCACCTCTGGAAGAATCCAAACTACAAGTTCCTTATATATGTAAGGCATAAAAGTAATTAATTAACAAATTATAGAATAACTCATAATATAACCCATTGTGGAATCTTCTGGAACTATAAAAAAAAATGTTTTGCTTGTATTTTAATCTTACTTTCGATTAGAGTTATCAACCAAATTTGTATACATATCAACCAAATTTGTATACATCTTAATTCGGGATGCATATACAATTTTTTTTTAAAAATAATTGTTCAAAAACTTTGTATCGATGCTAAAAGAAACTTAAAAAAAATTATTAATTTCTTTATTAATGTAAAATTTTACAAGTAATTAAGTACAATAACATAATTGCGAAAAAGATTTGAAGAAACTAATATCTTTTATTTTTTGAAAGTAAGAACTCAACACTTAAGTGAAGCATTGTAAATAAATAAAAATGATAAAAGTATAACAATTCCTATGTCATATCCGGTATAACAATCAACAATATGAGTTATTGACAACACCATTCCTTAGCACATGAAAATGATTGCTCCACGCAATCACCAATTCCTGTTCCTGAAAAATGGCATCATTTTTTTCTCCAGATACTCCATATAATTGAGAAGAATCCAACTAGCCAAAACTTGCGTCTTTCTTTTTTCATTGGCACTAATCTCCAACTCTCAAACTGCTCTTTCAACGTACCAGGGACAATCCATGTCTGTCCAAATGCCAAGATTCAAACACACCACACATGCCAAGAGTACTCACATGTAATAAATAAATGTATATTTTCAACATCTTTCTGGCACAGCACGCACACCACATCATTCTGTTGGAGGATACCCAATCTACTTAGTCGGTCTTTCGTGTTGACCCGGCCTACCAAGACAAACCACGAGAACAGCTCCACTCGAGGCGGAATTAGACCTTTCGATATCTCCTTTGTGAATCTGAATCTCATAAGCTCCTCATCCAAAATCTCTTCCTGCAAAACCTGCACAAATGAATTAGTAGAATAAACGCCTTCCTTATCAAATTTTCACACCACTCTGTCTTGCACGTCCGCTATCAGTCTAACAGATTGCAAGACATTAAGTATTTGGTTCAGTGTATCTGTCTCCCATTGTCTCAACTCTCTTCTCCATTGTAATTGCCACACCCACTCTATCACATTCCAAAACCCACAATCCCCAATTACCAATCTTTTTTTGGTTTGAAATTAAGAAAAGTCTTGAAAAGGAGTCTTTCAGCTTTCCCACTTGCAACCCATGTATCCTCCCAAAATCTGGTAGATCTTCCATTTTCTACTTCCATAGCCAGGCCATCAATGATCTTCTACTTGACATGTTGATCCCTTATTTGCACATGACATATGTCTTTTCATGGTCCCCCCTCTCCGGTAACGTCTGAGTTGACAGCAAGTAATTTGGGTTCAAGTTATTGCATGAGCATACAACCTTTTTCCATAGAGGGCATTCCTCCTTAGAGAACCACCACCATCATTTAAACAGTAAAGCCGAATTACGGACTACCGCATCACCCACCCCCAATCCTCCTATCTTCTTCGGTGCATGTACCAGCTCCAACCTCACAAGGGTCATGCCAGGTCGACCATCATCCTTCCCCCAAAAAAACCTCCTCTGCAAGGATATAAGTCTTCTAGCAACCGCATTAGGCATCTTGTACAGACTCAAATAATAAATAGGCAGACTGTTGATTACCGACTTAATAAATACCAACTTTCCAGCCTTATTGAGTATCTTTGGTTTCCACAAGTTGAGCTTCTCTTTCACCTTTTCTATAACCGATTTCCAAGTTTTTACCAACCGCGGATTTGTTCCTAGGCTAATGCCAAGGTACCTTATCGGTAGAGCTGCCTCTTGACATCCTAGTAGCTGGCACATCTGAGTAACCCACTCCTGGCTACAGTTAACTGGTATTAAGTTAGACTTCTCAAAATTAATACTCAACTCAAACATCATTTCAAAGCACCTCAAAAGCCTCTTATAGTTTCTCAGCGTCTCCTCCTCTGGTGGGCAGAATAATATAGTGTCATCAGCAAATTGTAAGTGTGATAACTCTATATTATCCCTACCGACTAATAGTGGAGATACCCGACCATTTCTAACTGCCCCTCCGATCATCCTGTTGAGCACGTCCACCACCAGAACAAACAAGAACGGTGATAATGGGTCGCATTGACGTAGTCCCCTTTCTATTTTGAACGGTTTTGACGGTGATCCATTAACCAGGATAGAGATAGAAGCCGAAGTAACACACTCCTTAACCCACGCCCTCCATTTCCTTCCGAAGCCCATCTTCTCCAGCACAGTATCAACAAAGCACCATTTGACTCTGTCATATGCTTTTTGAAAATTCAGTTTAATAATCGCTTATTTCTTCTTCTTCAGCTTCAACCATTGCACAGTTTCACATGCAAATAACGCTCCGTCGTGTATTTTTCTCCCCTTCTTAAAGGCACTCTGTGATTCTCCGACTAGGCCTGGCATAACCTTCCTCATTCTTCGTGTCAACAATTTAGAAATAATCTTATAGACACATCTCACCATACTGATGGGCCTTAGATCTTTTATAAGTCAGTTGCATAATTAAAGTACGTTATACTTTAAATTGGAACTAATTTTATTTATATTACAAATTTTTTAAATTATTTATTTGAGATAATCTTATACTTTAAGTATATTTGGATACCAAACATAATTAGAACCAAACCGATAATTAATTTACTTAGAATAATAGATTAATGAGTTACTGATTCAATCGTCAGATAACTGGTTGAATTAATTAACATGATCATAATTTAATAATTATATAAAATTTTATTATCTTTTTCTTAAAATAGTAATTTTAGCTTTTATTTTTTACCTATTGTATTCTTCAAGTATTTAATTAAAAATATTGTTTAATAAATATAATATAACTATAGATAGAAAAAGTATGTTATAATAAACGAAAGTATTTTTGTTTTTTTACATAGATGTATAACAAAATTTAATATTTATTTTAATAATTATTTAAAATAAAAAATATAGTTAATTTGAAAAAATAAATTTGAAATTAAATAAATATAAAAATAACATTGAACAGAAATTTTAGGCAATATATATTTTAAGAATTATTCTTCACATACAAGCCATTTTTCTATACAAGTCCGTACAAGTCATTTTACCCTAATTCACCTTACGCGCCTCTTAATCTAACTAACTTTTCAATCAACACGCGAATATATTTATGCCTTTTTTGAAAGGATTTCATTTTCGTTTTCGAATTTTCTCAACGTTTTTGATCTACGGGTCTCTTCCATCTCTGCGTTCTCTGTGTTTTTCTTCGTTCGTTCTATACATTTTTGAATTCAAGCTCTAAAATCAGTTTTGAACAGTTATCTCGTTGTTGAAGATAATAAATAATTCAAGTTCAGATTGTCAATTGAACCAGAACGAAGTTGATTATTGTTTTGAATCCAATCAAGTGACTGAGGTGTGATTCGATTCTAGTTAATGTTTTCGTTAGTAGTTTATGATTCTTTAGGTGAATAATATTGTTTTTGTTTGTGAAAATTGTTGTTCATCGTTGATGGTTTGAATTGAACGTAATATAAAAGTTCTGCATTAAAGAAAATATTTTTCTATATTTACAACAAATTTCGGTGTAATACGAAGATATTTGAGTGTATTGTTTAAGAATTTTATGTGTGTGTGTGTGCTGATAAGTTCTGCATAATTCAAATCTCTTCCTCTTCCTCATTTTCTGCTGCTGCTTCTTTTTTTTCATCATCATCATCATCTTCTTCTTCTTTTTCTCTTATTCATATTTTTGTTTTTGTTTTACCTTCTCAAGTTTCTTCTTGTTTTACCCTTTTAACAAGAACAAAAACAAAAAAATCAAATAAAGAAGAAGAAAAAATACATAATGATGCAAAATTACTTGAAAGAGGATGAACTTATATTCATTCAACTAAAAGAAAGAAAGAAATAAGAAAAAAAGAAGAAAAAAATACAGCATTAGAGAAAATATTTTTCTATATTTGCAGCAAATTTGGGTGTAACACGAAGATATTTGGGTGTAACACAAAAATATTTGAGTGTATTATTTAAGAATTTTTGGTATATGTGTGCTGATAAGTTCTGCATAATTCAAAACTCTTTTTCTTCATCCTCCTCATCTTCTGCTACTTCTTCTTCTTCATCTTCTTTTTTCATTTTCGCATAATTCTTTTCGAATTCAGCTTCGCAACTTCCTTTACTTTTCGCGACGATTTTTAGAGATTTTTGAGAGATTTTGATCCTTGTTTGAATTTTGAGCGTTGCGATTTTGATTGAGGGAAAAGACCCGTTTGCGTTATTAAAGAGTTAGGGAAGTGCGTGTTTACACGCAATCTAATTGAAGGTCGTTTTTGTTAGGTATGAGTCAACTTGTACGAACTTATATACTAAAAAGACTTGTATGTGTAGCAGATTTCATATTTTAATTCACACATATATTAATAAAGACAAAGACGGAGTTAAGCTTCTCTACCTTCATAATGCATGTTCGAATAAGGGTGGCAACACTACCTGAGCTCGCGGGTATCCACCCCATCCCTACCTGTTCGGGGAAGGTAATTACCCGCTCTCGCACCAGGGCGGGTTCTTGGTCGGGACGGGATGGGGTCGTGTTTAGGTTAAACCCGCCCTTACCCATCCCGATATATATAATATATATAAATATATATATTTTTAATATATAATATATGTAATATATATAAAATAATTAGTAAAATGATTAATAATATTGTATTATATTTAAATTTTAACTTTAATTTATGTTATGTATGTAAATGATGGTTATATAATTTTTAAAATTTAATTTTATTTGTTGGATTTAATAATTATAGGGACGGATACCCGCAGGAGCGGATTAGGGTTTAACACTTTACTACTTACGAATAAAGACGGGGCGAAGTCGATGCGAGATTTTGTAGGATGGAGCGGGATCGGGTAGAACGAAAATCCGCCTCTATCCACCCTGTTGCCAACCCTATGTTCGAACCCTGGCGCCAAAGTCCTTACAACAGCAATGACAACGACTCAATGGTCGCAAAATTTACCATTGCTAGCATAATCTTAAATTATCGTCAGTTTAGGCTACTAGTAAATTTATTTAACTTTTATTTTTTAGTTATTTAATTAAGTTATTGACAATTTAACCGTCGAGAAATTAAAAAAATAAATAAGTCATTTTGTTTATTTTTTATAAGGTTAGATCATTTTAATTATAAAAAAAAATTTACTATTTCTATTCGCAAAAATGATGATTGCTAACAAAAATATCTATAAAAAAAAAAGCAAAACTAACGTTTAATCTATGGAAGGTGAATTTCATATTTTCATGTAATAAAAATATCCAAACATTAAATTGTGATTAACTCTTTTAAAAAACTAATCAAAATTCTAAATTGCGCATACTCTTTATGTTTAACCTCTAAACCACCACAGCAGCTCGTTCAGAGGTGTCTAACTACCTCCTCCACTAGCCTTACTGACATTCGGTGTGCCTACTACTTTGTTTAGACTGCCCACTCCTAGCAATATCACCCACATACTAGGTGAGTAGGTGTTGGTACAATCAATTAGTTTTAATAACTTCCGGTAAGCGTCGGTAAAAGTAAAACCGTAAAAGTAGCTCGAAAATTACTAACAAAGACTTGCCTAACCGATATTTATCGGTCTTACCCATCGTTAAAATTGATTTGAATCTTTGACAGTCGGTAATATCGATTTTTTTGTAGTAAGTAAACTTAGCCGCTATCTAAGGTTTGAAGTAAATTTAAGCACCAAGCAATCAAGTATATGTTATCTCGACCACCAAATTTAATTATTCTTATTTTTTATAACCACGACTAGGGCTGAAAGTGAGTCAAGCCATCTCATGAGCTAGTTCGAACTCGACTTGTTAATAGTTCGATAAGCTAAATTCATGAGCTAGTGAGCCAAGCTTGAATTTAGAATTGAGCTCATAAATTAAATGAGTCGAGCTTGAGCTTGGATAAGCTCAGCTCATTAGCTCGTGAGCTGACTCGATTATATATATATATATATATATATATATATATATATATATATATATATATATATATATATATATATATATATATTAATACACATATCCTATATGTATTTAATCTATATTTTTAATATTATATATATATATATATATGAAATAGTACTATATACTTATATATATTAATGATTTTAATTATTTAAAATTTCATATTTATTTTTTAGGGCAAAAACCAGAAATAAGCCAAGGGAGCAAAAAAATTACCTGAATCAGCCAAACAAAAAATTGCTTCACGAATCAGCCAAAACACATTACTATGTAATTCGAACTAGCTTGGTTCGAACTCCATAAACATATAATTCGAACCTACTTGGTTCGAACTCCATGTAGTATAATTCGAACTTGGTTGGTTCGAATTACACTTGTGTTTCACTCCCCTAGTAATTCGAACCGAGTTGGTTCGAATTACTCTCAAATTGCATCAAATAGTAATTCAAACCAGGCTGGTTCGAATTACTAAGCATGGGATCCTAAGTAATGAAACTGTTTTGTTACCAGATTTTTAAGCGAAATTTCTGTTGAATGCATACGGCAATAAATAAATCTACAATTTAAATTAATACGTGATGCGAAAATTAAATAATATCAAAACGCAAAGTACATATGTTTTCATAGTAAATGATAGACGATAAAGCAATAAGTAACACAAACATACATCAACTGATAAATACATAGACGAAGATAGGTAACATACAACATGGCACATAAATCATCTAAATAGGTGTGACCCCGTGAAGCAACGACGTGGTACTCGTGTCCTCTGACCTCTCCGGATAAGGGGCTCCTCATCCTCGATCTCATCCTCCTCGAACCACACCCAAGCAGGACGTCCACCCTCGATATATATATGGAAATCCGTAAGGCAACCGTTGACATAACGGCCGTCCACTGCCAATCCCAACTGGTACACCACATCCTGAAGTGTGATCGTGCACTCTCTGAAGGGCATATGGAAAGTGTGCGTCTTAGGATGCCACCGCTCCACGAAGGCACTGAGAAGGGGCTCATCTATCCGGAACCATCTATCGTTTAGCCTCGCTAGATGGTATAACCCCGTCATCTGCAAGTACGACACATACCGCTCATCGAGTCGCATGCCCTGTTGCCGCCGCATGCTCCTGATGCATCTCTGTGGCTGGGCATTACATGGACCGCATTAGTAGATCGACATAGAAAACCAGTAAAAAAATGAATAATAACAGAAACCACTTATCGAAACCAATAACACAATATACATATGAAACCAATATAACAATCCCCTTACAAAGGCACATAGTAAACCACTAATAAAAACTACTAAACTAAACCGTCAACAAAACCACATGCTTAAACCGCTAACATAAACCGGAAGCTATTTCACTTACGAAAACCACATGCAAATCCACTATCATAAACCGCACATAAAACCACATGATAAACCTCTTCCAATACCACCTAAAGTAATCCGCCAAGATAAATCATCAACAAAACAACTATAAAAAAATCACTAATATAAACCGCTAACTAAAACCACATACAAAACCTCTAAAAGAAACCACTTGCAATACCACTATGATAAACCACTAACATAAACCGCCACTAAAACCACATGCAAAACCACTAACTTAGATAAACTGATCGCAAAGAAGTGTTCTATCCACTAACCTCGTCGTTGATCACCCCGGCTATATGAGCGACTCCGTCCAACCGATATAGCCTTGCCGAATCGTCTCCCATCGGTAGAGTTTTCTGTTCGAGTCTTTGTCGAATGGAATCTAGGTCGTTTTCTCTGGGATTTGGGTGGGGTATGGGAATGGAGAAGTTGTTCGAATGAGGGTGATTCGAACTATTTATATAGCCGAAAACTTAGTAATTCGAACCAGCCTGGTTCGAATTACTATTTGATGCAATTTGAGAGTAATTTGAACCAACTCGGTTCGAATTACTAGGGAAGTGGAACACAAGTGTAATTCGAACCAACCAAGTTCGAATTATACTACATGGAGTTCGAACCAAGTAGGTTCGAATTATATGTTTATAGAGTTCGAACCAAGCTAATTCAAATTACATAGTAATGTACTTTGGCTGATTCGTGAAGCAATTTTCAGTTTGGCTGATTCAGGTAATTTCTTTGCTCCACTGGCTTATTTCCGTTTTTTTCCCTATTTTTTACATATAATTTTGATGTAGGACATAAATAAAAAATTTATAATTTATTGATAGATAACAATATATAAAATTGATATTTTTAAATATTTTTTAAAATATATAAGTTATAATTTATTGATATAGAATTATAAATTATGTATTTGTGTTTCTATTATTTGAGCTGGATTTGAATCCTCTAAAGTTTAAATTTCACTTTAGAGAGTAAAGTATAATCTTCTACCCTTGAATAGTTTCTCTTTCATATTTATTCTTGGTCCCACCTATAAAATCAATGGTGAGAGATCACACTTTACTCTCTAAAGTAAAATTCAAATTTTAGAGGATCCAAATCCATTTGAGCTAGCTTGTGAGCTCGAGCCAGCTCGTGAGCTTTCGGTGAGTCGAGCTTGAACTTAAGAAATAGGCTCAATTATTAATGAGTCGAGCCGTGAGCCAAGCTCAATTATTGTGAGCTGAGCTTGAGTTTGGTCTAACTCGACTCAGCTCGGCTCACTTCCGGTCTTAAATCCACGACCTACTTTACATGCATATTATCTTTGACTTTTAATTATTGATTTTTTTTTTTTACTGCTGAGTTATTCCTTATTCGGATTGTTTTTGTTTTTACTTCAACTGTTGAAATCTTTTTCGAGGATGACTATTGAGATCTTTACTATTTGCACCATTTGTGCCCAATTATTTTTGGAACAACAACAATATAATTCTCTGTTTAATGAATAAAAATGAAATAAACAAGAGTTGATGGACCGGCTTCGATCCTGGTGGTCTTAGATGATGATATTTTTTTTGGAAACTATTAGAAAATATAAATAATGTTATTTTTCCAATCTTCTAAAATTGGAGAAATTTATTACTTTACTTTTAGATATAGGCGATAATTAAAGGTTGTAAACTTGTAAATAAACGAAAAACTAGTGTTTACACTTTACACACTATTATATAAAAGAACAAGTATACAGAATTATTTTTAATTAGTTAATATTAGTCAATAATTTTTTTATAAAAATATTTATGTGTATATAAAAAATCAGTTAATAAATTAACTAATATATATTTGTATATAAATATATATTATTTAATTTATTTTTAATATATATTTTATATTTTAACACATATTCTATACAGATATCTGATTTAATAATTGATATATATATATATATATATATATATATATTAGTTGATTTTTTTATTATAAAATTATTTTTTTCTTTCATTTTTTGGTAAATTAGAAATACATGGTTTAGAATTTAAAATTTATAATTAAAAATAAGAGTTAAAATTTAATATAAAAAATAATGTGATACTATGTATATAAGTCTTTTTGTAACAAAGTTTAACTAAGTTAGTGTAAAGGTCAGTTAAAAAAATGTGTGCATACATCATTATTTTTTTTTGTGCGTTCTATGGCACATAAATTTTTGTTGATGAGCACAAATTTATTGATATACCACACAAATTTTCAAAGCTTACTACACAAAATTTTGCACATAACACAAACGTATGAATATAACATACAAATTTTATCTCATAGCATACATATTTTTATACATAGTACACAAATATTTATACATAGCACAAATTTTTGCTATAAATGTATTTTATTAATTGAGTGAGTCAATATTTTGCGTATGTAGTTTTTTAAAAATGTCTATATTATACATCAAAATTCTATGCTATGCAACTAATAAGATTTTTGTATTGTTCACACAAATTTATGTGTTGTGCGTTATTAGTTGGATGTTAATGTTGACATATGATCTTTAAAAATTTTTTATATTATATACTAAAATTTGCATGCTATATGTTAAAATTGATATGTTATGAATTAAAATTTTTGTATTCTATTTTATGAATATTTATAAGAGAAAAAAATAATAATAATAAAAACGATGATAATAGTTAAAGAAAAGAGAAGTGGCGCACCTAACATTTTTGCTTAAAAAATTGAA
Organism: Arachis hypogaea; assembly: GCF_003086295.3. Taxonomy (NCBI): domain Eukaryota; kingdom Viridiplantae; phylum Streptophyta; class Magnoliopsida; order Fabales; family Fabaceae; genus Arachis; species Arachis hypogaea. Next base: position 5,359,805 of record NC_092041.1, on the reverse strand, counting down.
CCCCTAGTTTATCAAATTTGCCTTCAGTTAGGAGGATATGAGAAATTCAACTTATTCTAAAGTTTTAAGAAACAATAGACAGTAATAACACAAATTTATTTACTTTTATATATATATATATATATATATATATATATATATATATATATATATAATTAGAATTTATGGCAGGATAAAATAGTCGTAAATGTAAATATGTAATTGAAAAAATCTCCAGGGCATAACATCAGCATGCAGTAGCACCGTGCCTGCGTGCGTGCATTTCCGCCATGAGTAATGCTGCCCGCATTGATGTTGGCATTTAATTTGGACAACCAGAACTATAGAAGCATCAACTAACAAGTTCCTCCGGCAAAATCAGAATATTAGTGCTAGTTTGTATTGATTTTTTGAGTAAAAGATATGTATTGTGCCTCCAAAAAGTCGGATAAAACTGAACAGATATCTCGGTTCAACGGTTCAATCCAAACGAATTACGTCTCGCAGATCTCGGATCAAAACATCCCACACAATCTTGGATTTCAACAAACAAGAATTACGGAGACTAACCGACCACTAAGCGAACAGACCACGTTATAAAATCAGGCCAAAGAATTAAACAGGGACACACACAAAAAAGAGAAGAAATCCAGTATTCTCATCGAGATCACACCTATTCTCATCCACTTCTTTTATTTAATCTTTTATTTCACTGATTTGGGTGTCGGAGTCCTTTTTGCAGGTACCACGCTCGGGTCCAGATTCTTGAGGATACAATCCAACCAGCTTGGGTCGCCGAGCTCATCTCGATCGACAGGAAACCGACGTATAGCTCGGCATCAGTGTCCATACAGGAACATTTGACGCCCACCGTGGGGTCCGAATAGTCTAGTTTCGCCCACGATCATTTTAATTCTCATAATTTGTCTGCATCTACTTTTGTATTCATTCTTCTTTGCAGGAAATTTATTTTTCTACTGCGAGGTATGTATTCATTTTACTTCCCATATCTCATTAAAAAACCTTTTTCAGCATCATTTGCAGTGTTTTCGACTGTTTGATCATTAGTATACTTTTTTGCATCTCGATCCATCTTTTTAGAATTAGACTTTTTGGCAATTCATCTATATCCTCTCGTCTCAGCACACACAACATATGACTACAAGGATACCCTTCGTGATCCCAATGACAACATTCACACTCTAATTTCTTCTCATTGCGATCATATACAAATGTAAATATTTTGACTCTCTTTTGAAAAACACAAATCTTGTATACCATAGTTGTGGAAAGGGGCTGACTATGTATAATGTCTAAAGAAACCACTTCTTCAATTTGCTTCCTCACTAGTTTGAATATCTCTCTAGTGTATTGCAGCACAAAGCTCGAGAGACTGTAAGGCAGTTGTCAAAACAGGATAGAATTGATTGTCTTGAATTGAGCAACCATCTCAATGTTGTGATAATCTCGTAAAGCCCGTTCAAGATTCTCCACCAACTCTAAAATTCTATGCCTTGAATGAAAAAATCTCTTTATGAAGTTGTTAATGCCTTCGCATCGTGAAGTGGTTCTAAAACCAGCACAAAATTTATTCCGAAAAAACGCCCTAGCTCAACTTTCTTTGTTTTCATATTGTTTGTCAATCTATGACGTGTCGCTACCACCAAACTCTTTAACCAATTTTGACCATTCCTCTTCAAATTCATCAACATCCCACTTGACATAAATAAACCTTTTAAATGATTCACATAAGCCTGGGTCTTTGATTCTCAAAGTAGCATTTTTTGAAGATGCCATCTGCACAACTATGAGTTGTATTTGGAAAAATCTCATTAATGGCCTCTTTCATAGCCTCATCTGCGTCAGTCACAGCAACTTTAGGATGCTTGTTCATCATAACCTCCAAAAAATTAGCCAATAACCACTTGTACGTGGATGCCATTTCATTATCAAGTATGGCAAACCCGAATATACACGTTTGCCTGTGATGGTTACTCCCAAAAAAGATTACCAAGGATTTCTTGTACTTATTCTTTTTGTACGTTGCATCAAACGCAAGGACGTCACCAAAATATTGATAATCAGCTCAGCATATTCCATCGTCCCAAAATAAGTTACCTAACCGATCCTCCGTAGTTGAACTATATCGTGCCATAGCCATCGGGTCAACGTCAGCCTTTCCAAACAGGTAGCTTATGGTAGCATTGGCATTACCACCTAAAAGGCGTAACCGTCGACTCCGGTCAAAGTGGTTATCTAAATCTTTCTTTGTAAAATCAGCTCTGGCATACCCACCAGCTTGTCTTGTCTAGCCATAAACCCCATAATTTGAGATGTTGGCACACCATACATATGCATGATGTTAGCTTGTGCCTTGTTTGCATCAGTTATCTGTAGATGGTTTGGAATTAGGTGAATCATGCATTGTGGTACTAAGTCATGGTTATGTTCATCGAACAAATTCTTAACCCTCCAAACATTTGCACTTTTATCAACGTATAAACACAATTTAGCTTGACAATTAATTCGTGTCTCAGCCTTTTGTTCCCTCTTTCGTGAAACATTGTCATAATATTTCTTCTCTCTCAATTTGGCCTTATTACAAAAGAACTTTCGTCTTGAGTAACAACCATCTTTAGTTTTCACAAAATCGCCTTTCCGAACTCCAAAGCCCACACATTTGGCATATGTCACGTACATATCATATGCTACCTCAGATGTTGGAAATATATTGCATCCACCACATTGACATTTTTCTGTTCCTATCTCTTGGTCCAAGCTATCATCACCGTCATTGGCTGAACCCACTTCTATAGTTTTCATCTCTATCTGAAAATTACATAAATAAAATATATCGATGTGTAATTTAATATCAAGGTAAATATGTATATAATATAACATTACTCTATTCGCTTAATTAAGACTTATTCTAATAAATTTGAGAGAACAATTATTCCTTTTTAAAATAATGATAAAAAAATATATAAATTATAATTATATTGTAATAAGTTATATTATGATAAAACAAAATGATGTGATAAAAAAATATTAATTTATATTATTATAAGGATTATTGTTAAATATGCACAACTTTAAAGCAAGTAGGTAAAGATTTTACAAATTTTTTGGAAGACTATTTATTCTCATCTCCAAAAGCCATGAAACACTATTCTTACAATCCTATTGTGGTAATGAATTTGTCAACAAATTTTATTAATTTAAGAAATTTATTTATGATATTTTATCACCACTCACATCTAATATGAAAGAGTACACTTTAAAGTGCATGAAAATAAAATTTATTCTTTGGCTAAAATTAGCCTCAATGCCAACCAATCAAGAATCACCATAAATCCAGAACAAGTAAATAGTTTGCAAATTAAGGTTTATATCAATGATTAAATTTCAGCAATATAAATTGCTATTATTAATTAGAAAGAATAACCTAACAATTAGTCAATAACAAATTATAAATTATCAATTATCATCCAAACCAAGAACACAATAACAACTAAAATAGAAAAAAATTAAAGATATAAAGATCCATTACTTCACTTTTGTTGAAAGGAAGTGTTTGTGGATGCTTACCTGATGAAAGATGTGGCAACGACTAGAACCACACTGTGGAGGGTAGAGTGCCAGCGGTAACGAGATTTACACCGTGGTTATACCTCCTGCAAGAAAGAGGACCATAAAAAATTTAGTGGTGAAAGGGACATGGATTAGTATTGTGAAATACTGGGCTCATTCAAAATCATAACTGAACTTACTGATAAAATTGTGAAAGAATAGCAAAAGACGAGAAAAGAACTTTTATTGATTGTTGACTGATTGAATTGAATTGTAAACTATGAAGGTAAAACTAAGTATATATAGAGTATTGGCCTATGAAAGATAAAAGTAAATAAAGATAAGATAGAGATAAAGATAAAGATAACTATAAGATAAGATAAAGACTAAAAATTACAATTGAATTTGTGTATTCTGTTGGGCTGAATTTGTGGACCGTGAGACGTCTTTATTGTTGTCATGGGCTAAGGTGGAAGAGTGGTTTAATACGCTCCCGCAAGCTGGAGGATGAAATATGTCAAGAACACTAAGCTTATTTAGATTAAAATGGAAGGGCTGAGGAGACAAAGGCTTGGTGAAAATGTCAGCTAGTTGCTCAGAAGAGGAAATTGGGAGAAGTTTCATCACTCCAGCTTGAGCTTTTTGTCGAACCAAGTGACAATCAACCTCTAAATGCTTGGTTCGTTCATGAAAAACTGGGTTAGCAGCAATATGAAGAGCACTCTGATTATCACAATATAAAACTGGTGGGCGGATAGGAGAGATGCGTAAAAATTGTAACACATTTAGTATCCATTGAAGTTCACAAGTTATGTTGGCAAGTGCACGATATTCTACTTCCGTGGATGAGCGGGCAATGGTGGTTTGTTTCTTGGTCTTCCAAGAGACTAAAGAACTGCCTAAGAAGAAACAATAACCTGTTAAAAATCATCGAGTGTCAGGACATCCGACCCAATCAGAGTCACTGAAGCCGAGAAGCTGAATTTCTGATTCCCTTGGAAAGAAAAGTCCTTTGCCTGGACTAGTTTTCAGATATCGTAACACATGCTTGGCAGCTTGAAGATGAGATTCAGTAGGAGATGCCATGAATTGACTTAATTTTTGAGTGGCATACATGATGTCCGGTCAAGTAGTGGTGAGATAGATAAGACGGCCAACCAAACAGCGATATACAAAAGGGTCAGATAGCAGGGGACTTTTGTCTTGATATAGTCTTGTGGTACTATCTATTAGAACAAAAGCAAGTTTAGCACCTAATAAATCAGAATCCTCCAAAAGATCAAGACAATATTTTCTCTGAGATAAGCAAATTCTCTTCTCTGATTGAGCAACCTCAATACCCAAAAATATTTTAATGGGCCCAAGTCTTTAATTCGGAAGTGTTGGTGCAAAATAGACTTAATGGCAACAAATTCAGAAATAGAATTACCAATGAGAACAATGTCGTCAACATAGACTAAAAGGATAGAAATTTGATCACCAATGAATTTAACAAATAAATTATAATCAGATGAGGTCTGCTGATATCCATGAGATAGCAAAAGATGAGAAAGTTTGTCATACCACATACGACTAGATTGTCGTAAACTCTAGAGTGACTTAAGTAACTTACAACATTGATTCGGTTGAGGAGATGGAAATCTGGGCGGCAGAGTCATATAAACATCCTCAGAAAGATCTCCATATAAGAATGCATTATTGACATCCAACTGATGTATGGGCCAATGCTTCATAGAGGCCAATGCCAAAACTAATCTGATGGTGGCAGGCTTGACAACAGGGGAGAAAGTTTTCAAGAAATCAACACCTTCAGTTTGAGTGAACCCTTTAGCCACAAGACGTACTTTATATCGATCAACTGAACCATCAGGCTTACGTTTGATGCGATAGAGCCATTTACAGCCAACCGGCTTAACCCATGTAGGGCAATCAACAAGACGCCAAGTTTTGTTCTGCTCAAGAGCATCCAACTCATCTTTCATAGCACTACGCCAATTAGAGTGTTGATTGGCATCCTTAAAAGACTTTGGCTCAACGTCAAAATGTAGAGATAAAAGAAACTTTTTATGTGAAGATGAAAGAGAAAAAAAAGACATGACTGAAGATAAAGGATACTTGCACTTTGAGGGAGATTGATTTGTAGATGTGAGAGAAGAATTACACAAGTAATCAGAGAGATATGCTGGAGGTCGGCGAGGCCAGTCGGAATGACGAGGATGGAGTTGCTCAGGTGGTGAAGAAGGTGACGGGGGATGAGAAGGTGATGGTAGACTGGTGTCTAGTGTTGAAAGTGATTCGGTGGTCATAGGTTCAACTTGGTTAGGAAACGATAGTGAGGAAGAAGGAGAGGTTATTGGAGAAATTAAAAAACTAGGTGGAGTTGGGTCAATGGGTATAGGTGAGGGTTCGACTGAGAGACTAACTGAATCTTGTTTTTGAGAAGGTGTGTTTGGCAATGTTGGGCTGAGTGTATGAAATTGGACATTTTTTGTGACTAAGGGCAAAATCATTTCATAAAAAATCATGTTTCTAGAAATCTCAATTCTTTTATCTTCTAAAACATAAACAATATATCCTTTAAAACCTTGTTGAAAGCCAATAAATACAGCCTTTTTGGCTCTTGGATCAAAGTTTGATCTGTTTGCCGTTAGGGTAGAAACAAAACATAAGCATCCAAAAACTTTAAGGTCATGATAATTTGGTGGATGATTGAATAAAATCTCAAATGGTAATTTAAAATTAATTGCGGATGATAGAACTCTGTTAAGTAAATAAACAGCATGTCTAATAGCATAAGACAAAAAAGATGATGGTAAATTAGATTGAAATATAAGAGCACGAGCTATATTCAAAATATGTTGATGCTTGCGTTCTACCCTTCCATTTTGTTGAGGAGTTTCAACATAACTACGTTGATGAATAATGCCATTTGAAGCATAAAAATCAGGTAAAATAAATTCTGGTCCATTATCGGAACGAATAATTTTGACTTTGGAGTTGAATTGTGTTTCAATTAAAGTAATAAAAAATTTTATTTGATTTTGCACTTCTCCTTTTGATTTTAATAAAGTAACATATGTAGAGCGGCTAAAATCATCAACAATAGTAAAAAAATATTTATGATTATGAATAGAATTTTATCGAAACGGACCCCAAATATTAAAGTGTAATAAATCAAAACTTGTATTGGCTTTGTTAAAACTTTGAGAAAATGAAAGTTTTTTTTACTTAGAAAGATGACAAATGTCACAAGCCTCGTCATGATGCATAGAGATAAAAGAAAATTGTTTATGTAAATGATTAAGTCTTTGCCCAGAAAGGTGTCATAAACGAAAATGCCATATATTGAAAGGTGTAATGGGTGGAGATTGGATGGAATTTATGGAGTGTGTAGTGGATGAATTTCTACCGAAATTGGGTTCAAAGACATATAATCCCTCTCTCATTCTGGCTAAATCAATCGTCCCCAAATTGTTGCTCTGCAGAGTGTAAGAAGAAGATGAAAAAGTGAGTTCACATATCAGTGCTAAAGTAATTTTTGAAACAGAGATAATATTAAAGTTAAAATGAGGTAAATAAAGAACATCATGAAGAACCAAGGATGGTGAAAATTGAATGATGCCTTTATAAGAAACAGTAGTTCGAAAACCATTTGGTAAATGAACAATAATAGGAGAAATTTGTGTGTAAGAAATAAACCAAAACAAATTTGATGCAATGTGATTTGTGGCACCAGAATCAATGATCCAAGTATTCAAGAATGAATCTCGATTGTAACAGTAGAAAAAGTATTGAAAGAACAAAGATAATGAGTAGTTGGATTTGACAAAAGTTCAAGTTGGTTTGAAGGACGAGCTTCTTCGTTGAAAGGAAGTGTCATAAAAGAAAAGTGTTGGGCTGACGAAAGGTCCAAAAGAGGCTCCGGATGAAGTTGCTGGTGTGCCCTTTCTCCTTGATCTAGGACAGAGTAAGAAAGTTGATTATTCATAGCGAGAGGAGAGGTTGAAGGGGTTTTAAGATCTGAATTGGTTGATTTACCCATAGATATCAGCAGAGCTCAAGAGGAGCTCTGATACCATGATAAAATTGTGATAGAATAGGAAAAGACGAGAAAAGAACTTTTATTGATTGTTGACCGATTGAATTGAATTGTAAACTATGAAGGTAAAACTAAGTATATATAGAGTATTGGCCTATGAAAGATAAAAGTAAATAAAGATAAGATAAAGACTAAAAATTACAATTGAATTTGTGTATTCTGTTAGGCTGAATTTATGAATCGTGAGACGTCTTTATTGTTGTCATGAGCTAAGGTGGAAGAGTGGTTTAATACTTACTTCTTGTTGTAGAAACATTACTTCCATTATTTCTTTCGAAAAATTATTATAAGAAATTCTAATAAATTTTACCTTCTCTTTCTTTCTGAAATCTTTAACCCTTGATAGCTCATAGAAGAGAGTAAAGGGGAGTGGGATTGAGGATTTTGAAACTTAATGGCTCAAAAGAGGAAGAGGGGGATTAAGGGTTTTGGAAATTGTTAGGTCGGAGAGAAAGTGGAAATGGAATATACCAACTCATAATTAATAAAAAATTAAAATTATACATCAACTTTAATTTATGGTCCATCAAAAAAGACACATGTCCATAAAATTTTAAATCTCAAAACGCAACTAATGGTCAGGTGAAGTCATTTTTGATGACTTCATTATTGGAGTGGCCGCCTTAAATTATTCATTGTATTTCTATGTCTCAACCATGATATTGAAACAAAAATTACTCTAATCATTTTGGAATAAGCAGCCACCATAAAATAAATTATCAACTGTGGCAATTACGTATATGATTCCATCATGTGGTCAATAATTCAGTTTGTCGACTTTCTCAAGTACAAAACTGTTTTCTTAGTATTAATATCCGGTTCCTTAGCACTTAGCAGCAAGATATAAGAGCGATAGATCGATAGAGCTTTAGTCACGAGAAATGGAGGGAATAGAACACACAAGAGTGGAAGTGAATGGCATCAACATGCATGTTGCAGTGAAAGGGCAAGGCCCGGTCGTGCTCTTCCTCCACGGCTTCCCAGAGCTCTGGTACTCCTGGCGCCACCAGATTCTCGCTCTCAGTCACAAAGGGTACCGCTGCGTGGCCCCCGATCTCCGCGGCTTTGGCGACACCGATGCTCCTGCTTCCGTGGACAGCTATAATTGTGTCCACGTTGTGAGTGACCTTGTTGCACTTATTCAGTCTCTTCAAGTCGAGAAAGTGTTCTTAGTGGGTCATGATTGGGGTGCAATCATCGGTTGGTACCTCTGCTTGTTTCGTCCTGAACTAGTCAAAGCTTATGTATGCCTCAGTGTACCTTTCTTCCGAAGAAACCCCATTGTTCCCACCGTTGACTCCATGCGTGCTCTCTATGGAGATGACTACTATATCTGCAGATTTCAGGCATCCTCTATCTCACTCTCTCACTCATATATATAACTTACTGTTTGCTCCATGCATTTATATATCATGGATCTGATATGTAGGAAGAAGGCAAAGTGGAAGCTGAGATGGCTCAAGTTGGGGCTGAGTATGCCATCAAGAACATGCTTACAAATCGCAGGACAGGTCCTCCAATATTCCCTAAGGGAGAGTATGGAACCGCTTTCAATCCTGATATGAAAGAAGACTTGCCTTCCTGGCTCACTCAACAAGATCTTGCTTATTTTGTCTCCAAATTCGAAAAGACAGGTTTCACCGGAGGATTGAATTACTATAGGAATTTTAACAAGTAATTAACTTCTCTTGAATCTTGATATTGAAATATACAGGATAGTATATTCTCTTATTAAAGATAAGTTTTCAATTGTAAATTTTTTGCAGGAACTGGGAGCTGACGGCACCATGGAGTGGAGCGAAGATCAAAGTGCCGGTGAAATTCATAGCAGGTGAGTTGGACTCGGTATACACATCGTTAGGGATGGAAGATTATATTGAGAGTGGAGGTTTCAAGGAAGATGTGCCAGGTTTGGAGGAAGTCATTATTCAACCAGGAGTAGCTCACTTCAACAATCAGGAGACGCCACATGATATCACTAATCACATTTACAACTTCATTACCAAGTTCTGATTCTACTTAATTATTACCCACTACTATTTGGTTCTGTTTTAGCGTTTTACCATAGGAAGCCATATATATAAGAATAAGGCTACTCCTCCTGCTCTCTGGAATGTATATCTCTCTTTAATTTTCACTTCTATATCTTATCCTAGAATTTGCTTTTAAAGTCCTCTTAAACTGAATAATGAACCTATTTTTCAGTTGCTCCGAGTGGTAGTTTTCTGCACCAATTTGCCACCTTACAAACCACATTTATAACCCTACCTACTCAAAACCCAGAATGTTCTAAAAGCAATTATTTACTAATCAGAAACATTCAAGGAAATGTAATGTAAGCTCATTATGAAGTGTACGTGTGTAAATTAAAAGATTACTATGTGATGATATCAATGAGAAGAGATCAAAACCAAATATTCTTTGTTAGTAAGGATAAGTTTGACAAACAGCTAAATAAAATTAAACTCCTAAGAAAGTATAAAACGCAAATGAAGCTGTTATGCAGAACTTTTGCATAAGTGGATGTAAATGATCGACTATTAAATGTTGTGAGTTCTCAGGTCAATAAAAAATTTTAAGATAAAAGGAAAGGAAAAAGAAGGAATTAAAATGTAAAAGTAAAGAAATAAAAAAAATAAAAAGAAAAAATATAAAATGTAAATGAAAAATATAAACAACAACTGAAAGAAAAGGTATAAGATGTAAATGAAAGACTCAAAGAAAAGGTAGGAGGAATATTTGATTTTTTTTTTTTTTTGTGAATCCGTTTGCGTTAGTGTGACATTAGTAATTTTAGAGTATTTTGCCAAATAATTCTGACCCTTTATTCTGATCCTAAAATTTATTTATAGAGAATTTTAATAATTAAAAATTATAATTATATCTAATAACTTTTTAAGAATCGTTTGTAAAAGACTTGTTCCACATATTTGGACAGTATAACTCTATCATAGGAGAGTATATAACGTAACTGTTTCTAAAATTGGCTCTAATAGTGACTTCCAAAGTTGCTTTCGATCTACACTAAAGTTGGTGGTTTTTTTTACAGAAAGAAACGTTTTTCAATTATAGAAAATTCAAACGGTACTTATAAATATTAAAGAAATATCAATTCTAGATAATAAGAAGATAGATATCCTATGTATTAAATTAAAATCTGATAACAAGCTCAATATTTGATTACTAAAAATATTAACAGAAAAAAATAAAGATCAAACAGAATTTCTTTTTTTTTTCTAAATCTACACATATGTGTTGCAAACAAATAAGATACATCTTTTTCTTTTTCATATATGATATGACCAGTAAACATCGGTTACGAGTTATGAGCTCGGCAACGTATGATCCTCGGCAACCGACCTTTTTTCTGAAGGATAGCATTAATCATTGCTTGTAACGTCAGATACACAATCAATTCTCAGACGTTACAACCTCATCCGTTCGGATACACAATCAATTCTCAGACGTTACAACCTCGTCCACATGGATATAAAGGAACGAGGAAACAACCAAAGGTAAGATCATCTTTTTATGAAAGCATTCACATCACATATTACTCTACTGACTTAAGCATCGGAGTGCCTTTGCAGGTACCCGACCCCCCGCTCCAACCGACCGACGTATACTATACTCATTAGGGAGGAATCGCCGACCTACGTCAAAGAACCGAGTTATACCTCCACCTCATTCAGGCAAGAATAGATTGGCGCTAGAAGGAGGGCCTTCGTGTGAAATTTCCTTCCACGAGCCCTTGAAACCCTGACATTTGACGATGGCCGATGTCCCTCCCCCCACCCCGTCCGAACTTCTCCGGATGGTAACTGAGCTCCAGCAGGCGAATCAACGCATGGCTGAAGCAAACCAGCGCATGACAGAAGAAAACCAAAGAATGCAACAACAGATTCAACAATTGGCTAACGCCAGACTGGAACATAACAATGATCGTCGCGAGCGCCAGGAAAATGATGACCGACGCTCCGAACCGACTCATGTCTCGGAAACACCTCAAGACAACGACGCTGACAATCGGGACGAGGAGGCGATACCCGAGGATGATGATGACCAGCCCGACAACTCGGCGGGGCCTTTTACGGCCAACATCATGAATTTCCAACTACCACGACAATTCACGTTACCGACAACACTAACCCCATACGATGGGCTAGGGGATCCTAAGCAGCACATTAAAAAATTTAGATCTATTATGATTGTCAATGGGGCATCCGACCCCATTTTATGTCGTTGTTTTCCTTCCTTTTTAGACGGACCCGCGCTTGACTGGTTTTGCTCTTTACCTGCAGATTCCATTTCACGCTTTCAGGAGCTAGCAAAGCAATTCGAACAACATTTTGCAGCATCGGCAATTTACTTGCATGATTCTGACTATCTGACTACAATCAAACAGGGTCCACAGGAAAGTCTGAAGGATTATATTACCCGTTTCACGAAAGTAGCCATGCAAATTCCTGGTCTACACCCAGAGGTCCACTTGCATGCAATTAAAAGCAGCCTCCGACCTGGCAAATTCCAAGAAACAATTGCAGTGGCCAAGCCAAAGACTTTGGCCGAGTTTAGGGAGAAAGCTAAGGGGCAAATAGACATCGAAGAGCTTCGACAGGCCCGACGAGCAGAAAAGTCTCCCTTCATGAAAGATGAGGATAAACCTCGGGAGAGCAAGAAAAACTTTAAGCCTGTGCCACGATACGAGTCCTACACTCAGTTCAACACCAAAAGGGACGACATTATCAAAGAAATTTTAAACTCCAAGCTCATCAAGCCACCCCGTAAAGCCGGCAACTACCCCGAGCCAAAGAACGTAGACAAATCGAAGTACTGCAGTTTTCACCAAAAGCATGGTCACACTACAGATGAATGTGTGATCGCCAAGGACCTATTAGAACGCTTGGCGCGGCAAGGACACCTTGATAAATTCATTGCAGGACATATGCAGAAACGTCCAAGCTCCGACCAACCCGCGACAATTTCATCATCCAAGGAAAAGGACAAAGCACCAGCTCAGCCCAGAGGAGTCATTAACTGCATTTCAGGAGGATATGCCGGTGGAGGAGAAACAAACTCGGCAAGAAAACGGACATACCGGGCCATGTTGGCGGTCGAACACTCTTCTGTCCAATATCAACCAACCCCAGACATCCCTGAGATGACTTTTGGTTGCTCTGATTTTAAGTCAAACCATATGAACTATGATGATCCTGTGGTGATCTCAATTCAGTTGGGAGACCTTATTGTCCGGAAAGTGCTGCTTGATCCTGGGAGCAGCGCCGATGTACTATTCTTCACTACATTCCAGAAAATGAAGCTCAGCACCCATATCATGCAAACTTACTCAGGAGATCTAGTTGGATTTTCAGGTGAACGAGTGCCTGTACTCGGATCTGTGTGGTTACAGACCACACTCGGTGAGCAACCCCTAACTAAGACACAGGATATACAATATCTCGTGGTCGATTGCTTCAGTCCTTATAATCTCATACTAGGAAGACCCTTCTTAAATAGATTTGCTGCTATTGTTTCCACTTTTCATCTTTGTATCAAGTTTCCTGTGCAGGATAATATAATCGCCACCGTACATGGTGACCTTCACGAAGCACGGCAGTGCTACAATTCCAGCCTCAAGCCAATCAAAAGAAGCACTCAGGCACGCGTTCACTCCATACAACCCGGGAGACCACTGCTAAACGAGCTCGACCCTAGGGCCGACTTCGAAGATCGCCCAACCCCAAACGAAGAGCTGGAAAAGGTTATCCTCAAAGAGGATCCTACCAAATTCACATTCATCGGAACATCTATCACCGGAGTGGAAAAGCAAAACCTGATAAATTGCTTACGCCAACATGCCGACCTATTTGCTTGGACTTCAGGAGATATGCCGGGGATAGACCCAGCAGTAATCACACATAAACTACAAATGAATCCTACAGCTCGGCCGGTCTGCCAGAAGAAAAGAAACCTCGGAGCCGAGAAGCGATCAGCGTCCGTAGCAGAGGTCAAGAAACTTATTGATGCCGAGTTCATCAGAGAACTCCGCTTCACGACATGGTTAGCCAACATCGTCATGGTAAAAAAGAAAAACGGTAAATGGCGCATGTGCGTCGACTTTACTGATTTAAATAAGGCTTGCCCTAAAGATGCTTATCCTCTGCCAAATATTGACACCTTGGTTGACAATTCATGTGGTTATGGTACCTTGAGTTTCATGGATGCATACTCTGGTTATAACCAGATCCTTATGCACCCATCAGACCAGGAAAAAACAGCATTTATAACTGAATACGGCAACTATTGTTATAATGTTATGCCTTTTGGATTAAAGAATGCAGGTGCAACTTACCAGCGACTCATGAACAAAGTCTTCGAGGAACAAATCGGCCGAAACATCCAGGTATACGTAGATGACATGGTTGTCAAAACAAAGGATGGCTCCCCTCACATACAAGACCTCGAGGAGATATTTGCACAAGTCAGAAAATATAACATGAGGCTGAACCCCGAGAAGTGTGCTTTCGGCGTCCGAGGAGGTAAATTCCTCGGCTTTATCCTGACAAACCGAGGCATTGAGGCAAACCCTGAAAAGTGTCAAGCAATACTTAACATGCAAAGTCCCACGAGCATAAAAGAAGTGCAGCGTTTAACAGACAGATTAGCAGCTCTATCGAGATTCCTTCCAGGCTTGGCATCTAAATCACACAGCTTTTTTCAATGTCTAAAAAAAGATAAAAAAATTTTTACTTGGACCGAAGACTGTGAAAAAGCATTTGCCGATTTAAAACAAATCCTTTCAAAACCACCAATTTTACAAAAACCCAAACTCGGCAAGCCACTATATTTGTATTTATCTATTACTGACGTGGCAATTAGTTCTGTTCTCATTACAGAGGAAGATAACCAACAGCGACCAGTCTACTTTGTTAGCAAGTCATTACAGGATGCAGAACTTCGCTACCCGAGGCTCGAGAAACTCGCCCTAGCCCTGATCTTCTCCGCAAGGCGACTCCGACCTTATTTTCAAAGCCATACAATCATCATCAGAACAGACTACCCACTTTGTCAAATACTCAGCAAGCCCGAGTTAGCAGGCCGGTTAATCAAGTGGTCTATAGAACTTTCCGAGTTTGACATCTCATACCAACCACGCGGCACCATCAAACCACAATGGTTAGCCGACTTTGTCGCAGAATTAACAAACTCACACCCAGAACAGGTAAATCAGACATGGACCTTGTTTGTTGATGGTGCCTCAAACCCTCAAGGATCTGGAGCAGGCATACTACTGGAAAGTTCAGACGGCATAGTCCTAGAGCACTCCCTCCGCTTTTCCTTCAAAGTTAGCAACAACCAAGCGGAATACGAAGCTCTCATTGCAGGGCTAAGGTTAGCAGCCGATTTAAATATTAAAAATTTAACAATACTCTGTGACTCTTTATTAGTTGTTCAACAAGTCAACCGAAGTTTCCAGGTAAAAGATCAGATTTTGCAAAGATATTTAGATGTTGTTCAACAACTCTTAACAAACTTTTTGAACATTACAATACATCATATACCTAGAGAACAAAATCATAGAGCAGATGTTTTGTCAAAGTTAGCAACAACACAAGCACACACTGCCAAACTATTGCAATCAACTTTAGAAAAACCAAGCATTGATACAATGAGCATTTTAACTACTTTAAACAAAGATAGTTGGCAAAATTCTTATCTCCAGTACCTCAGACATGGATCTATTCCCGATGAAATCCAAGACAAGAAAAAGTTTAAGAGACAAGCATCTTTTTTCACATTATTAAATAACACTTTATATAGGCGGGGTTACTCCCGACCGCTCTTAAAATGTTTAGACAGGGATGAAGCCGACCTTATTTTATCTGAAGCCCATGAAGGTATATGCGGAATGCATACCGGAGCTCGCAGCTTAGCACAAAAAATTCTCCGAGCAGGATTTTATTGGCCCACACTATGGGAAGACAGCAGCAAGAAAGTCAAGACCTGTGAAAAATGCCAAAAGCATGCCCCGATCATTAACCTACCTGCCGAAGAACTTCATCATTCCGTGGTAAGCTGGCCCTTCAATAGATGGGGCATAGACATCCTCGGCCCTTTCCCCACAGCCTCGGGACAGGTAAAATATCTGGTAGTTGCCATCGATTACTTCTCTAAGTGGATTGAGGCACAACCTTTAGCAAAGATAACATCATCACAAATGGTAAACTTCGTTTGGAAGCATATTATCTGTAGATTCGGCATACCACAACACATTGTTACTGACAATGGTCGGCAATTTACCGACCACAATTTCAAAGAATTTTTGCAGAATCTGAAAATCAGGCAACATTTCTCATCTGTAGAGCACCCACAATCAAACGGGTTGGCAGAAGCAGCGAACAAGGTCCTCTTGCAAGCCCTAAGGAAAAAGCTCGACAACGCTAAAGGGATGTGGGCCGAGCTAATTCCAGAAGTGCTATGGGCATATAATACTACAACACACTCAACAACTAAAGAAACTCCATTCCGCCTAGTATATGGCTCGGAGGCGATGATACCGATCGAAGTTTCACAAAGCTCGCTAAGAACGCAAGCTACAAATCATGACCAAGCTTGGTTAGCCGAACTCGACCTTATCGAAGAAATCAGAGATATAGCAGCCATTCGACACCGTGCATTACAACAGCAACTTGCCCGACGATATTCAAAGAAGGTATTTCCCAGAGACTTCCAGACCGGCGACTTAGTGCTAAGAAAAACAGAACAGGCTCGACGACCTTCCACACACGGAAAGCTCGCAGCAACATGGGACGGCCCATATCGAATTTGCGAAGTTCTAGGAAAAGGTGCCTACAAGTTAGAACATTTAGATGGAGACAAAATCTCCAGCACATGGAATGTACAATCCTTAAAGCAATACTACAGTTAAGGACAACAGCATGCTAGTACTCTTTTTCCTAAACTTGAGATTTTTCCCAAAAGAGGTTTTGCTCAAGAAGGTTTTAACGAGGCTAGCTTACCCGACATATAACATGTCAAGGTACTGTTCATAATAAAAGTGATTATTTATTAGCATATCTTTTGCATTTTCTCAGTAACAGAATTCTTTTCAAACTATCAGATTCAAACGACCTTTCCAAAAAGGTTATCAAACAAAGTCGCATTATCAAATAACGGATGCGCAATATTTAAGCAACAAACAAACGCTTATAACAGTCAAAATATCCTCATAAGGATAAACCAGAATCTGAATATCCAGTCAGCAAACACAAACAGAAAATCCCAAATACATACAAAAATCACAGATACTATTCCAAAAAGCAAGGAACTAAAGTTCTACAAAATGCAGACCAAAAAAGCTAATAGAAACCCTAATCCGCTAAGTTATCATCGCCTTCCTCGGCACCTTCTTCATCATCAACAAGCTCACCATCACGCACAATTTTCCCAGGCTCCATGGCAGAGAAGTCTGCCTCAGGTACAAGAAACTTGGCTTGAGTAACAGCTCGCTCAAACCCCTCCGCAAATGCATCCAAGATATCACCCTGCTTAGCACTTTCCATTTCTTTCATCTTAGAAGTCAGTTCAATAACTTGATTGCTTAGACTAATCAGATCCTCTTCCTTTTTCGCCAATAAATTTACTGTCTTCTCCCGACCTTCTTTCTCATTCTTCAATTCACTTTCAATCTCAGCAAATTTTTCTTTCAGATCAGACAGGGACTTATCCTTCAACAGAAGCTCCTCCTTTAAGGCAACAGTTGCAGAAGCATCATTCGACAATTTCTTGTGCTTCTTCTCTTGACTCCGACCAATACTAGCAAGACGAAAACCTAAAACCTAACAGTCAAAAAGATCACAAGTCAGTATACTATTTTCTTTCCAAAAAAAAAATATATATATATATATACAAAAATACTAACCTGCAGAAATTGATCGACTCCTATGTCGCCGACATCCTCCACCAACGAAACATCGGAAGAGGACTGAACAACCTCGTCAGCAACAACGTTAAACGGAAACTTCGGACACCAGACAGAAGAACTCTCCCCTTCATTATAAAAAGCATGCAATTTCTCTTGCTTCAAGGTAAAATTCGACAAATCTTCCAGCGACAACATCTCTTGTTTACTTCCCGCACCATCCAACTCCACAGAATCTGTTTTTCTTTTCTTAAACACAATTGCCTTTTTCTTCGGTGGCTGGTTAACCTCGGCTCCACCATCACCCTTCTCCGGGTTTGACGAAGAACCTTCGAAATTTTTAGCCTTAAAACGAGATCTTAAGCTAGAAGCCGATACTCCAGGATATTTCTCGGCTACAAAAAAAAAAAAACAAAACAAAACAACACAAAATATTATCAACAATATCAAAAACAACTCACGTAACATAGGCCACAAAAACCCTCACCTAGATAATCCAAAACAGCCGATTTGTCATCCTCCCAAGGCAGCAACTCGGACACAGACACTAAACCTCCCTTATTCACCATTTCAACCAGAAAAGACAAAATGCATTCATTCCGACCACTAATAAGCTCGGGCCCTAGTATATGATTCGGTTGACAACACCAATACATCGGAAATTTCTCTCCTAAATGCTCGTCAAGATAAAATGGAAATTCCTCATCTACAGATTTTACCTTTAGAAACATTTCTTTAAAATCTTTAAAAGATGATTTGTAAAGCTTGAAAACAGCAAAGCCGGGAGTGCTATTCAGATTTATCCATAATCCTTTCCAAACACCCTTGGCTTGAAACAGTGAAAAGAACAACTCCAAATCCGTTTCAACTTCAAGAAATTCCATCAAAATTTCAAAACATTTAATAAACGCCCAGCCATTAGGATGGATTTGAGAAGGAGCACAATTCATCTGTGTCATAACATCACACTCAAAGCTGGAAAAAGGAAGCTTAACACGCAACTCCTCCAACACAGGACTATACATATAAAAACTCTCAAAATCTTTACTCCTATGGTAAACCCGATCAGAACGGTTGCATGGCAACAGTTCCAGACGAAACCCTGGTTTCACTATCCTAGACAAAGCGACTCTGCCCACACTGTCTACATCAGAGAAAAGCGAAGCCCGTATCTGAACATCACTATCTACCCAGTCATAAGCATCACCATCTCCAACCTTGGGCAACACCTTTTTCTTTCCCTCACCCATTTTCGAAAACAAAATGAAACTATAAGAAATACAGAAAACGAAGCTCACTAACCTCTAGTACTCATTTTCCCAAAGAGCTTCTGAAGACTTCTTGTACTGCAACAGAAGAACCACCAAGTCCCTCAACTTGTCATTTAAGAAAACTTTTCAGATCCGTAGAAGGATCTCAACCGTTCAAACTTACCCACTTCGAACGGCAGATACCACGCTTTGGAAATAGCAAAACCATTATTAAAACAATAAATAAAGTGTGAGTTAAAAAGCATTAACCCCCACTACCCTTCCATTTCCCAAAAACCTCTCGAAAGAAAAACGGTTTCACTTAAATGAACCAAGTTAAGCTGGGGGCCCCACTCGTCGAACTATAACTCGCTAACGACAAATTAAAAGCTTAACCTGTCTCTTTTAAGTCAGGACAAGCTTGGGGGCTGTGATATGACCAGTAAACATCGGTTACGAGTTATGAGCTCGGCAACGTATGATCCTCGGCAACCGACCTTTTTTCTGAAGGATAGCATTAATCATTGCTTGTAACGTCAGATACACAATCAATTCTCAGACGTTACAACCTCATCCGTTCGGATACACAATCAATTCTCAGACGTTACAACCTCGTCCACATGGATATAAAGGAACGAGGAAACAACCAAAGGTAAGATCATCTTTTTATGAAAGCATTCACATCACATATTACTCTACTGACTTAAGCATCGGAGTGCCTTTGCAGGTACCCGACCCCCCGCTCCAACCGACCGACGTATACTATACTCATCAGGGAGGAATCGCCGACCTACGTCAAAGAACCGAGTTATACCTCCACCTCATTCAGGCAAGAACAATATAGATTTAAATATTTTTTGAATTTGAAAATTTTCTTATAAACAAAACTATTTTTTCATAGAGTTTTCCTTCAAGATCTGAAACGATTTGTATCATCAGAATACCACCAGCAACCATAACGGGAACCAAAATGCTACCACAAACAAGGGAGAAAAATCACAGATGGGTTATAAAATCAAGAACATAAAGCTAAGTTCAGGTCCGAAGGAAAGTTATTTTAGATCTAGATCTGAATCTTAAATCTAAATTTCTAAAAGAAAAGCAGAAAACAGAAACAAAACAAGAAATAAGAAGCAAGAAGATAAGAGAGAAAAAGTTAAAGAGGTGGCAGAACAGTGTGGGCGAAGGTGGAGAAGAACAGAAAATAGAGAAAAAGGAGAAAGGAGGAGAAAGAAGGGGAGGCAGAAGAGACGAAAAAGAGAGAAAAGGTTAAGGAAACAGGAGTTAAAGAAAAAATGTTAAGGGAGATAGAAGCATTGAGGCGGCAACGACCCTCAAGAAAGCTTTAGGGTTTACCTCAACAGGAGAGAAAGAGAACCGATATTCTTTAAAAGTTGGTGATTCACAATGCAATATATTTTTGGCACTTGGCAATATTAAAATTTAAACTTATACTTGTCAAAGAGTTCAATAATATATTGTCGAAAATATTATTTTTTAATATAACAAATGTCTTCTATTTATGTTTTTTACTAGAAAAAACAAAATATAATACTTAATATTATACTCCACTTGAGAGATTGTATTTATAAAAGTAGTTGTATATTTTGCTATAAATAACTAACTAGTTTATTGTATGTAATTGTTGGTACAAAAAATGGATATTTTTTATTATCAGTAATTTCGACCATAAAAGTGATATTTCAACTGCAGAAACAAAAATGAACAAGTTGAAGCCGATAAAAGACGAGACAAATAATGTTAAAGTCGAAGGGTAGTTAGTGACTTTTTTTGAACATCAAGATTTACTACTCGACCTTCAAAGCTGAAGAAGAGAATATGGGATCGAAATTTGAGGAGTAAGCTAGGACTTGAAAACTAAAAGATACGTGAGTGTCAAAACTTGGGAATAAACATTTTTCATGATCAAAGCAATGTCGTGACCGAGAAAAAAGAGAAAATAGAATCGTGGACAACATGCTACATAATTAGTCAATCTTATGGACTATACATAATAAAAACTCAGAAGAGTTCGGAGATTCAATCCAGAACGCTAGATCATCACGTAAACTCATAAAATTCTCAATCTCTACGACGCAACAAAAAAATATAGAGTGTAAGTACATGTGAGTGTTAGAAATCAACATTTAATTCGCTGTCGTTTGCTTATTGTATTTATTGTTGTTTATTTTCTTTATATTATGTTACTGCTTTGATTTAATCGATACTTTATATTTTTATTGTCTATTATTCTATTTGATTATCTATTCCTTAGTTTTGCATCATCATTTATTATAATAAATTTACCACTAATAATATTGACATAAATTGCTTTGACACTAATTAAATAATTTTTTGATCGAGTTTATTCTTTTTTAAAAGAGTTATATCTGTTTTTTCTACTTGAGATCTTAATACAAATTCGTTTCCACAATACTTGTCTAAATCGACAAAAAAACGAGTTAAACAGTAACAACACAAATAGATATAAATAATAATTTCCTCAGTTTCTCTTGATCTTAACAGCCATTGTTTTTTAATCTTCAATTACCATCACAATTAGTCATGATTGGTAATAAACTAACATCACCGTCTGAATCTTTTGGAACACCGCGACAAATCAGATACGGGAAGCATATATGTTAAGAATCACATCAACTCTGAGCTTGTTAATTCATAATGGATTTTAAAGCAATATTCAATGTGAGAAGAGCTTACAAGAAAGCAATATATCTATCATATGGCTCGAGCTGATTAGCAACATTGCAGATCGTAGTTTCTTAAAAGTAAAGCTCAGTCTGTCATGTCTTGTTCCCATTCCTACATATTTTTTACGTTGTGTTTAATATGTTGGTTCAGTTTGGTGTAATGAAGCACCTCTTTTCGTACTGCATTAAATAGTTGGTAGTGATACAATGCAATCCACTTACAATATATAATATTATTTCCCTCCACTAATTGCTTATTAGCAGGCAATATTCTCAGTGGTTGGTGATGATTATGGATGACCAAGTAATTTCCTGCTTCTATGAATTACGCTGCGTTTACAACTAACATGGACAAATTTAAAAATGGGGACCATTGAGGAGCACCCTTTTATTGATTCACCTTTCGAAGAATCCAAACCACGAGTTCCTTTACATAAAAGTTAAATGGTGTATCTCATTATACAAGGCATAAAACAAATGAACAAATTACAGAATAGAAAAATGCTATATAAGTCATAATATAATATTAATTCATTATAATTCGATTGTAATTTCTCTCGTATGGTAAGCCACTTATAAAAGAAATATTCAAATTTTCGAATTATATTATTTTTATTTTTAATATTCAAAATACAATGTTCTATTTAAAGAATGAAAAGGAAATAAATAAGAGTTGAAGGCCGGCTTCGATCCACTATAACACCAGTAAACACCTCCACTGAAGAGATGCCGTACAATGATATTCTGTGTTGCATATAACTGCAGCAAGGACGGACGACACTCTCCATTGAACGAGATATGAATATTCCAAATTCTGAAAATAAATAAATAAGTTGGATAAAGAATGTAGTGTCCCATTTCCATCGTAGGAGCCACTACCCATTGCCGAACCAACTCTCTTTCTCTCCGTTTAAATTCATTCATTCTTCGTGCCATCCATACACAAAACAAAACAAACATGGAAACCATACAGCACAGAACGGTGCCAGTGAATGGCATCAACATGCACGTTGCAGAGAAAGGAGAAGGCCCAGTGCTGCTCTTCCTCCACGGCTTCCCCGAGCTATGGTACACCTGGCGCCACCAGATTCTGGCTCTCTCCTCCAAGGGATACCGCTGTGTGGCGCCAGATCTCCGTGGCTACGGGGACACCGATGTTCCAAAGTCGGTGAGCAGCTACACTTGCTTCCACATAGTGGGAGACATTGTTGCGCTCATCGACTCACTTGGAGTGGATCAAGTGTTCCTGGTGGCTCATGACTGGGGCGCCATGATTGCTTGGTACCTCTGCATGTTCCGGCCGGAGAGAATCAAAGCATATGTATGCCTCAGCGTGCCTCTCCTGCGAAGACACCCTACCATAAAAACCGTTGATGGGATGCGTTTCTTGTATGGTGATGACTACTACATTTGCAGGTTTCAGGAAGCGGGAGAAATGGAAGGTCAGATAGCTCAAGTTGGAACAATCAATGCCATGAAGAATATCCTCACAACCCGCAAGACTGGCCCTCCCATCCTTCCCAAGGGACAGTTTGGAAATGGAGTCAATGAATCTACCCCTGAGACCTTGCCTTCTTGGCTCACTCAGGACGATCTCGATTATTTTGTCTCCAAATTCGACAAAACTGGCTTCACCGGTGGCTTGAACTACTACAGAAATTTGAACTTGTGAGTGTGTGTGTGTGTGTGAAGGCATGATAACTAATTAATTGATTAATAATTGTAGTTAATTAATTTGTGAATGTGCAGGAACTGGGAGTTGACGGCACCATGGAGTGGAACGAAGATAAAGGTGCCGGTGAAATTCATAACAGGTGATATGGACATGGTGTACACGTCGCTAGGGATGAAAGATTATATCGAGAGTGGGCTTTTCAAGGAAGAGGTGCCGAATTTGGAGGAAGTCATTATTCAAGAAGGTGTAGCTCACTTCAACAATCAAGAGGCAGCAGAGGATGTCACTAATCACATTTACACCTTCATTACTAAGTTCTAATAATATCATCATCAAATGAAAGCCTTGTCTACTTGGCGTTACGTTCCTTCTGTTTCAAATAAGTTAGAGCTCACTGCTCACTGCTCTTTTTGTTTCACTTGTACTCCATGCAAGTCTTAGAGCAAACTTCCTTTTTTTTTTCATTTTTATAATAAGCTAAACTTGTCCTAACAATAATTCATTGCATCTCTTCTTCATTCTCTGTTTTCGGTTTATACTATGCGTTTTTGCCGCCTTGTTCTCTCCTTGATTTCTTGGACCAAAGTGCATATCTCAAACTAAGTCTGCCACTTAAGCAGAATGATAGGAGACCAATCACTTTTGTAATTTATAGTCATTAAATAACTATTAATAATATTTTTAATGATATAAGATTATTCAATTTTTTTTTATTAATTACATGCTCACTAAAATTTAATAATCCTCAAATTTTTCCACCACATAATACCAAGGGAAAAAGTTTGTCATCATCATCACATAAAACGCCACCTAGAGAACGACACCCAACTCCAATGATGTCTACATCCTATAAATTAAGATTAACTTAACCAAATTGGTAGTTAATTAGAAATTAGAGATTTAAAGAGATTACTGTTGAGGATGTTGCGAATATCTTCTTCCTAGTACCTGGATGGGCTCTAAATGTGACAAATTTTCCATGTTTTGTTGTTGGAAGGGGGACCAGAACAGAACAGACCAGACCCTAAGTCAAGATAGCTTATCGGGTCGGTAGGCGGATACAGATATTGTCCTTATGTATCACATGCCATAACAGAAAGTAGCTAGTGGTCCTTTCTTATTAATTGAAATGTTGATTCTTGAACATATCATAAAAGAAATTGAAGACTAATCTCTGAGGTGATTTCGTCAATTCAATTCAGCACCGACCCGACACTAGTAGCCAGTAGGTAAGAGAGAAAATAATTGTACTAATTTTTTTTTATTATTCTTTTTTTGTACATATTTTTTTTATTATTCTTTAACGTATAGAAGATTCTCTTTTTTGCATTTTTTATCGATATCTTTTATTACTAAAAGTAAAAAGTGTTTACAAAAAATGATATATATATATATATATATATATAACATTTCTCTTTATAAATAGTTTAAAATAAAAAATATTATTTTAACAATTAATAACTGCCAGATAAATTATTCAATTTACCCTTTGTTGTTAAATACTAGAAAAATTAATTCAGTTATCAATTGTTAATTGTCAAGCTACTTTTAGTTGTTGAAATAACTGTTTTTCTTTAAATTATACCCCACAATCATTTTAATTTACAATATTTAAAATTAAATAGACTTGTTTTGCGCATATTTGCAGTACGATTTTTATTTTACAGTCGTCTGATAAAAAAATTAAAAATATCTCTCTAAACATATTTAGCTAGATATATTTAAATGTTATTGTATGTGTATTTGATTTTACTCTTTAATTTATACTTTTAAAATAAATTTAAAAATAATATGTATTATTATTTATAAAAATAAAAATATATTAAATATTTTATATAAATAAAAAAGATATTAAAAATGTTTTTAAAAACAATTTACATTTTAATATTTATATTATTATAATTTATTTAAAATATATATAATGTCACGTATTTCATAAAAAATTAAAATTAATACGTCTTTGTATTAATGCATCTTGTTAGCGTATGGATTTTATAAATTTATTTATCCATAAATTTTTCTTATTAAGTAAAACCGATTACGTTTTCTATTAATTAAATAAATCTTTTTTTTTATTAAGTTTATATCATTAAATATGTTTGATGTCAAATGCTTTTGATTTGCATATATATATACTCTAGTAAAGTTACCATTACTCCTCCAACTCCCACCGCTTCAGCTGCCCAACTACTGAACTGATGAAACCTTCCTGCTCCAGAGTCAGACACATAAATTCAAATTAGGTGAAAACTTGCATAAAATTATTTGTATCTCGAGATTGATATTTAAAAATGGTTAAATAATTTAATAAATTTAATTAAATTATTATTTAATAAATTTTAATTATAAATTTTACATAAAAATAACGGCGTATAAATGTAAATTTGAATTGATCTATGTGTCCACTTTGTTTTATTTGAGGCAAATTTTTCAATGATAAAAATTTATGTATAATTTTTTTATATGAAATTGATAATTAAAAATTATTTGATAATAATTTAATTAAATATATTAAATTATTTGATAATTTTTAAATATTAATTTTATATAAAAATAATTAAATCTAAATTTTTATTTTTTTTTAATAGTTGGCTAAAATTTTGGAGGAAATTTGAATAAAATGATTAGGCATGAACAATGATGGCACTACCCTATAAATAATTGTGGCTAAAATTTTTAATAATAATATATAATGTTATATAATTAATATTATTTAGTATATATATATATATATATATATATATATATATATATATTCTAATATTCTAACTCTAATTTTATGGTTAATAATAAAGAAATAATAATTTAAATTATTTTATTTAATTTAATATTTATAATTTTATATATATAATATTTATAATTATATAATTATATATATTTTAATTATTTTAAATAATTAAAATATATATATATATATATATATCATTTTTAACTATTTTAAACTAATTTTTCGTTATCTCCTAAACTTTTTTGTTTTATAGTATAGATGTAGAATATTTATAACGCGAAACAATTATAAATCAAGAGATCTATTTAAGGAGAAGTGGAAATGTGTGCGAAACAGGTGTATGCCTTTCCCATTTCTATCCCTACTTCAAATTCATTTCATTCATTCATAGTTTCATACACACAGCACCCAACCCTTCTTCTCACATCACAAACATGGAAACCATAGAGCACAAAACAGTGGAAGTAAACGGCATCAAGATGCATGTTGCAGAGAAAGGAGAAGGCCCCGTGGTGCTCTTCCTCCACGGCTTCCCGGAGCTCTGGTACACGTGGCGCCACCAGATTCTGTCTCTATCCTCCAAGGGTTACCGCTGCGTGGCCCCGGATCTCCGCGGCTACGGAGACACCGATGTTCCTTCTTCAGTGAGCAGCTACACTTGTTTCCACATAGTGGGAGACATTGTTGCACTCATCGACTCGTTGGGCGTGGATCAAGTGTTCCTGGTGGCTCATGACTGGGGTGCCATAATCGGCTGGTACCTCTGCATGTTCCGCCCTGACAGAGTGAAAGCATACGTTTGTCTCAGTGTTCCTTTCTTGCCCAGAAACCCAAACGTGAAGCCCGTAGACGCCATGCGTGCCTTGTATGGCGATGACTACTACATCTGCAGATTCCAGGTTTTCTTTTCTTATGACAACGACAACTCTGTGATACAAAATCCGCACACTTTCAAGTATATACGTGTGTGGTACAATTAATTAATGCGCTTTTTTTGTTTCATTTATTCTATGCAACAAGGCTAACAATAATGTTTTCTCAACTTGTCAACAACCCTCTTCAACTTCATTTATTACAATTAGAGAGTTTGACACGATGAATTGGGTGTGGCAGGAGCCAGGGAAGGCCGAAGCGGAGTTTGGAAAAGCTAAGCCAGAACATGTGATGAAGAAGATGTTTTGCAATCGTGCCACTGGGCCACCAATTCTGCCAAAACAAGGGATGCCTTCAAATCCCCCCAGTACTACCGAAATTCCTTTACCTAATTGGTTAACTCAAGAAGATGTGGCTTATTTTGCTTCTAAGTTTGAGAAAACTGGCTTCACTGGACCTCTTAACTACTATAGAAACATGAACTTGTGAGTTCCCTTTACTCGTTGTAATTATTTATACTGTTTTTGAGTGCTGATATTTACAGTGTGATATTTACAGGAATTGGGAGCTGACAGCGGCATGGACTGGGGTCCAAATAAAAGTGCCGGTGAAGTTCATCACAGGTGAATTGGATATGGTATACACTTCCCCTTCGATTAAACAGTACATAGAGAGCGGTGCTTTCAAGAGAGATGTGCCAAATTTACAAGATGTGGTTGTGCAACAAGGGGTAGCTCACTTCAACAACCAAGAAGCTGCTGTGGACGTAACTAATCACATTTATGACTTCATTAACAAGTTCTGATATTAATTTTGTTATCATCACAATTATACTTTCGTTTTTTCTTATATGGTCTAGTTTTCTCCTGTAATTTAAAATATTGAAACCGTGATGCTATGTCATTTTCTTTTAATTGCAAGATCAAATCAGTGCTACTTCGATATCTATAAGCCAAATTTATATTTATTTGATTTCGGTATCTATAAGCCAAATTTATATTTATTTGATTACATTAAGTTGTTTTTTTAGTATTTAATTATACTACAATTCAGAAGTATCTTGAATTATGACAAAGACGACCGTATTTCGGAAAATAAATATAGGTTAGAATTCAACCTTGAAAACATATGAATATTGCACAAGACAATTGTAAACGATGGGGGTGAAATTAGAGAGAAATTTGGGCATCACCCATTTCAGATGGCTTGAATAAGAGACTGGTAGTTCAACACTCATTAGATGGTTTAGTAGATCGATTGTGATCTACATCAAGATCAAATCATATTAGGGATAAGAATCTAGCTTTAACAAAATGTGCCTGCACTATAGAGTTAAGTGCACAATCCCAATTCAAGTTCATACCGCTGAAAAGGCTACCGATTCAGTAGACTAACAAAAGGAGAACAAAAACTTCATAATAATATAATATACGACAACAAAAATTATAGCACTTATAGTAGACTTCAAAGTATAAGAGGAGAAAAGCAGCACAACCTCCATTCTCCATACCAAATATTTTTTACCAAAACATAACATAGGAAAACTGTCTTCAGCACTAGGATATGGGAGAATGTGTTAAATTTCAAAACTAAAAACTTAAGAAAAATACGGAAATAATACAACTTAAACCCTAAATCCTTTGCTGTTTCTCCTTCCTCTAGCCCTCTCAAACTTCCTTCCCTTAGATCGTACATAAGGCTTGGTATGGCTGTGAGGAACACCAGGAGCAGGACCAAAGTGTTTCACAGCTTCCCTGGAGTTCTTTGGGCCTCTAAGAAGGACCTGCATTCATACAACAATATATAAACCAAATTAACCATCTAAAAACTGATCACTTCAATATTTCCAAACTCATCCTATCATAATGCATAGTACCATTATTTTGAACCAGTCCAGGTCAAATATCCATTGATAAGTTTATATATCATAGTCATAGACATCATTTGAAACTAGTAAGTGGATTATATATCTCATCTACACATACCGTGTTCTGTCCGAGAGGAGCCCTAAGTGCAAGCTGATCAAATGTCAAGCATTCACCACCAGCCTTCTCTATTCTAGCACGTGCAGTCTCTGTAAACCTGAGTGCAGTAACCTTCAATGCAGGAACTTCATACACTCTGATATCATCGGTTACAGCTCCCACTACAACGCCAATTTTACCTTCCTGCATCAAAAAAACAAACATCCAGTGGAGAGTGTAAGTACTCAAAACTTTAAAGAATTCCTATCTTACCACTAAGGAATATAAGAGATGGAAAAACAAACCTTTCCCTTCATGAACTTAATCAAGCGTGACAAAGAAAGCGGAGGCTTGTTAACCTTGCTCATGAACAAGCGCTTCAGTATCACGGCATTGAAATTGCTGCCGGTCCTCCTCACAAGGAAGCGGTAAAGCTGATCATGTCACACCAAATCAGAACCGTCCAAATACATAAATAAATAAATCTCTAAAACAGATCAAAATCTGCACAATTTATGTTAAAGGAGTTCCCTCAGTATAATGAAAGGAATAATCAAATGTTATTCAGCATTAGCATGGTAAAGAATAGCAGCATCATTGGGAACCTTGCAAATTACAAGCACTAAAGTATTACTAAAAAGCATAAATTATAACGTGTTAGTGAAGTGTGTGTTGAGGCTCAGAGAAATGTGGAGAATTCTATTCCCAGGCCTTGATAATAGTGAAGGCCTCGTAATGAGCTGGGATCACATTTTCATCATCGTCGTGAATATTATATAGAAAAGAAGAAAGAAAGGGATCGGGAGTTTGAGAATAATAATGAGAAGAACCTTGACGAGGAGCTTGAGGTAGATATCATTGGACTTGGGTGCGGTCCTTTTGCTCTTTTTGCTCTTGCCGCCAGCCTTAATATCGATCCCCTGCGTATTCAAATTTGGAAATGCAGAACGGTCAGCGGTTACAGCACAACAACAATAAGAGATGGAAGAAGGGGAAGATGAGAGCGAAGGGTACCATTGCAGCTTTGGATGTGTTTTCTGTGTTGGAACCAAGAGCTTCTCCGACGCTGCGCCTGCTCGCTATAAAACACCATCAAGCCAAAACTAGGGTTTTTCATTTGCTCTCCTTTCATATGGATTTGGGCCTTATGGGCCAAACCCGTTCTATTTTATTTTTTATTGTTAAGATAAAAACTCTATACCCAATATATAGGTTGCTCTGGTATGCGTCCTCCACTGAACAAATTTGGGGACCATGAGAACAAATTGGGGGCCTACTTTGCAAATAGAGTACACATAAAAATAATATTAAATGGAGCTCAGTACCGCGACGGATTAGTCTTTGGCATGTCGAGCCGAGGGATACCGTGGGAAACCAAAAAAAAAATAATATTTGTACCAATTTCATGTATATTTTGAGTAAAATACCAATTTGATTTTTGTTCATTTGTCCGAATGACAATGAGACCCTTAACTAAAAAAACGATTCACTTTCGCCCTTGACTCTATGCTTCATTTACCAACACAGTCCTTCTGTCATTTTTACTGTCAAAGAATAACGAAATTTACTAATATGCTCGTTAAGTTGGTGAGGTGAGGTTCAGATGGTGAGGTGAATATTAGATGTTCACGTAACTCATTAGAAATGACAAAAATCTATTTGTTCCGTTTCATGTGAGTACGAATCACACTGTTTTTAGGGGTGTTCAAATCCAAACTGATCCAAATTAAACCGCTCATTCAATTCGATCCAAACCGAAAACCGATTAAAACCGCATTAGTTCGGATTTGATTGGATTCTATTTTTTGCAAACCGCTAGATTGGATCGGATTTTGGATCTACTTTTCATAACCGATCCAATCCAATCCAAACCGCACAATGTGCTATAATATTATTATTTTATTATTATATTTACAATTATACTTATAGCATGTTCAATTTGTTATACATTTTTCTATTATTCATGTATTATTATTATTTAATAAATATTTTATGTTCAAAATGTTATTTATTTATTTATTTTAACTAACTTATAAATTTATTTCTATTGTTATGTTATCATTGGCTTTTTAAGATATTGTTAAGACTTGTTATGTCATTGTTGATTATTTAAAATTTGATGTTGAGACTTGTTATATGTATTTAATTTTTTATATTTAAAAACCGCAAATCCAAACCGCTTGTAATCTGATCGGATTGGATCGGATTTTCAAAAAGATTTCATCCAATCCAAACCGCACCGCACATCAATTAAGCGTTCGGATCGGATATTTTTTTCCTTAAAACCGAACCAAACCGCACTGCGAACACCCCTAACTGTTTTGCTGCTCCCAGAAGACGTTATTAGATGATTTTTGTCGTCATCTCTCCCTTTGTTTCATGTTTGAAACCCTAAATCTCTATTAACAGTAGCAGAAAGTATAGGAGTGAAAAAGATAAGGTGAATGATGATGATAGGAGTGTAGATAAATTTTATACATATTTTGATTATCCTGTAGATCTACTATAAGTAATTGATGATGGAGTTAGAGAGAAAATTCTTGAAGGAGAGATGCATTCTAAATACCAGAAAGACATTTGAAGTAACTTGTATTAAGTGTGGCCAAAAGGGCCATTACTACAAGACTTGTTCAAAGTCTCTAACGATTTTAATTGGAAGTATATGGCCAAGAAGAAAAGAAGAGTTAGAAAGGAGAGTGTTGCATCAGTGGATTCTACCAACACCACAAATGTATAATCACTCTAGGATTCGATTGTCGGAATTTTAAGTGTCATATTATATTTTCATGAGGGGTTTAATTGTCTGTAACTAAAATGCTCATGTGTTTAATTCATCATATTTAAACAATGATTTATATAGATTTAGGAAGCACAGAAATTCAAAAAATAGTCAGAATGTCAATTCTGTAGTAACTATCATGAATCTAATGGTGAGTAGGTTCATGGTTATATCTCTCAAAGTTGTGTTCATAATCTTGTCATTGTTTATATATGAATTGTATGTTATTTGTAACTGTAGGTAAAGGCGAAAAAATAAAAGAAGAAACTATCTAAATCAATTCGAAAATGAGGGACTCTAGTAGCACAAGTGGATGAAACTCACTTTCATCATTTGTTCTCCCAAATAGAGGTTGTAACCTAAATCACAATTAAATTATACTATTTCATCGTTCACCCCATCTCTTCTACTCCCACCCTCTCTGCTAGCTCATGAAGGTTAGGGTTCCAAACATGAAATAAAGGGAGAGAGACGACGAGAATCATTTAATAACGTCTTCTGGAGACTACAAAACAATGTCATTCGTGATCCTGTGGAACAAGACAGATAACCCCTTATCCTTTTTAACAAGCCACATGAGTATTTAACATCCACCTCATCACTTTAACCTTCCACTTCAACAACTTAACGAGACACATCAGTAAGTTCTACTACTCTTTAACGATAAAAGTGATAGAAAGATTGGCCGACGAAACATAAAGTTAGGAGTTGAAGTGAATTTTTTTTATTCAAAAATTACGTTGTCATTCGGACAAATGAACAAAATCAGATTGGTACTTTATTATGTATATTTCACTCGTATACCTTTTTTACAGTATTAAAAAAGAATTCATTTTTCATCTCCTTCCACTTTTATTAATTATTTTTAATATCAATAATAAAAAAATATACAAATTATTTGGAATAAAAGACAAAAATGGATACACAAACAAATTATGGCCCAAAGATTAAACAATTTAAAATTTTTGTCCACTCCAAAATTGGAACACAAACTTGTTTAAGACACAGAAATTTCTAATAACTTTTTTTTCTATACTTATTAAATTAATTTGAGTTAGTCAAGTGATCAACTCACAAGTTTGTTTGATCGAGATTTGAATTTCACTTTGTGTATGTAATAATTCATTGACCAACAACAGACTCTTAAATTAAGCTTAGATCTACGACAGATTAATCATTGACTTGTTGAACTAAAAGATACCATGAGTAGCTAATTTTTTTTAAACCCACTCAGATAAAGACACTTAAAACGTATTTTTTAAAAAATATTTTTAAGTAATTAAAATTCAATATATGTAATTAATTAAACCATGTTGTTTTATCAAAATTAGATCAGATAAATTGATTTGGCCAAAAAATCGATAAACTATACCTTGAACAGTTCAACCTGTCTAAATTAATATTTTTTTATAAAAAATAATTTAAATATTCCTATTATAAAAAATTACTAAAATACTTTATATATATATATATATATATATATATTTGAGAACACTAAATTCTAATCTTTTTTTTATGTGTCGTTATGGGGTTAAGATTTAGGGTTTTCAAAATTAAATATATATATATATATATATATATAATAAAAATATTTTAGTCATTTTGTATAATAGGATTATTGTAGTCATTTTTTTATAAAAAAAGAATATTAATTTAAATCAGTTCCAGATTTGGTTTATCGATTTTTTTTTTCAAATCAATTTATCTGATATAATTTTAACAAAAATAATATAATTTAATCGATTATATGTATTAAATTTTAATTAATAAAAAATATCTTAAAAATATTTTAAATATTTTTGTTTGAGTGGCTCCTTTTTTTTTCTTTCTATTATATCAAAATTCCAAAATTTCTCTCTCCGTGTGTTTTTTTTCTAAAAAAAAAAAGATATTTTATTTTAGTTGATGATTTAGATGTTATATGTGAAGAGTAGTAGTGGAAAAAAAATTGAAAGTTGTTTATTAATGTAAAAAAAAAATATGATGATTTTTTTTCAGTATTTATATTTATGTTTGTTCCAAATAAGATAGAGAGACCATTTTTTTTCTTTATCTCGAATTTTTTCTGTCTTTTCTTTATTTATATCTCCAAACACAATTTAAATGGGAGCCCAAAAATCAGATGAGGACGATTTGGTGATAAAATCTAATTTTTCTTCTTACCAAAACATATCCTACATTTGAGCTGTCAAATTATAACTTATATGCAAGACTCTTCTTCCATGCACCCCACCATGGCACATCAGCAACAATGCAAGAGATATATTAAAATTGAAGAAACTGACACACGAAAGAAATTGAAACACTACGCAGTTGGCAGAAAGCAGAAAGTGGACCTAATTTATAATCTTAAGACAAATCGATCTCCTTGCTGATACAAATACAGAATTACAGACATCTACATATGTATACCAAACTTTAAGAAAGGCAAATATGAAATATCAATAACATCGAATAATATGAATACACGCCCTAGCTAGATATACTCATATATGGGTGGACCATATCTTTGTGAACATTGACAACTTCACCGGGATCACTGCTTTAAGATCATCATCATATAGTATTTTAAAAATGTCACCTCTTACACACACAAATTATCGTGCTTCATATATATAATCACACTAGAAAGATGCATACTCCCTTTTTATTTATTTATTTTTTTGGTTTCTTTTAACTAATTAATTATTGGATTATCAAATACATGATCTCCCCTACCCGCTCCACTATTCTGCATTGTACCTTTTTCCTTAGAATTCAAATTCAATTGAACATTGAACTTACCAAACTCAGCACCACACGTTCATTCAATCTTGTAACACAGTACTTTTATTAAATTAAATAAGTAGTTAACAAAAATATCGCTGATTATCCTACCTTTTGGACCTAATCAATCGCCAAATCTTTAATATATAAGGTTAGAACTATTTAATCAACAATTTCCTTTAGAACAATATATACATAACAAAATATAGTCATCCTTGCACTTTACACCATGATATTTTCTTTTCAACTTTTTCTTTCCCCGTGCATCATTCCAAGGTCACTTTATGAGGAATACTACACTCCTAAAAATTATAATATTTCTTTTTTCTAAAATCATAATAATAATTGGATGAAATTAAGTTATTATAAGCTTATATTTTCTTAAGGACAAAAGCCAATTTATATAACAAAAATCGTGCTGTCTAATATTTTTTATTTATTATATTTTTTTTTATTTTGTTATACTGTACCTTGTCACATCTCTCCTTTAAGATACATAAACATTTCATTGGCGACGGACCAGCTAATATTAAACTCGTGCCAACTATAAATTATAGTTGCTAACAGTAACATGAATAAATTTTATCGGAATATTTCATATCGCGAAATTGTAATTGTCACTACACTTTTGTTCTAATTTATTTAAAATTAAAAATGACGGATAAGATAAAACTAATAAAGCACAAGTAATATATGGTGTAATAATATAATATACCTTTTAACTCTCTGGTTGCCAAGAAGTACGGTTATTCAATTAAGAAACACACCACAAAATTGATATTTAATTAAGAAAATTCGTTATGATTTTTGGGAAAGAAAGCTCAAGCGAGCCAATGGAAATATGAAATAGATCCTTTGCAACTAGTTATATTAGCTAGCATGCAACATGTCCCTGTTATATACGTAAAATCAAAGTCGATATATATATATTCAAGGAAAAAAGAAAAAAAAAATAATCAGGTCGGTGATTTAAGTGAAGACAGATTATAAAGTGTTTACAATCAGATTTATCCAAAAGTTGCTTGTCCTTTCACTAAATTAAAAATAAATTACCAAGTTGCTTCCAATATCCGATGGATATAAATATGCTGGAGCCTTCAAAGTTTTTGCATCTTACCATACCATCAAATAGGATTAACACATACATAACTTTTTATCTAAATTTTATTGTTTCATTCATACACATCTCTTCTTCCTTCATGACCACCTTAATCTTTGCTGTTGGAATTATTGGCAAGTCTATACAAATCTTCAACTTTTTTTTTTCCATTTATTATTTGATCACTAAGCTCTTCATCAAATACATTTACTGTTTTTTTAATCTAAACTTTTTAATTTCTTTGCATGCAGGAACTGTGTTATCCCTTCTGGTTTTTGCCTCTCCCATGTATGGATCCTATGTCATCCTACATAGAAATCGTATTAATATATTAATTACTAGGGTTATACTAATATATATACCTTAATTTTGATTAAGATCATAATTAATGTCATCATCATATTATTTAATATTTATTGAAGTCATTTTAATTTATGAATTTTATATTAATAAATCTTATTAACCATTTTCTATTATTAACTTTGACATGTTTTCACAATCAAAAGAACGACGTTTCGTGAAGTGGTGAAGAAAAAATCTACAGAGAATTACAAAGTAGCTCCATATATAGCAACGTTCCTGTGTACAAGTTTATGGAGTTTCTATGGAGGTCTAAAGCCCGGTGGTTTTCTTGTGGCAGCGGTCAATGGTGCCGGTGCCCTCTTTCATTGCGTCTACATACTTCTCTTCCTCCTATATTCGCCTCAACATACCAAGGTCGAAATTAGTTACAACTTATTAACATTGTGTATGTGATATATAGTTTAAGTAATTACTAATAATCAATTACAGGTAAAAACGGCGCAATATGTGGGTGTAGTGGACGTGGGTTTTCTGGCGGCAGTAATTTCAGTAACTGTTTTGGGTCTCGATGGAACCATCCAACTAACAGTTCTAGGAATGTTATGTTCTGGTTTAACTGTAGTCATGTATGCTTCCCCGCTATTAGCCTTGGTATGAATTCCATTTCAGCTATTATTAACTTTTGAATAAATTGTCAAATTAGTCTCTTACAAATTTTTTTAATTAAATTCGTTTTTTAAATATTTTAAATTATTTATATTTTTGTTATTAACAACGTTAAAATTTATTAATATGACATATTAAGTGATACTATAACGTATATTTAATTGGCAATTAATATGATAAGTTTATGAAATTAAATCAAATCAACTTTAAATTAAAAAATTTAAATGTCTCAAGATTCTTCTTCAATTAAGTTTTGATTTAATTTAATATCATTAACTTATTATATTAACCGTTAATTAAGACTCTTCGATATATATTGTAATATTATTTAATATGTTACATTAATAAATTTTGATTCTATTAATAAAAAAAATAACAAAAAAATTAACATTATTAATTTAAAATCTTTAAATAATAAATTTAACAAAAAAAATTAAAAAATAATTTAAAAAACAAATAATTTTTCATGCACAAATTTAACTATTTACTCCGTTAATTCTAAGAGTGCTATCCAAAACTAACAATTGCAGCAATATAACTGTGTAACAGAAAACGGTGATCAAGACAAAAAGCGTGGAATACATGCCGTTTCTGCTCTCACTTTTCATGTTTCTAAATGCTGGCGCGTGGGCACTCTACTCTCTCCTCGTCAGAGATTTCTATATTGGAGTAAGCTAATTTCTTTTACGTATTCAAATTTTTTGGTCATTTTCCTATTTTGGGCCTAATACATGGATAATACAGATACCGAATTTTGTTGGGCTGATATTGGGCTTAGCCCAGATCACAGTTTACTTAAGGTACAAAGAAAAAGTGAGAGCGGCTTCAGAAAAGGGGAACATGGTGAGTGCGATGGAAATGGGAGCATACGGTTACGAGTGCGAAGAAAAACCAAGCAAGACGAATACGAATGGTTATGATGGTGGAGCTATAAAAGTGGCAGAGAAAACTCTTAAAAAGGCGAATAGTCTCCCAAAGCCAACACTGAACCGCGAACAAACCATTGAAAGGGTCCTCCAAAAAGCACTTTCTTTTGGGGAATACAATGATGATCATCATCACGACGATGTTTACTCCATTATTCAACTTATAAACTTCAGACCTCGTACTGTTGCTTAATCGACACTTGAACAAAAAATGGTTGCTGTTTTTATTTTATTTTATTCTATTTTTACCTGGAACTATATATGTGTTGGACTAATCTAAAATTATGTATGCCTCAAGAAAATATACGTATTATTTAAAATGCTTTCATTCATTCAGACATTTAGGAGCATGTAATTGTAAAGTGCCGAATGGTACAATTGATATATCACTGATTCACTGTGAAACTAATAAAAAATCACGTGTGATGTACATTTTACTGCTATTTATATATTTTTATGTTTGAGTTTGAAGAACTAAATATATTTTAAAGATGATGATTAAAACATTAATCAGGCATGCAGGACTCTAAGCCAGCTAGTACACCTATGATTAGCAATATAACAGATTCTCTTTTTGACAATCCAACCCTTTTTAGATCAATTGTAGGTGGTCCTTCGAGCCTATAATCCAATTCTATATGAGAGAATCAAGCACTTTGAGCTGAACTTGTATTTTGTTAGAGATCGAGTTTCAGGGATTGGTTGCAGTCACACATATCCCAGGTTCAAAATAGGTTGCAGATATTTTGACTAAACCCCTTTCACAAGTTCTCTTTCAAAAATTTAGAAGCAAACGCAGATTGGCAACAAAACTTTCCTAAGTTTGTGAGAAGATGTAAGAGTAATTGATTGAAAGTTAGTTATAATAAGTTAATAACTGAACTTATAAATGAGTTAGCTATAACAGATTACTATCATCTGTTATACATAAAGAAATAATGCTGTACAAAAGACACAATCAATAATATACACTTTGAACTTTACATTCACAAATCTTTATTCTCTTTCTCTGCTCACTTTCTCCCCGTCTTTGATTGCATACCAAGCTTTCTTTAGCTTCTCTATTTTGAATGTTCATAATATCAATAAAATGAGAAGATCTACTATATGAAAATAATAGTATAGTATTTTTATATCTTTTTTTTTTACATGTGAATATCAAATACTCACCTTTTTTAATAATATAATGTTTTGTATTTTAAGCAAAAATTACTATAAAAAACAAATTATAACTAAAATTAAATTTTAAACCTACAAACAAAGAATAATAAATTTTCAAAGAAATAAATTTAATTTCACGAATACAATTAAAAGTGAGAATTTTTCTATCATGTCGTGTTAAGAATAATCTGAAGATTCAGTTGAAACGACAACGTTGCTTGTTTGAGATATAGGATAAAAAAGAAAAAGAAGAAAAAAAAAGGACAGGGGAGCAATGATTCCGGGATTGACCAAACTCGAGAAGGGAGTACGGGAAGACACGTGGGTTTGAATTCATACGCGCCAAATGGTGTCAACCTTTGAAGGTTTCAACTTTGAGCGGAATAAAGGAGCCTACTTGGCAGTTGGTAGCGAATTTTACATAGATGAAGGAATGGTTGATTTTGGGCGAAATAAACAGAATTAGTAAAGCTATCTTGTTGACAACTCTCTCTTTCTTTATTTGCCTTCCTTCCTTCATTTAACAGAGAAAGAAAGGGGGCCATCGGGTTGTTTTGGATGATGATGACAATAGAGGGAATGATGGAGAAGGGGGTTCTCGATGACGTCATTAGGAGGCTGCTTGAAGGCAAGGGAGGCAAGCAAGTTCAGCTCTCGGAGTCTGAGATCCGTCAGCTTTGCGTCAACGCCAGACAAATCTTCCTCTCTCAGCCCATCCTCCTCGACCTCCAGGCTCCCATCCGCATCGGCGGTTAGTTAGTTACATCAACTAACTTTCTTTTCCTCTCTTTGCAAAATGTTTACCCTTCAAACGTTGCAGGTGACATACACGGCCAGTACCAAGACTTGCTGAGGCTTTTCGAATACGGCGGTTATCCTCCCACCGCCAACTACCTCTTCTTGGGGGATTATGTAGACAGAGGCAAGCAGAGCTTGGAAACCATATGCCTGCTTTTGGCCTACAAGATAAGATATCCTGACAAGGTTCACCTGCTCAGAGGAAACCATGAAGACGCCAAAATAAACCGGATATACGGTTTCTACGATGAGTGTAAAAGGCGGTTCAATGTTAGGCTGTGGAAGATATTTACAGATTGCTTTAACTGTTTGCCGGTTGCTGCACTCATTGATGGAAAAATTCTCTGTATGCATGGAGGACTCTCTCCTGAATTGCAAACTTTGGATCAGATAAGGGAGATTTCAAGGCCTACTGAGATTCCAGATAGCGGTCTACTCTGCGATCTGCTCTGGTCCGATCCCGATCCCAGCCTCGACGGTTGGGCAGACAGCGACCGAGGCATTTCCTGCACTTTTGGTCCTAATGCAGTTACCGAGTTTTTGGACAAAAATGATCTTGATCTCGTTTGCAGAGGTCATCAGGTAAACCTCCTACTTCCTTGCTCTTCCTGCTCTGCCCTCCTTCCGTATTTATTCTTGTTTTCTTTTCTTGCAGGTTGTGGAGGATGGATATGAATTTTTCGCTAAACGGCGATTAGTTACCATATTCTCTGCTCCAAATTATGGTGGCGAGTTTGACAATGCTGGTGCATTGTTGAGCGTTGATGAATCTCTTGTTTGTTCCTTTGAGATATTGAAACCGGTGGATAAAGGATCCTCATCAAAGGTCACTCTTAAAAAGGTATATTAATAACCTAGCAATGTTTTGAATGGTTGTGACTTGTGAATGTTAGTTTCTAACCTAACTTTTTTGGCAGCCCCCTAAACTTGGCAAGGTATAGTCAGTTGTGGAATTAAAGACGTTCAGTTCAAATAGGAATGCAGCTAACTCAACTTGTACGGAGATGAAACTTTCGAGTAGGAGCTTGGCATGAGTTGAAGACTGTGAATGATGTAATGGCTGAGAGTATTATTATTGTAAACTAGAGTACCCAGGGTAGGCATTCTTCTGTGGCAGCAGCAGCAGACATTTTTGCTTTTTCCACCAGTTGCTTGTGTTAGGATTTGGTTGAATTAGTCCCACATTGCTTAGGATAGCAAATGGAGTGGGTGGCCTAGGCTATAAATATGAGGCTAAGTTCTCCATTTGTTTTTGCACCAGTCAGAAACACTTTAAGCTTGTATCTGATTTTTCTTTTCCTCTGTACTCTTTGATTAGAGAGTGTTGTGAGGTGTAGTTAGATATTTGCTTTGAAAGAGTGTGGGTGTACTGGGGTGCCGGTGAGAGAAAGAAGTCTATGTGTTGTAACAATTTTCACATAGTGATATTCTCTGGTTGTCATTTGACAACGGCCGTGGTTTTTTCTCCGGTAATTGGAGTTTCCACGTTAAATTCTTGTGTTGTGATTGTGTCTATTTTATTTCTCTGTCAAAGGTGTTTTCTCAAGGGGGAATTGTGTCTTATTCCCAACAAGTGGTATCAGAGCTTCGGTTCGGTGGGATTTATTCTTAGTATGCTCTGTGGTTGCAGCCTAGTCTAATCTCTTTGGTTGCTGTTGTTGTTGCTGGAAGGCAGTGTGACTCTGTGAGAGTGCAGTTTGAAAAAGGTTCTGGCTAAGGAAAGACTTGGTATTTAAGTGTGTCCATTGTGACCCACCTCTCTTTCCTGGGGACCCTTCCTAGTGCACGGTCTACAGTTGAGTTATAATATTCCAGTATACGGTTGCAACAATGTCAGGATATTCAAGTGCTGTGAAGCTTGAAATAGAGAAATTTGATGGAAGAATCAATTTTGGCTTGTGGCAAGTACAAGTCAAGGATGTGTTGATACAATCAGGTTTGCACAAGGCGTTGAAGGAGAAGATCTCTGGTTGCTCTCTCTATGAGAGAAGATGATGTTCTCTAGAAGACAAGAAGTATCCTCATGGTATTACCGCACTGCCATGGATAAGGATAAGTTGTGGCAATCGGGTCCACAATTGCACACGGGCATTGGTTGGCGTTGAGATGCAAGGTGTGTGGCGGAGTTAGGTCGATGGCTGAAGAACTTCCAGGAAAAGCCAATTTGGAAGTTGCACCATGAATTTTCAGCAAGGTTTCGATCTGTACCAAGGCGAAATTCTTGGAGTGGTCTAATTCCAAGTGAGTATACTTTCATGGTGGAGTATGATAGTTCTCTGAACTATGATTGTCGGTATAGACAATGGCAGCAAAGAATTGTCGGTGTTGACAATGGAAGCTGAAGATGTGTGACTATTTCAATCAAGGTGGAGATTGTTAGGATTTGGTTGAATTAGTCCCACATTGCTTAGGATAGCAAATGGAGTGGGTGGCCTAGGCTATAAATATGAGGCTAAGTTCTCCATTTGTTTTTGCACCAGTCAGAAACACTTTAAGCTTGTATCTGATTTTTCTTTTCCTCTGTACTCTTTGATTAGAGAGTGTTGTGAGGTGTAGTTAGATATTTGCTTTGAAAGAGTGTGGGTGTACTGGGGTGCCGGTGAGAGAAAGAAGTCTATGTGTTGTAACAATTTTCACATAGTGATATTCTCTGGTTGTCATTTGACAACGGCCGTGGTTTTTTCTCCGGTAATTGGAGTTTCCACGTTAAATTCTTGTGTTGTGATTGTGTCTATTTTATTTCTCTGTCAAAGGTGTTTTCTCAAGGGGGAATTGTGTCTTATTCCCAACAGCTTGTAGCTTGTGTAATGTGTGAGCATCAAAGATATTTCATGTTTTCAAATGTAAAGATTTCTATGCCATTTGTCTGAATGACTGCTCAAGGATATTGTTTTTGGCAGTACGAGGCTGGCTATGGCACTAAATCGTATGAACATTTGCAGTCTTCATATGAATAGAATGCCTTGTTCTGATTCATAGCAACAACCATATCTCAGTTATTTAGTTATAAAAAAAGAAAAAAAAAGGAGGTGTTTTCCTATGCAATCTGTAATTCTGTATCGTTTAGTTGAATTGAATTGTGTAAAAATGATCTTACTTTCTTAAACAATGCCAGTATTTTGTGTAGTAGCTAATTGCATATTTAATTATCATCATCGTCATCATCATCACCACATTTCTCCTTTTATCATTGTCAACCGGAAATGAAAACTAAGAAATTATTTATTCTCTTAGTGATCATTTGAACATTTAACCGTTAAATTGCTGGAAGAATTAACAGATTTTAAAATTATAACAAGATTTGTTGAGCTTACTTTGTAGTTTATTCAATATTTAAGAGGATATCTTACAATAATTTTAAGATACTACTATATCTTCACTCAATGAGAAAAATCATTATGATGTTTAGCAGTTTTGATTGACTGTGCAAATAAATAGAGATGTAATGGTAAAATCCACAAGGTCTTTGAAGTAAATGAAGAAAATAAGCATTTCCAAAATATGAGTGGTGGAACAAGATAAGCGTACATTTTCTTGAATTAGCCCTGTTGATTTTCATTTACCACAGAAGGACCTAAGAATAAGATAGAATGAGAAGCGAATAAGTAGCTAATGAACAGAACTATTTCCGGTATGCCATACAGAAAGGGCTTATTAAAGATAGAATGAGATGGAAGAAGAGGAGGGAAAGCTGGAAGCCATTTTCTTCTGTGCGACTGTGCGGGAACTACACTCAAATAAAAAGATTAAAAGATCAGCATTTCAGCATAAGAAAGGTGGGTGGGGCCTATGATCTGAAAGTAAGCGATCCATTAAGATAAAGCCAATTAGTTGGATACTTATCGGAGAATGGGAACGGAGCTTACTTGTTTGGGAGGGTCGTCCACTTTGTGTGCCTCTGCAATATCTGAAAGATTAGTCATTGGACTTCTAACATGATAGATACCCTGGTGCAAACAAAAAAAAAGCCAATTAATTGGATTGAAACATAGTAGCACACACGACCCGAGATAGATAAATAAAAACATAGGTCAATAGCAATAAATTTAAAAGGAGGACAAATAACGATTTTATAATTATCTTTATGTAAACTTTTTTTATTCTTAGATGATAAATTATAGAGATAAATTTTAATATATTATTGTTTTACTTAATTTTTAATACTTTGATCAGGATGTCAAATTGAGCTTGTATTAAAATATTAGTTTAGAAAGTAGATATAACTCTTCTAAAAAAATGAATTTGACTCAAGAATTATTTAGTGTTTATGTCGAAATTGAGTGCGTCGAACTATTAGTGGCAAGTTGCAACAAATAATATAAAAATGTGTAAAATAAATGAAAAAAAATTTAAATTATTGAAAATATAAAAGTGAAATGAAAATTAACAACAAACTAATATGTAAAATAAAGAAATTAAAAGAAAAAAAATAAAAAATAAGAAAATAAAATAGGCTCCTAACACTTACAATCTCACATACACTTGCATTCTATGATTTTCTGTTT
This sequence comes from Arachis hypogaea, assembly GCF_003086295.3. NCBI lineage: Eukaryota > Viridiplantae > Streptophyta > Magnoliopsida > Fabales > Fabaceae > Arachis > Arachis hypogaea. Next base: position 5,316,034 of record NC_092041.1, on the reverse strand, counting down.
TGCTGTTGAAAATGAGAATTTTTGTAGAGTTTGTCTCATGTAATATTTTTTTTTATTAAAATTCCTTTTTCCCTTCTAAACTTCTTCTATTTATAATTCTCAAGACCTGCTACTAGGGGTGTATATGAGTCGGGTCACACCGGGTTTGGTTTAACTCAAATCCGTACCGAAATATAGACCGGGCCTAATTTTTAGACCCTAACCCGATTCTAAACCCGATAAAATCTAACATCTTCGGACCGGGTGAAAATCAGATAAAAACCGGATAAAAACCGTGTCTTTAGCATGTAAAAATCACCTAATCTCCAACCATTATTTCACAATTCACATAGTAAAATTCACTTAAAAAAATATAACAAGAACCAACCCTTCTCTAAAATTAAAGCATAACCATAATCAATACTAATATTGTCTAAAAACACCAAATATTTAAATCAATACAAATAACACAATGTTATGCATTAGTCTAAAGTCTTATGCATTTTAAATATAAAACATTAACTTATAATCTTATAGGTAGCGTTTGGTGGAGAGACAGGAACGGAAAGACTGAGACTGAGAGACAGAGATTAAGAGACAGAGATTGAAATAAATCTTAGTATTCTGTTTGGTACAAAGTGAGAAACAAAAATAAAGGTATTTTAGATATAAAATGTTATTAAAGTTTCAGTTTTCATCTCTAAAAATTTTAGTCCCCTGTGTCTCCATTTTTTAGAGGTACTGAAATACTAAAATTTTAGTACCAGTTTTTGAACTAATAACATGATACTGAGTCTCAGTCTCCCAATCTCTATTTTAGTACCTCAAAACAAACGCTACCATAATGACTAATAACACAAAATATTAAGATTTACAATATTTAAATTCCACATTAGAATAGCCATGAGCCATCACTAATAACACAAAATATTAATTGTGTATAACGACTGAGTCATCGGGCCGAGTTCGGGCGACCCGAACTATGACCGACCCCGACCCGAAATAATAACCGGGTCTATTTTTGAGACCCTTATCGACCCTAAAACCGATGAAATCACACTAAATTAACCCCTAAAATGTTCGGGACTGGATCGGGTCTCTAGACCGGGCCGGACCATGTACATCCCTATCTACTACTGAAAAATTTTGACCACGACCTTAATTCCTCTTTTTTCTTATGTTCTTATCTTGCTCTTCAATATCCACGTTTTTCATTGTGAAGGTATTTAATCATGTGATTTTTATGGTTTCGACTCATTTTTTATCATTAAGTCCTCGACTTTGACTATCATTCTTATTGTAGTTGAAAGTGTTATTTTTCTATAGCTAAAAATAAATATCTGATCCGTCGATCTTTCTCAAATTTCGATGAATCGCAGTCGAATTGTTTCATAAGTCGAAACTCATATCAATTGTTATAAAAATGTTATCTTTATTTAAAATATGGCTAAAATAAATAAGTCACATTTTTAAACAAATATTTTTATAATTTATTTTTAATTTTATTTGTAGTATGTGTCAAAAATAAAAAATAAAAAGGACAACATCGTCCAAAAAACAAAAGTGACAGCGGAACATGGATTGAAGTGTGAGGCGTGCATGTCGAAGTAGCCATCAAGCCAGACCAAAAAAAGAAGTGGCCATTAAGGGAGACAATGCAAGGTGAGTAGGTGAGTGTTTCCCATTCACCCCTAATTTTTTTCTGTATGGAATAAATGAGCGATATACCCATCATAATTTTTTAGTGTTTTTTAAAATTACAGAAGAAATGTCTAATTTTGATTTATATTAAGATTAAAAAATTTATAAAAGGTCAATTATAATATAAATAAACTCAAACTAATTTTTTTTATTCTTTATTTTAAAATGTGAGAAATTAAAATAATAGTGTTACATTTTTTTGTAATAAATTTATTTTTCAATTAGTTAGCTAAATTTCTAATTAGTTTTCTAACGGAACTCAGAAATTAACAATCCTACCGTCAACAATCTAAAAAAATAGTATTATCTATATCAAAAATAAAACAAAGCGCCCATTCACACTATCGTTAACTCAAATTCGTATTTTTTGAGCTTAATGCATTACTGAAATTGTATTTACAGTGACTTAGTGCATTACTATAACCACCAATGAACTCAGTGCATTAATCAACCAATGTTCCTCATTCAACACGCCACAAAGTGGATTCTTCAATATGTTTTCTTAGACTCCAGACGGCAGTCAAGAGTGTATATATATTATGCCCCCCTTTTCCCATAAAATATATATATTGTTAGCTGGCTCTTAAATTACAATATGATTTAATTATTATCATTAATGCCCACAATTGTTTCAGGACATTCACTAGTTCTGTTAAACTACCTTATAGCATTAGTAAATTATGAAGAATTTCACTCTGAAGCCTCAGCACGCAGCTCATATCTAAAACCTACCGATGGAGGACAGATGATGATAAAACTCAGATGTAAAACAAATTACAAATTCGTGGGATGCATGCTTGTTATTGAGGGAACGAAAACTTACAGGGAGAAGAAATGAGCAATGACAAACAAACGCAGAATTGCTCTATACACACATACTAATTACATACAAAGAGTTTCCTACAACTTACTAAACCATTACAAGCTCACCTAAATGACCTAATGTCCTAATTATTAAAGATATATAGAAGCTAAAACCACACAGCTGCATCGCATGATCTGAACTGGTGCGCGACCTCACCTTTACAGAATTGAAGGTCAGCTCACTCGAACACATACACATACACATACATTCATGCATATATAATATACGTACATACACTAAACAAAATTGGCCCGATACAGCAAAGGCCAAACACAGCATCCACATCAGCTACAGATACATTTGTGAGTAGTGTGACTCATTATTTCTCACACATCGAAAGGAGTAGAAGTGCTTGATCTGTTCTGGCCTCTCTTCTCGTACGCATCTGATGCCGATTTTCTTCGAAACCGAAACGACTCTCTAGACCCTGATACCACATATGAGATCAATTTCAATCCTCTGTCTCTGAGAGTGATGAACACCAATAATTTACTCAAAACAAATTCAACTAAGTCAAAGACCAAGTGGTCCTGAACACTCAACTATTCTCTAGAACCACAAACCTAATCAATGAACTTATGGATATTATTTGTATTCAATGATGACTTGTCGATTATTTTATTACTAACCAAATTATGAAGTAATAACCCTAGTTAGTTGTAGTTGACACCTGGGTTAGGTTGGATCCAGAATTATGGACACAAGTAAATGACTTATAATGGCCAGATAATTGTGTTTTTGAGAAAATGTCCTTTTCGCATTCGAGTATCATAACTACCCTACCAAACACTGCTTATAATGAATTATTTTGAATGATAGCCTACCACGCCATAAAAGGACAAATTTGCCCCTACCACCAATTCTGGATCATCCGTTTCGTTTACGACAAACACCACTTGAGTTACAGTAGATGCATAGTAGTACTAAAATAGAGAAACAACGACCTCACCGGAAAACGGAGACACCGGAGGAGTAGAACCCGCGGGAGAAATCGGCGGTGATCCACTCTGGTACCCCGGCGGTTTCGCGATCATGATACTACGAGTTACTCTCATCGTCTCCTCCGACGATTCGTCGCCGTACGATCTCATGCTCCCAATCTCTGATTCTGATCATCAATCAACCAATATGCCTAGCTGTTAGCACCATATTTTAATTTCTTACGAAAACCAAAATAACACTTAAAAGGAAAAAAGAAACACGAATTTCGTCTGGTTAATTAATTTCGATTATTTCAGATCTTGTATCATCATATGAAATGAATTCATTTAATTCCTTTCGAGCTTGGAGCTCCGTGATCTGAGGATATGTAACCTAAAACACAGAAATTAAACTTCGTTTCCAAGGTTACTTAAACAATATGAACCGTTAGATTATAACAAGTAACAGTAATAATAATTCAGTTTATGATTCATGATTTGAGATTTGTAGTTGCGGTCCTTCGAGAATTCGCATGCAAATATCGCCGGTGAGTTTATATATATTAATATGTTATTGGTAAGCGCAAGTAGTAGTAGCAGTAAGTAATTAACGTGGCAGAGTACAGCTCGTACCCTTGCCGGAGCTTGAACGGAAAGTGAAGGTGTGGTGCTTTCGGAGCTTGCCGAGACCGCTCTCCGGCCGAGGGCCGGCGACGGTGTCATCCCACAACTGGTCGAGAAGGCCCATAAGTGTGGATCAAGCGTATTTTAGCAGATCCGGCGTAACGGCGATCCCAATGACCAGGTTTCAGAATCAGGGATGCTACCATGTACCCAGGTGCCCCCTATTTAACGAGCGCCATGAGTTAAAGGTCGAGCAAGTTGGTAGGGTCAAGGTTAATCTCAGCCGTACGATGCGATCAATACTGAGGCGGTGACGTGGCCACTTGGTTCGGGTTCGGGTTCGGGTTCGGGTTCGGATAAGGATACTCTAGCGCATGGGGCCCAATAGTACTGAGTGAGTCTTTTACTTGACCGAAAAGAGGAAGGGTGACACGTGCTATTGCTTGTGTCACGTGACAAAGCCATTTTCCCACGGTTTTTGTTTCTTTTTATCCGATTAAATTAAGATTCGATGAGTCCTTTTTTACCTTATATTTACATATCCAAATTAAAAGTTGACCTTATGAATTATGATTCAGCTGATGATCTCTTATCAAGCTTGCAAATAAGGACACTTATAAAAGACAATTCTCGCGCAAGTAGGATTACTAATAGCAGCCGGCACTGTGCTGAGTTTTCTGATTAGTTTAGATCATTGTAATTATTTTGGGTCCCTTAAAATGTAAACACACTAGTGTCGGTAAAAATGATGCAAAAGTACGTGTATATTCCAAAATATTCTATATGTTATAGTGACATGGGGATCAGCAATTTGAAAACTAAAGAATACTGAATTAAAATTCATCATAAAATTTGGATTTAATGACGAATCGATATCTAATTTTTTATTTTTAGATATTTAAATTTTTGAAAATTTAAAAATATATTTAATTTTTTAATTTTTTTAAAATTTAAATATATTAATCTTTTAGTATAATTTGTTTAATTTTAAAAATTCTCTCACGTGTACATCCATATCAATCAGGTTAGTACAATAGGAGTTACCGTTTGATTTTTTTGTTGAATCTCACAAACTCAAGAGAACATGAGGGATTAATATTTTCAGATTTTAAAAAGGTCATGAAATTAAATGTATTTATAAATCTTCAAGAATTTAAATGTCTACAAATCAAAAGATTAAAGACTTATTTAACCTTTTCTCTAAAATTTGATACGGAATATTAATGAATAAATCGGTTTCGTTAGGTAAATAATAAAAATTGTGAATAACGTAAATAATGGATTATAATTTTGGTCCAATAACATTAAAAAAATCATCTTTAATTATTTTTATTAAAAAATTTATTTTTTATATTTCAAATTTTAATTTTTTTTTGTTTTGTTGACCATCGTAACACTATACTCATAAACTCTCTCATTGGTGATACTCCATTTTTCATCGGCCACACTGGTCGGCGTTAATTCGCCTCTCACAGCAAGTATCAACATTGTTCTTTCTTTTCTACCCTGCCTTCTCATCAGCAAAAAAATTAAACATATAATTAAAAATAAAATTAATCATCCGCATAACTAATAAAATGAATATCTATTATAATTTAATTGTATATATTTGAACTCCAATCCAAAAAACTAAACATCCAATTTGAAATAAAAATAACCATCTACATACCTAGTAAAATAAACATCCAGTATACAATGGTACCAACACCACGCCTACAACATCAACCACGATAATGAGCTTGGGACTTCTATCAGCGGTGATTGTGAACAGTGATCACAAGATAACAATGGAAAGAGGATACGGAAGGTGCATAGGACAGTGAAGGAAAATGGACGGGGATGTGGCTATGGCTGCATCTGAGAGCGGTGCAAGTACAGCGGTTACAATTGCGACTGTACGGGTGTGGGGGAGAGCAGTGTTCAGTTGCGTCTGCAAAGGGTGAAGGAATAGTAGTATTTTGCTGCATCTGAACGGCGTGAGGGGGGACGGCGACATTCTGTTGCGTTTAAACTGCTGTCTTTAGTGACAACGCTGAGTTCTGGTGGTAGATCGAATATGAAAAATGTATGATAAGCAACAAATATAAAATAATGGAGTAACCGTATGAATGAATAATAGAATTATGCATAAATTCTTATTTTTAAAATTTAAAAATTTAAAAATTAATTAATTAATTAAGAATTTGAGTTAATTTTTTTTAATCTGTTGTTCATATTATTTATTATATACATTATTTCTTATATTTTTTTCCGAATCAATTAATGAAAGAATAAAAACAAATGAGTTAGCCCAAAAGTGCTATTACACCCGACGCATGACTTGTTTGAATAAATAAATAGTAAAATATCATTTTTATCTTTGATATTTGAGGTAAGTCTTAAAGTTGTATCCAATATTTCAATTGTCTTATTTAAATCTCTAACGTTTTAAAACTGACTCAATGTTATTCTGTCGTTAGGAATCCATTAACATAATTGACGGCGGGACAAAATTGAGACAATTTTAAAACGTTACGGACTTAAATAGGACGAAAACGTTGGGGACAAAAATAATACATAGAAATAAATTTTAATTTTATCTTTTAATAATATCAATTTTTTACTATACATAGTATTCAATTTTTTAATCACATCTAAGTAAATTACACTTAATCATATTACTTTTATTTTAAATAAATTATTTTTTTTATAATTTTACTATTAAAGATTTTTAGTTATCATGAAATGTTTGTAGAATTACTAGTATATAAACTTGCAGAAAAGAAAAAAATATATATATACAATAAAATATAAATTATACCTTTTGTCTCTAATGTATCAAAATTCTTTAAAATTAAAAAAATAAATTTATTTAAAATGAAAGTAATGTAATTAAGTATAATTTATTTAGATATAATAAAAAAATAATTGAATACTATGTGCAGTAAAAAATTAATATTATTGAAAGATAAAATTAAATTAAAATTTATTTTTATGTATCGTTTTTGTCCCTAACGTTTTCGTCCTATTTAAGTCCTTAACGTTTTCATTCTATTTAAGTCATTAACGTTTCAAAATCGTCTCAATTTTGTCCCGCCGTCAACTCTATTTTGGGGTGGCTATGGGGCAGGTTTTTGTTCTACCTGACTCCGCTCTACCCTACAAAAACTCGCATCGAACCCACTCCTCTCCTATCCGCGGGTAGTAAAATGTTAAACCCTAATCCGCCTGCCCCGATAATTATTAAATCTAACAAATAAAATTAAATTTTAAAAATTATATAACTATCATTTACATACATAATATAAATTAAAGTAAAAATTTAAATATGATACAATATTATTAATCATTTTACTAATTAATATATATCGGGTGGGTTCAACACAAACCCGACCCGACCACGCCCAAGAACCCTCCTCGGTGCAGGGGCGGGTAATTATCTGCCTCGAATGGGTAGGGGCGGGGTGGGTAACCGTGTGTTCGGGTAGTGTTGTCACTCCTAACTCTGTTAATGGATCTTTAACGGTAGAATAATACTGAGTCAATTTTAAAAGACTTAAATAGGACAATTGAAGCAGACGATTTTAAAACTTATTCCAAACGTTTGGGACAAAAACGATACTTTAGTTATAAATAAATTGAGCAATGACACGTAACGACATTGTTAAGGTCGTTTCCCATAATCGGCAAGAACCACACACACGATGGCTCCATAATTATGTTAGCTAGCAGGGTCCTTTTCATGGGCAGGGCCATCTTTGTTTTAGCTAGGGTATAAAATACACCAGTTTCAATTTGATTCCGTCAAATAGAGGTAACTTGTTAAATCGTTTTTCTTCCTTTTCCTTTTTTCCGTTTGATTAATCTCTTCTTTCTTTTTCCCTGTCTCTTATTGATCTTAAAAATTGACATTAGATAGAGACATCTACCAGTAGAGAAAGAGCCCAATGCTAAACTTTAACCTACTTTTAACGTGGGCCTTTCAACTCTTAATTACTTAACCCTTGTTTGGTATGCTAAAAAGGACTGCAAGAAAAAAAAAAAGGAGGAGGAAATTAAATCAGACTTTTTTCTTCTCTTGTTCGTAGCAATTCCCCCTTGAAATGAAATAATTTGGAATGGGAAAGCTTTCAACGTTTCTAAACTTTAATTTGTTTCATCTCACCCTCTAATTGCATGAGAGGTGTTAAGAAGGGATTATTTTTTTATCTTCGAATTTTGCACATTATAAATTAACTTTTACTACATCGAAGTAATAAATTAATTAGAAACATTCGTATATGTTTCAAACTTTCAAATTTGTTTCATTTCTTCGATGATATCTATTCAGAGGGGAAGCATCCTTTTGTTTCTACTTTCTACTCATCCAAATATTCTTATTTTCTAAGTTTCTTCTGATGCAGTAACTTTGGTAGCTAAAGGTAAATTAATGGGATGTCCAAAACAAAATTTTAGGTGAGTCTGACGGGAAGCTGCCACGCTCTTTCCCTTTTAGGAGTTTTCTAGCTTTGGGTCAACACTGTCTCAAGAAGAAGACAAGAAGGTCAACAACAAGTTAATTATTATTATTGTCAACACCAATAAAGATAAGTTCACTAAAGAGATTCCAGTGATGTACATCTAAAATATATATATGGGCCTAAGCGTCAGCCCAAACCACCGACAATATTCGTAACTGATTTCTTTTGGGCCTTTTGTGCTAGTGTTTGATTACGAAACAAAAAAGAGAAAATGATAAGGTTCGGCGGATAGATACATTGTACAATATCATTCACACAAATTTATTTATACTTTTAATGTATTTTTTTGTGTATGAGAAGTGAAAAGTATGAGTGTGTTAGTAATCAAAAGAATTTTTGGTTAGGGATCCAGAGTAGGGAACATATATATCACAATAATATTGGGCGATAGTAGTTGAGAGTAGCATATGAACCTTCATGTTGGCCCAACACGCAACCTCAAATAAAGTGCAATCCGTGCATAAACACCACCACACCCATGACCCACTCAAACCATCTCATCTCCTTACACTAATTTCATGCATAAAAGGAGAAAATTCTATTAAAAAATAGAGAATATTGTTGATGGAGATTAATGAGATCATTGATGTAGTATTATCCGTTTTAGGCAACATATGAAGAAAGTAGTGGTTGCAAGTTTTGGCGGCAGAAAGTGTATGGCCAACAAAATTAAACTGACATACATACATACGCAATGATCAGTGCAGTGAATCTAAAAGCCTTGATCAGGGTAAGAATAAGATTCAGTGGGTCCCCCCTCAAATTCCTACCATCACACACCTCTTACTCTTATCAATTTTTAATTCTAATCTTACTCCAATAATGTGTTGCTCTAATTACAGGGGCCGGGTAGTAGGGGTTATTATTCACTTACTTGAAGTTGTTGATGATTGCTTGTATAGCTCCATTCAGCTTTAAAGCATAGCCACTTGGAGACTCAATCTCTTAAATTCCATGTTTCACTCTCTCTTTCTCTCTCTCTCTCTCTCTCTCTCTCTCACAAGATAGAGTTACTTACTTACTTCACTTCCCCTGTATAAATATGCAAGAGCTTTTCTCATCTTCTCTCAAAAGAACTACCATGCATTACCATTACCTTGGTGGGTTGGTCTTGTTGGAGAAGCAGGGCACGTGCAAACATCTCTATACCTTTCTCTGGTGGGGTCTAACTGCACGTGTTCTCCTTCTCCAACATGATTCTCCCACCACCCTTGTTCATGCATAACCCAATTTTGGTAACATTATCCTTGTAATTAACGTTTGTAAGTGTACGCCAATCTTTCTTTTTGTTTTTATCTCCTACTTCTCTCTACTGATGATAATGGTAAAACCGTTGCTTTCTTTCTAAACGACAAATAAAGGTGCTATCTTATTCAGTTCATTCTTGCTTTGAGCTTTTACTAATATTTGTTTCTTTATTATGTGATCCCTCTTATTTTACAGGTCAATGTACATCAAATACATAGTGATGAGCACTGATCATGAGGGACCCGTGGAAAAAATATTGGTGTTGCCACTGACTAGTGATTAGAGACTATAGAGACTAGTACATTTCCATTTTCATTGCTTGGAATGCACGTTTTCCTCTGCTTCTACGTTATGATTAGACTATATGTGGGTGGTGATGGAAGCACTAATGTATCTTTATTCTTAGTACATTCTCTTTAGTATTAGTATGATGGTATCTACTGGTTACATTCATAAAGTGATTGTAAATAAAGTCTCAGGCGTTTGATCTGGTTTCTGTGTTCACCTCCTTGAGCATTTTTAGTTAGTTTCAAAATGGACAATAAAATAAATAAATTCTGAAATAGAACATAATGAATTGACTTTTTGAGCAAGGCAATTCCATATGAATTTCTTATCATCATGCGTGGTCAAACAATAGTGGAAGAGATGGATGCTTTTCTGTCATGTCTCGCATTATTTACAATGTTTACCTTAAATTTTCTGGTGTGAACTGAACTAATGCTGGGGTCATACATTAATTCATTAAAGTACTGGTTTTGAATTCCTATAAAAGAAAACATTTTGTTTTGTTTTGTTTCATGCAACTATTATGTGTGTGATTCAAACGAAGTCCCTTTCAATAACTTTAATAATTGTGTAAAGCTGTTCATAGTGATAAGTGAGAGAGAAGTTGTTTTTTTATTTACAAAAAGATACATGTCTTTTAATACATTTATCTCAATACAACCAGTAGAATTGTCAAATTATTGAGTAATTAATTCTTTTCGTATTCCACACTACTTAGTACATTTTCTCTTGCAATTATGCATAGAGAATGTTTAATAAGAATAATAATCACTCCCAAGTCTCAGTGATCAGCAATAAAAAGCTATGCAGCTAATTGGAAAGAAAGTAACAGTTGTCATTTGTCAATAAACTTTGGGTTTAATGTGAGTGGAGCCTATTCTATGTTTTGGAGATATTAATTATAGTAGCATCTGAGCAATGAAGTGTTTGACAAAGCATGACATGGGAATGATGTAATCAGGTGGTAATGCATTGCCCTTCCATTTTCTATATTGATTTTATAAAATGGGAGCTACTCAAATGAAGATGCAAAAAACATCTTTTTATGAAGATGCTTTGTATAAAAATGTGATTTATTGATTTGGCCACACTTCAAATAAAAACAACACTTTTATAACATATCAAAATCTAACCCTACACTCTATCATCTAAGGGTCAAAAAGAAAAATCATCACATGAAGATAATTATAATATCTTCATGGGAGTACCCACCTTATAAAATATATAGAAACAGGATAATGTATTTATTTGTTTTGTATAATATTTGTATTTTGTCCCATGTAAAATAAAAAGAGGGAGGGAGGTGTGTGTGAAGAAGAAAAGAGAGATGGGAGTGGAGTTATGGAAATGACAAAAAGATGGCGTCAGTGGTGACAGTGAAGAAGGAAAGTTGTCAAAGCAAAGAAAAGGAAGAAGAAGTATTTGCCTAAGAAAGTGGGGGACTCTGCTCTCTGTTGAAGTTGCTGGCTTAATTTAGTTGTGCATGTAAGGCAAAGTTGCTATTGCTATTGGAGCTACCTTGGAAATTGAAGTGTAAGTTCAACAACACAACCACCTTCAAAGGCAAGCAATGGTATGAATGAAAGAGCCAGATTTGATGGACTAATTCAGACTCATCTCAACACGCAATGCACACATATCCATGAGACCATGTCTCAAAGAATTTCTTCACCCCTTATCATTATGGTATCACAATTTGTTAGAGTTAGACTTGGGCTATACTAAACATAAATACTTGTTAGGATACAAATGTAGTAACCCAAAAGTGATTAAACCATTTCTCAACAAAACTATTTTATCATTATGTGTGCTCACATCATAAATTCACTTCTTGACAATAGAATTGTTACAGGAAAAAAAAAAAATTCTTTTTTCATTTAGTATATAATAAAATATAATTTTTTAATTCTCAAGAGAATTTTAATTTTCACATTAAAATTTAAATTAAATCAGACTAAAATAGGTCTGATTTGTAATTTCATTACTACTAAAAATTAAATACTAAAATTATTTTTATCAAACAAATTCTTACTCTAAAATAAAAAAAGACAAATAAAAGAACTGCAAGTATAAAATAGTAAAAAATATATAATTTGTTTTATTAATGCAATTAATTATTTTAAAATATGAATTTAAATTTGAAATAAAATTAGTATTATTTTTTAATAAAATTAAAATTATTTTCTCATTTTAAAAGCTTTCTAAAGCACTCTTTTTAAGTTGTCTACTTTACCATTAATATATACATATCCGTACATACATACATAACTAATTGGACTCATTTTTTTACATATAAAAAAAAGGGGTATTACACAATGAAATAGATGTTTGTACGATATTTACATTGCTACTATGCTAACAATAACAGTAATACTAACAGTAATAGTAATAATACTAATAATTAATAACAAATAAAAAATCATAATAATCATAACATAATATATTACTTATATAATAATAATAATAATAATAATAATAATAATAATAATAATAATAATAATAATAGTAGTAGTAGTAGTAGTTAATAATAATAAAAAATATATTAATTATATATTATTTATAATATGCTAAGATTAATAATAATATGTTAAGAATAATAACTCATGTTTATGAATATATTAATAATTAATAATAATATAAAAATATTAATAACATTAACTCATGATTAAGAATATTAACAGCATATTAATAAGGGTAAAAAACACAAATAAACTATGGGAGGAAACTTGTTACATGAATAAGCCAAATGAAAAAGTGTCTCACGAATCAGTCAAAGTCTATTTTTATATAATTCGAACCTAATTGGTTCGAACTCTATTTGATCATAAATCGAACCTAATTGGTTCGAATTACTCTTTATTTCGTGACTCAAATAATTCGAACATAATTGGTTCGAATTATTTTAAATGCAAATTGAACCAAGATGGTTCGAATTAGTAAGGAACATAGCTGAATATGTTACGTGCATAGGAATAAATTAGTGTACGAGTTACATTAATCAAGACATGATGCGGCAATTAAATAACATCAAAATCCTAAGTACAGATGTTTTCAGAGTAACACAGACATATATGTAAAGGTGGATACGAAGTAACACTGGTAACAAAATACATAGACGAACATGGGTAACATACAACTCGGCACATAAATCGTCTAAAAAGGTGCGACCCCATGAAGCAACGACGTGGAACCCGTGTCCTCTGACCTCTCCGGATAAGCGGCTCCTGATCCTCGATCTCCTCGTCCTCGTCCTCGTCCTGCAGGACTGGCTGTGCAGGCGTCCTAGGCTGGACATGTACCGGTCGGGATGAGGACGGCCCGGCAACTGAATGTGACCCAGCAGTATGTGCCGACGCTGGGGTACCACCCAAAGCGAAATACTCAGGAGGAGGCACGGAGGGCGGCTCATTCAGATCGACATCTAATGGTGCCTGTGTCCCCGTCGTCTGACTCCGCCCAGGGACAGCCTCATCATCATGCATCATGGCACTGATGTCATCAAAGAAGGGGGATCCAAGATCCCCATCAAACCCAACACCGGCAAGTAAGTCTGAAAACGTGCTGCCTAGACTCACCCATGGCCTACTCTCCTGAGGTGTGTGGTCGTAAGGAGGAACTCCAACGAAGTAATCTCCCAGCGGCCCCTCCCCAAGTCCAGCCTCAGCATGGGCAGCGGGATCTCCGGTGGCGTGCCCCTGTCCACCAAGGCCACCAGCCTCACCATCGTCCTGGCCCACAACGGGTGCCCTCCGTCTGCCTCCACGCCCTCGTCCTCGACGACCACCCCTACCTGCCTCATCAGCCTCGTCGATAGCCTGCTCTAGCCACCTCCACTCACGATGGCTCCGTCGTGTCCCGACACGAGTTCTCCTCTCAACCCGACACCTATCAGGGACGTCGTTGACTCGATCCATGTCAGGAACTCGCCCAGGACCCCTCTGTGACGCCTCGATAGGAATAGGAATGCCCCTCGGATCCCCCAGATAAAACTCGAGTGACAAGAACCTCTTTCCATGCTGACTCCACCAGTCTAGGTAGGTGTGTGAAGGTCCAAGATCGGCAACAACATCGAACCAGAGGACGTGGTCCGCACGGGTCTCCCAAAGTATATGCCAATCCGGTAAAGCGGACGGGAACCAACGATCACCGCCTCTCCCGTCCTTCGACATCAGAAAGTCGATGTTCAGGGCGGGACGCGGGAGGGGCTGCACACCACCGAACTGCAGTAGCACCCTATCTACCGGATGCCACTCTACGACGGCAAAGTATATCAGCGACGTGACAGACCGCCACACCGCCATGTGTCGAGGCTCCAACGCCTCCGGATGCACAACCTGAAGTACCTCGGGGGAGCTATACGGCATCCAGATAAACTGCATAAAAAAATACCGATGTTGTCACGCCAACTCCCTCTACAGAAACATCTGATGTCTACTTATTTAAATAAAAGTAACCGGAACAATACTCACATCCCTGGCCTGTAACATGTCTATCTGCAGTCTCGTGCTCTGCAGTCGAGGACCCTTCTGGCTGTAGAAAGGGCTGTAACCTGACCACCTGCAGGGCACATGGGTGTTATGTTTAATCAGAAGTATGACAGATTTGTAATATGGTACAGTCATACACTCACATCAGCTATCTCAACTTGAAATAGAAAAGCCTGAGTAGCGTACCTTGATGCCAAAGGCCAGCTGCACGTATCATACCCAGCAGGCCTGAACTTGGGAAAGCGCCAGAAGATCTAGGACTGAAGTAGCAGAAGTGGGATTGCTAACTTCACCACATGTCTGTTTGTCACTCGGCACATGCACCGGTACAACCATACCAATGCTGCAGACCCCCAACTGTAGGAACCCATCTCCTCAAGCCTAGCTATGTGGGAAAGCCATCTGATGTGAATGCGGTTGCCGGACTTGTCGGCAAACAGCTGAGTGTCCAACAACATCATGATATAGGCACGAGTAAAGCGCCGCACAGTCTCCTCATCGGCTCCCTCGGGGCACTCTCTGAAAGTCTCCTGGAACCAGGTGCAGTTTACTGCGAACTTCTGAACCTGGCTCGGAGGAGGAATCACTCCAAGCAACTCCTCGAACCATACCCAAGTTGGACGTCCACCCTCAATATACAGATGGAAGTCTGTAAGGCAACCGCTGACATAACGCCCGTCCACTACCAACCCCAACTGGTACGCCACGTCCTGAAGCGTGATCGTGCACTCTTCGAAGGGCATATGGAAGGTGTGCGTCTCAGGACGCCACCTCTCGACGAAGGCGCTGACAAGGGGCTCATCTAACCGGAACCATCTATCGTTCAGTCTAGCCAGATGGTATAACCCGGCCATCTACAAGTACGGAACATAACGCTCATCGAGTGGCATGCCTTGTTGCCGCCGCATGCTCCTGATGCATCGCTGTGGCTGCGCATTAAACGGACCGCATTATTACAACCACATACAATACTGCTAACCAAAAAATAAACTAACACAGTAAACCAATTACATAAACCACAAACCCTAAACCATCAACACAACCGCATATAAAACCACGTACAAAAAATCACTTACGCTAAACCACCAACTAAACCGCATGCAAAACCACTAAAATAAACCATTTGAAATACCACTACAACAAACCACTAACAACAATACCACCACGATAAACTACTAACATAAACTGCCACTAAAACCACATGCAAAACCACTAACTCAAATAAACCGTGTGCACAAAGTTTTCTATCTACTAACCTCCTCGTTGATGACTCCGGCTATATGAGCAACCCCGTCCAACCGGTACAGCCTTGCAGGATCGTCCCCCATCAGCTGAGTCTTCGGTTCTACTTTTTCTCGGATCGAATCTGGGTCGTTTTCTCTGAGATTTGGTAGGGTATGGAAAAGGATAAGTGGTTCGAATTTGCTTGATTCGAACTCCTTATATAGCCAAATTGTTCATAATTCAAACAAATTAGGTTCGAATTATTGGAGGCACGTAATCAAGAATAATTCGAACCAATTAGGTTCGAATTATAACTATGAAGTTCGAACCAATTAGGTTCGATTTATGATCAAATAGAGTTCGAACCAATTAGGTTCGAATTATATAAAAATAGACTTTGGACACTTCTCTATTTGGCTTACTCATGTAACAAGTTTCCTCCCATGGTTTATTTGTGTTTTTTACCCTATTAATAATATTTTATTATTATTAACATATTATTCACAGAAACCGTGTAATACACTAACAATAATAATGAATAATGATAATAATAATAGTAATAATAATAATAATAAACGGTAATAAAATAAATGTTTGTTCCGGTTACTTACAGTAAGTCAATAATAATAACATTCTACTCATTAATCTTAATACTACTACTAATAATAATAACAACAATAAAACTTAACAGATAACTTATATACCAAAAATCTCCTAATAACAACATAAATAAATAAACTTATTTATAATTAAAATTTAAAAAATATTTATCCATTAAAAATAATCCAAATATTTAACAATATGTTCTTGAGGTAATATAAACTTACGAACTATTTTTTGTGGTGTATTTTTTTATCGAGGTAAATACCAAATCGGTATGCGAAAGATTTTGTCGCTGACAAAATGGTATTTAACTTTTGTTATTGACAAAATAGACCCTAAATAATTTTAAAATTTGACAAGCGTATTCCTGAGTTTGCCGGAGCACATTTCTGATGAAAAAGATGCTGAAGTGGCCACCGAAAAATCCAAGGTGGAATTTTTAATTAATTACCCAGTCCAACCTGAAAAATCCAAAATCCCCCAACCATAATCCCCTCCCTTCTCCCTCTAAACCCTAATCCCCCCTTCCCCAGCGTACCCTCTCACTCATAAGTTGCCCTAAACCTGAAAATCTTCCTGAACCCTAATTCAGCAAAAGATCTCTCTTCTCCATCACACTCTCTCACTCTTTCAATCATGAATTGTCCCAAATTTTTAGATTAATATACAATTCAAAAAAATTAATAACAATAAAACTCAGAGAACAAAAACAAATTCATATACAATATTCAAAATAAAATAAAATAAAGCTCAATATAGACACCAGCGAAGCAAGAAGTAGATTTAGGCTAGACCAGAAGAAGAACACCAGAGACAGAAGAGGCATGGCACGATGGAACACAGACAGAGAAGACAGGGCAGTGACTGGGGGCGAGCAGCAAGCAGAAACAAGCGACAACTGGCGGTGAGCAGCGAGCAGAGGTGACGGAGACGAGGCCGATGAGTGAGATACTGCTGCTATGTATGTCTATTTTTATGTTCGACCACAAAGAGGGAAGCAAGATACCGCGAAGCACAACAGTGAAGACGCACAGACAACGCAATGCCGACGGAGGAGACAAACGATGCTAGATCTGATGACGAGATGACGATCGTGTGGTGTCGGTGACAGTGGCTCTGTAAGACTGAGAAGGTTGAGCTCCATTGCCGTTTTGAGGGAGAGTGAGTTGAGAGTGTGAGACAGTGCGTTGAGAAGGGGAGATTAGGGTTCAAAGGGGTAAGGGAAGGGAATTAAGGTTCAGAAGGGGGGATTTTGGATTGGGGAGGTGAGAAGTGTATTGGAGTGGAAGGGATTAGGGTTAGGGAAAGGAGGGAGGGATTCATGAAGGGGAAGGGAAGAGTGCACTGGGGAAGGGGAAGGGGAAGTGCGTTAGAGGGGAAGGATTAGGGTTAGAGAGGGTTTTTGCCATGTCATCAAAACGTAGTGGCCATGTCAGCATTGTGTTTGCCGAAGATTTGCTCCGGCGAGTTCGGAGACACGCTTGTCAAATTTTGAAATCATTTAAGATCCATTTTGTCAGCGTCAGAATCTTTCAGGTACTGATTTGGTATTTACCTCTTTTTTTACCTCACTCATTCAACACACAACCTTCTTCCTGATCTTTTTCTTCCTTGGAAGCAAAACGCAGAAATGAGTTGATGTTGCCTTCCAAGCACAACGCAGAATGAATTATAAAGATCCCATATCATCATTTCACATACACGTGTCCTGCATGCAAGTTATCTTCTTGCGAAATATAGGTCACACTTTGCTACAAGAATCTGCCAAACGCAGGTCACGTTTGATGTCTCCCAATGTGATCAACCTGCAAGTCTAGTCTGCATGTAGGATGATAGGGGATACGTTTCAACATTTGGTTATCCCTTTTTGCAAAATACGACCTGCATTTTGCAGCAACCATTTTCTTTTTTTTTTTTAACTTCCATGCCAATCGTAAACTGCATTTTGCAGGTTTGTATACCTGCAAATCCACATCTATGCATAATACACTATGCGCGGATTTGGATCCTCTAAAGTTTGAATTTCATTTTAGAGAGTAAAGTGTAATCTCTCACTATTGATTTCATGGGTGGGACCAAGAATAAATATGAAAGAGACTATTCAAGGGTAAAAGATCATACTTTACTCTCTAAAGTGAAATTTAAACTTTAAAGGATCCAAATCCATCTACTAATATATTTGAATTACTCTATTTTTTACTCCATTATTAAATTAATTTCTGACTCAATTGCTATACTATTCATTTTCTCCGGTTTGTTATAGTCTACATGGGCTCATTTCCTTCAGGTAAAGCACAAAAGTCTTAGTCCATCATGTTATTATGTCTCCTGTCCTTAATGGTATTTGCAGTATCATGAATGCACGGCACTAGGCAGTGGTAGTCTTGGGCCTTGGCTCATTGCTTGCAACACTTACCAAGAGACAGCTACCCCCCACTCTATCGCAACATTACTTGCATATGTATATCATAATAGTAAAATACAGGAATAATAAATTGTGGACCTAGCTATCCCCCATGGTAAATTAATTAAACATATTACATAAGCTCTACGTAAGGATTTCCTTTCTACCTTTCTGCACTCTTCTTTTTCCCCCTATTCAATTTGGGAAAAGGGTTATTATTGCCTTTGACTCTCAAGACATTTTAATATTTTATACACGCTTGATATATTAACTATGCGCACCCTACTCATAAGTCTTCACCATCATATGTTGGACTTCTTATTTAAGATCCTTGTCAAGAAAATTATGAAAATTAAAGAGACACACAAAAGATGAATTGTGTTTAAGTATATCACATAAGAGCATGGTCGTTCTTATTAAGATAATCATCGCTACAATGGGATGGATTGATATTCTTTTTGTAGAAGCTTTAGGCAAACCGGATCAGTGAAAGTGATTAATGGATACATAACCGGTTTAATGAAATGTACATGTAGGAGCAATTTCAGATCGTTGGGAAAAGTTATTCTTGATTTGTGAATAGATAATGCTTGCAAATTTGTATTTAACTATTCCAAATTCAATAACAATGGCACAACACTTAGATAATCAAAATTGTTTAATTGCAACCGATGTAGACAAACCATCATATCTCAAGCAACACTGGCAAAAAGGGAAGCTAGATCTAAGAAAAATGCTAAAACAAGTTCTTAACAGAATAAAAATCGATCAGACATTTAATCTTCTTCCTCTCCTTCATTCTCAGCAATGTTGAAGTACCTCAGTTCATAGACATTCCTATCTTTGTTAGAAGCAATCACCCGGAGCCAATCACGCACATTGTGTTTCTTCAAGTACTTCTTTGTCAAATACTTCAAGTACCTATAACCAAGTACATGCAATCTTAGTTTAGGTAAACCCATTTGAATGGAAGCTCAAGCAAGTTTAAAAGAAGACAAATCCCATGGCAAAAGATAAACAGAGACAATTTCAATTTGACCCAATGGTTCTTATAAGTAATCTAGGATCTATAGCCACAAATTCTCTGCTTCATTTTTCACACAAGACTTTTGTTTATAATGCCAACTAAACGGCCTAAACAGTACACAAGGCAATTCACTCAAAAATAAAAATAAGATAAGAGTACTGAAAATAAACTGTAAAATCCAATGTCCTACCAAAACAATAACAAGGCAAATCATTATTCAACTAAAGCAACATACACTCGAAAAAATATTCAGAATATTCAGTTGCCAAGATCTAATAGCACAATCATTTCACAGCATATTAAGAATGTAGAGCTGACAATATAAAAATAACAGAATAAATAAATAAAAGGGTAATTACCGCTTGGAGAAGTTACTGTCAGAGGTGACAGTGATCTTGTTCTTCTCACGGGAGACAGTGACAGAATCACCAAGAGCACCAGCTTTGCCACCAACCTTAATCCTCTCTTGAAGGAACTTCTCAAGAGAAGCAATGTCCATAATCTTGTCCTCCACTGGTTTTGTGCAGTCAATGGTGAATGTTGCACCCTTCTTTTTTCCCTTAGCTCCAACTGCACCCCCTCGACTCATTTTTCCCTTCTTTTACACAACCCTAAAACGCATTAACACACCCAAATAAAAAAAATGTACTTCAACGTGCATTCTTTTTTAAAAAATAATATTTTTTCATGGGATCAAAGGGGGACCCAATCAGTAAACTCAATTTCAATTAACGGAGTGATCAAATTTCTACAAGTACAGTGAAATGAAACCAGCAGCTACAAATATAGCTCAAGAAAATTGAAAATAAAAAATGGTGAAAACAATACTTTGGCGTAATTGTAGTTGAGAAGGAAACAGAAGGAAAAGAGTAGGGTATTACCGATGGAAACAAAGCAGGTGCGAGTGAGAGGACAGGGATGACAACGGCGCTGCAGATTTAGGGTTTGGATTCGGCTAGTTTATATCTTAGTTCTTCAAATATCAATGGGCCTGCTTACTCTTGATTTTAGATCATAAATTGGGCCCAACTCATTAACGAATTTGACAAAATATTTTCACACCTTTTTTCTTTTCGATACTTATTTAGTTATTTTCTCTTTAACGCCTTGAATTATTATTACTACTGTTAGACTATGAAGCACGACAATTTGCTCACTTGCCTAATGCTCCGTGTATCCGATATATTTTGGATACGATACTTATCAACATTCATTCGATATGTGTGTCTTTTATATTTAATTATGTTTTAATAAAAAATAATTTTTTTAGACACATTTTGGACATACTTAAATACTATCACGTATCAACGTGTTTAATTTTATTCTTAATATCTATTCTTGAAATAAATTTAGAAATGGTATATATTATTATTTATTAAAATTATTTTAAAAATATTAGATATAATTAAAATAAAATATTAAAAATAATTAAAAAAATTAATTTATATTTTAATATCAATAAAATATCATTACAATTTATCTAAAAAAATTATATTTTATATGTATACGTATCTTTATATCTTATAAGATTTTAAAATTTACGTATTGACATATCCTATATTATATTGTATTTCGTGTCCGTATATTAGTTTGAGATTAATGTGGTACACCAACAATTAATTCCACAAGAAAAACAAAAAAGTGATGCCAATTGCCAAGCATTTCATTCAGTGGATCAACTCCTGCCTATAGATCAGTGGCAGAGTTCTTTTCTTGCAAATTGAAGTTTCCAGTGTAATCTTATGCAAATGATTCTTATTTCGTTAAAAAATATTTCTACCAACTTAAAAAATATGGATACTTATACTTCAAGTAGCAGTAGCACCAAGCTATTTTGGATATTTCTCGCACTTCATAATTATACAAATACTTTACCAATTAGAGGTGACAATAGATAGAATAGGATTTGAACTCAACCATAATTCTATTCACGGATTAAATTTATTATTTTATCCGCAAATTGAGAATAACCCAATCTTAATTCTATCTGTAGTTAATTTGTGAGTATCTGACTTTACCTGTAAATTTTTACAAATATGCAATATTATTATATAACATAATGAACATGCAAATTAAAAATTCAAAACAAACACAATCATCCCACAAACATAATCGTCCCATAAACAATATAACCCTCAAATGTTCAATTCTACATAAAAATCTTTATTAAATTTAATAACACAGACATAAAATATTATGATATAATATTGTATTTATATATTACTAAGATAGAATTGGCTTTTATATAAATAAAAATGTAAAATTATTAATTGATGATCTTGGTTCAATGACAAAGATCTTTTGTATTATGAAAGGTTTTTGGTTTAACACCTACCTATAACATGTTACCTATAACATATTACATATACAATGGATTGGTCGAATAGGATTGAAGACTCAACTCGCACTCTACCTGACCGCGGTCCAGGTTGGGTACTGACAGATAGGATGCCTAATCCGTCGCGAATCTGAGCTCTATTTAAGGGTCTACCGCTAGGCAATGAGTTGCTGCATGCACAAGGCGGGGTTCGAACTCCCGACACTTGCTTAAGCGAATGAGTGAGCTGACCACAACCACATATTCTTTTTATTTAACAAACACAACAAAATGTTTATAAAAAACACAAATACCTTCTCATAATATTTTCCCAAACCAACCTTAGTCTCCACTTTTCCTCCTTGGCTTTGTAGTCGCCAAATTTTCTTGAAAACCAATCTATTTCTTATCAGGAACCAAGTTTACCAAATCGACCAAACTTTCGAATTGTCTTTCTTATGACCTTATTTACCAATCAACTATGGAAGATAAAGAGTAGTTTCATTTTCCTTTCTTTTTTTCTTCTTGAAACTAAGTTTAGTATTCCCTTGAATCAAGTGAAATATATTGATTATTACTAGTTAAACTTCATTTTGTCAAAGCATGGCAACCATTGCCATAGTTTTGTACTTATTCATGAGAAATGATAATAACATACCATAATCTGAGTATCAGACCTAAGACAATTTTTGTAAATCAACGTTGAACGTGTTGATTAGTTTTCAAGCAAGTTCTGTACCCTGCGTCTGTTGTAGCACAATAGATGAACAGATTATAATCACATAAGCCAATGCAAAGTATTTTCATGAGCTTTCCATATCAAACACAAACAATTTAACGGCTAAAAGTCCAACCACAACTGCTCTCATGCACTTGATCTTTCACTTTAGAGATGAGAATACCCAACATTCCTTTCAAAAACCTGATACTCTCCAACTAGTAGATAACGTCTTATTTGATGCCCACCAAAAGGCAAAGAAACTAGAAGCCAATGTCCATCACACTGCCTCGTGGCTGCCAGAAAGATCAATTCCAGGGCCAGCCAGAGTATATATAAGTCTGACATAACATGCCAGCCAGGCCAAAGCATTATATAACAATTCTCAAAGCATACATAAATTTTGATTTTCCATAAACAGCCGTTTGCTTCAGAGGGAACAGGACATAAAACAAGTGTATCATCGATTTTGTGAAGGCATTCTTTCTGTTCCGTGCCTTAATCGAAAGCTGTTGGACCTAATACTTGGTTCTGATCCGCTGGCAGCCTGGTGGTACGCTCTCCAACTTGATTCTCTATCTGCGTGGTTCAAAGATAATGAAGGCAAATGATCTCTTTCCCATGCTTGGAAGCGACTTGGCATATGGACTTCTTCCGGAAAATTGCGTCCTGATGAACCTGATGGAATCAACAAGAAGCCACCACTTGGGTCCGATGATGGGGAAACTTGTGCTAATTGAACTGACCCACTATGGCTGTTGGATCTTCTAGTGCCAGAAGCATTAGGTGTTCGCATTGAGGTAGAGTTAGGAGGTTGTGGAGGTTGATAGTATGCCTGAAGAGCCTGGACTCTGTCCTGGGCCCGGGCATTGCTACCTGGATACGGAGGTATCATTGAAGATGCAACTGATGTCCCAGCCCTAGCACCAGAACTGCAGAAGACATGCATCAAGTGTCAAGCATGAAAGCACAAGATGCCTAGTTCAATCGTGTTATTTGTTGCATTTAACCCAAAATCACATATAAGATCCTGTATATAAGCATATACTATGATTTAGCTCACATAAAATCACATAGCAATGCATAAACCGTAAAGTGATACCTATGACCAACAATGAAGGGATGCATAAAAGATCCTGGTCTTGGAACCTCTGAACTACCCCTGGCTGGCCTTTGACTACCAGGTGATACTGCGGGATGATCTGCAGTTCCTAGGTGACTGCTTGCAGATGAAAAATGAGGCGAATGATGTTCCCAACTGTGATAATGGAGATCCATGGCAGGAAATGCATAGGACGTTGGCATGTCACTAGGTATAGGTGGGTTACTCCAGTGGCTGAAGTTAGATGTTTCTGAACCAGTTCTGCCAGAGTTCGAGGGGGAAGGATGTAATGGTCCAAAGTATGCTATATACGGACAGGGATGACTACCAGATGATACGGCCGTATGTTCAGCAAATATAGCATGTTGTCCCAGTATATCATGATCTGCACCACAACATTCAAGTCAAGATATACATCTTCAGTTGAATGCAAGTTCATATATGGAGGCTAATTTTGGGAAAGGTCTTACATGCAGTTGATGAAAATTCCCCTTCCCTGAAAAGAAAAGAAGACAATGAGTTATCATTTCCTCGACTCAATTGGAAGAGAATGAATCCACTGAAACAGAATTTATATAGCACACTAGAAAAAATAACGATGTTACATCCTCCATATTCTTAATGATTTTCTCAAGATATCCATTATTTTTCTCAGATTTGCTCTTTCCTAAATGTTTGTTTTGAAAAACCACAAAGATTAAGAACCTTGGACAGTATAAATACTACCATTAATTTCAGCAATATTTATTTGATGTCAACTATCCTAATTTGGTTCAACTCAAACGTACCAAATTAAACTCATTATGAGGTTGATGTACAGCCAACAGTGTTAACAGAAGTCATGTGTGATGATAGCCACAAGCAGCGTCAGTAACACTTTGACTTTAAATAACCATGCATGTTTTTACTCGGGCCAGACAACAGATTATCCCAAAGCACAGATCAAGCGTTAAAGAATTTGAACACATTTAGTTTCATGCATATTGTGGTATGTTAAATAGGCTTACTCAAAAGAAGGAAGTCGGGTCAGGTTACCAAAAGGACACCAGTGAACTCCAAAGGACTGCATAAAGAATTAGCAAACTGTTATCTATCCAGATACAACAACCAAAAAAAGAAAAAAAAGAAGAGTAAATCCCATTGACAGACCTAGTTTAAGACAACGGGAGGCCATTCCCCCCACCCCGCAAAAAATTGTGCTACTACATATATGAACTACTTGTTTATTTGAGATGGTTTGCAATTGCCATATAAGGATTTTGTAATTAAACATATATGGGGATAATCAGTTGTCTTTTGCGATAAAGAAGTTTCATGTGATTTGCCTCCAAGGGGGAGGCTGAGGCCAATGATTTTGGGGATAAAGAAGAAAAATGGCCTATCTTTGTATATCTTTACCCTTTGTTAAGGAATAAAATCATGTTTAATTGCTTTGACCTCAATTTATTGCTCTTCTGATGGCTATCTATAAAAAATGAGTGTTTGTGTATTTGCTATATGGATCAAATTCCACCATATTGTTCTAATTATATTTTCTTTTCTTATCCAAATAAAAATCCTTGTTTACAACATTTCTATCGGACTAACGAGAAAGGAGGAGCAAACATTTTATAAATGCAGATGAAATACAACCAATATAGGTGGCTTGAAGGAAGGATGGGAAACTGTTAAAAGTAAGATCTTTTTTTGTAATAAAAAAATAAAGATCTGTTCTTAGAGATTCTGAAACAATAACAGTACAGAAAGTAAAGCTATATAACCCAAAATGGCAAGCAACAAAACAAACATTCATTGTTCATGTAAGGCTGCTTCCTGAGAATGAAAGTGCAGGAGCATGTTTATGGAAATAAAAATTAAAATGTTGGAAATTACAAAGATGGCGTGGTTTCTATTACCATTTCAGAGTAGCTAAGATCATATAGATCCTCATCGTGTGCCCAATCATCTGTGCTGAATTCTGGATATGACCGGGAGCCATAAAGCCACTGACCTTTCTCAATCTTCCGGCAATTAGGGCATTGCATTGCCCCTTTTATATTGAAGGCTGAGCCAATGCAATCTGAATGACATATAAATTATTAAGCATAACAATATGATGTGATACCATAAAGATGCAGCTATCATCTTGCAGAAACCGATAGTTTGATACTAGTAGAGCACAAAACCTAGAAATATTGCCTTAAAAAGGAGATGTCTACATACACATATGGGGTTTGGTTTATAATTAATGCATAATGAATAACAAGTACTCATTGAGGCCTGCAATTTTCCCATTTTTCCAATTTTTCGTACATGTCGGTATATCATCACTGTATTGTAGGTTTTCTGCGTTGGTTGTAGGTTCAAGATACACCAAAAATACAAAATGTACAAAAATGTTGCACAGCTCATCGAAATCAGTCACTTTGATTTCCTTTTGGTTGAGAACTAGAAACTTATATATTTTATATAGCCGACATTTATAGTCCTAACTCCTAAAGAAAATGCAGTAGTAGATGAGTACAAACATTTAATTTAACTGAGCTCATTTCAGTTTCAGATAATTTATCAACCAATTTGAGAGCCACTAAGTATCTCAAAATAAGTCAGCTTCTGCCAGTTATGGGGATTCGACCGTACAGCATAAGAAATCCACTCTACATAAATTCACACTATAACCTCCTATACCCAACTAGCAGGAGCATATACCAAGCAACCTGAGAACAACAAGAGGAGATATCTACCTTTGAGCTCTCGTATAAAAAGATATTAGGAAGAAGGAAAAAAAAAGTGATAAAAACAAAATGCATCTCTCTCTCCATCTTATATAAAACGCTCCACCATCTCCTCCGATAGAGTTTTCTGGATAAAAGAAACCCGTTTCTAGACACTGGATCACCGCAGCTAACAAAAGTAGAACCACCAACCTCTACAAACAAGCTCATCGAATGAAAATTCTACTCTACCAGATTGCATAACAACATTTCCAAAAATCAGATAACATAAAGAAGCGTTCCTCGATCCTCTCGCACGGTACTAGTTTTAGTTCAACACGAAAGATAAGCAAAACGACAATTCAGATCTCAATGTCGGTTCAAGTCAAAATTGATTGCAGAAATTGTATGGCGATCAAATTGGATGCATCGGAAAACATCGGCGAAAGAAAGCATTGACTTACCGAGGTGAAATTGATGGCCGCATTGAAGGTTGGCCCAGGATCTATCGCCGGTGCGGGAAACAGGGTCGAGGCAAATGGAGCAAGAGACGGATGGGAAGGGGTTGGAGTCTCCGTCGTGGACGACGTGGTCGTCCTTGTCGGTGCCGAGACCCATTGTTTCATCCAAAACCCTAGAATGGCATCACAGTGGGAGCAGAGGGAGAAGGATGTCGTCAATTTTTTTAATTGGTTTAAAAATCGCGCCGTAAATGTGTGTGTGAGTTAGAAGAGATTAAGACAGAGGTGAGAAAGCTACGGATGAGAAGAAGAAGACGCGTGTTATTCTTCTTCTTTTCTTCAGCGAAGAGATTAGTTAGAGATAGAGAGAGAGTAAGAGAGAATTGGAAAGGAGCAACATCGTTTCATTTTAAGTTTAGTGGAGCGTCTGCCTTGCTATGACACCGAAATGGCGAAATCTCTAATCTCAAGTTTTATTCTAGTTGGACTGCTATCCAAACAGATTAATTTCTACTCTCTAGTTTTGGGTGAATCCGTCTTTCCATTTCTACACGATCACTCACGCGTTTGACAATTGACATTTTTTTAAGAAGAGTGCTAGAAACAAGGAAGTTTTGTGAAAGTTTTGTGATTTGTAATAATTAATTAGTTGTTATTAGTATTTTAATAGTGTAAAATTATATCTAATAGTATGTAATTATTCACTTTTTTTTTGTTGGTTAGACATTGACTAAATTTTAATAAAAATGTTAGTCCTTTAGATTTTTTTTTATATATATTTTAAAATAATTTATTTATTTAAAAAAACCCTTAGAATCGCATAATTTTCTATTTTGAAAAAACTTGTCAATTTTTTATCATCTAATTATCCACAAACTATTTCCGCCATTTCTAATAAAAAATCGAGTAATTGACTAATTGCTCATTCTAGTGGGCTGGAAAGATAATATTAACGATTTCAAGGTAAAAAAAAAAGAATAAAAAAGAATGTTATCCAAATGTATTTTATACAATATTTATGTTTATGTGCAACATGGAAAAAACTGAATTTTTCATTCATTTTATATTAACTGGTAATTAATATTATGAAAAGGGATAAAATGTGTGAAAAACAACTAGCATACGTTCATTTAACGAGGCAAATCTATAACGGATAAAATAAGTGTAATAGCTTAATACCCATGAATATATATATATATATATATATATATATATATATATATATATATATATAATACTAACTAAAATTTTAACCACATTAATTTGTGCAAATCAACCTTGAAAGTGTCGACTAGTTTTCAAGCGAGATCTATACCATGCGTCTGATATTAACAGATTACAATCACATTTGACAATACATAGTATTTTCATGAGCCAATCAAACATAAGCATTGTTTACCAGCTAAAGGTCCAACCACAAGTCCACAACTGCTCTCAATTCTCATGCACTTAATCTTTCACTTAAGACGTGACAATCCCCAACATTCCTTCAAAAGCCTGATCTCTCCAACTAGTAGATAACATCTTATTTGATGCCCACCAAAACAAAGAAACTAGAAGCAATGTCCATCACACTGCCTCGTGGCTGCCAGAAAGATCAATTCCAGGGCCAGCCAGAGTATATAAGTCTAACATAACATGCCAGCCAGGCCAAAGCATTAAATAACATTTCTCAAAGCAAACATAAAATAGGATTTTCCATGAACAGCCGATTGCTTCAGAGTTCAGAGGGAACAGGACATAAAACAAGTGTATCATCGATTTTGTGAAGGCATTCTTTCTGATCCGTGCCTCAACTGAAAGCTGCTGGACCTGAAACTTGGCTCTGATCCGCTGGCAGCCTGGTGGTATGCTCTCCAACTTGATTCTCTATCCACATGATTGAATGATAATGAAGGCAAGTGATCTCTTTCCCAAGCTTGGAAGCGACTTGGCAGATGGGCTTCTTCCGGAAAATTGCGTCCCAATGAACTTGATGGAATCAATAAGAAGCCACCGCTTTGGTCTGGTGATGAGGCCACTTGTGCTAATTGAGCTGACCCATTATGGCTGCTGGACCTTCTAGTGTCAGAGGCATTAGGAGTCCGCATTGAGGTAGAATTAGGAGGTTGTGGAGGTTGATAGTATGCCTGAAGAGCCTGGACTCTGTCTCGGGCCCGGGCATTGCTACCTGGATATGGAGGTATCATTGAAGATGCAACTGATGCCCCAGCTCTAGCACCAGAACTGCAGAAAGACATGCAGCAACAGTCAACCAGTAATGGACAAGATACCTAGCTCAATTGTGTTATTTGTTGCGATTAACAAAATTTTAATATGGATTTGACACCCACTAAATATGAGCATATGATATGATTTAGCTCACATAAAATCACATAGCAATACATAAATTGTAAAATGGTACCTGTGACCAACAATGAAGGGATGCATAAAAGATCCCGATCTTGGGATCTCCAAACTACCCCGGCCTGGCCTTTGATTACCAGGCGATACTGAGGGCTGATCTGCAGTGCCTAGACGGCTGTTCGCAGAAGAAAAATGAGATGAATGGTGTTCCCAACTGGGATAATGGAGATCCAAGGCTGGAAACGCATAGGAGGTTGGCAAATCGCTAGGTATAGGAGGGCCACTCCAGTGGTTGAAGTTAGACGCTTCCGAGCCATTTCCGCCAGAGTTGGAGGTGGAGGGATGTATAGGTCCAAAATAAGCTATATACGGACAAGGATGACTACCAGATGACACTGCTGTATGTTCCGCAAATATAGCATGGTGTCCGAGTATATCAGGATCTGCATCACAACATTCAAGTCAAGATAAACATCTATAGTTGAACACAAGTTCATAAAAGGAGGCTGATATTCAGGAAGAAGGGTCTTACATGCAGTCGATGAAAATTCCCCTTCTCTGGAGAGAGAAAAGAAAATAAAAAGAAAGAAAAGAGACGATGAGTTACGTTTTCCTCAGATCAATTGTAAATAAATGAATACATTGAATCAGACTTTATTTAGCACAAAAGAAACGGACTTGTATCATTTTAACCAGAGAGGAAATTATAATGATTTTTACGTTCTCTAGATCTTCATGATTTTCTCAAGATATTCATTAATTTTTTAGATTTTCTCTTCTAAAAAAGTTTATTCTGAAATACCACAAAGACTCAGCACTTGAGAGTATAAATACCATCATAATATAGGGTTGAGATAAAGCCAGATTTGGTTAACTGAAGTGTGATTAAAGTCCTAAACAGTGTTAATAACATGCTACTTTAAGTTACTATGTATGTTCACTCAGGCCAGACACTTTAAACAACAGATTATCCCAAATCACAGATCTAGTGTTACAGAATTTGAAAAAGTATTTAGTTTGCATGCATATTCTGGTATGTTAATTAGGCTTACTCGAAGGCAGAAGGAAGTCGGGTCAAGTTACCAAAAGGGCACCAGTGAACTCCAAATGACTGCAGAAAGAATTAGCAAACTATTATCTATCCAGGTACAAATAAACATATTGGTTGTTTTGTTGTTGGGGGGGGGGGGGGGGGATCCAACTAGACCAGGCAGTGCCAAACTTGAAATTCAAACTACTAGTAGACTAAGAAAAAATGGATTTTGTCTAGACTTGGAACCTCAAATGAATTTTAAAAAGGACTTTGTCTGAATTTACATACTAAAATTAAATTGGTAACGGAGATAAGAAATGCAAAGACAGAGAGTAGTGGTACACCATACACTTGGAAGACTTCAAGATAGAGTTAAACTTCAGTTGGTAGCAAGTCAAATATTATGTTATATTATTTTGCATAGCTAAATGAACTCAACAACCATTTCTTTGTTCATTCCAGAAAGAGATTATTCTTTTTCAACGCACATATACTTTTCTGAAATAATAACAGTACATAAAAAAGCTACATACTCTAAAACAACAAAAAACAACCGAACATTCAGTGTTCACAAAAGGCAGCTGCTTGAGAATGAAAATGCAGGAATATGCTTATGGCATAATAATAAATAGAATGTCAGAAATTATAAAGATGCATGTGGTTTCTATTACCATTTCAGAGTAGCTAAGATCGTATAGATCCTCATCATGTGTCCAATCATCTGAGCTGAACTCTGGATATGACCGGGAACCATAAAGCCACTGGCCTTTCTCGATCTTCCGGCAATTAGGGCATTGCATTGCCCCTTTTATATTGAAGGCTGAGCCAATGCAATCTAAATGACATAAAAAAGTTAATAAACAAAACAATATTAGGTAATACCCTGAAGATGCTATTATCATCTTGCTAAAAAGTCATAGTTTGATACTAGTAAAATGTGAAACCAACCAATATTTCCTTAAAAAAGGGAGGTGTCTGTGCACATATTATTGGGGGCATTATAATCAATGAATAACAAGTACTAGTTTAAGCCTGTCGTTTTCTGTTTCACCATTTTCCACGGGTCAGTATGTCATCACTGTGTCGTAGGTTTTCCGTGCATGTTGTAGGTTCAAGTTATAGCAAAAATACAAAATGTTTCCCAGTTCATCACTTATAATTTTCTGTTAGGATCAGAACTAGAAACTTTTAACTTATATATAGCCAGCCTTTACGGTCCTAACTCCGAAAAAAGTATAAAGTAGATTATTTGCCTACATTTAATTTAATTTAGCTCATTTGAGAGCCATTAAATATATCTCAAAAAGACTCGGTTTCTGCCAGTTTTAAACAAGACGGACTATTAACCATAGTACATAACACATACTGCGTGCAGAAATTCAGAGAATCACACTATAATCTCCTATACCCTAACTAGCAGGAGCGCAATACAAAGTAACCTTAGAAGTGAGAACAATAAGACGAGAGATCTACCTTAGAGCTCTCTTATAAAATCATATAAGGGGGAAAAATATCAAATTGAAATGCACTCTCTATACAACGCTCCACCCCTCCTCCGACAAAGCTTCCTGCATCAACGAAGAAACCCGTGTCCACATTGAATTCACCGCAGCTAACTCAATTAGCACCACCAACTTCTACAAACAAGCTCATCGAATGAAAATACCACTCCAGCAAATAGCATCACAACATTTCCAAAACTCAAGTAAAATAAATGAAACGTCCCTCGATCCTCTCAGGCGGTACTAGTTTTAGTTCAACAAGAAAAAGATATGCGTAATGAAAATTCAGATCTCAAATGCAGGTTCAAGTCAAGTAGGGTGGAAAATTGGTGGCAGAATTCCAAAGGCAGATAGCAAGTTGTACGGGACCAAATTGGATGCATCGGTAAACGGAGGCGAAAGGTATCATTGACTTACCGAGGTGAAATTGATGGCCGCATTGAAGGTTGGCCCAGGATCTATCGCCGCTGCGGGCAACGGGCTCGAGACAAATGGAGCAAGAGACGGAGGGAGAAGGGTTGGTGACTCCGTCGTCATCGTTGTCGTTGTCGGTGCCGAGACCCATTGAATCATTCAAAACCCTAAAATGGCATCGTAAATTTTTAATTGGTTTAAAAATTGCGCCGTAGATGTATGTGTTTTTGTGTATGAGTTCGGATTGAAATTAAGACAGGGAAGAGAAAGCTACGGTGGTGCAGGTGATATGAGATATGAGATCTAATTTCTCAACTGTTTCTCTTTTGTGTTATTATTCTTCCTTTCTTCAGTGAAGAGATTAGATTAGAGATAGAGAGAGAAAGAATAGGAGAGGACCAAGATGGTTTCAGTTTAGCAGATTGGGATTGAGAGATTGGCCTTGCCATCACACCAAAATCTGCTAGCTTATTATTTTATTTTATTTAGATGTTTTTATAAAAAATAAATGATAACTAAAATGTAAATAAATAGGTAGATGGTGAACGAACTCAAATGATGTAATTTTTCTATTTTCACTTAGAAAGGATATGTGTGGTTAATTAATATTAATTTGTTTATTAAAAATATTATTTGTATATTAAGATTAGCTACTAAAATCAGTTATTAATATATTTGTATATAAATATGTATAATTTAATTTCTTTTTAATGTATATTTATATTTTAACATATATTTTATATAAATAGTTAATATTAGTAGTTAATTTTGTTATACATGTAACATATTTGTTTATTTATTTATAAAATTATTTTTTTAACATTTATTTTATTTTAAAAATTTAGGATTTAATGTTAAAAATTAAAATAAAAATATTACTTTAAAAAATTGATTAATAATGTTGAAACATAGGTGATTTCTTACCTAAATTCGTTTTTTATATTAAACTATTTTTTTTTTGCTTAAGCGGACTAGTGAACTAACCACTAGACCAACCCAACTTGGTTTATATTAAACTATTATTATTATTATTGTAGTTGGATTTCTTTCCAACCAAATTAGTTTGAAACTGGTCCTTCCTTTTCTACATGATCATTCACACTTTTGATACTGGTCATTTTGACGAAAAAATATTAATCCCTATATTTTGTATCGTTCAATTGTCTAACACTCTAACTATTTCTAATAAAATAATTTATTATTAACGAAACCTCCAAAAAAAACTTCTAATAATATAATAATAAAACTTTTAATTTTTTTTATATATTCAATACATTATATGTAAACAATTATCTTTTTCAAAAAAAATTTATTTAAAATTTTTTATGATCTTTTAAAACGTGCTCTAAAAGTGTATGTTCAATATTTCAATTAACATATGTTCTTTTTTTTTTTCCAAAAACAAAAAAACTCGAACTCACAATTTTTAGATAAATTATATCATTTAAACTATAACTGGTTGGTTAACATATGTTCCTTTAATAAGAAAAACAAATCTATAATGTATAAAATAAGTGTAATGTGTCGAAAGAATAATTAATATTTTCAAACCCCAAAACACATTCTATAAAACGAAAGAGGGGAAATCTCACATTGTAGCTTTTGATACAGTAAGAGCTACATTACGTAGTTAGTTTGTAAAAGGAAGAGAGATAGGATCCTGAAATATTACAAGTAATTGCGAGTGAAAATTTTGTGTGAACAATTGTTATGACCCTTTACAAGTCCCAACTTTTATGCGATGATTTCATGCTGGCTTTGCGTCTGTAGATTATATACTACTTAGAGTGCTCCTAGTCTTGACCTAACCAAAACTAACTAAATTAATTGTACAAGTAAACAGAGGTTAGGTTATTATGTTCAGATTTTGTTCTCCGCCTCATCAATCGTCATAGATCAACCCACATACACCAAACATAAACCAGTCTCGCGACAATAATTAATGATCGTACAGAACCTGGCAGCCTTGTAACGTGAATAATTTACCAAATAGCAAGCAGATGAAATGTTTATCCTTACATGCAGGAATCTGAGCAAGCTATATGTTACATAAACATGATCCGAGAAAAAAACAGACAATAGCAAAAGTATTGTACAAGCTTAAGCATAATAATTTAAGCTGGCTTTCTTCTTTGCTTGAACCTGAATGATACCTTCGTTAAAGTCCTCATGGTTCACCTGCAGTTGTACAAAATGCAGATTTATATTTATATTTCAAATTATAACTTGGGGTTTTGCATTGAATTAAACCAAAAAATTACAAACATCATTGCTAAAACAACAATCTAGGGCTAGCTAAAAACTGTTGCATAAGTAGTCAAAGAAAGCTAGGTCATGATGTGATTTTTCAAGTTATGCATACCTCAGTTGCATCCCGTCGAAGGGCCAACATGCCAGCCTCAACACAGACAGCTTTAAGTTGTGCTCCATTGAAATCATCTGTAGACCTAGCTAATTCTTCAAAGTTGACATCTGGGTGAACATTCATCTTCCGAGAATGGATCTATCATGTTAACGTGTGTTAGAAATAAAGAGAGTATTTTATAATATCTCTATCATATCTTAATATATCAAACAATGTCTCATAGGATTAGTTTTGGCATTAGTGATTGTACATGATTCTTTCCTTATCTACGAATAGGGTTTCACTAATATTATTATAAATAGAGGCTATTTGTCCTCTCTTGTGTGACACCATAACATAATCATCAGTGTTTTCATATTATTCACTGTATTTCTATTTTCTCTTCTTCCTTACCTACCTAAAACCCACAATCTCAGCATCAGCAGTAAGTCAGGGTAAAAGAGAACATGATAAAGATAGCATGTAGCTTAAAGATACCTAACCTGCAGAATTCGGGCTCTTGCTTCTTCAGTTGGGTGTGGGAACTCAATTTTTCGGTCCAATCTACCAGAACGCATAAGAGCAGGATCAAGAATATCTGCACGGTTTGTTGCCGCAATGACCTGCATTGACGAGAATAAATGAATACGTCATTTCAAATGCCTAAGTCCTAACTCCTAACTGAACAAAAAATGAAATATATTTGAAATGTTACCCTTCAGAGAGTATTATGCCAACTTCTAAGTAACCGCTATTTGAGTTGTTGATTGTTAGTTGTTACACTTCAAAATTATAAATAAGTAATGTGGCTAACATCCCCAGAAGGGTTTTAAGGAGATATATTAGAATAAGGGATTGAGAAAGCTTTTATGGAAAATAAAATATACATACAACATTTAAGTTTCCAATGCATTCGTTATGCATTTATTTGAACAAAAAAATTAAAAACTTCTACTATCAGTAACCTTATCCTTTTGGGTATATATTAGCTAAACCCTTAAAGTATTCTTACCCAAAGACAGCGAACATCTTTCGAGATTTCTGTTTGTCACATCAATCAGAAAAAAGAAGACCCATAGATAACAATAATAGAAGAGGTACCTTAATCCGGTCATCACTACTAAAACCATCCAGCTGATTCAGCAACTCTAACATTGTTCGTTGTACCTCCCTGTCTCCACTTACTTCACTGCATTTGGCCACCCAGTACACCATAAGCTCATAACATTACTGAACCATTATAATTGAAACAGGAACTACATACACTGAATTAAATCCCTGCCTACCCATACCTATCAAAACGCTTGGTTCCAATTGCATCAATTTCATCTATGAATATAATGCATGGAGACTTCTCTTTTGCAAGCTGAAAGGCATCACGAACAAGTTTTGCTCCATCTCCTATGAACATCTATAAAATTCTAGCTAAAATCATTCTTCCAATCCACCCAAGAAGATGAAATAGAAACAGAAGGAAGTAATGCAGTTGTACAGGAAGTATAAGAATAACTAATATCATGTAATAACAAACAATCAATACAAAATTGTACTATTCATTTATAAAAAGAAGGAACAAAAAAGGTAATAAACAGCCAAATTATCAAGCATAGTAAAAGGAAGAATCATACTTGCACAAGTTGTGGACCTGCCAACTTCAGGAAAGTGGCATTTGTTTGTGCTGCACAAGCACGTGCCATTAAAGTTTTCCCAGTTCCTGGAGGTCCATATAAGAGAACTCCCTTTGGTGGACGAACTCCCAATTTCTGGAACCGCTCCTTGTGGGTCATTGGCAAAACAATGGCTTCAACTAGTTCTTGGATCTGTAGCCAAAGACCAAGTTATTTAACAGAGGGATTTTTTGAAGGCCCCGATAAATTGTTAGTAACTAAAGCTTACCTGCTTCTCCAATCCACCAATGTCATTGTAGTCCTCTGTTGGCTTTTCATCAACTTCCATAGCCTTAACTCGAGAATCATACTCAGAAGGCAGGGTATCCAAAATTAAGTAACTATCTTTGTTAACACCAACGAGATCACCAGGTTTTAGCTTTTCAGGGTCAACAAGACCAACAACAGGTAGAAAGATAGTCTGTAGTGAGAAGAAAACATAACTGAGTAAGAGTTACACCAAAGGCTTTCCATATAAATAAAAATCAGTCTCATCTATATTTGAACACCAGAAGCAGATGGAAATCTTTATATAGAAACATAACTTGCTCTCTAAAAGAAGTGAAATTATAAGGTTTTTAACCTGTCGAGTAGACGTCTTTAGCACAACACATTTTCCTTTCCTTTGGGAGTCCAGATCAATATTGGCACCATCTTCTTCGGCCTCATCTTCTGGGTTCATTTCAAGTATCTGGAAAGTTAAAAGAAAAAAAAATAGAAAATCAAGTCAGAAAAGTGTAGAGTGTGGAACATTATAGTTACAAATGTTTGCAACGAGATTGAAGGTGAGAATAGTTGAGAAACCTCGACAATGTTGCCAACGAGGTAGGGCAACTGTTTATTGAGCTTAATCTTCTCCTGGTTTTCTTTGATCTTCTCCTTATAAGATTCCAATTCGAGATTCGTCCTCTGCAGCTCTTCCTGCAGGATTGATTTGAATTGAATGAAACCCTAGGGTGCGTAGCGCTAAGATGAATGAATGATTGAAGGGGAAATAAAAAACCTTGAGAATGCGAATTTCATTGTCGAGAAGACGAGAAGCTCTGACGACGTCATCGGTGGTCATGTTGGCCAGCTGATCATCTTCCAAGTTGGTATCCTCTACCATGGCGCTCGCCATCCCTATCAACCAAGAATGCTACTATGCTCTCACAATTCGGGATTCCTTGTTCAAGAGGCAAGCTCAATTTTCAGCTTTTCACTTTCCTTTTTATTTGGCCATACAACACACTCAGTCACTCACACACACTAACACGTGCCTCAGCACAGTTTTTCACTTTCCTCCTCCACTCTCTTGCTCTCTCCATTTTTTATGGGTCAACTCTCTCAAAATAAAAAAGGAGCAATGCTAGGGGCAGCAACTTTTGTGATTGGTAGCCAGCAAATAACTATCAATGATGATTTAATGGTGTGAGATTTCATCCAATGACTCACATTTCTTTACTGGTTACACGCTGGCCAAAATTCAACAAAACTGCTGGCCCCTTAGACTTTTCCATAAAAAATTAGCCCAGGTCCAAAAAAGAGAAAACCCTAAAATTAGCCCTTTGAGGTTGGCTCAAATAGAGAAGGTATAGAATTGGGTGGGTGTGTATTGTATATTTAAGACTGGGGTTGTCAAATTTATTGGGGTACTTTGTCAAATTCATCGACCCAAAAAAAATAGAGAAGGTATAGGATGTTACTGTCCAAAAACAAAAAGGTATAGGATGTTAATTTTTATAGGATCTACTTAGCACACGTTTTAATCAATTTGAATTTGTTTAATGGTTAATTTATTAATTTATTTAAATAAATATTGAAAGTTCGAATTTTATTTTGTGTTAGTTGTGTATGATATATATCCATTAGTTAATGAGAAACCTTTAAATAGAATTCGAATTCATAGTAAATTAGTATTTGGATTGCCAAACTAGGAAGTGCGTAAAAAATAAAAAAGTCAATATGTATTCTAAGGACACAAATTAGAGTTACTAATTAAAAAGGTTTTTATAAAAAAAAAATTTAGAGTTACTAACATGTGCCCTAACTTTAATTAATGTTGTTCCTTTTTCTTTTAAATGAATGTTTTCTCCGCACATTTATTAAAATTTGACTTCAATTTTCAAACACCTCACTCATCTCTCTGATGGCTTCCAATAAAATCATCATTTGCTTTGAATATTTTATTTTACTTTCAAATGTATTTTCTTATTGAGATTCTGTTTTTCTTTTTATATGATTTTAGATGATCGAATAATATAAGTCAAAAAATGAATGCGAAAAAGTCAGTTGATATTAGTTATAAATAGTTGGTTCCTTCTTAGGAATACCATTGATTTTTGTTTTACTAAAGGATTCCAACATTGAACTTAATAACAAACAAGATGATATATAAAGTCACAAGAGATGGTTATTACTCTAATTACAATTCAAATTAATTAAAGCTTCCAATATATGCCGAATAGGTGCAAGATGCCTGCGACGACGGCCCAGAATAGGATCTCAGCAAATATTACATAAAGCAGAATCCCAACTTTGGTTGAATGCCACACCTTGATGAACACATGCTTTTGGATCCAATATACCTGTCTCCACAAAAACCAAATCAAACACAGAGACATAGTGTATCTATTCATAATTGAACTCAAACAAGAAAGAACAATACCAGTGTATTATGAGGGTGATCATAATACCATCCATTGATGAATCCTGCAAAGATGCCCTCAGCTGCCATAACATACACAAACATGGCATTCATGCCAATCCATTTTAAAGGCATGAACCAGAGTTTCAAGCCCCAAATATCAACCTGCAATGCAACAATCCATTGTACAAGATAATATCTATCACTCTCATGATACAATGGCAACTAGAACTTTCATAGTATATAATAATACCATTGTATAGAAGGCTGAAAATACTAATGCTGCTGCTCCAGATGTTACACAAACATAGCTTAGTGTATACAATAGCTTATTCAGAGGAATGGCTGCGGCGCACGAAGAAGTAACATGTGAGTGGTTTACAATACGTAGTAAAGACATTCCAGCTGAACACTTGGTTAATTAGAGTTCACCATGAGTGAAGTGAAGAATAAGTCCTGAAGTAAGAAGAGATAAACCCAAGAGAATCCAGTGCTTCAGTCTTGAAAGATGATCCTATGGTAAAAATTACATAACTGAAAGAGTAATTACAAGTTGAAGAGATGTGAAAAATCAAATATTATTAGATAATTGCTTTGATTCAAAGGCTTCATCACCTGCATGTGTATGAGTACATGTCCAAAATGCAATCCAATGATTGTGGACAGAACAGCTGATATTGAGCTGCAATTGCATATCATAATTATATTACATGTCATCAAAACTCAAACTATGTAAAGACATTTTTAATTACAGACCTTAGAATTCCTTCTGGCTCAAAAGGAGCATAACACCATGAGGGAGCGTTTTTCCTAAATGGCCCTTCGAAAGGTGATTTCTCAGTGCAAGCCTGAGGAAAAGGCAGTAAGTCATTGAAAGTTTGAAACTCTCATTTGGAAAGTTTGTTTTCAAATTTGTAGTAGAAACAAGAAGTGTCTGGTTTAAAAATTAGAGTTGCAACACACTTGTGATCTCTTCCAAGCTGGATGCTTATACATGTGGTTGATTCCAAGCACCTCTCTGTCTATGTATCCCACAGCATTACAAGGGGGATCTAATTTCCCTCTGACTCCACATTTCACCTAAATTTGAAATAGCAAGTGAGCAAAAAAAGTTTATTAAAGATTGGAATATCATCGAATCAGAGGCATGCAATTGGAAGCTTACAGTAAAAGTTGTTCCATTATATATGCTATCTGGATTATGGACAGTGAAACTCCAATCTGGAACATAAATTCCATAAAGTAAAGCCAAATAAATGGTAAGTATACATGCAGCCACCACCCTGAAATTTTAATAAATAAAATGTTCAAAAGCATTTCATATTGGTAATCAACCATAACCATAATATCAAAGACTAACCAATGCCAATAGTATGATTTGAATATTGAAAGGTGGGTGGGTGCCAGTTCTGGATCTCTAGCTTGTGCACTTCTTGAAAATATCTCCATCATTGCTACAACCAAATATGCTAGCGCAATTCTCTAACAAAAGTATTAACTATACTCAATTGTATTATCTACATTATATAGTATGCTCTATGAAAAGCAGAAAAATTATTACACTCACCTGAAGAATGCCACACCACCTTATTCGTTTCATGTCAACTCCATATGTTAGTTCGTCGGGAGCATGTGAGAAACCACCTTCATCATAGAGGTCCATCATCAAAATAAACCATTAAGATGTGTCTTATCAAGAGAGGAATTGCTCATATGAAAAATAACTTTCACATTGTCAATATTGATGAGTGAAGCTTATGAAATTTTTCAATCATGTTTTTATCAGACATAGACAAAAAGAGTATGGCATGTTCATTGTGTCAAGAGAAAATCTAACCTTGTAAGAGGAGACCCCAGAATATGAGTTTGATTGTTCTAACTATGACCTTTTTCACAGCTACAAGATTATTTGGTATTCTCTGAACATAAAAAAATGAAGCATTGACAATTAAAGAAGACATAGATGTAAAGTACAAGAGTCCTTGTTAGCCATCAGATTTGTCTAACCTTGAGGGCAAGTGGAATGGCCATGCCAACAATGAACAAAAAGAAAGGCATGACAAAATCGGCAAGATTGCAACCATTCCATGGCGCGTGACCAATCATCGGCCATTGTCCTCCAGCATCATCAACTAACACCATTAACTGCATCACTTATTAATTACGGTAACATTAATGAGCTAATCAAATCGTACTTCTCTATTGTGAACTTAGCTAATTAACGGAGAGAGAGAAGAAACAAGTTAGTTACCGCAACAGTGAGACCTCGGAAGATGTCTAGCGACGCAACGCGCTTTGTCTTTGGCGGTTTCTTGTCGGAATCATCAGACGGTACTGCTTCCGAAACATTGAGTCTATGGTCGCCTTTGATTTCCGCCATTATAGAGTAGCTGAGATTCTTGTACTCTCGCTACACTGAAATAATTGAACACCCAGGTAATAGAGTAAAGCCTGAATGAATGATTGGTTTTATTATTTGATTATAATAAGATTATTGTGAGTTGCTTATTCGCTTGGAATATCTATCCTGATCTTCGTGAATAGAAAAAAGTCCATGTCAGTCCAAGCCACTTTGTACTTATGTTTGTTCTTGTCCTTTCTAAATAATAGATAATTCAGCACATGGTAGTAAAATACAAATGTCAAAGAATTTA
Source organism: Arachis hypogaea (assembly GCF_003086295.3). Taxonomy (NCBI): domain Eukaryota; kingdom Viridiplantae; phylum Streptophyta; class Magnoliopsida; order Fabales; family Fabaceae; genus Arachis; species Arachis hypogaea. Next base: position 5,274,288 of record NC_092041.1, on the reverse strand, counting down.
ATAAGTAAGAGAGAGCACTGGGGAAAAAAATTGAATTCTTCGCATACAAGCGATTAAGGCTTGTAAGCCTTACAAGTTCAATTAAAACTAACGCTCAAAACACGCTTTCAACCATTCTTCTTCCTCTTCGTCTTCTCCTTCTTCTTTTCTTTCGTTTCTTGTCTTCTCTTTCTCCTTCTTCTTCTTCACGTTCTTCTTCCTCTTACTCTTCTTCTTCTCATTTTCTTTCGTTTTTGCACCTTCTTCTTCATCGTCTTCCTCTTCTTCTTCATTTACGTTCTTTTCTCTCTGTTTTATCTTTTTTTTTTCCGATTTTTCATGGTGAAATCGTTTTTGAAGAAGAAGAAGCAGTAGAAGATGAGGAGGAGAAAGAGAAAGAGTTCTGAATTATGCAACGAATTTTGGGTGTATTTCTTAAATCCTTTGGGTGTATTTTTCGTAATCCTTTGGGTGTATTTTCTATAATCGTTTGAGTGAATTCCTGTAACTATTTGGGTGTATTTCTGTAATCATTTTGGGTGTACTTCTGTAATCGTTTTGGTGTATTTCTGAAGTTCCATTATTTTCAAAAGGATTACAGAAATACATCCAAAGGATTACAAAAAATACACCCAAAGTATTTAAGAAATACACCCAAAATTCGTTGCATAATTCAGAACTCTTTCTCTTTCTCCTCATCTTCTGCTGCTGTTTTTTCTTCAAAACGATTTCAAAGCTTGATTTCAGAAACCATGAAAATCGAAAAAAAACGAAGAAGAAGAAGAGGAAGAGGAAGAGGAAGAGGAAGAAGAAGAACCGTTCTGAGTGTAACGCTTTGAAAATAGGAAACGTTGAATAACGCATTAAAAGGCCTAGTAACTTGTAAGACTTGTAAGTCAAAAAGACTTATATGTATAGCACTCCTCAAAAAATTGTGTATTCAAACCAAAATTTTGAAAACCAATCGATTATTGAACGGTTTTAGTTATTGATTTATTGATTTATAGATTTAATTGGTTCAACTGTAGTTGAATCGAAAAAATTATTTTATAATAAAATATTAATAAAAATATTAAAATATAATTATAATTTACTTTTATATATATATATATATATATATATATATATATCAACAAAATGTTATTAATAGCTAAATTCATTATTTGCATTCTCTTAAAGATTATACAAGCTGATTTATTGAACCAAAAAAAAACTCAAATCAAAATATATACACAAAATAACCAAAGAGTTGAACAATGCTAATACAAACTGAAATCTTGCATTAAAAGGCCTCTTTTAGCCCACATATTCAACACATTATTAAAAAAAAAACACATACCTTGCATTAAATCAAACAAACGTTCCAAGTTCCACTCAATCCTAAGAACACATAAGTAAAGCTCTTTAATCAATCAGATAGAATAAAGAGTTTTAACTCAAGTGGCATTTTACCTCTTTCTCATCACTAAGGTCTAAAGTTTAAATTCTAGAGGATACATTTGAGAGAAAAAATGTGATAAATGTGTGAGGAGTGTGTGAGTATATTGTGTACCTAAAATTGGAGGTTGTCCAATTCCCGGACCAAACAGAATTAGTTTATTACCAAGAACATAATTAATTCAATTCGTTAACTAGTGATCCTAAAACCGGCATTAGGTATTCTAGGCTGCGTTTGCTTTCAGAGACAGGACAGAACATGACACTGAGACAGAGACAATAGGATGGAGACACTAATAATTATTATTTGTGTATTGTGTTTGAATACGATGTACAAGACACTAATGTAATGTCCAGTATTATGTTTGGATACACATGGATAAGACTAAAATATTATATGAAATGACTAAAATAACCATATGATTCCAAATTTTCTACATCAAGTACAAACTAATTTAATAGAGAATGACGAAACTTGAAAAAATCTTTGAAAAGACCAAAAATTTTAATAAAAAAATATATAATTATATTTATATTAAAATAAAAATTATAAATATATTTATTTTATTTTTAAATTTATTATTAATATGTAGGAGTAGGAATACATCTGGTTAAGATTAATAAAAAAATAGATCTGAGTTTGATTAATAAAAATTTTTGTTTAAGTTAATAAGTCAAATTAATTTTAAATAAAAAATCATTTTTTAAAAAGAATCCGTTTTTACATGAAAAAAATAGTTTTTACACATAAAAATCTATTTTTATTTAGAAAATCAATTTTTTTATCTAAAAAATGATTTTTTTAAAATTATATAAAATCAATTACAACTTATAAATTATTTTTAGCATTTTAAAGATCAATTTTATCTTTAATAATATTTATCTTTCAAAAGTTTTAAGACTAACTATAGAAAAAATAAGAAGGAATAATAGTGAAATAATAAAAAATATCTATGGATAAAAAGGAAAACAAAATTTATAAGAAGTCCGTGTCCACTCTTCTAAATCCCGTGTCTATCATTGTCCTTCGTAAAAGAGTGGATACAAAAATATAAAAAATTGTGTCAGAGACAATGTGTTCTGTGTCCATGTCTCTGCTTCCAAACACATTTTAAATATGTACTGTCCATGACTCTGTGTCCTGTCTCCGAAAACAAACGCTACCCTAGCAAACACTTTTTTTCATTTTTATTATGCAAATTTGAGACACTTAAGTTTAGTTAAAAGCAAATGTCAACTTCTAGTGTATGAGTTTCTAATAAGTAATATCAGCTCTAAATCTTGTTTTAGCTTTCTAAACAAAAAAAAAGTGAAATAAATATATCAGGTACTTCTTTTTGTTTATTTTCAACCTTACATCAGTAACATGAGTTGTATAAACAATAATTAATTCTACTATTAAAGTCTATTGTTATCTTGAAATGACATCAGAGTAGTGTAATATATAAAGAGATAACAAAAAAAAAAAGGTGTTTGAAGTGGATACAAATGCAACAACCAAAGAGAAAATCCAAAGTATAACCAACAACCAAAGCTAAATACAAAAGCATGCTAATAAAAAGTACAATTTCTGGCACTGCTTTATTTGAATTGAGGTGAAATATTCTTATGAGAATGCCTTCTTCCAATTATTAATAAAAAATTAAATTTTTTTATATAAAAATAATAACTAAAATTTTATTATTTAATTTTTTATCTATAGAGACTTTGGTCTTTTTAGTTAGAGATTTTTATTAATCTACAACTTGTTTTTTTATAAAAGTAGTTTAATTTTATAAATTTTTTATGCAATGCATAATCTATACCGTCAGAACAAAATGGACCACAATTTTAAAAAATTTATATTTCCGTAATGTTATTACGAGTAAAAATACTAGTATAAAATAATTTTAATAAATATAATTTATTTTAATTTACTTTAATATATTTTCTCAAACTCAATTAACAATAGATGCTTCAAATTTATTTAAAATAATAAAATAAAAGAATTATAAAAATTGATGAAATGGTCACATACAAAAATTATCAAAACAAAATATAGATGAAACTGTTAAAAGAAAGTGCAGACAAATTTATTAAAAGAAAGTGCAAACAGAATTATTAGAAGAAAGCTCATGTAAAATTATCGAAAGAAAGCTTAGATGGAACTGTCAAAAGCGAGCACAGACAGAATTGACAAAAAAGTGACGAATTGTCAAAAAGATGGTGAACTGTCATAAATATGACAAATTACAAAAAAACTGCCAAAAAAGTGACAAATTATTGAAAAGATGATAAACTACCAGAAAATTACTGAATAAGTGGCGAGTTGTTGAGAGATGACAAATTGCTAAAGAATGACAAACTATCGAAAGGTGACAAAAAATATATGATTTTTTCATGAAAATAGTAAATATTTCACAAAAATGAAAAAACAACAAGATCAAATAAAAAATAGTAAAAACAAAGGGCAAAATAAAAAAGAGGACACTAAAATATCTTAGTTGGAGTCCACACAGAGGTACCACGTCATTAAATTGGAAGAAAATATCACATCAACATACTGCCTCAGCCTTAGGTGACATCAACAGACGCGGTGTTGGGAATAAATAATATGACCACAATCTAATCAATCATGTGTCAAATAATTTATTATTGTTATTATATTAAATTATTAATATAATAAGGTTCTTGATTAAATTTAGAGATTTATCATTGTAATAGTGATTATAATATTGAGAGATAAATCTTTTATAATTCAATCTAAACTATTCTTGGTCATAGGATTATTAAAAAGAATATTATAATCCGGAAAGATCAATATATGTATAATGGTCTTCATTGGATGAAGTTAATAGATCTCATTTATTAAATTATGTGTGTGTGTGTGTGTTACATATAGAGATATGACCATTGAACTGACTCACTTTGAGAATTCCTAATGGTTATAATTACCAGATATTTGTCAATATGATATTCTCAAAATGAATATAGTAATAGAGTTCATTTGACTTGCAACTATCATAATAATAATTGACAATGTATTTATTATACTTTAATTTCGGAGACTTAATACCTTAGGGTGCTAGTTGAATAGACATTGGGTATAATTTAAATACTTGTAGAATTAATGATTAGTCAATAAAGAATCCGTCAACTCTTGGTAAAGAATTTGAGCTCTATGATTATAATAACTGGGATGAATAAAACATTGGTCAAGAGGATTGAATGAATGAAGAAATGAGTTTCTTAAGTCATTCACAGTTCATTATAATAATGGTAACAAGTTAGAGTTTGAAAATTAAACCATACTCTAAGGGTTAACTAATAGCTAAAAAGATAGAAGGAATTATATTTTATTCTTCTCGAATTCTTAGTAAAAATATATTACTTCATACTATCGGGTCGTTAAGGAGTGTTGCTAGACGCTAACCTTGATTAATAAATTTAGTATGACTAATTTACTACCCGCATATTAGAGGTGGACATGGAGCTTCTAGTGCTACGTGGAGGCGTGTGCGACAGCGAATGACAATGGCGTTTAGCTCATTAGACTTATAAAGATAAGACAAGGAGGATGGATTAATCGATGAGGTGAGAAATCATCAAAGTAGTGACGAAAAAAATGACAGAGAAAAATTGTGAAAAATACGGTGATTTCAGTAGAAGTAAAACAACTTATCATTTTGAAGGAAGATACCATGACTCTGATACCATATTAGAAAGGTAAGAGAGAGCTGAAAAAAATTTGTGTGTAATCAAGTTGTATAAGAATGATACAACATACAAGGATATTTATAAGTGTTAAGAGAATCAAAATAATAAAAACGTAATATCCTACAATAAATATTCAAATATACTAAATAATTCTAATAATGAATGCTATTGATCCTAATATTTTTCATGCACAAAAATCTTGTCAGGATGCTAAAAAATATATAATAACTATTCAACCATTAAAATTATGAGTTTGTAGATTATAACGACCCAACTTCTAGCATATCATAATCACACTAAAAACTAAGCGTTACTAACTTGTTTTTCTTAACTTTAGCTAGTATTTATTATATGAGTCTGATTCGTTGTAAAAATGTAGTTATGTTGCGAGGTTATTTTTTGAAAATGTCTGGTTTTATACGCAAAAATATTTAAAGATAAAATCAGAGGTAATAATAAATGAAATAGTTATAAACAACTAGACGTACATACATCTCAAAGCAATTAACGACACTCAGTTATCCAGCTCTTCGTTATGATACTTCTAGAAGTAGCTAGATAATAACTATATACATATACATACAACATCACAGACTTTGACCTGTCAAAGAAATTCTTAAGTTGGCACCCAAGCTAGCCGAAACTTTATACTCACCTAATCTCTCTACACTACAAAAGCGATGAAAAGACATTCTAGGTCTTTAAAACTTGGGACAAGCTGAATGTCATCAAAAGCAAAATATTACCCACTACTCCTCTGCACGAACATACATCATCTCTGGATCGTCGGTGCTCCATATCAAGGGGAGAAAAGGGTAAGAACTTGGAGTTTTTAGTAAGGTTGGAGTTGTTAGTAGATTTCTTTTATTCTTTGAGGTTTAACAAACAAATAGTAGAATACAGAGAAATATTATACAATCAAAGAATACAAAATAATATCACGTATCTGTTTGTCCTGTGCAAGTCATGAGCTCATATATCGGTTTACACCCTACAGTTCGACATTATCTGAGAACAAGTCCCAGATATGACTTTTTCGTTGCATCAGTTGCATATAAGTCGTATGGCTGAAGCCACATCAATTGACTTTAAGTTGTATGGCGTAAGTTACATCAGTTGACTTTAATATAAATATGCATACAACTGAAAAGCAGTTCTTAATTGTAGGCGTCCCTACTATATGTTCGGCTTCAAAGCCTAAAATCGACATTCACCTTTCCTTTGTCCTTTTTTTAACCCTTTTTTCTATTTCTTTTCTGTTTTCCTTTCTTAGTCTTTCTTTTCGGTTGTCAATTCTCAATCTCTTTCTGTTTATCCATGGCTTTGCCCTTTCTTCTTTTTGCTCTCTTTTAATGTCTTAACTAATATTTATTTTTTCTTCTTGGCTCACTTTAGGTCTTTTATGAAGAGAACCTCTAGGTTCTAGACTTTGAATGATCTTTTTACGTCTTTTACTTTAATTGTTTTTATGTCTTCATTTTTTACTTTAATTCATTTTATATTCTTTAACTTTTAATTATTAATCTTTAACCTCAAGAATTTAATTATTTGTATTCTAATCCCTAAACTTTGATTAATTATATTTTAACCCTTTAACTCATTACCTTTTTATCTTTGAATTTTTCACCTAATTATATATTTTTTTAGTTATTTATGAAATTTCATTAATTTGTGCTCAGGTGATTAGCAACAATGATGGGCACTCAGCGCTTCAAGTCACAATATTTGGTGCTTAGCATCCAAATTGACACTCAGCGCCTTAGAAGCGTGAAATTTTGTCACAAGACGCAGATGCCTAGTGCTCAACACTAGACGCCCAGGACTACATATTGTGGGGCACCCAGCACCCATGGTATTTTAAGGAGTGGGCGCCCAGCGCCCATGTGTTTGTCAAGGGAGGGTGCTCGGCGCCCTGCTGTGTAAATGGATTGGGTGCTCAGCGCCCATAAATTTCAATATGCGAGCGCCCGACGTCCATGAAATTTTAGGAGAGGGTATCCAACATTCAACATTTCAACCACGAAATATACGTTAAAACATTATGTAAATACTTAGTTTCAAGCATCTAACAATCAACCATCATTCACGCATCAAGAACACATTCAAATCATTATTAATTTACCGAACCTTACTTCTTCGTTTTAACTTCCAAGAACCGGTTTTCTCTTAGCGATTTTTAGCTCGCTTCCTTCCTAATGTTAAATCAAAACAACTTTTAAATATATAATTCATGATGACCAAGTCTTCATCATAGATTCATATAGAGATTTCTCACTTTCTCAAGCTGGGACTAAGAGATTCTTACTCTTAGAAAAGTCTAAGCAAGAGTTTCTAAGTAAGAACGTCAACAACGTTAAATTCTTCCATGATTTAGCTATGGTCGAACCTTCAATAAAAGCGTACAACACGATACTTTAATTCATCTTAAAAAATCGAGTACAGTTGTGAAAAGGAAAAAGAGTTGAACATTTTAATCGGTTTAGAATTTTTGTTAAAATTTTAGAACTAAATGATCACATATGAAAGCTTAAAGAGACTAAGGGAGTTTACTTGAATTTTGCTCTCTTTTTCTTTCCTTGGAAGCTCTGAAAACTAGAAGAAATTGGAAGAAGGAATTGGTTTCTCAAGATATCGTACCAAAAAGTTAAAAGAAGCAAGAGGTGGCTGAAGCATGGGGCCATGGGTTTTGAAAAGTGATTCATCAAAATTTTAATAATAAAATATTATTAAAGAGTTAATTACTAAAGTTAGATATAACATTTCACTAGTAATTATATTCCTAAAGTAAATATATAAATTATTAGTATAAATGATACTAATAACAAGAGTGTTGGTATTAATTTGTGTCAGTAAATTTTTAGATCCAATCACTATAATAAAATATTAATATATTAAAATATTTTTATCTTAAACATTATTATAATAAAATATTATTATTTATTTTTTTGCTTATTCAAAATCAATTCGTCAAATAGAATCTAACCGTATCACTTGAATTTTGCAAATTCCTAAAATATGGAATTCGAAAAATCCATTACTAAAAATATAAGTTGTTACATAAATAAGTTATGTTAATTTTTATTTCTACCATTAATTCAGAAATTATTTCTAACATCAATAAAATATCTTAAAATTTATAATTATTACGTCATAAGAGTATAACTCAAAAACATATCCAGATCAATGTCATTGACTTTTGAGATGTTGTTCTTAGCTTGTAGTTATTCTTTGATGACAGAACCTAATTTTAACCCTTGTGACTTGTGGATTATGGACACACTACACTTTTATTGTTTCTACTTTCTAGTGATTTTTGGGTCATGGACACACCGTACTTCCACTGCTCTTAGTTTTTTTTTTTTCCTTTTTTTTTCATTGATGACATAGAGAATTAATTGTTGTATTGAGTAAAAGTATTTTTTTTATTATATTATTTTCTATAAAAATATAACCTCTATTATTTTTGTTCTAAAAAGAGAAGGAAGAGATACCTTTTACTTATTATTTAAAATTCTACTATTTTTTTTTTTTATCGAATAACAACCATCATACTTAATTCACCATAATTAGAATTAGTTTTATTATTTATATGAACTATATTATTATTTTAATAAAATAACTTACAATTTTTCACTTGAATTGAATTATAGCGATAAATGTCCATTAATGACATGCTTCATTTCATCTTTTACAAAATTAACTCAACTCAACTTCTATATGAAGGTTTATTGTTCAGCTTTTTTCTGTTAAAGCTATTTAGTTTGATGTTAATACATTCTTTTTTGTTTATAGTAAGCATTGAAGAGCAGTAATAACAAAGGAAAACAATCCCAGAAAAAAAAAATCTCAAGTTCTCTTTTCATATAGACGAATCTAAACCTTACATATGGAGAACACACTTATCTTTGTTGGAGGAAGCCAAGATGCTTTTTTGACAAGAAAACCTTATACTATTGGTTTCAAGTATCAATAATTCCGTTGTCGTCCAGCGGTTAGGATATCTGGCTTTCACCCAGGAGACCCGGGTTCGATTCCCGGCAACGGAAATTGCTTTTTGGTTTTTCTAAAACTTGTTTGTCAATCTGATTTTTACTTTTATCTTATGCCTTGACCTTCGGGAAATGAAATACTTGTGTGGTTTATCCTTTTAATGAAATAAATTCGGAAATGAGCCATCGAATGCATTAGTCGATGCATAATAGAATTTTTATCAAGTGCGAGAAAGCACGAAAGTTGAAGATAGTGATGTTTCTTTGAATTGCAGTTAAGTTTTTTGGGAGTAATAGCTACAAACAAACGTTAACTCTTTGCTGCTATACACAACTAATGTCAAAAATAAAATAAAATACAACCCTCCTAAGATACTCAGAGAAGCAGGGTGCATCATGATAAAGAAAACCAACCCTAAGAATCATTCGATACAAAAGGAACATGTCGCTGTCAACACTGACTTGTGAGTATATTTACTTCCCAAATCCTAGTTCTTTTGATACTTCTCTCGCCAAGATGAACTTTAAAGTATCATGACACGAAAATAAGGTTCTGGCGTGCGGCTGAGTGGAAGCTTCCACCAAAGATCCTGCAAATGAAGTGTAACTGGCTCAAATTGAAAAACTTCAAGAGATAAAGCATGTTACAAAATAAAGCATGAGCAATAACCAAGATAATGGTGGACCTTTACTCTTATCTGAGAGGTTACTATTCTAGTCTTCTTCATAATATGGTGGTGTTGCTTGGATGTACTGCTCATTCTCATCCCCATCCCCATCATCTTCATCATCCTCTTCAGCCCCTACCCAATTACTTTGGTGATGCTGTGAAAACCCTCGATCATTATTCTGTGCCACATCTGGATAAATGTATTAATTAATATCTTAGTTGCTGGAGGAACAATAATTTTGTTAGTTTGAGTTATTAGCCACTCCAATAAACCAACCTTGTGGCCCGTGTGCATGATCCATTTTAGTTGGTAGGCAGCTAATTCATCAGTCAGGGTAAAGACCGACAAGTGATAACTGATAACTACACTACACATAACCGCTACAAGTGCTTCAGCGAGTGGTTGAGTTGAGGCTTTGAAGAGATGAAAGTATTGAAATAGTAAAATGGATTCATACCCTTCTCCAAAACCACAACTCAAACACACTCTAAAGTGAAAGTACTCGACATGCAACTAAACAATTATAAAAATAAAAGAAGCTTCATCAGATGGTAAACCAAGAAAAAGAAACAAAAGAAAACAGAAAACTTCATTCACTTTCTGGTTCAGTCCAAAACTTGTAACTTCCGTATAATAGATCCTACCAGATAGCAGATGGTATGAAATGCGGCACTTTTAACATCAGTGACCAAAAAAATGCAAAGACAATAAATTGTGATGCTAATATATTGAGAAAAGTATCAACATCAAGGATACGAATTAGATTCAATGGGATTATTTCCAGCAGGTAATGGTTCTCTTGAAATTTGCATTCTACTGATTCTTTGAATTTCTCTTTGTTCGTTATCATTCAAAACTGTTTCTGCCTGTGCTTGCCTTTCCTCCGAAGCACCTATGTTCTTCATGGCGCTTCCTGAAAAAATGGACATGCCAATGAGAATTTATATCAAACACATACAATCCATCTCAGTATTTAGGTTACCTGAGAGGTCGGACCATATACGGGTGTGGTCAGATGGAAGCTCAGACGCATTTGATCTGCAGTTCTCTTGCTGCATGTGAGATTCATTTCTTTCTTCATTTTGAGCATTTGTTCTGGTGGCCACTTGTGGAGGTTCTGCGGCAGCACCTTCATGAAGCTGGGATGTTAACATTGTTGCCAGTACAAGGGTACCATCAAAATTTGAGTGGGACCCATCTTCCAAACCAAAGTATGGTGCCATAAGAATAGGCCTGCTCAAAGACATTACCATTCGAGAACAGAGATTAATAACACACCATAACCATAACTAATTAGTCCTTGAACAAAATATGGAAAGCAAGAAGAATATTTTTTTGTCCCGTTTTTACATCAAAACCACTAACATGTTATTCCTATTTAAAGATCTAGAGAAGTTTGTTTCTGTGCATTTACCAACGTGCATGTATTTGCAGCCGAATAACAGACTGGCATGAATAATGACTACGAAGCAATACACATAACTTTGAATGAAGAGGCTTTCCATCTCATTCTTAGGAACATTTTTGGCACAATCAGACAACTTATTCCTTATGTGAAGAAAATGACAAGGATAACTTGTGTCATATACTAAAACATCTTACTCGCCAGCTTTCTCAAAATGTAAGTGGATGTCAAGTTCACAACCCTCGCAAAATGAAAGAAATGCCTGCAGTGTGACGAGGAGCAACACAATGCATTAAAAGGGGAAAAAAAGTAGTAAAATTAGCCCTTAGAAGAGAAAAGAAAAAGAAAAGGGGGGGGGGGTCCTCTGGCATTACAGGACAACAATCCAGATTGCAGGTAACTTGCTAACCTTCAGTTCTTTTACACTGAAAGTTACATCAATTGGGTCTCCAGTATGAAAATACTGCACAAATTCCTCTTTAGGATCTATCCACAGTTGGGTATGGAGCGACGCGTCATTGTCTGCCACAAAATCGTCATAAATAAACATATACGTTTCTAAAAGCTAGCTAGAAATTACAAATTGTAAATCTTCATTACCTTTTGTAGGGTCATTATAACTTCGCAATTCAACAGCCTTCCCTCCAATTTCATTTGCAGCATCTGGAGGTAGAGAAGCAGGTTCTGTTGCTATGATGGTGATCTCTTGAAGAGATGATTGAAAATTACCTAGTAACCTGTTCAGATCTCGTGGTCTCACGATAAAGTTGCTTGGAAACTTTTGCCGATCAAGGGACAAGTGCTGTATGTCAGGTTCAACATTGCAAGTAATCCAATAGGTTTTCCTCATACCTGCAGTTTTATAGATAACTTTAAAAATGTTCAAAGGGTCAAACATATGTGACTTGTTGAATGAGAGATGGATATACCTATCAGAATGTACAGTACCCCAAATGGTTATTACTCGATTCCATAGAAGGACATATATAATAGGACGCCCTTGAGTTCATTGTTTTCAAAGAATTTGCTGCTATACAATTTTAAATTTTTCAAAATGCCATATTATATTATTTGATTTAGTTGATATATTAAATAAGCCACAGAAAAATTATCTTAAAGCAGAGGGTCAATTCCATAACAATTAAAATATCAACTGGAAACTGTGGCAACATCAATTTAGAGACCTAAGACTACATTATCAAGCTTTTTACAAAAGACAAGTAAATGACTAGTCTCCCGTGATAACCCAAACTAAATTCTATAGCAATCAGTGGCTGAAATCCAAATATGGCGCAATATTAATCGAGCAAGTTTACCACTGTAGCAATCCAATATCCATTGCACCTTGGGAGCATCCGGATCAGGTAGTTTCACGGTCAAACGATCGATATTCGAAATAGGTGTCCTAAGCACAGAACAAACAGCCTAATCAAACTATGTGAGTGATGATTCTCTGTTTGCAAAGCCCATTTAAAACAACAAAAATGAATCCTCACCTTCAAAAGCACACTACATTGCACGGGGTTACTAGAAACCGTATAGACGTCAAAGAAGCCAGGTCTGAAGGTGATGGATTGATACGCAGAACGCGATGAATTAATAGTGTGGAAAAGAAGCTGCAACAACAAATTAGCAGCGAAATCTGAGTACCAAATGTGGCTGGAAAGCCCTAAATCACTAAAATACAGTGAGATTTGGTAAAGGTTGTGTTACCTGAGAGGAAGAGGCTTGAATTGCGAGCTCATTTCCAATCCGAGAGAGACAAGTGATGCATCGCGAAAAGGTTTTGAGACTGTTATCGCCCAAAGTGAACTCCATTTTCGTCTTTGATCTCACAAAGCAGAATGAGGGAGGAACGTTGGGAATCTATAACAAAGTGATAATAACAAATTATGTATGCGTTGGATTGATAATAAAGAAGAAATCAAAATTCAAAACCTTCGATACTGTGGTGTGGTGGTTCTAGTCAGGAAACAGATACACCAATCTCCGTTGATGATCATCACACATTGATTATGCGCTTCAACATAAAAGAGAATTATGGAGCACATCAACGTCTGATTTGGCTAATTCGCATCATTCCAGTAACCACCACACACCACACCAGACGAGACAACGCTCAGCATTTTTTCATTACTTTCAGACTTAAATTCAATAATCAATACGGTTACTGATTACCGACAATTGAGGTAGGAAAGCAAAAATGAAAGGATACTGCAACAGATAAATGGACATGAAAGTTTGCTTACTTGTGGAACATAACCAGCGTTGACTATGTAGATATGACATTCAACATTGACTAGGCAAAGCAACCAGCAAACATGCCTTCATCCCAAACAAAAGCCAGATGAAACGACTACGAGTAACAGCTAAAGTGGTACTATAAACCCTAGACCACCAGTAAACCCTGGAATGGACTGAACGCGATTTCATACACGCATAGGTTAATAAAAACATAATACACCATCAGCAAATCCGTTGTCGTCCAGCGGTTAGGATATCTGGCTTTCACCCAGGAGACCCGGGTTCGATTCCCGGCAACGGAAATTTTTAATACAATTTATTAGAAACAACAAAGTAATTAAAAATCAAAGAAAGAAACAAAAAAAAAAAGAAGAAAGATAATGAAGCTCATTTGAAGGCTAAATTATTCCACATAGTGTACCAAAATGGATCAATAGAAAATTAAATCTTTTTATTTTTTCTAGCATAATCACCAAAACCATAAAAATATGATTTTTAGTTGTTTACCATCTTTGACCGCGAAAATAAAACTAAATACACAAATGATAAATTTCTGTATTCCGATTTAAATTGATAAATAAAAATATTTTTATTTAATTAAAATCCCCTCCAAAATATTACTATATTAATAAAAATATACAAATACATTTATACTCCACTTTTGCCTTTAACAACTTTTTTATTATTCTAGAAATCTTTATAAAGAATTGACATTCTATTAAGAAAATAATTTATCCATTTTAAAATTTAATTATCTGATAATAAAATTTATTAAAAACAACAAAATTAATCTATGTAAAAAAATAATTCTAAAAAAATTTTAAAAAATAAAAATTTATTAGAAATTAAAAGATTAAATCTAAAATTCATTTAAGATTTTTTTGTAACTGAAAATGAAAGAAAGAAACAAAAAAGAAAAGAAAAAAAATTAAATTAATTGATTGATTTCATGTCTAAACTCTAAACTAATAAGATAATATGGTTCATTTTTTTAGTTATACTTTTAGAGAACGTGTTATCCATAAATATGGATGATGGGGTGTTTTTAAACAATATGGATTTTTTTTTAATTTGAAAATATAAATTGGAGACAGGTTTTGGAAGGTATGAAAAATCGAGGTTTCGGTTTATAGAGTGACAAATTTTTTTTTTTTTGGTCATGAGAGTGACAAATTCAAATTGGTAGGGTTGTAAATTGGAGCTTCCGATTTAAAGTTTTTTTTTTTTTTTGAAGGTTAAGAAATCGGTGAGTCAGTTTTAAAGTTTTAAAAAATAAAAAAAAATTAAGAAATCCAATTAGGTGGGTCAGTTTTGTGTCTTCCCTAAATCAGATTAGTCTAGTTTGACCTATCGAGTTAGGAGATATCGTGAAAAATAAAAAAAAATGATATAATACCAAGTTTTCTCAATATGTAAATTAAAAACTCATATAATTTGCACTGTCTTCGAGGTAGCTATTCTAGCAATATGATCAGCAACATAGTTTGCAGTCTTTTGAATCAAACTAATGTTTGCTTTCCAATTCCAATTCATAGTTCTTGATTTAGATGCACTGAGTCACTTTCTATAATAGTATTACCACTTTGTCTTCTATGCACCATTGAAGAAATCTCCAAATAATCCGTTCGACAGAGTACCTCACGAAAACCATAATCCCTTCCAAATAGCATGAAGCCCCGCATGCAGAACATTGACTTTCTCTAACTTTCTCCGCACAAATTTTCAACCAATTCCCATCCGAGTTGCAAATAATACAACAAAAATCCAAAATATCATTTAATCAAATATTAATTGAGACTAATTTAAATATGAATTTTTCTATCTAGGACACATATTAAATTTACAAATAAAAAAATTCATTAAAAATATAAAAAATTTAAAATTTCAATATATTTATTTTGCATTCATTAAATAAAAATATTTAAAGCTTTCAATTAATGGTAAACTTATCATATACTCCTAGAACAAGTGTTAACTAAACCCTTTAAATATTTAGTCTTTATGCTCCAAATAGTCGTAATTAAATTCTTCAATGTTCTACTTAAGAAAAACACTAAAAGCTCTAGTATATCTTACTTTTTTCAGAACTTAATTCATTATTAGGAATTTTTTTTTTCTCTTTATCGCAGGATCACATAACCAGAGATTGCACCATAACTCTGTAAAATAGCAGAACTGCAGAAGGTTATATAGCCAGCTTCTTGTAATTTCGAATTGTCGGTGACGGAAAGTTCTTACATCTGATTGTGGGGAATAATTAATAGCTGGAATCAAGCGTCAAATCTTTTTTACTGCTATACAAATGCTATTAAAAAAGGAATTACAGTACAATACACCTAGGGAATAGACTACGACAGTAGCAGGGTGCGGCAATTGTGGTAAAGTAAAGAAAGCCAACCTGAAGAATGATTGACCTTACCAAATTACAATAAAGTGAGTGAATACATAAGGAACTTGTCACCACTGACTTCGAGTAAACACAACTTTCATTTGTTGAGCAATATTTACTTAATGCCAAGTTCCTTTGAGACCTCTCTCGTCAAACTGAATTGCAAAGTATTATGCCACGGAAATAAGGTGCGGGTGACTGGTAGCTTCCTCCGAAGATCCTGCAAATTATTGTAATTGAAAGAGTTTAAAGATTGAGTGATTGACACATTGTTGCAACAGTTGGAAATTTAAAGTGAGACCATAAATGTCACCCAACATTGTAGATCAAAATGAATTGGTACAATTGACTAATAAAGAGGGACCCACCAGACCAGAAACTAATCAGGGAAATCAAATTGGAAGGAAGGGTAGAAAGAATGTAGAGTGTTTTTGTAACAAAGTTTAGTTAAAGTTCGGTAAACATGCAGATGGTAATAGAATGCAAAGAAAAGGTCTCCTATATGGGATTGCTTTAATTGGAAACAACAATAATTATCCTAGATTTGGCAGAAGAGCCCTATCTCAGACTAAGATTAAAAAACAAATTATCTAGGAAGCCACAAAGAGTACCTTGAAAGTAGAATCAGGCAGGCTTAGATATGATGCCTGTCAAGTTAAAGTAATTTAGTAAATCATCTCTAGATTCAAATTAAAATACAAAAATTAAAAATATTTTTATATAAAAAGATAAAAATAAAAAGAGACCCCAACTACAATAAAACAAAATCAGAACCTCGAGAGAAGCCATATACTCCGTTTCATGGTGACGAATAATGCCTGATATGGCAACTGCACAATCGTCAGAGGCCTGAAAAGAAAAAAAAAAGAAATATAAACAGATGAACCTGGCACAAATATGAATACACAAAGAAACCAGGCCAATGGCCATGAATCATGATACAAGTACCCTGGGGATTGAAAATATACATATGTATGACATGAAGTTATAACTCACAACTAGTAAAAAGGAAGCGATTTCATTTATGGTAACCTGAAAAAGAAGAGTTGCATCTTTGCATTCATGTTTCGCATCTAGCTGCACATTTCCTTCCTCAAAATAGTGTGCACCCACCTGAAAAATAGGACAAATAATCATGTATTGCAACAAGTGTACCATCTCATTCAACCCAATACATCAAACATCAGCACATACCTGTATTTTACCCTTAATTTCCACTGTTTGTTGTTCATCTTTGAACTCAACATTCCATATTGAACACCAACTTCCATTGCTATACACAAGAAAAAATGAAATATAAAATGTATCAAAATCATTAAGTCTACAGAATTCTCTTCCTTTTTTTTACTAGTAATGTAGAGATCAATCATCGAAATTGAAAAGCAGAGTTGGGATTCCATTCAACTAATTTCACCCACCAGAAATTTTGTGGGCTATGCCTAGCAGCAGAAATCACCACAGCAAGCTCAAAATCAGCACCTGGGCCCTCTACATCTTTCCCATTTGCACAATAGACAGAGCAAACACCTTTTGGATAAGCTTCTTCAACATATTTAAGTATTTCAGCATCCAGACTGCACCTGCACTACCAAACAACATTGTGTTGTGCAAAAAGAGAAAGGAAAGTATAAGATTCAGAATTCATATACTCAATTTGTTTTATTCAAGAGGTTGGATGGTCCGTTCCAACCTCCTGTCTCCAAATGCTGATCAACATATTATTAATTGAAAAGCAGAACAAATAGCCAGATAATTATGATCTATCCCTTTCAGCGGGCTCCTTAATAATACTATGCAAAATCTCCATAAAACAGTTGCATGTCACCATGAATCTTTATCACAACCAGTAGTAAGCACAACAATTAAAAGGATTATAAATCAAAAATGAAGAAGAAACTTCCAGAGTCAATCTACAGCAAACAATTAACACTTTCTGAGTTGACAGAGCTAAGAGAATAAAACATTAGAAAAGGAACATAGAACTATTCAGACCTTTGACAAATGAACAAATTCATTAAAACCTAACAGGGACAGTGTCTCATTCAACATTATTTATCCCCATAGTTCAGCAATTTTTATGATCAGCATAAAATGTCTCAACCATGGAAATTGCGGAGCATTACCGATATTCTTCAATGTATGGAGATGGAAGTTCTTCATCCGCTGCAGGCCTCACGCCTGTACAAACCTGAGACATTCAACAGGCTATCATGAGACAACACATTATACAAATTACAGAACAAATGAAACTCATGCAATAACAAATTCTCACTATTTGCTCTACACCCTAACTTGCAACGAAGTTTTCTCCCACATTTGGTGTATTCAGCTCCAGACAGTCACTCTAAGACAGAGAAGATGCTTACTTGTTTAACGTGATCGACAGTAGCCACTTGAGTAGTCCTGGGATCAAGAAACGCATTCCCTTCAAGCTCACTGAAGGAAGTAACAAGTACCTGCATGCACCTCTCAAGTGAGGGTTCCATATTGATCAATAGATTCACAGTGAAAGAAGATTCATAATAATAAAAGAAAAAAGGAAAACCCTAGGATTAGGATTGGACTTACGTCACCACTTCGGTTGGGCAATGCGAGGCAAATCAAGTGGGATTTGTTGTAAACGGGGAATGCCTCTGACGCCGCCTCATCGAACAAAACGTCGTCGTTTAGAATCGATTTCACATCTGCGCAAGCCATTTAAGAATGAACATAATTGCATATTAGAGAGAGAGAGAGAGAGAGAGAGAGAGAGAGAGAGAGAGAGGAAGAAGAGAAAGAACCTTTAGCGACGTATTGGATTTCACCAGGGGGAGAATTGAGAAGGAACCATTTGGCTATTTCCACCTTCTGCTTGTCACTAAGCTCTGATTCTTCTTCTTCATCCGCCATTGTATCTCTCACACAGTCACACACAAGGCAAGAAAGGAATTCTAAAATCCCAAATGCGAGTTTGAGGGAAGATGGATCGAGTTCGAGGGAGGCTGTTCAGATATTAAAATCGAAAAATGCTTCCACGACATTCAGGACCGTCCACGAGGCGGGCTCCACCATCCTAATCATGACCCTTGCAGTTGCACAAGTGGGCCCCGCCTCATAGGAATAGTTTTACTTAACAAATCGTTGTGTAGTGTTGGTCTATGTCTGGGATCTGGAAAGTGTATCTGACTGCCATGGCAGCCTGAAACTTGAAATGATGTTGCATTTTGCTCGACAATCACGCTCAACCTACCATCTTTCACTCATACAGGTCAATAATTACCTTTGACCTCGCTCACGCCACAATCAAACTTGAACTTCCAAATGTTACAGTGTTACACTACTATACTAACTCTCAAAAATACAATCATGTCTCGAAAATATTTCCTTGTTTAATGTCTTTAATCAATCAATTAAAATAAGATGCTATTACCTACATTTCTTTTAATTACTAATCAAAACAAAAAGGTTAGGCAGTCAAATGTTAAATCCTGCACACGATGATACTAGGCACAAGACCTCTTGCGAGACACTAATTTTTTATTTTCTTTGGAAAAACTAAGTTCACCTCATTATGACCGAGTCACCATTTGAATACACCCTGCCATAAGCTGATAGTAACCGATCAGCCAAAGGCACAAATTGGCTAAGTTACAATTTATCCGCAACTATATTAGGCTACACAAAATTAATTTTTAATCCATAACATTACATTCCAAGTTACATCTATAAATATTTTAGCAGTGAACGTAATTCCACGGCCGTAACAGGTTAGCTTCCAAATACTGTTTCCATGCCTTCAAGGGTCCTATCTCCCTATTACGACCGGTAGAGTTTTTGGTTTCATTAGTCATAAATATGCCTCTAGCAGCGAAAGACATTAGCTCCATCTGATCCATGTAACCTCGCATCCTGTTCGAAAAACCTACTCCCCAACGCTGATCACTATGAGATTCCTGAGGTTGAGGGACACTTTTATTTGGGCCAATAATGGTTTCTTCTCTCTGTTTAGAATCATCGTCGTCTGCAGACATGAAGTTACCCAATCCAAATAATTCCCAATCAACCTGCTGCAAGATTCCAGATGCACGCGTAGAGCTGTGTGAAGAGTGAGCTTGGAACTGCATTTCTTGCTCCATTGCTAGTGTGTCAACTTGGACCTTCAGTTTGTGTAATTGGTCACCGATTCTTGATGCTACTGCATCATATAATTCTTTTCGTGGCATGTCAGAAACTTTTTCCGCGTTTAGTATATCATTGAAATTGATTGGATCACCAATTAGAACTGTAACCTACAGAAAAAAAAACATGCCAAGACTATGTGGGAGGTTTTCTACTGAATATATAAAGTATAAACACTTTCGAAGTAAACACTTCAACAATAAAGAATAAATTGGCATGCCATGAAGAAACTTTTTGTAGTTTAATATCTTGATCATTTTTCTGTGGTGAGAAACACAGCCAAAGCCTAGGTGACAATGAGTGCATTAGTAGCAGGCGGCAGAGAGCAATTTGGCCTTTTTCAATTTTCAAAAATTAATCAAATCTTCCTACCTCTTTTTCGGGTATAAATTCCATTCACAATCTGCATGGCAAAATTTCAGATATAAAAAAAAGACTGCAATAGTGCATACCATTTTGCCAATTTTGGGAAAGTTAGCACCTATTGGCATGATATCTTGCATCCCTGTATGTACAAATGGGACAACAATAGGCAGGCTATCTCCATCCAGGACCAACCTGATGGACAAAGTTTATGTCATGATACACGTTTAAAGTAGACACACAGGCATAGTAAAGCAATGAATACAAAACAAACACTCAATGTTGAACCCGTAGTTTGGAAACAACAAACTTCTAGAAAATGATGGGGGCATAACAGAAATACAAGTCCTGAAGCCCAGAGGTAATGAATGACAAAAGTAAGATAGAAGAACCATTTATTCATATACATTACTACATAATACGTGATCAACTATCTGTAAATTACTTCCACAATAAGCAAGCTAGCACCCAAAAAGACAAATATATATTTATCCAATCCAATATATAAACATTGATTTAAACATGTTTCTTTAAAATATGATATAAGAACACACGGATGTATTCTTGAAGGATATAGAAAACTCCATATTATAATGATCGTGCATATAGAATAAATCATATTTCCACAAACCAATATTAAAATCTTAAAGGAGAAAAACTATAAATATTGATCCTTAAATATACTTATGAGTTGTCAATACACAATAACAGACCTAAACACTGGAACAGGTCCAGTTCTAATGATCTTCACCCTTAAATTTATTGGCAATCTCAAGTAAATAACACAACAGAAAAGAACAACAACTATTCACAACATACTTAAACTTTAAGAAGCTATGCTCCCATTTGAATATAGGTAGGCAATGGATAACAAAATAAATCAGACAGACAATTTTAAAAAGTCTTATAGATACTTCAAGTCTCTAAATCAGAATAGAAGACCAAGGCTGGCATTCAAATCAAATCTACGTGCAATATTTCTCACTTTGTCATTCTCCTACCAACAAACAATTTCAATATTCTCTCCCACACAAATTATTAGCTCCATCAATAATTTCAACCATGATACTATATACCTTATAAAGAAAGTAATGTAGTCAAGAAACAAACAAAGTAGGAACCAGTATTAGCAACTTTTAAGTTAGTATTCTACTGCATAATAATATGGAAGATTGTTACCTCCCAACACCTCTTTTTGAAGATCCCAAGGTTTTTCCACCATCCCGGGAGCGGCTTCCTTCAGGGAATATGTGAACCCAACCACCATGGTTCAACTTTGAAATGGCCATGTCCATTCCCTACATAGGATAAGAACTTCAAGTTCAGACTGGAGAGCCAAAATAAGAAGACCGCAAAAGGACAAACTATAAATGACAGAGAGTATGATGCTTTGTCAATTACACTTCAAAATCAATAAATTAGTTCAGTTTTCAGGACAAAATAAGAAGACAAAAATTCACTACAGATGAAAACAACAATGAGATTTTAACTAACACATCCGCACATTTTAGCAGAAGTTCCCTATGATACTCAAAACATCAAATCAAAGACATAATACTATAGGATGCATGCTACGGTGAAGAGGGAAAATGGTGAAGAGGTGAAGATTCACCTCCATAGATAGTTAGAGACCTTTCTAGGAGAATGTGCCATTTTATTTTTATTAATTTTTTAAAATAAATTATACACACTACTCTTCATTCTCTTCACACAAACACCTCTACATCATAGAATTATCCATTCTATAGAACCACTCAACAAATAATGTTAAAAGATATTATCATGTGTTGGGTATACCTTCTGATAAATACCATCACCACGAGAAACTGGCAATACTTTTACAGATCGAAAGAATGCCGAAGTTACAGGGTTTTTGAAACATCTATCAGTTGCACAGAGTGTCCATCTGACGTTCTTAGCGTCCAATAGAACACTAGGAGGAAGCAGCGAAGCAATAACAAGCGGGTCGTCCATGGAAGCAACGTGGTTGCTGACCGTGAGAAGAGGTTTACCCTTAGGTCTATGCAGCAAAGCATCATGGAGTTTCTCTAAGCCATAAACCTGTTCTTCCACAACCACAATTAAGTCAGATCAAAGCACCAAAAAGCACGCGAAAATTTTCAATGCCACAGAACAGAAGCTGGCAAGGCATACCTGAACACGGTTCAATCCATTCATGAAGACATGACAGACATTTCCAACAACAGGAACAGCAACAGCTTGCATCATACGAACAAGAGTGGATTCTTCTTCAGAAAGGAAATCCTTACTCACTGTACAATAATAAGAAACGAATCATTCACCCTTACAGTGTAAAAAATCGAGCCAATTCCTACACAATAATTGAACGGGAGAGAGCAGAATGGTAATTGAAGACAGACCTCGTTTGCGGTAGAAAGAAGAGGAAGAAGGCAAGGAGTCCCTGCGGAAATCGCGAAATCGGTTGAGCCAACGCTGAAAGGTGGAGGAGAAGTAACCCTGGGCGTGGGGGATGAAGGCATGGCGGCGGCGCCAATGGCGATCGACGGCGACTCGGAAGCGGTCCCTTAGCTGCAGCTGTAGGGAACGGGCCTTGCCTTTCCAAACATCACCGCGATCGAGACGGTGCATCGGTAAGTCGGTGACGGAGCAAGAGAGAGAGACACACAGAAAATCTCAGAGCGAAGAGAACAAAATTAAAAAAAATTAAAAAGAATCAAGAAGTGGTTAGGAATCGTGCGAGCAGTTGCAGAGGCACTAGTAGCGAAAGCGCGAGTGTCGAACGAAGGGGGTTTTGATCAAACTGCAGCGAGTTCCACCACCTGCTCCTTTTTAATTAGGGTACGCTGTTAAGCCGCTGGCGTTCAATATTTGTTTACTATTTTAAGTTTTCCGTATTCCAATATATATTAAAAAATATAATTTTAATGACAATGTATAAAGTAATTTTATAAGTATATTTAATTATGTATTGAATAATTATTTTTTATATTAAATAATTATCTAAAAATAAATATAATTATATAATTGTATAAAATATTTTATATTATTAATATATTAAAATTAAATTTATATATTAAAATATAAAATATATATTAAAAATAAATTAAATTATATAATAACTGATTTTAATTTTGATAAAAAAAATTGATTTTAATAATTAATTTTAATATATAAATAATTATTTTTCTGTTACTGTGCCTGCCATGTGTACTTCTTACATGGATGGAGCCCGCTTTTTTAAAGTCTTTGGATAATGAAATGATCCATGTGGATAGGATAACCCGCTCCAACAAAAACATGACACGTCGCACATCTTAATCTCCCATTTAGGAGTGGGACCTAAAACGAGAGATATTAAAATATTTATGATTGTATTTCGTCAGCCATTGCGAGATCTTCCTTAATTGTCATCAAGAAACAAGAATCTAATTAGCTTGTAAATTCTAGAAGAATCTCTACTCTGCTTTGAAGTAGTTTTTTGTTGTTATTTTGTTAGATAAATTAGACAACTTTGAATTTTAAATTTAAATATTATAACACCACAACATCACAATTGATTTACACTACATACACACCCATATAATACTTAATTAAGGGTTTATATTCACTAGTTAACATTTTTCAAGATTCAAATCTGAAGGTAATAACCTAAGAATTAGTTTGGTAAAATTTTTATTTTTTAAAAATAATTTATAAAAATTAATTTTTAAAATATAACTTTTTAAAAAGTATAATATTTATATTTGATAAAATTAAATTAAAATTTTTTTTAATAAATACAAATAATAATAATTATATTTAATAAAATAGTTTTTAAAATTTAAAATACTATAAAAGACATAAATTTAAGCATTAAATTTAAAAATTAGTTAATATATGAGGTTATATTAGATTTTTAAATTTTGAAAAATACAAGCTAATTTTAAAAAAAAAGGTCTTAGTTACTTTCAAAAGTATCTCGATCTTTTAAGAGCGACAAGTACAAACACATGATTTTTATGATTTACCATATATAAAATGAGGAGCTTGTGCTTCACCTCTTCAAAAAAATTTACTAAACTAAGGATAAGAGGACAAGCCTAAGAGGAATAAGATTTATCAATTGAACTAAAGTCTTTTTTTTTTTTGGTCAGGTAGATTGTCTAATCTCTAAACCTAGGCATTACTCATGCATAACATATCCACATAACACACTCACATACATTACATTGGTTCATTTTTAGGTTTATTTTTTCTCCCGAACTTAAATTCAGGTGTAGTTGTTAAAGAAGTATATGATATGCCACTCAACCAAGCCTCCAACCACAATTGAACTAAAGTCTTAGCGGATGCTTAAAAGAAGTTAGCAATTTAGGTTTGGTTTGGCAAAGTTTTTTAAAAAAGTGCTTATACTTTTTAAAAGTTTAAACTCTTTATTTTGTATTTGGTAAATAAAAAAAACCATGTGCTTGTTCTTGTAATTTTAAAAAGATCGGAATACTTTTAAAAATGTCTAAGATAAAGTTTTTTAAAACTGGCTTGTGCTTTTCAACATTTAAAAATTTAATATAACCTCATATGTTAGCTAATTTTTAAATTTAATACTTAAATTTATGTCTATTATTGTATTTTTAAATTTTAAAAATTATTTTACCAATCGTAATTATTGTTACTTGTATTTATTAAAAATTATTTTTAATTTAATTTACTAAACATAAATACTACAACTTTTAAAAAATCATCTTTTAAAAATTATCTTTTATATACTATTTTAAAAAATAAAAACTTTACTCAACTAAGCCACTTCTTCTGGTTTTTGGGCTTTTGAATCTACTTTACACATACTTAGTCCGTTCTTTTGATATGGCCCGTAGTTATGTAGGGATCTCACTTTTCGCCTAATCTTTGCCTAAATTACTGAGAATTGAAGAGAACTACCCCGTCCAAAAAAAAAAGAGAACTACGACGCAAAATCAATTATAGGGGAAGAATTCGAGTAGAACTCATGTAACATTTGTGGTATAATAATAGCGTTTTGAAGAGCAGAGACTTGGATGCCAAGGGAAAACAAATTGCATGCGCATAAAAAGTAGTATTTGAAGTTTTGAACAAAGCTATAAAATCAATTGACCCAGCAAATTGGTTCGTAATGCACTTCAATTCTACGTGTAAGCTTTGGCAATCTTCATTTATATCAAGGATGGTGTACGTTGTGAAGTCAGTTCTATGTCATAGTTATCCCCAATACATCATCTTCAACATATGAATATTTGATAGTTTGGAGATTCAGACCCTACATTCAAGTAGTTCACATCCACAGCAACTTCCCCGAGATCATCTAGAAAGGAAGAAAATGGACATAACATAATTAGTAATTCATCCTTAACAAAATTTTGAGCTAACAAGTTTCACTCTTAGAAAATCAGCAGCATCCAAATGAAATGGAACAAAAACCTTCATATATAGTCCTTGCGAATTTTACATAATCTGGTATTAGATCTCTGTATATGATTCCATCTGGACGAGCATCCAACACTACCAGTACACCTGTTCAAATGAAGTTGAGGCTATAAATTATTAATTATCCTAGAAAGGATATAAAGCATGGGGATTCTGAGTAAATCAGTAAATCACAATTACTCAATGTAGGGGTCTCATAACTTCATTTGTGCAATGCAGTAAAACTTAAAAGAGGAATATCTTCAAGTAACAACAGAAAGGTACAGAAGACTGTCTAATGTGGTAATGAGTGAATGACCTGTATTCCATTTCACTTTTCCCTTTAAAATTTGGATTTAGCTAACTTGTGCCATAAAGACATATTTTAAATATACAATTAACAGAAATTTTTTAGAGTTTTTGAAGTATTCATTGCATTAGAAATGTAAAATATATATATATATATATATATATATATATATATTTCCAATAACTTTTATAAAACATTTCTCTTTATGGTGTTTTTAACCTATGTTCTTAGGGCACAAGTTAGCAAAACCCTTAAAAATTTAGGCTACATAGGCCAACAATTTGTTCAATTTAACACAGTAAGCTATATAGTGCCAATAACGTCTAATAAATTCCAAGACCAAAAGGGAGCTAGGAAACAAATAAAAAAATGTGAATTGTGTGGAAATGATAACTTTACCTGGTGCTGCCCAAGACTTCGGAGAATTGCCGGGTAATGGAGCCAGCCAAAGAATATTCCTCATGTTCATTGAATCACCATATGTCACATTGGACCCTGAAACAAAAGGATCACAGTATTAACAATAAAGAAAAGAGTAAGACAGTTGGCCATCTAAAATATATGTCACTCATTTCACAGTGAGCAACAAAAAGGTACACAGACCACTCTACTCAAATCATGTCCTCTCCCTCGCACACAAGTGAGCACAAAAATAACAAAGCACTCCCCCAGAACCAGAAAATATAACACAAGAACTTAAAAACATAATGTAGGCATACAACAAATTTGAAGATAAGATTAACAGGGAAAAATGTAACTTGAGCAACACTCACAAGTCACAACAAATTATACATGTGGGGGAAGTATGTAGCATCTAGTATGTACCTCTCTGACAGTAACCCAAATTGTAAGGAAAGTCTCGTTTATCATAAGCAGGGTATTCCCTCGCATGGAATCTGTGAAATATGAAATTGCTGCATCGTTAACTCGGGAAAACATAAATCATATCCAACACAAACAAAGAATGCAAAAGAGGACAATATGAGAGAAAGGTATCAACATACAAGATACCAAGTCTACCAGAGTCAAGGGCCAGAAACATGTGACCATGGAAGAGATCAAATCGGTTCAAAGCAACATCTAAGCCAATAGATGGAGCTCGAGCAGCAATGAGCTCGAACAAGAACTTCATGTACATATTCAATTCCTACAATTTATTATAGAAACTGAACATGAATGATAATACTATTCTGGTAATTCTGTCATCTATATACGTAATATAAGTATAATCATTGTGTTGAGCAAACCTCATTAATGAAAACCCTGCCATAGGGAGTTCTAGTGAGTTGACAGCGATCTTGATTTGATCCTTCAACGTCAGGAACCTATGCTATAGCAAAAACCAGTCATTAATTAATTTGAAATAAACAACCGTGAGAGTGTGAAATGAAAACATTGCTAAACGAAAGAAAACTGACTAGAATGACGCTTGGATCGAGGAGGCGATGAATGGCTGAGGGGTCACCGCCGGAATCGACGGCAAGGCGTGCGAGGTCCAAGACGGGCTGCGGCGGCCACCAGATGAGGCGGTCATCTTTCTCTCTGCGGTTGGAACCGATGAGAGTGGCGGAGGCGAGCTTTCGGTGACGAGGCTCCGGGGAGAAAGGAACGAGGAATTTGAGGCATGAATTGAGGTCACGTGCAACGAGAGGATCGACTGTTAAGGATTGAGATTTGGAAGAAAGAAGAGACAATAAGTCAGAGGGTTTGGCTTTAGGGGTGGAAGCAGGCTTAGAAAAGAATGGTAATTGTGGGAAGGAAGAAGCCGTTAGTGAGAAGGAGACGAAGAGTGTAAATCGCAACGCGAGGGAGGGATTATTCATGTTCGTCCTCCCAACGAACAATTTGAATCGCCAACACCAACAGTAAGTAACAGCTCATACTCCCCTTCAAGGCTTCAACTAATGTTTCGGACATTACCTCTTTTCATTACTGTATGGGCAACATAGTCTTTAGTCTATGGAGTATAGTATACGGAATTGGTAGTAGCATTACACACGTTATTTTTAAACTGTTTTTTGACACATGAAACAAATTAAACAAGTGTTGAAAAAACGTCTTTGCCAGTTTTACTATTAGCAAAAAGTATGTGACACAACTAGTGTGCAAATATCACTATTCAATTGAAATGGAAGTGAAGCAGCACATGATTTATAGGGATAATCTCACCAGTTCATATCTGAAACGATTTATGAAAACAAACATTACAAAATTTGCATGTATTACATTGTTTACTAAAGAGTGTCAATCCCTATATAACAGTGCACAACTGAGGGTAGGCAATCAATAATATCCGCTCAGAACCAATCACTATGGCCTATAGAGATGAACAATCTGAGTCTTTTTTGTCTTTTCCTTTGTTTTTTGGGACATTCTGAATGATATCTCCATCATAATTGGTTCTCTGTGAATAGCTGTAGAACATTTCCTTGACAAAGGACCCATAGACAACTATCTATTGTGAAACCTGCAAGGGAGCATCATAAAACTTCGGATCAGATCCTACATCAGATAAATGAACTAAATTAAAGAGAATCATTTGCCAAGTAGAAAAGGACACCAAGCTATGGCTTTGAAATTGAAGAAGAATTACAGTCAAATTGTTCAGTCTACAGCTCTTAAAACGGGGTATACTTTTTAATTTTGCGTAGACATTTATAACAAAAACGCGCCAAAAATAGCACGGCTGTCTTTAAATAATTAAAAACAAATTATTGCCCCTTTATTTAGCACCTTATCCCCCTCTTTTTACCCAAAGATAAACTTCAGAACATTTTTTTTCAGTAATTAAAACAATTGCTTTCTGTCAGTAACTCTTAACCATGCAAATAAGTGAAGAAATTTAAAATCAATAAAAGGTGAACCAGAAATGAATTCACTTACATGGTAATACAGTCACAAAAGGGGAACTAAAACCCATCTACAATTTTAATACCAGCTCCCTTGTCCCAATCCTCTGGAGCAGATACATCAGACATAATCTTCTCCTGGCCACGCCAAAGAATCTGGACACAGTATCCAACATTGGTTTTGTCAGCAACACGTGCTCAAGAGCATAGACGCAGTAAGACAACAAACCAATGCAAGTAAAGCACTTACTCTGTCAATGACCCCAAATTCCTTAGCCTTTGTTGCATCCATATAATATGGTCTCTTCATCACATTAGCAACTGTTTCCTCTGACTAGTAATTTAGAAAATGAGAAAATGACAGAAACATTAGATTCAGCCTAAACACTGAATAAATTCAACAACAGCACCCATGCATGGTACTCACATTTCCTGTGTGTTTGGCCAGTAGTTTAATCAGAGTGTCCCTGTTTACTATGACCTGTAGAAAAGGTTGCAGAAACAGTTTTCAAAACATAATTTAGGGTTCACATAAGAGAACATGAAGAGGGGAAATAAGCAAGAAATTCAGTTTCACATTTAGCAGCTATGTATAGTATACAAGAACAAGAAAAATGAATGGAATAATTGCTGCCACATATTTGGGGAAATCTGGGATAAGGAATTGCACCAAGAGTTCGCATTTACACAGGTGAGTGACAATTAACTAGAAACTATCAAAGTGGAAAGGTACTCAAATTCACACTTAAAATCTAATTAGAAAAACCAAAAATGAAAATTTTCCCAAATGTTGGGGAAAATATGCAACAAGGGAATTCCATAAAGAGATTACATTTTAAATTATTGATAAAGAAAAAGAACTAATGATAAACAAGAAGATAAGAATTGAAATAGAAAAAAATGAATTGAAATTGAAAATAGAAAATAGAAAACAAAAGGATAGCTTGAAATTGAATACAACGAGAATCACTCAACTTTTTTATCCAATTTCTTGATGCAACAAGAAAAGAACTCCTCAACCTAACTTGTCTAAACCATAGTTTGAGAATTGAATTGTAGGGAATCACTCAACCTTCTACACCAATTTCCCGATGCAACAAGAGAGGGACTCGCTTAACCTCGCTTATTCACACCATGGTTTCATTATGAAACCAAAAAAGTGCTTTGGCACTCCTCTGATCGCTTTATATGACAACTACAATAGTTTAGGAAGTATTTATAACCTCTTATTAGGTTAAAAATAAAGAAATTCTTAATCCCATAAACATAAAGCCAAATTTAATAAATGAATAAACAAAATCAAAATACATCAAATTAAATTGAACATTCTAAAAATATAAACTCAAAACTTCTAAATAATACTTGAATTCTTCATATTACGAACATTTGAAACGCGTATCAACTATACAATTTAAAAGACATTCAATCTCTTGAGCTCCAATTGAAATGACTATAGCCTCAACATGAACAGTGTGTGTGCAAAAAACTCTTTTTGAACAAGAAAATCAATCCCAGAGAATCAGCTGTATTGTGTGGCAGTATTAAATTCCAATAGCAATGGAAAATATATATGGCAGCACTAAGTTTGTACTCACTTATGATGAAAAAAAAATCAATGCAGCAAACAAACAAAATGGACTAACCTCCTTAGCTCGTATAAGAACATCACTAGCAGGCATCAAACCAGATGATGGAATACGAGGTTGCTGAATCATGGCTGTAATCAATAGAACAAATTCAAACCTGTGAAGAATTGATGAATGGCAGCCACAAACTTAAAAACAACATGATCCACAACATACCTTTGGCATGTGGCATCATGAAGCGTTTACCAGGAGTCCCTGCAGAAAGTAGCAGACAGGCTTGACCTATAGCAGCTCCAACAGCTACTGTGTGAATCTGATCATGATACAAAAGCCAAAACAAGGTGAAAGATAAATTCAAATCTTAGTGAAGTGAAAAATCCACAGCCCAAAGGGTGAAAAATTTAAACATTATTTGACAAATAAATCAACGATAATATGTAAGTAATATGTAACTATAATATGAACTGTTGTACATAATATGTGTGCATTATAATAGAGCACACAAGGTTCTCTAACCAAGCTACCAGTAGCATCGATCATCAATACAAATATCCAACAGTTGACACTCTCCATTACATAATTACATCACTCTTCACATTTTGCAAAATCTAAAGAATCTCAGAATCTTGTTTCAACATGTTATTGGCAAGTACGAACCACCAATAAGATAAAATACGAGAGTATACAAGTAAATCACCATGCAAGTGTATTCATGATGAAAAGAAACAAACCTCGTTTTGTAACTGCATCATTGCATCATAAATGGCAAAACCTTCTGTCTCCATCCCTACCTGAATGCAACAACTCAAAATGCATGAGATAGAGAAGTACTCAATACCAAAACTACAGAAATCAGAAAGAGAAATGGAACATGTTCATATCCATTAAACTGCAAGCTGGAAGACAATCTAACGCTTACCGTCTCACCATCATCTCGTGTAGTACCGGTGGAGTTTATGTAAATGAATATTGGTTCTTTAGGATCCATCCATTGCAGGTACATCAACTCTGCAACAATAAGCTCTGTGACAGCTGGCACCAACTGAGACAGAAGCATTCAGAACAGGTCACACAAATTGCTACTATAAAGTATAAAAGCCAACAGAATCAATAGGATGCACTACTCGCAACATCACGGCCTCAACAATCCCACACAGACAGAATAGTCGCGAAAATGATGCGTCAAAATGGGATAAAATACATGACACTTCTCCCCACCATCAGGGAGTGGATCCTCTCCAGCGAAGAAAAAACTGGATGGTGTCAATTGTGATCTCTCACCCTTCATTGCTCTCTCTCTCATATTTATTTTTGGTCACACTTCTAAAATTAATGGTGAGAGATCACACTTCATTTCCTCAAGTGTTAAAAAAACTGGAAAGGATCCATTTCCCCACCGTCATACCACATAATTCCGGACTCTGGAAGTAGCATTCAGGCAACACAACCATTCTAGCTGGGAGGCATTGTTCTTATCAATAAACAGTGTTACAAGCAGCACAATTGGGCAAGTGAAAGAATACAAAGACCAATACATAACTGAAAACTTACAGGCATGCCAATGTAAATAATTCTGCCATGGAGAAGCAGCGAAGGCAAGTCAGGCGGCGGCCTTCTCGGCCGGTGTTCATTGTACGAAACAGACCTTTCCACCTAATCCAAGCAGAAACACAAGACTAATATCTAGCAAAGCATCAAGTAAATTTTTCATCCAAATTAACAAAATTTAACACAAATCCATATATCTCCCAATCCCTTTCACAGCGGAAATATAATTTTCAAATTCTGAATTTCCAATAGCGGATAGCATGTTTACGCTAGCATGAAAATAAAGGAAAATGAAAAAGAGAAGTTACTTGGGCGGGAGTGGCCATGAGATTGGGGGAGTCGAAGACGTCCAAGTAAGGAGGGGTATCGGAGTTGAGAGGACGGTTGAGCAAGGTTTCAGGGGAAGTGGCAGCTACGGAAGCAAGCTTGGAGAGAAAGGGGTCATTAGGGTTGAAAGGGGGTATTGGAATTTTGGATTTGCTTGTGGCGTTCACCGAAAGAGAGCAGCATCTCCGGCGAAGAGATTGTTGGGGCTGTAAGGAAGAAGAAGAAGAAGACGACGAAGACGAAGTGGGAATGGAAGAAACCATGGGTACACGCAAACACGTAGCCATCATTTTTTCCGGCTGCAATTCTCCCTCAGCCTCACCTCAACACTAGCAACTCAGCGAAACACGCAAGTGTGCAACCGAACGGCTGAGCCAATCTCAACAGTGTTTGCTGCATTCAAATGTTTTTCAATAATCAATATTATTAATAAATGATAACAACTTTTTTTTTTTAATAAATAACGACGATTATTTTTTATAATAAATAAAAAATAAAGGTATTATGAGTTTTTTTAATTTTAATTATAATATTTACTCTGAGTGAAATTCTGTTCCAAACTTAGTATCTGAATTCTTAACCACCTTCCAAAATTATATGAACTGAGATCCTTCCCACAAACCTATACATTTACCCCTATCTCTTGACTTAGAAACGGAGTATCTTTGCAAGTACCATTTTCGCTTTGAGGATTCTGCCTTGTCATCTTGCCAAACCAATGGACACTCGATCCACCTACACCTCAAAAAACGAGTTAAGCCTCAAAATAGTCCCTGAAATTACACTCGAGTCTCAAAGTGGTTCTTGAAGTTAATAGTTGCAAATTTTTATCTTCGAACTTGCACTCGGAGACTCGTACTAGTTCCTAAAGCATTTTTCATCCATCGGAATACTAAAACGACGTTGTTTTGTATTTATAAAAAAAGGAAGAACGAAAAGAAAACATGAGCCTTCCTTTCCCCTTCCCCAACCCGAGGCCCTTTTCCTTCCCCAACTCGAGGCCTCTGTCGCCTCCTCTCGCCGTCTTTCATCATGGTGCCACGCCGCTCGCCCTCCTTCCCAACCTAGTCTCTCACACTCTTGTCTCTTCCCTGTCTCCCTCTACCTCCCAGATCCCTTTTATATTTCCTAATCTCAAAAATAATTCGTCATTGCACTTCTTGTGTAAGTTGAAAGAGATCTTCGAGCAAGCCTATGAGAGGTGTCGCGCTGCTCCCATGAAAAGTGTTTCACTGGGCCCTTGAAAAACTATGATTTTGATTCCAAAGTTGGCACCAAGGTCAGTTCGCTTCGCTTCGGATTTTTTTTTTTCAATTTTTTTTAACTGCAATAGAGTTTGTTTTGTCACTGGCTGCATAAAATTTTGAACTTGATAAATGAATTTTGTAATTTAGATGGAAGATGACTTTGAATTGAGTTTATTAAAAATGTGTGTATTGAGTTTATTAAAAATGAGTAATGGGATTGTTTATTTAATGTGTTTGTAAAAAGTGATGATTGGTTGTGTATGAAGAAAAACCAAAATAAAGTAATGGAAGAATTAATTTTGGAGAGAGAGAGAGAGAGAGAGAGAGAGAGAGAGAGAGAGAGAGAGAGAGAGAGAGAGAGAGAGAGTAGGTTGGGGAAGGGGGCGTGAGGCGTAGCGCCGTGACGGAGGCCGGAAAAAAGCGACGACATAGAGGAATGGAAAGAGGAAGGGGCTCAGGTTGGGGAAGGGGAAAGGGAGCCTCTGGCTTTCTTTTTTTTTTTATAAATACAAAACGACGTCGTTTTAGTGTTCCGATGGACGAAAAATGCCTTAGGAACTAGTATGAGTCCTTGAGTGCAAGTTTGACGATGAAATTAGGTAACTATTAACTTCAAGGATCACTTTTCAGACTCGAGTGCAACTTCACGGACCACTTTGAGACTTAACTCCCTCAAAAACACTCTTTGAACCTTCAAGTACCGTCCTGAGCATCGGCGCCATCTGTAGGAACCGTGAGATTCTGGTGACATGGCAGATGTTCCTGAGTAGCAACCTCTTGACCACCCAAAATCCAATCACCACCACCAGCTAGAACAATCTGAGCCCCAAGACCACGGCAACCCAACCTATGGTAAAGTGACCAATATGGTGTACAACCACGTAATACGCAATCAACCGAGACAACAGTCGCGAGAAGAAGACTGTCGGTCTAACAAAAGCAGGTCGTTTGGCAGTCTGGGTGAAGACACAAATCGTATAATTCAGGAACTTCACAACCGAGTGTAAAGCCTGGAAGGGAGAGTCACCACCAATGAACGTTATCAACCAGAGCACACCAGTGAGGTGATCTCTCATATTGCCTCCCGGAAGGAACACAGAGCAAGGACTCCAGATCTTCATCACGGAAGGCGCAGGAACCATAGCCGCTCCCGAGAATCCGATCCTTACCGAAATGATCACGGAGAACAATGCCAAAGGGACTCCAAGCGAAGGAGGCAGAAATATGTGGTAATGGGAGCCACCCCATTCACCGAAAAGGTCTTGCGATTCAGGTTACCAAAAGGAATCGATAAACCAACCCACATGAAGTACGATAGCATTAAGAACCCCCAGGAACACATAATGACTTTTGTGGCAAGGATGAACTTGGAAGGAGTCGTCAACGTTGTCCGATGCCAGGCCTTCTCGAAAACTCCAGCTGGCGCAGCCATCAAGTGGTTCAACATGCTTCCGAACGGCTCAATTTCTTGCTTCGACGATATCTCCAAGAAGTTTCTAGCACAATTCACCACCCGAATAGCCAAAGCAAAGTACCCGATCAGTCTCCTAGGCATCACTCAACACCCGGATGAGTCTACGAAAAAATATCTCGATAGATTCAACGACGAATGCCTAAACGGACTAACCAATTCGGTGGCTAGCCTGTGCCTAACTAATGGCCTGATAAATGAGGACTCGGAAGCACCTCACAACGAAGCTCGTTTGATCGATGCATGAGATTCAGAGCATAGTGAGGGAATACATAAATGACGAAGAAGTGAGCCAGGTCGTGGCCACCAATAAATGGCACGACGACAATACAGCACCTCGAAACAACCCCCTACCCAAAGACACGAACGAGGAACAATTTAAGCCAAACACTCAAAACTGACCACTACAGGTGGGAAAATGTACAAACCATACCCGCTACCAACCCTGATCACTGAGGTATACCGACAAATTGCAGAAAAAGTTGTTCTCCCAAAACCTAGGCAGCTAAAAAAGCGCACGGAGGGCAACAAAAGCTTATATTGCGACTATCACGAGGGTACAGGCATAGAACCCAAGATTGCTTCAATCTCAATGACGCCTTCAATAAAGACATCCGAGACAGAAAACTCTCTAAGTTCGCCAAAATCATTTGAGAACCTAAAAGAACAAAAGAGACAGGTTACTTGAATAGAAGGGACAAAACCCTAGAGGAATAAAAAACCATCTTTTGCGAAAACCTAAATGCCGATCTGACCATAGTCGTGAACGTCATCACGGGTAAAAACGTTAACGAAAAGTTCAAATCTGCACTGAAAAAGGACCTCTGGATATTGGCCATTGGCCCCATGAGGAAGAACCCTCCTGAGATGCCGAACATCACCTTATCCTACGAAGATTGCCAAAACGGCATGTTGGAGGACGAGCCTGAGTTCATCATGTCAGCCAGTGTCGGTACCAGAATGGTGAAATGCATACTAATAGATACAAGAGCCGATTCCAACATCCTCTTTAAAGGATCCTTCGACAAACTGGGTTTTTGAAACGAGGACCTACAGAATCACCACAATGGAGTAACCGAGATCAGAGATAATTTCATCAAGCCCGACGGTTCTGTCATATTAGCAATCACAATCCGGATTAGCAACCAGAAAAAGATCGTGCTTTCTGAGTTTGTGGTACTCAAAGACTCCATAACCTACAATATTATCCTTGGTAGGAAGACAATCAATGATCTCTTTATGGCCATATTTACCAAGTTCTTAGACATGAAATTCCAAGCAGACGACAGAACAATTGGAACCATCCACAACGACAGAAAGGTCGCAATCGAATACAACAACACAAGCCTAGCACTCTGAAAACGGTCTCGCAATGCGGTAGGAATCTTTCTCGCCGAGCTAGATGCACGGCGAGATGACCTGCCGAGACTGGAACCGAAGGGAGACTTAGAGAATCTGCAAATAGGGCAATACAGAGAGGAAGTCACTTACATCAACATGAATTGGTAACTTATCTTTTAGCATTTTTTCTCTTTTTATACTTCGATTTCCTTTCTCACTTTTAAAGGGCACTCTTTTCTACCCAAAGCATTGGGAGGTTTTAACAAGGCCCTCACCTTGTAAACATTTTTCCATTTAAGTAAAATTTTTATTTTTTTATGAGTAAATCCAAAACGTTAAATGAAACTCGACAAAATGGCTACTCCGGAAACTAATCACCCTCGAGGCCAATGAAACGGATATCTAAAGTTAACAAAACTAAAATATCAAAACGGTCCACTAAGAGGCCAAAAAATAATGTTTCGCTTTCCAATGCGAGATTCACAATCTCCTGAACCACGGAAAATCAAACTCAATTAGCGTGAAGACTAAGTAAGCTTATCCTTACACTTCAAGAACAACCGTTCTAAACATGGCGTTCAGATTCTTATGGCCCAATATAACCAGCCTAAAATCATTCCCACCATCCTAATGGCTCGGGACCATCTTTATCTCCTAACTACCTTCCAAAATTATATGAAGTGGGACTCCCTCCGACAAAAATAAGATAACCAGGAGAGTTTATAAAAGAGAGTATCCCATCACTTTTCCAAGTATGACCTACTCTACTCTATACACTTATGTTTATTTCTCTAACTCTTTGACTCGAATATTAAAATATCTTTATAGATACAGCCCCTTACTTTGAGGATTTTGCTTTGCTATCTTGTTGGACTAATAGGCAATTATCCACCTTCATCTAAAAAAATACTTTTTAAAAAGTATTATTATGAATAAATTCATTTAAAAAAAAAAATCTCTATTTATTACTTCCTCTAATATAGCATGAGTTCTGAAAAAATGAAAATTATAATATTTCTAATATATTTTTTTGTATTTTTTATATTAAATTATATATTAAATTTTAATAAACAAAATTATTTAAATTTTTATCATCATAAATATTATATTAATATTATATAAACATTTTGTCGATTAGAATAATAAATCATTCTTAATAAATATATGACCAAAATTTACTTAATAATAAGGAGTGCAAAAACTCTTGATAGCAGAACTTTTAAATAACAGCTATTATACCATTAAGACACTACTGCTCGAAAATAATTTTTAAAAATTATAAATATGAACATAATTATCTTAAAAATCTATCCAAAATAAACAACACTTACATTTTTTTTTCCCGGTTTTTTTCAACATTCTAAATACTTAAACCTTTTTTTTTTGGTCGATAAATACTTAAACCTGAAACAACTAGATATTGTAAGCCAGTCACGATTGTAGGGGATTGTTCTTTTTTTCTTTTTCTTTTGGACTAAAAGGGACCTTCTCTTTTTCTTTCTTTTTTGGTCAGGAAGGGACCTTAATTTATAAGAAAGCACAGCAGGAGCAAATGTAAACCCCATTATTTCGGACTATATCTATAGGCCACAGAAGCTTTTGTTAGTCATTTCAGCATGTCCATTAATGACAGGAGGGTAAGGCCTCTGGCAGTATCATGACCCTAAAACTAAAGAAACCTTTCTTTCTATTTGATTCGTAGTCCAAAGGGTAAAGCCATGAACATAAAAAAAAAATTAGATGAACTGGAACAAACCCCTGACCAAAAAAAAAAAAAAACATCTGGAATAAACCGTGTAAAAGTCATTATTAAAAACAACAGTGCAAAAGTAAAATAATTTCTCTAATTATTGTAAGGTGCTCGTTATGGTACTTATATATAGTTATTTAATTTATTAAAAAAGAATAAATATTAATAATTAATTTAAAAAATATATAAATAAATAATTTTTAAATATTTAAAATTTATCATAAAAAGTAAGTTTGATAAATTCGACACCAAACTTATAAACACTGAATAATTTGCTTTATTTTATTTAGTCATCAATTCCTTCTTTCTGCTTATTTTATTTAGAATTGAAAAGACGAAGCATTATTTCTAATATGCCAAAGTGTGAGAAAAACAAAAATACAATAAAATGAATATGAAGTTCCACTTCATTCTATCAGAAATTTTAAAATGTGAAAAAACGATTTTTTTTGTCAAAATAGATTGGATCGTCTTTAATCTTAAATATCATTGAAACATTAAATAAATTTTTTGTCTATTTTTTTTATTTTCTAATAGTTATGGTTCATACTTAGACTTATCGAAAATAAATTCATTCCGCATTTTTATTAGCGGACAAATTTATTCAAAAATGAACCATACAAAATCGGCCCAACAATGGCAAAACTAGCCTACATGCCCTCATCCACAAAGTCGAACTTACTTAGATACATGTCCTCAAATCCGTATCAACCAAACTTGGAGAACACATTAATGCAACCTTAGTGCTGTGGTTATCACCACTAAAGGAATAATCACCCATGATTTCATAAGTCATCTTTAAAAAATGATTAAAGTTTACTTTGTTACTCTACAAAATATTCTAACATATAGATTTTTTTTTTCAATTCATTCTCACTTTAAACCTGTTTAAATTTTGCTGACTTAGTCATTAGAATTTCTTGCAGATACTCCCACTGTCTATTCAAAAAAACTACCATTCCAGATTTTAGATAATACCTTAGAACGCTTACCTATATACACGTACAATGCTCTTTGCATGATGTAGCAATTGCAACAGAGTAATTCCAAATTATAATTGTGAGGTAAGTATTAAATTCAATAAAATTACATCCATTAATTTTTTGGAGTAAACAATCAAATTGGTCTGTGAAAGATCATGTGATCTCTATTTTGCTCCCCAAATTTTTTTGAATAAAAATCATTCCTGAAAGATTTTAAGCTAGTCACATTAGTCCTTCCGTCAATTCTATCGCTAACGCCGTTAACAGAAGCTTATGTAGAACATTAAGATCTATGTCAACACACCCTCATATATCCCAATTGTCTGCCAACACGATAACTTTATGAAATTTCGTCAAATTAATCCCTATCTAATAAATCCTAATCTCTATCTAATAAATCCTAATCCCATCATAATGCACATATACCCCCTTACGTTGGAGTGAAGTTACAGAGGTTCAGATATTAATATTAGAGGTTGCCGGTATGATGGGTGGTGGAAACGGAGGTTGTCGTCGTGGGGCGTCTTCTCACTCACTTGGTAATTATGGTTCAGCTCGTTTATGGAAAGAAAGAAGAAGACATTGATTAAGAAATCTATGACTTTAGAGAACCTAGAAAAATTTTCATGCATATCCAAGATACCGGGTGAGTTGTTTTTATGAATTCCTTCATCTTCAATATTCTTACTAGTTGTGGGGGGTTTTCAATCATAATAGTCCTTAAATTTCTGCAGAAGGACAGCCATTGTAACTTCCTGAAGCGGGTTAATGAAGATGTATATGATGGAGAAAATGGAGATGTAAAAACTGATGCAAAAGTTGAGAGCAATCATAATGAGTGAAAAGTGAACATTGCATGGAGAACAGGTAGTTTGGAAGTAGAAGTCAAGTTTACAAGAATGCTAATAACCTTTATGTTCATGAGGTTGATAATTGTGATTTTAGTTGTGGATTAATTTATATATTTTGTATTTTCAAGTAATAATGCTATAAAAAATTTAACTTTAATTAGGTATGTAATGTGCTATGTACAAGAACGAATAGATATGTCTGATTCTATTCAATTTAGTAATGAATTAAGCAACTTGTTTATTGTTACGGACCATCACAAGTCCAGCCCATCTAGCCAACGGGTCGGGACACTACCCCTGATCCAGGCCCCCAAACAATCCCCCACAAGGGAAATCCAGGTCGGTTCCTAGCACCCGACCCAGTTGACATCCGACTTTCGCCACCTACCCAATCCAACGCACCATGCCTAGCAAACCGGTCGGGTCGGCCTCATCGGGGCAACGCCCGAAGTCCCGACCCGATGTCCGAGACGACCTGATCCTCCCACGTGGACGGGGGCAGCTCACAAGCACCCTGGCCAGTGGGCTAGGTCATCTTTGGGCCCACCCAGCACATTATATAAGAGCAGAGGTCAGCACTCCTCCTAAGGTACACATCATCTTACCTAATTTAGCTGCCAATTCGTACGAACACTGACTTGATCGTCGGAGTGTTCTTGCAGGTGGCCACCTCCCTCGTCACACCACCTCCGGCGTCTCCAACTCACGCCTTGGTCTTCACTCCACGTCAGCTCAGGGTCTCACCCATTCACCTTTTCATCACCACCCGACCCAACGAATATCCGAGTTCGTCAGGTAACGAACATTTATTAAATTTACTTTTAGTAAGATTATCCTTTAAATATTATAAGCTGCATAATTGAACTTAAAAATAGGTGTTAAAATTAACACTACATGAAATCAGTTAACACATTACACAACTCTAATAAATTGCACAAGATTCCTATGATATATAGATAAATTACATATTTCCATATAGTAAAATTGAAACAACAACATTGTTTGATCATAATTGTTTGATCCATATCCAAAATGTTAACCATATTGGTCTATATTACCAGAGGCGGAGCTAAAAAATTTTTTGGGAGGGGCCAACATGAAAAATATAAGTTAAGAAGAAAAGAAAATTAAAAATTAAAAAGGAACTAAACTAAAAAATTGAGACTTATACATACATATTATTTATTTTGGGGGGGGGGGGGAATGCCCCCCTTTTCTATAACGTGGCTCTGCCACTGTATATTACTATCAATATCTTAATTAAAGGGCTAAACCAAGAAAATAGTCTTAATAATAAAACCAACCACAATGTTTTTAGGCAATAAAAGAGTCCTTTACAAAAAAATGTTACTAGTCCTAATTATATAATGTTCAAAAATCAACATCAAATAATTTTATCTTTCTTCCTAGGATGCTTGAATTCTAGAGTAGGAACAAAACTTATAAAGTCAACAAGGTTTTTTACCGTGGCAGAGCTAGTTCCCCTAATGATTTTAGTAGAAATGGAGCTGTTGATGCTGCAACAACTTTGAGGGAGTCATTTTCTCTGGCTCTTCCCTTCATAACTTTCAATTTTTGGGGCCTTTCAACACTTTCCTACATAATCTTAGCAATAATTTTATCCAATATTTAGCAACAATTTCAGTTACAAAAATAAACAACAGTCCTCAAATGATAACACAAATAATAAAAAATTCCTTAAAAAACTTTTCAATAATCAAATTGGTCTTTATCTTTTGTATGTCTAAAATAAAATTCCATTTATACTCTTAGTAGTCTCCAAAATTATATTGCAAATGTTTCTAGAAGCATTTTTAGTTGTTTTTATTCTCCACATCTATGATAGCATGTGCAATCACAAATATGTGATTGTTGACATCTTGACCACATGTAGTGAGAATCTGTCTTTCATGCAAAGTCTTTAGAAAGGCACCACCTAAGTCTACTAGTGGTCTACATTCCGCCCTAAACCCTTTTTGCATCGAGGCAAACATAAAGTCGCTTAAACTGTGGGGTCCTCAGGCATAGAAATGACACCAACCTTATCACTAGAGCCAAGATTAGTTGTGAGCAACTCATGTGCATAATCCCAAATTCTTTCATATTGTGCTATCTCATCAACCTGCACGATTTTTTAGTTGTTTTCAAAGCCCTTGTGGTACATGTATTGTTCAGTCTAATGTTGCACTTTTTAACATACCAAGCTTACACATAGTCTATTCTTAAGTGACAGTCCTATTTTTTTGCTTTCTTCCACATGTATGATTGTCAACAAGAGTCTTAATCTGCCATGATCTGTCCTGTTTGTTGACTGCATAATATACTAACCAAGAATAGTCCTCACTCTTACAAACGGCCATACATCTAGCTTTGTCATTCTTAATGAATGTTATACTCCTACCCTATTGTATTGTATAGTCTCTAATGGTAGCCATAAAGTCATGTTTGCTCTTGAAAATCATACTAACCTCAAATTTCAAATCTCCAAATCTTGTCTTGTCATTGTATCTTTGAAACACACGTGGCTCCTTGTTGTCAGAATCTAACATCTTGTCCGATTCTTTCGAGTGCCACGAATTAGCATTAGATCCACCTTGATGGTCCTCTTTATATTCACCTTCTGACAATTAAACAAGGTATAATAAATTAACAAAGTATAATAACAACACAAACTTAGATTCAGTAAAGTGAACTAATTATAATTAACTACCATTATAATTAACAAATATGTGCTACTATTAAACAAATTCATAATATTAAAAAACAACAAATCATCAAATGTTAACAGGAGTCTTTACTCGAATCAGTGCTCTCATCAAATTTAAGGTCCTCATAGTTAGAGTTATTGGTGTCAATTTCTTTATCCCGATCTCCCAACGAAGTAGATCCTTGTTTTTCTGTGAAATTATCCTATTTGGACTTTGAAGGCTTGCCAATTTTTACACTACTGTCACTGTCACTGTCTTGGTCTCCCACACTTTTTTCAGACTGGTATAGACTGTCTTTAGCATTCTTATATGAGTCATAAGAGTCAGTATCAATATCTAGTATGGTTGCATTAACATATTTTTCAGATCTTATTATAGTGCTTTTCTTGACCTTCTTTTTGTTTTTTCCACAAGTTGGGATGTTAGAGGGCTTTAGGACATCTTTGCAAGG
Source organism: Arachis hypogaea (assembly GCF_003086295.3). Classification (NCBI taxonomy): domain Eukaryota; kingdom Viridiplantae; phylum Streptophyta; class Magnoliopsida; order Fabales; family Fabaceae; genus Arachis; species Arachis hypogaea. The sequence continues at coordinate 5,231,135 of NC_092041.1, read as the reverse complement.
CTTTGGCATAGGCCGAAAAGTAGGCTTTAGTTTGAATTGAGAGGAATTATTTTTTGAATTGGAAGTGGACTGTGGAATGGGATGTAAAATGAATTTTTGGGGTTCCATGTTAGGTTTTTTGGGTTGTGATATTGTTGTGGGCCAAAATGAGCTTAGACTGGGTTGTAAAAGTAAAAGTGTTAACTCACTTCTGGATTTTGTGGGTTGAGAGTAATTTTTTTTGTGTTTGAGACACTCTTTCCTTCATTATTTGAAACTACAACTATGTCTTTACACACCTTCCACCAATTGTGGTTCTGAACCCCATGCTCGAAATATATATTAATAACATTGTGATTCTTCCTACAAGATCATTTTAATCAAATTAGCATCAATATCTAACTTCTTCAACCCAAACTTGAGAGACAACCATGGAATCTTCCAGAAGCAATTGTTTACCTTAGCATACTCTAATTCCTTATAATACTCCTTTAAAAAAAAACATCTATTGTATCTGCTTCAACATTCATTAACATTTCTGTGTGATCTGGTTCATAAGTCATTCTTTCTTTTTTATTAGTTTTAAATTTTTTACCATAATAAAACACAAATATCATTAGAGATCCTTTCATCTATAAAATAAAAAAATAAAAATATTAGCATTTATGTGTTATTAATAAATAATAATAAATGTTAGTTATTGATTATAGAAAAATTAAAAACTATTATTATGCTTTTAAAAGATAGTACGGAATCATGCAGAGACATATCATGCTATCTTGCAAAGCTAGTAAGCATATGAACAATAGAAAAATAGTTAATGGATGAAGAGATGATGGAAAACAATACATTCCATCAAAATTCTTTGAGAAGAATGCAAAAACAAACAACTATGTTTTAAAAACCTAAGCTTAATACATGCTTAACTCCACCGATGACCGTACATAAATCTTAACCAAATTCAAAAAATAACAAGCATAAACCATAATTCACCTACAAAATCGACCCTGAACATATTCGAAAGAGTTCACTCACCACAATAAACACATTAATATATATATATATATATAGGTGCAGACTCTGGTGGCTTATTTTTTTCATGGCTAAGGTGACTAAGTGGGCCAAACCAAAAGAATGTTGGCATGTGGCTTATAGTGAGTAGAAACTGAAAGGTTTGTTTGACTTTGCTGACCCCAATAACTTAGATAATCATTCAAGGTAAAAAGTTGGATGATTAATTAGGACCATCATCACTAAGAGTTAATCAGATTAAGAAGAAGGACCAATTAAAAATTTTAAAAAGTTACCCAAAAAACCTAAATAACCAAAAAACTCTCCACACTTGAGTTTGAAAGGTTTGCCGTGGATGGCGACCATGACCTGGGGTTCATGTTGGAGTCAACTTGAACCATTGTTGAGGGTGAGTTCTTAACCGTTGGTTTCATGAGTAAGCCTCCCGTGTTGTTTCAGGGGAGGATTTTGGGTTTTGGATGACGATTGTATTGTGGTTTGAGCACATTCAGTACATAGAGTAGCAGATTCAGCCACTACTGTTCCGTTCCAGGTCCGCAACCAAGTGCTGTGGCGAGGGTGGTTGACGACATCGAAGCCTCCTCCGATCTGCGGCTGTGTATCTCCTTGTTATTTGGGTGCAATCTGTACAACAGCATATGCAGGATTTAAAAAAAAAAGTTTATTTTTTTATAAATCAATATTGAAAAAAAAAGTTGATAATAAAAAATTAATTACTCTTAAATTAAGATAATAAAATATATATTTTATAAAAATTGTAAAATTAATAATAATTAATTTTTTATTTTATTATTTTACTAATTTTTTTATTTTAAAATATTCAAATTTTCTTATATATAAAAAATTTCATTATTTCCAAAAAGAAATTACAAGGAAAGATGAAGTAGTATTTTTTGTAATTGAATCTAATTTTACTTATAATTAATATAAGAAAATTTTGTATTAACACGAATTTTTTAGGTTTTTCAATTCAAATCTTAAAGAACTATTTTCGTTTTTTTTAATTTCACCATTAAAGAAATTTATCCATCTCATCCTAAAATAATAAAAAAGAAAAACCTTTCTTTTTTTTTGCCCTCTACATTGCCCTCTTCACCTTAATTTTAGTGTTTTTGTCCACTCACACTTTAGTCAGCCCATGTCATAGTCATTTTTTTTAAGTCAAAATTACTCCACTGTCCCTACAGTAAACCTCACAAAGTTACGCGCTCAATTAGTGCTCAACACTAAACAATCCTTTTGACACACAATTAGTGCACTCATACATAAGATTCACCACTTGTCACATGTTAACATGTCATTGGCCAGTCAAACATTAACCACACTTAGCCACCTAAAATCATGCTACCAGAGAACCCACCACATATATATATATATATATATATATATATATATATAACAGAGAAACATGCTACTTTGCTAACCGAAACACTAAGGCACAAATACCACTAGAACAAAAGTGAACAACATTCCATTTAACTTAAAACAATCATCAAAATCTCATTCTCTCTTGCAATCAATGATAAGATATAGATTATACACAAAAAAAAAAGTTTTTTTACCTTCAAATAACGTCAAAAAGGTTGCCTTTCTTTCTATATTGTCTGCGAACTGTGAACCTATTTTCACCAGAGAAGACGCACGCAACACCCGCCGTATAATCGCGCGTCTGATTCCAACTTCGGTCATTTTCCACGGAGCCTTGTTGCTGTGTTCAAAGAGCCACGAAGAACAATTTTTTTTTTACTAAGAATTAGGGCGTGAAAACAGGCTAGGTCAGTCCAGACTTTGTTCTTAATAGGCTTGACCTGTCATGTAGTTAATTGACTTGAGTCTGTCTTGTAGCCTGCTATAGATTTTTTTTAAAGTACTAAGTCTGGCCTGTTATTCAGTCTGACCTGAAGTCTGTGAAAAGGCTTAATAATTTTTTTTTACAAAAATAAAAATATTATTTAAAAAAATTATTTTTTAGTAAACATATTTATATTTAATATGTCATATTTAATATTTATAAAAAAATTTAAATGTTAAAGTATTTAAAATATACAAAATTATTTATAATTAAATATAATAAATTTAAAATATCTCATAAATTTGTTAATAATAAAAAAATTATTTATATATGTAATTATGTATTAACAGACTCAGGCAGGCCTGACAGACCAATAAGGCTAATTAGTGAACTTGGACCTAGCCTATTAACATAATAAGGCTTTTATAAAAGTCTGAACTTATGCCTATTTTATAACAGGCTAGGTCAAGCCAAACACAGGCCAGGCTACAGCCTCTGACAGATCGTCTAGCCTTTTTCCACCATTTCAACTCTCAAACACTTAAAACGCCGTCGTTTAATATGTTAAGGTGTACCCCTAACATTCCAGGTCAGCTTTCGGCGTTAACGATAGAGTGTGTGTTTGGATTATAAAAAGTGAGTTGGTGTTAACATGATTTATGTTGGGTAATTTTATATCAAAATGGATTATAATAAAATGAATGTTGTTTGGATATATTATTCAAAATTACGTTTGGACAAAAATTACTAAAAAGGACATGAAGGTCAATTATAGCATACAGATGTAAATTCATACAGAGACATACAGATATTCATTTTAAGCCATACAAATTATTATTTAATAATGTTAATGTTACTGTTGATATACATGTGTAGTTATTTTTAACCACAAACACTTAATCTGTACAAAAAAAATCTTTACAGTAGTGCTTCCTGGTGCGGAATTTACAACCACAAACTAACCGGTAAGTGCACCGGATCGTACCAAGTAGTACCTCAAGTGAATGAGGGTTGATCCCACGACGATTGATGGATTAAGCAATAATGGTTGATTAATTTACTTAGTTAGACAAGCAAAAGAGTGTTGAGAGTTTAAATGCATCAAACAGTAAATTCAAAATATCAGAAAGTAAACAGTAAATTGATGTGAATAATATATGTAGAAATAGTTAAGACTTCAAAAGATATTTATCTTTTCGAATTGACTTTTCTTACTAACTATTTTAATCATGCAAGATTTAATTCATGACAAACTATATGTGACTAAACCCTAATTCCTTAGACCCTTTTAGTCTCCTCTAAAATTCATCAACCGCCAATTCCTTGGTCACTTAATTCCAATTAGAGGGTGAAGTTCAATTATAGTTTATATGTCACAAAAATTCTAATTACCCAAATATAAGAGGATTATATGTTATGCATCCCGTTAAGTCCAGATAATTAGAATTTACGAAAAATTGTTTTCAAGCTATTGTTCAAGTAAATAGCTTTTCCAAATTATACAAGAACTCAATTAGAAAAAGGGTCATACTTCTGTTCCACTCAAATTCATAAAATAAAGAACGAAAACAATTCTTGAAATATAAATCAGTACATGAATTAAAATAGAAAAATAATAGTATCAATCCATACAATAGACAGAGCTCCTAACCTTAACAATGGAGGTTTAGTTGCTCATAGTTCAAAGAGAAAAACTAGGATTCATGTAACACTGTAATTTACATAATGAAGTAGTAGAGAGAGAGGAGATTTTCTTCTAACCCGAAGAGTTTATTCTTTTCCCTTTTATATCTAATCCTAATTAATGTAAAATATATTTTCTAAAACTAAATAATATATTTTCCTATTTATAAATAAAATAAAAATTTTAATCAAAATAAATAATAAATACTCATGCCCTGCTTGATGGATGAATGGATACCATTCCTTATTAATGAATTGATGCCTAACTTTGAAATCATGGAGTTGGGCGTGGCATGCTTTTGTAAGTGTAAGCTTTCTTCTATCCAAGTTAGGCGCTAATATGACCATATAGTTTGGAGAGGAAGTATATACTATTATATATTGTTGGAAAGTTTTGCAAGTTAGTTTTCCAATGCTGTTGAAATTATGTCAATTGGACATCTGTAGCTCAAGTTATTTCGGTTTGAGTGCAAGGAGGTCAGGATTGACAGCATCATCCACTTTCTTCCTCTTCTTCTATAAAACTCCGTCAAATCTATCCGAATGTTACCTGAAATAAATAGAATTGCACAAAACTCAAAGTAGCATTTATAGTGGCTAATAAGTATTTAAATCTTGATTAAATTCACAAATTTGAATGTAAATTCACAGGAAAGATGCGCATCACTTCTCGGACATGAATTTATATCATTCAAATCTATATTATTTTAACACTTTTTTAAAAAGAATTTAAATTTATGTATTGAAAATTAGTACTCTTTTGTTATAATTTGTTAATATTCTTCTTTGTACTCTTTTTGTATATAATTATATCTTTTTAATAAAATTTATATTATAAAAATTAATAATAAATAAATAACATATATACTAATTTAAGAATATATAGTAAAAAAATATATAAAGTCAAATAAAAAATAAAGTTATATAAAAAATACGTATTAATAAAAATAATTAAAAAAAAACATGAACAATGAATACTAAAAATTCTATTAAAAAAATACAATGATGTATATAAGTGAACATACAAAAATTTTGAACAAAAATATCCATACTATTAATAAATAAATAAATAAATAAATGATAAAAATTAAAATTTAACAAAGAGTACTAATAATAATATTAAAAAATATTGTTTGTAAAGTATAACTATGAAAAAATTCAAGAACTCTGATCATTTTTTTTTTTGTATTTTTTATTGTAGATGAGATTGAATGGCAAAATTAGTAGAATATCAATTAATTTTTTAACTTATGAAATGAACGCAGAAGCTAAACAAAAAATTGGTACAATTTGTTGTTTCTACTGAACACGAGTTTAAACCCAGAATAATGTTCGCGTTCAGAAGAAAAAAATTAACCAAACAGTTCAAAAAGATTAAACGTGTTTTTTGTGCTTCCAACGTGTTTATCAAACACACCCAGAGTTGATAAAATCCAGAATTAATAAAATATTAATATGACTAATTTAAAATCTTTCACGAATAATTTTGATTAATTTTTTTTAAAGAAAACCAAAATAAAAATGAGGTGAACTTTGAGAAATAAATTTAATAATTTGCCCAATTTTGAGCCCTTAAGCTGATGGATTTGCATCCACGAAAAGTTAACGTGTGTCTCTAGAATGATAATGTTCTTGTCGGTGGAGTTTGCTAAATGACGAAGATTCTCTTTGATTCCAAACCGTGTTAGGTCATACAAATTACTGTACATGGTTGGTAAGTTGTAAGTAAGGATCAGTAATGAATATTACTACCAAATTAAAATCATCGACCTTCCAAACTAAGGAATTCAGGGTTTTGGGTGAACACTGGAACCCCCAATAAAAATCACATCATTTTGTGAAATTATTTGCAAGCAACTGCGTTGAAAGGCAGCGTTGAAAGGCAATCTAGGTCTTAATTCATAACATCTGCTTCGAATTCTAGAAAAAAGATTCCGATTAATTTGTGGGGCCATTATATGTAAAACTATTACTTGGGTGGGGGACCACTCTTAGCTTTTTAATTTGGACTATAGAATTGGTACTTAAAATGAGATGGAACCATCGTTAACAACCACAACCACTAAAACATAAGATAAAAGATGAGGGGAATTATTAATTAATTTGAAGGGGGAAAATAAAATAAATAAATCCTTCTGCCGTCAACTTGTTCACCCCTGGATTCATCTCTCTAGTCATTCATTCTTCCATTTTAAACCCTATTTGAAATCTATTGTAACGGTACATTTAAATTTTAAATTTTTATTAAATTCTATTTGAATTCCGGAAAAAGTAACACTTTAAAAATTCCATCTTAACCAAAGTCACCAAAGAAAAATCAAACTAAAAATTTCCAAAAACTTTAACCTCGTTTAGTTTGTTCTTACCTTTGTCTACTCATCCCCTAGATACGAGTTAGGTCAAATTTTTATTTTTAATATTAGACTAACAATGGATTTTTTTGAATTGTGATCTACTATACTATTTTTTAAAAATATAGAATAATTTAATTTACGGAGTACAAATTAAATTTAAAAAATCAAAAAAAATTTAGAATATATAAATCAGACGTCTGATTTATGTACTCCAAATTTTTAATTTTTTAAACACAAATCGAAGAGTTCGATTTGTATATCCCAAATTTTTAAAAAATTTTAATTGTGTATCTCTCATAATTTTAAAAAACACAAAAAATTATCATATTAAAATATATCCCTCGTACTACTTTCATTTCTAAATTTTTTAGCCCAAGTTAGGTAACGTTTATTCGTTTAGTAACGTTCAATTTTGAACAATTGGCCACACCGAACAAAAATCTCAGAAAACACAGGCAAAATTCAATTCCCAAGAATAAGAGATTAGCACAAGGAAAACAAAGTATTTAGCATTCTCCTCTCTCTCTCTCTGGGTCTGTGATACCACCGAGTAGGCGCGTACAGCAAAGCATTAACCACAAACCAAAGGTTACCAAAAATTATTTGAATTTCCCATCTTGCAACATTCGAGATATAGAACCGCAAAAACAATATAGAAAAATAAAAGGATAATAAAGAAATTATTGAATATTGAAATGGTGAAAGAGCTGACATTCAATTATTTGTCACCATTCCAACACATAAACGGACAGGCTAGCACGTAGCTGGCCATAAGAGAACCAAGGTGAAACGCAACGTCTCAATTCTAAAAGGATAATTCCACAACAACAAAATTATTCTTTTTTATTTTATTTTATTTTTTTACATAAAGGTTCAAAAACTCAAAAATCAACATCCAAATCCTCGCAACATCACCACCACCAAATAAACAATGTAATATTAATATAATAATAATGAACACAGTATATTCATCAAGTGTCACAGATGTGGCTCGCAAATATGATTAATTAACATAAAACCCCTGAACTCTCCAAATATAACAATGAAATATATGTAGTTTTATATATATGAAATGAAATGGAGAAATTAAATAATTTTAATTTAGCTCCTGCACCTTGTGATGGCGCTGCAGCCACGATTGTAAGGGTTGGCCTGAGCACCAGGGCGACAATTGTAGTAGGAAGCGCCACGGCGAGAGCAGGGAACAGTGTTCCTCTGGAGCGCACCGTAGCTGATGTACTTGGTTGTGGCTAAGATGCGCCGGTTGATCTCAGAGTCCAAGTCAAACTCTTCTTCACCTGCTTCCATGCACTCTGCTATGGAGCCCTTGCAGGAGGAGCCTGAACCTTTCTTGGAAGCTACCCATCCTCCAACCATTCCCATGGGGTTGAAGTGGTCCCCTGCATCCGCTGTCGTTGTTGTCGGCGACGAAGCCATCACCACCAAGATGCTCGCACAAATCACGAGGACCACACACAAATTGAATCTCGCCATTGAGCTTGCTGTGATGATGTTGTTGGCGGTGGTGGCTAAATGGGAGAGAGAGAGAGGAGGCAGAGGCAGAGGGAGAACGAGGAACAAGTTTATAGATGAAAAAGACCTTATATTATGGGATAAAAGAACGACACTCTAACAACTTGAAATTACCAATATGCCACGCACTAACGCGTACACTCAAATACTCAATGTGTATTTGAATTACAGTTTAAGAACGAGATTTTCATAAAATTGATTTTGTAAATTTGATTTTAATTAAAAGTAAGTTTATATTAAAATAATTTATGTTTGAAAATTTTTATATTAAAATAGATTATAGTAAAATAAATATTGTTTGAATTATATTACTCAAAATTACTTAAAAATAAAATTATTAAAATAGACATCAATTTAAATAATTTTTGTATATCTTATTATTTTAATTTAAATATTTAAATAGAATTTATTAATTAATTTTATAATAAAATTAATATTTATATACTAAAATAAAAATAACATATAAAAATTGACAAAATATATTTTTAATTAAAATTAACAAAATATAAATTTTAGTGAGTACTAAGAATAATAAAAAAAATTAAATATTTACTTTGGTAGTGATTGAAATAAATCAAAAAATTTTTTATAATATTTTTTATATAGTATATTTTTAGTTCTCTTAATACTCTTTTTTAGTATGCTATGATATTTTACTATTATTATTATTTACGATTATTTTTTTGTTTAATTTATTTTACCTAATAGAATTAATAAATTATATTATAAAAAGATAATAAAAAATAACAAAAAAAATTATAACTATAAAAATATATAATGTCAAACAAATAATTAACAAAAAATAAAAATAATAAATAATAGAAAAAGAGAGTTCATATAAATACAAATGATAAGAATTTCATACATAATACAATAACATGCATGCATAAAAGATAAAGCTGGTAAAAGGTAAATAAAGATTGAATGTTGATGGCTAAAATTTCGTTGGTGAAATGTAGAAGCTTAAAATTGTTGCTTCTTGTAATTCAAAATCACTTCTGCTTTCATGAATAAAAAAGGTGAATGCTATGGTGTTTAAAAAGTGGTGCCTATTTATTATAAAGGGTTAAAGATTAATATTTAATTTGAAAGACATAAAAATAAAATATTTTTAAAAATTCAAAACATACCACAAAAGGTAAGTTAGGCAAAAGTTAGGCAACAATTGATAGGCATCATAAAATTGGCCAATAAAAAATTTGCCAAACTAAAAATTGAAGCTTTCAAAAAGTCTAAACATACTTCTTCTCTTTGAACGTATTTGCCAAACACACTTTCAATATCCAACCTGCTATGTTATAGATTATACTAGTATTTTTATTCCAATTTTTGTCCAAATGAAAAAAAAAAGGTGTTTTACTATATGTATTGAGGGTAAAGTACTTGCAATCTTGCATAAATCAAACACATATCAGTATTACATAAAAGTCTCAGAATAAAAAATATTATATATATATATATATACAAATTAAATTTATTAGATTCAAATTAAATTTTGTAGTATTAAATCAAATTAAAAATAATACAAATTAGTAATATTTCATAAATTTATATAAATCGAAATAATTAAATTCAAATTAGCCATTATATACGGTATTAAATCAAATTAACTTATATCGATTTGCAATGAATCCTAACAAATCGAATAGAATCATTTTGATTTACAATCAACTAGTAAATCGAATATAACGAATTCGATTTATAAGTAACGGTTCCTAGTAACAAACCAAATCCACCAGGTTCTATTTAATGTATAGTTATGTCCATGTGTATAAATTGGCTTGAACTAATTCGATTTTTTGGGATACTAAGGTATATAAATAGAAGTATAACGTAAATTCAGTGGGACTCATAATGGCTAGTGATGATAGTTTTTTAGTTCTGGACCACTATAGAGGGTCAATTAAAAAAAAGTGATCTAAAATAAATTTTACTGATAAGAATCTACTGAGCGTTTTTCTCAAACCTTCGATAAGTTTAAACGAGTTTCATAATATTATAATCGAAAAACTAGAACTACATGACGTGAAATGGGTGGAGAAGTTATTTTATAGAATTTCGATTTTTGTGATGCGTGATAGTAGAAACTATGATTCATTCGTCATAAACAGTGACAAAGATTTGCAAGTTCTGTTCTATTGTCGTCGCCCGCTTTTCGAAGTAAAGACCCTGAACTATTGGCCATGCTTGTAAATGTGGGCTATACAGGAGATTCGAACGGGAGTCAGCAATCTTCAGCAATGCCAGCCAACTCTAGTTCGAGACAGCTTGGTATATATATATATATATATATATATATATATATATATAGCCGGCCTTTGTTTCGCAGACTAGAATTTATTATGAAATCTTGTTGAAATTCTTTATCTATGTATATAACTTGTCTCTTCTATTTTCCATTATCTCGCTATTCTTTTGGATTCGTGCGCGGCGCGGTTTCTGATTGTTTAGTTTAATTTTTTCTTTAATGTTTTTCGTTAAATTTCTTTTCATAGATGCTTACATAAGCAATTTTATTTTTAAAGGTCGTAATATCTCACCACTTCTAATTTACAAACTTAAGTGTAACGTCTGTGTCGTAAGGTGTTACACAACGACTATAAATCGAAGCCATCACATTCGATTTAGTAGAAACGTAAATCGAAACCACTTGTAGATAAATCGAAATTCATTGATTCGAATTATCATATGCTAATTAAAACAGCGTTTCTAACTAAGTAGATCGAAGCTATATAAGTCGATTTAACATTTTACCTACTAAATCAAATAATATTATTTGATTTGACCTAAATCAAATATTATAAATTTGATTTATATATATATATATAACATTATTTATTTTATAATTTTCATGTAATATTAGTATGTGTTTGATTTCTTTACGTGTCTTTCTCATATTTTTATGAGATTTGTTTTTTATTATTATTTTTTATAGTATATTAAATAAGAAAAATTATGCTTGTATAGTTTTATTAATTTTTATACACATTTTTTTGTATTTTTATGATAGAAAAATAAACTTTTTGTTTCTATCTTTTATTAATTACTTTTAATATAAAAATAAAAGATATATAAAAATATGTATATATAACATTTCTTATTTAATAATAGAATTGTACATAATTACAGTAGTAGTTGATGGCCCTACAATTTATTAGTTGTCTTTTCCAATATCTTATGTAACCAAGTAAGCCTTTTATTGTGTGTGTAGTTTTCGTTTCTTTCCTCTAAATACTTATTAAAAGTAATTAATGATTGACTTTTGTGCGTTGTTATAAATTAAGGAACTAATTTAAAAGTTAAAACAACTACGTTCCATGTACACTTATAAAGTCTGGATACATCATACATAACATAAAAACACACTAATTTTAATAAATTAATCTTTTAACAATTTTTAATATCTTTTTAGTTATATAAAATATTTAAAATAATTTCTAATTTTAATAAATAATAATATATATTATTTTAAAAATATAAATTAAGAATAAAATTAGACATACTAATACATACTGATATGTGATGATATTTCAATATATTCAAACATGTTTGATAAAGTATTTATTTATTTATTTTTTGTTAAACCATGTTGGACACACAAAATATGTGTATCGGACAAGTGTCGAATGAATATCGTATCTAGAAACGTCAATTCAGAGTCTATTAATATAAAGTGAAAGTCTAGGAAGCCAGCAACTTTTGTATTTTTTGGCCAACACTTAACCATCAAAAGAAAAGTGAGTGATTTCTCACTATTGGATATAATCTCACACCATTAAAAACACTATTGATAGCCAATTGATGGTTATAAAATACCAAAATTACTGGCCCCTAGCATTGCTCTAATATAAAATATATATATTAAAATAAAATATAAATTAAAAATAAATTAAACAATATATGTATTTATACATAAATAAATAGACAAATTACTAAAATAAATTATTTACAAACCAATATTACCAAATTATAACTTTTAAATATTACATACAGAAATACAATTGATATAGATTTATAGAAATTTTTAAAAGAGTAGAGCAGACTAAGTATAAGTATTACACGACACCACAATACTCTAATAGTTTTTTCATGAACGCCAAAACCGCATAGAAGAGTACAGCAATTTATAATGGTCTAAAAATGTGTGCCTATAAATACAATTTTGGTATAGTCCTGAATATAAGCCATGCTTTTGTTCAATTATATAGTTGCAGTAATTCCGTAAGGTATGATTTTTTATGATTATTTGTTTGTTTGTTCGCTGTGAATTAATCTACAAGCTAACTTCCTTCAACAAAATTTGGATACATTTATATATTAATTAATCAACAAAACTCGTGATACATGCTACTATAGTACAAAGAAGCTAGAAAGTTGATATAAACATTGAAGAAGATAGCATCTATGTGATTATAGAATAGAGCAAGAAGAATAATAAGATAAATGTTTTAAAATGAATTATAATAAAATAAATATTATTTAAATTATATTATTTAAAATTATATTTAGACAAAAATTATTAAAAAAGACATAAATTTATATAATTTTAAATTATATTATTTTAATGTTCTTTAACTATAATTTCTTTTAAAAAATTTAAATTTATGTATTAAAATTTAATACTCTTTTAGTTATAATTTTTTTAGTACTCTTTTTGTATTTAATTATATCTTTCTAATATAATTTATATTATAAAAATTAACAATGATAAATAAAATATATACTAATTTAATAATATAAGTAAAAAATGTATAAAATACAAAAATTCTATAAAAAATATATATTAATAAAAATAATTAAAAAATTTATATGAACAATGAATATTAAAAATTCTATTAAAAACATACAATAATATATATCAATGAACATAAAAAAAGCTCTAAAAAAATATCTATACTATTAACCAGAAAAATAAATAAAAAAATAAAAATTTAACAAAGAGTATTAACAATAATATTAAAAAAATATTTATTTGTAAACTATAATTATAAAAAAAAATTCAAAAACTTTGATGATTATTTTTTAGTATTTTCTAGTAGAAATGAGATTAAATAGCAAAATTAGTAAAAAAAATATCCTTTATTAAAGTTTACAAGAAATGCACAAAAACGCCACCATCATCATCAACGCAAACTAACAAAAAGAAATAATCTTCATCTTCATCTTGGTCTAACCGCCTTTAATTTATTTTGCAGGTGTTATAGGCATTTCTAAAAAGTATAAACCGTTATAGTCCTCTCGGTTTATGCAATTTGGCGTTCGTGAAGAAAGGAGGGATGTTGCAGTTTCTTATTTTGTGTGTTTTAACGTAAATTGCTATACCCTCTAGCAATTTACGTATAATACTTAATCTGCTATATTGCTTTCGTAGTTCTTATAAATTTATAAAAATTATATTTTTGTATATAATGTTTAAAAGTTGTAATTCGATAATATTGATATGTAAATAATTTATTTTAGTAACTTGCTCAAAATAATAATAACTATTTTAATATACACCGTCATTTTTATTTAAAATTGGGTTTGGTAGGCATTTATTAAGAATTTAAAATGTATTAAATTCTTAACTAAAATAAAATGTATTAAATGCATAAAAAATAGGATAAGATATTGAAATAAAATGTTTAGAAATCAATATTATCGAAATACAATTTTTAAACATTGTAGACGTAAATGCAATTTTCATAGATCTATAGAAATATTGTTGTGTCCCGAAACTAGATGGCCCCTGATGTGAAGGTGAGTTCTTCGGAGTATTCGGATCCTTATCACTGTCCCCACGATGTGAGCGTTCGAATCATCCTCTCGCATCGCAGTTTTAACCGGATCCGGTTCACCGTCACCTAAAATACCCGGAATCATACTTGGTGAGTTGACCTAGCTATTCTAACGGCAACAAATGGATGATCAGCCAACAGACAACCAAGTGTAACGACAAGCATCGAGGTAGAAACACCCACCACGATAGTTGATTGAGGATTGGGCGCCGATGCCCCAAAAATGTCGACGCCATCTTCCAACAATAAAACATGCTTATCTTCATCCGATCCTATCATAAATGTTTCATACTTCACACTAGTTGACACAACCGCAATTAAAATTTTGTAGAACAATTTATTCACCTACTTTGTCCCACGCAACCCTGCCTTTTGCAATATATTTGTTTTCAACTCTGACAACGTATTTGTTGACCGGATAAAAACGCTCATTGGTTCTGTATCAGTTAACTTAATGCCGTGCTTTTTACTTTTTTTTTCTTTTTAATTTTTCCATGACAATGGACTAGAATAAAAAAACTCTCCTCACTATCTTTTTGTAAATTTGTAAAAATGACAATCTACTACTACACCACTTCCTACGGCTTGGTATTTATAAGCATCTGTAACCAAACAGAAACCACTATAACCTCACACGGTTTTTTAAGTGTGACATTTGTAAAGAAATCGGAATGTCGTGAATTTTTTTTTTGTTGTCTTCCCTCAGAAATCGCTACAAAATGTAGCAGTTTTACTAACACGCGTCTCAACGTAAATCGCTATACTCTTTTCGTAGTTTTCATAGATCTATAAAAGTTACATTTATGTGTGTAATGTTTAAAAATTATACTTCAATAATATTAACTTCTAAACATTTTATTTTAGTAACTTGTCCTCAAAAATATAGTATTCTTAACTAAAGTAGTACTTGTTAGATCATTTTCTTCAAAATTTTATAGAATATTAAAATCAAATTATGATGTATACGGTTAATCATAGTTGCACTGTTAGGCTGTCTTCTTCCACTTTTAACAAAGTTGCAACCATTAGTTCACATATATATACATTGTCTTTCTTTATTTAATATATAATGGTATTAAGCCTTTTTTTTTCTTTCCTTTCTTCTTCGGCGCCAACTTTATATTCAATTAAAATAAAATTTGGACCACATCAAACTTTTACTTTTGTATTTATATTAGTTAATGTATAACTTTAATTATATCTTTATATTTGTCATTGTCTTTTGCTTGTTTTTGAGGAATTCCTAGCCGGAGAAAAATGATCCAGATTCCGGTTCATTATATGCTATTCGTTTTTGTAGGCCGGTAGGCAAGAGTTCCCACTTTCCATAAATCTTGAATATTGCCAATTTTAACAAAACGGTACAATTTAATTAAGTTATTTAAAAAAAAAGTTTAAATAAAAAATAATTATATTAAAAATAGTTTATAAATAAATTATTTTGTATTTGAATTTTTAGTTTTAAAAGATTTATTTTATAAAAATGTGATAAAAAATAGTAACATTATGATAGAAGTCTTTTTTTAATTTCTCTATAAACTCTTAAATAGCTTCTTAAAAAGCTGCAATTTAATTTTAAAAATTACACCAAACATTAATACTACTATTTTTCATAAGTCAAAAGCTCAAACAAATTACTTTTAAAATTTTCCAAATGGACCTAATTAAAATTTCCTCCCTTTTTTTTGCTTTTCATTAAGTTAAAAGAATTACGAAATGCTTAATAGTCACCACTTTATTTGAAGTTGTTAATCTCAATTAAAGAATTTTGAGATGTTACATAAATTTTACTCGGGGTGCAAAATAGTCAAGTTTGAAAAGTATTTACCAAATTATTATTCTTTGATTTAAAAATACAACTTGGACACGGTTGAATACGTTTATTAGGTAGAAGAAGAGTCAAAAGAGCGAAGGTGCATGGTAGTTTAAGATGCTGTTTTAGGTATCAGTGTTGATGGATGCACCAGAAAAAGAGTGTGGTTGTAACATACAATCTTTTAATCAGAAAAATCAACAGAAAAATGACACGGTAACTGTCTTTTGCAATAGAAGCAACTATGGCCTACACATTTTTATTGAATTTTTTCCTCTGCTTGTACTATAGCAACCGAAACTTCATTATATTATAGGCATAATACAATGCCCTGTTCTAAGAAACATGTACCATAACTGATTTGTGCATTAACTATAATACCATAGCTTACAATAGTTTCTCCTTGGCGTGAAGAATTTTGCCTTTGTTTATAGCCCTTATATAGTTCAAGTAACATTCCTACCCATATTTTGTTTGAAGAGCTCTATCGGTTGGAAAATAGCACCTTAATTATAATTAAAAGAGAACAACAGCAACAACAACAATAAGTAATATATTTTCATGTGTTGCAATATGTTCCCACATATTAATTTTTCATCTATAAAATTCACCTACATGTAATTATACCAAATAATTATATTTCCAACAACAGTAACACTAATATTTTTTTATATAAAAAAAAAACCATAAATAATCATCCGGGCAAAGATTTAAACAGGTTTATTATGTAGACTAAATCTCTATTTTGGTTAATGAGATTCACGCGATTACTCAATTTAGTCTTCAAAATTCAAAATTACCTATACTAATCCTCTAGATTCAAGTATGGGCATTAGGTCCCTCGACTCTTTTTAACGATGACTAAGCAAACGGAATGCTGAAATGGTATCCTTTCTGTCACACTGGATGAAGTAAACGACGTCATTTGTCTTTGGCGTCCAAACAAGTTAGAAATAAAGAATAGTGGAGGTAGAGAAGAAGAAAAATACTTTATTTTGGGTCTTCATCATTTCTTTTTCCTTTATATACAAAACGACGATATTTCTAACTTGTTTGAGTGCTAAAAGATAATCGACGTCGTGTACTCATCATCTAGCGTAGGCGGGAGGATGTCATCTCAGCATTTCGTTTGTTTAGTCATCGTAAAAAAGAGTTAAAGGACCACATTAATATCTAAACTTAAATCTAAAAATTCAGTATAGATAATTTTAAATTTTAAAAATTAAAATAAGTAATGACATAAATATCAAGGAGCAAAATGAAAATTTAGTCCTATTATGCAGCTTCATCTAAAGCTACAAAGTAATCCCCGACTAAAATGTTCCACACTTGTATTATTCTTTACCATATTCTCTTAATTATTCAAGTTCACTTTGTGGATTGTTAAAGCCTATGAATATGTAGTCACAAAAAAAAAGCCTATGAATATGAAACTCACTCCAAACACCATTAATTCTTGTCGCACATAAAAATGCTTGATTCAAATGTTAATATAATCATCAATTGAGGCGTCATGAGTTTTGTTTTGTTACTATATATTTAGATCTAATAATGATATCCAAGAAATCTCAAAGAAAAATTATGAGAGCACATCTTCTCAAGTGAATAAAAAATTGAATTAAATAATGTTCAATATTTAATCTAATTATTTATTATTATTTATTATTTATTTTTAATTTCACTCATAAAATTAAAGGTGAAAAATCACACCTTATTCTCTTCGGTTAAAAAAAATTAGAAAGAATCCATTTAAAAAAATAACGAGCATGGGGAGTGTGCCAAGTGGCAATAGACAAAGTAATATGAGAGGGACCCACTTTCAAAGTAGATACATCTTCTCCTCGCTAAACGACGGCGTTTCCGCGTACCAAAGCCACCTTCCACTTTCCCCACCAGCTGCCATCTGACCAAATCAAAATGCTTCTCTATCATCAAACCAATGTCATTTAAGTATTAGTTTATGCGTCTTGCGTAAGTTGGTGTATTAGTAGTAAAATAAACATTAGAACACACAAAGTAAATTATTGAAAACCTTCTAACACGTTATTTCGTCAAATCTTGAATCTTCTAGAATTTGGTGTAGTAAGTGTGAACCATTCGGTCCAACTCCTCATAACTAATCTAGCATTAGTTTCTCTTCTTCCCACCAACATACATCTAAAACTAAAGGTTTCATTAATTAGTGCTTCAAATTAATTGTCCCATTTACTTTCCCACTTCATTAAAAAGTTAATATAACTGTGTTAATTTAGCAAAAATAAAAGCATATATATCAGTTTAGTTAATGACCAAATTACTATAATATTTTACTCTCATTTTAAGAACGTGCACTCACACTAATATTATCTTTTTAATTTGCATCCCAAACATTTATTATTTCGATAGTAATAATGAATTAGGATATGCATTAATCCCTTGGATAGTAATAACAGAAAACATATTAATAATATATAAATTATGTTATTAATTACTATGGTGAAAATATTATTTACTAATAGTAATTTCACTAGATTTGAAATATTTTTTATTATTTTTCATGTGAAAGTTCCATCCTAATATGCATATAAATTTTTTTAATTTTTTTTTGTTTTTTCATTTCTTGTTTAATATAATGGAAGTAGTTAAAATATTTTTAATTTAATATCTATAATTTTATGTACATATGACATCTTAATTGAACATATATAATTTTATATATATAACAACTATAATTACTTATTTATTTAATTAAATATAACATCCATAATTATATATATATATATATAATTTAACATTCATAATTTCATACATATATATAACATTGATAAATATATACATTTTTAATTTCATATAATATCTACAATTTTATACATATATAATATTCATAATTGTATATAATATCATACAGAAAATATCTATAAATTTAAATATATAACATCAATTTTAGATGATCAAATAATACAATATTATAAATTGGACATATTCCAAGAAAATCATGTGATCTAAAAAATAAATAGAATCTAAATCCGTATTTTTCGCACATAAGTTATATATAACTATAATGACATACGCATTGCCTAATGAAAAAAACGAATATTAAAGAACAATAAATAACAAATTCAATACGGATAAATCAAAAAATAAAAATACTAAGTATATAACCAAACAATACTAAAAATAAAGTAAGATATCTGAGGATAAATAAAACTAAAACCAATTCAAATTATTAATGGGTGAGTTACTATTATTTCGATATGAAACATAATGTTTTAGTATTATAATTATAATTATAACAAAAGAATTAAAAACCGTTGAAGGTAAGTTAATTAAAAAAGCGTTAATCTCTATTATTTTAAGATGCAGCGCATGTGAGCAAGAATTAATTGTCCATTTAATTGTATTAAAATTTAATTAAAAAAATAAAAAATAGTAATTTTAGACTCTCTTCTTTTGTTCTCCAAATATTTCTGTAATTTGAAATGGAGAGAATATTCTCGTAAGTATTTAGAAAAAGAAAATTATTTAGCAAAAAATTTAAAGATAAATACAACTAAAAAATAACTACATTTCTTTCCTTATCCTTAAGTGTGGACGAGTTTGGTGGTTAAGTTGAGTGGTCCAACCCCTCTCCTCTCTACACGGTCAACCAATCTAGCTGGCAAATGGAGAAGCACAGAGGTCAGAGATAGAGTTGGCAAATAAATCATATCTATAATTCCAATATATTAACAAAAATATAATCCCATAATAAGAAGGATACGCATCACGGCATTGAACTTCGGCCAATCACCCATTGAGATAAGACTTGTTTCTGAAACATCATTGGATGTGCAAAAAATAGGCAAAGTCACAGTGTTAAAGGCCGTTTGGAAACTTAAAAAATAATTTTGTCGAACTTTTGATTTATAAAAAGTAGTAGTATTAATGTTTAGTATAATTTTTAAAATTAAATTATCGCTTTAAGTAATGATATTTGAGTTCAAAATTTTAAAAAAAATTTGCTAATTAAGTTATTAGTTTGGATAGTGGGTTCGAGCTTTTTGTTTTTGAATTATTTGAGTAAACTGAAGCCAACTTTTTCTGTTGTCTTAGTTTCTTCGTTTCGTTTTCCTAGATTTTACATTCATGAGCTTGTCTTATAGCTTCATCCCCACCATGTTATGCAGTGGTAATCAATTATAAAGTATTTTATTTATTCAGCTTATTACTTGTCTGAATAAGACCTAGAGTTCTAATTGGCATTTCTTAATTATAATTATATGTACTGTCTATTGATTTGGAATATTATCTCAACAGAGATATTGTTTGTGATAAAAGTTTTGAATTTTCTTTTAATTAAATTTTTATATCTGATTTTTGTTTTAATTAGATATTGCTACCTGCTAGGTAGGAAGCTAAACAAATGGCATCACCAAAAAAAATTAACGTTTGGTTAGAATGATCATAAAACTCGTAAATCTTTGAATGAATATAAAAAAATTATACTATTTAAGTTATAGGTGGTTGTAAAGTCTATATATTATATAAAAAATTATAAATTTGATGATGATTGAATTTTTTTTATTGTTTACTAATTTTTTAAAGGGTCTAAAAAAAATATGACAATGCATCAGCCATTATGACATTATGCAATAATTTTGGGGGTGTTTGATGAGAGTGGGAAGAAATCAAATCCTTGAGCCCAAACAAAAAACCCATGAGAAGCCTACTTAGAATAAATACCAAAAAAAAAATTTAACATACTATTTAAGTATTTATATACATATTCATCAAGCTCGTCTTCTTTCTTATATATACATCTTCTCTGAAACAAAAGAAAATACGTAATTATGGTGATTTAATGTGTGATTTGGTGTAGTTTTGTTAAAAAAACATGCATAATGAATTATGTGAATTAGTTGTATTGGTTAAATGATATTACTCATGTAACTGGATTCATAAATAACAGGTAAATCAAGTGATTTTTATTTTTATCATTTTTATTAGATTATAATATGTTAATAATAACTTATACTGAAAGAATATTATATTAGATATTTATTAAAATATATATGATTAGTTGAGATTATATCTTAGCTTTGTAATAATGTTGTATATATTTTTTTTTTATAAAATAGTTGAATAAAATATTTAAATATTTTATAGATGTACATATTGTAAATGTGAATATATTTTTTTTAGCTGACTTGTTGTATCACTGGAGTGAGAAATTAGTAAAAGATTCCTTTATATAGTTGCATTATTCCATACCTTTAAATGACTAGAGGTTTTATTTTAGGTGAAAAAAATATATTCAGATTCTTGGTGGTCTTAAAAAAAATTATAAATTAAAATAATAAATTACATAAATATCTTCATCTTCTTCTTCTTTTTTTATCTTTTTCTTCTCACATTTTTTTCCGTAATCACCGCCGTCGCCACCACCATTTCTGTTGTATCCACCTTCATGACGGCCTCGCCTCCATATCTACCACCACCGCCGCCGCGACTAAATCCACCACCACCATATCCACCGTTGCCTCCGCCACCTCCACGGGATTGAACTTCGTTGACAGTGATGTTACAGCTGTCAAGGTTGGAGCCGTTCATGCCATCAATCACATCCCTCATGGCTTGTTCAGAAGCAAAGGTCACAAATCTGAAACCTCTGGATCTTCCAATTTCACAATCGTTGATAACCTGAACACAACCACGAGAATTCACATCAGATCTGAGTAAAAACAAAGATAATTAACAGATTCGAGAACCGAACAGAAACCGATCGATCTTTGCTTTTGAATCAAAGATGAAGAAGGAACGTACCTATTGGCGGATAATAAGAATCATAATAGTAACAAAAGCAACACAGAGATCAAGTAATGGAAAACAGATCACAAAATAGATCAAAGAGATCACAGATCACAGATCAGATGGACAGCGGTAACAAATCCAAATCCGAATCGGTGTTCGGATCCCGACCGATGATGCCTGCAATAAATGGCAAGACGCGGATGAACGACGGTGAGGACGGCGCACGCAGAGACAATCTGAGAAGATGACGATGATGGCGGCTCCTCGTGGCGGTCGTACTTCTCCTTTCAGCGATGTCACTGGCAAGAGGGGGTGATGGAAAAAAGATGAAAAGAAAGGACAAAAATGTAATTTTAAATTAGAAGTATTTATAAAAATATTTAAATATATATATAATTATTATATCATTAATAAAAGTTTTAAATCTGAGCTGTTGATTCAAAAATTCAATGGCCATAATTTATAGAGAATCTTGGACCGTAAAAGTCTTGAAAATACTTTTCCCACTGAAAAAAGCTCCATGACTAGATTATACCATATCGTTATACTTCACTAATATTGGTTCAAGTTTAATAGACTCTTATGGCTACATTGAATGGTGGCCTCTAGATATCATATTTTTCACATGTCGTTTAAAAAAGTGCACGGTCACTAATTTAGTATTCTAAAAAATAGTGAGGTTGGAAATCGCTTTCTTTTAGATTGATGCTTGGAAGAGCCAGCAAAAATTTAGTTTCAGAAGTTATTTTATGAGCTTCCTCTTGATAGGTATATCAATTAAGGTTGCGAGAACCGAACCGATCAATGAACCGGTCAAATGACTGGTTCAATAGTTCAATGGTCTAATTGGAGTCGGACCGGAGCCAAATCGATTTAATTAAATATACATTAAAATTATTAAATATTTAAATTCAATATTTTTAAAATAATTTTAATTCAATTACAAATTTCAAATATAAGACAAAATTCAATTCTATTCAATTACAAAATATAAGACAAAATTTCAAATATAATCGTAACACAACAAAATTCAATTCAATTACAAATTCCTAAATTCGTCGAATATAAGACCGCCAAAGTATATAATCATATTTTTTTGGAATTCTAATCAATTAATTTAATCAACATGTTCTCATTTAGAATCCAAACAAATCTAAAAACACATCAACAACAAAAGTAATTGAATGAGCTCGAAAAGTGTGAGACAGAGTTACCTAAGATTAAATTCAGAATTAATTCAACATTCAACAAATTGAATTCCGAATCATACTCAGAATCACATCAACATTCAACAAATTAAATAATCCAATTTCAAATTTAGAATGCAGAATCAGCTCAGAAACTTCAAAAATAGGAAAAAGGATGAACAATGATGACAGAATGAGCTCGGAGAGTGTGACATAGAGTTACCTAAAATTAAATTCAGAATCAACTCAACATTCAAGTAAGTAATTGAGGAAATAGCATTTGCGAAATAATTGTTATCAATTTAGGGTAAGAGTGAGAACCATATACAAGAAAATCCCATCCCCTCTGTAGTGTCACTATTGTGGCGGATCTGGACGGAATTTCGGAAACAAATTCCATTGACTCCACCAAATTGCTGGCATTCCATAAGCCCTATTCCATTGAATTATAAGTATAGTTTACTGTGACAGAGCGCAAATAGCTTGGCTTCAATAATTCTAGCAGGTTTAGTTTAACATTCAACAAATCAAATAAATAATCCAATTTCAAACTCGGAACAGAGACTCAGCTCAGAATCTTCAAAATTAGTTGGAAAAAAGATGAATGGCGAAGATAGAATGAGCTCAGAGAGTGTGAGACAAAGTTACCTAGAATTAGAGGAGAAGAGAAGGGGCGACAGCCAAAACGGCAAGGAAAGAGCGACCCACGGCGAGGATTGGAGCAACGACGACCCACGACGAGGAGTGGAGCAACGACGACCCACGGCAAGGAGCGAAGAAACAGCGACAGCGCGAGAGCTCGAAGAGGGACCATGAGCTTAGACAAAGACAAAGAGAGAGATGGAGAGGGAGAGCGCTTGAAGACGACACCCACGGTCTGTCCCACCGGCAGCCAAGGAGAGGAGATCAATGATAGAGAAGGTGGTGGCTAGGGCTTCTAGTGGGTGTTTGCTCTAGTACTCCCAATTCATTCGATTTATCGGTTAATCACCGGTTTGACCGGTTTTTTATCAATTTTTTACAGGCCGATTTTAGATATCAACCGAACTGGTTAGATGATCAGTTCTCGGTTAATTCGGTCGAACTGACCGGTCCAATCCAATTTCCAAAACCTTGATATCAATAAGTACACTAATACTTATTTCTGAATTAAAAAAAAAATCTAACGAAGCTCCTACCATACGCAAATGAAGATATTATGAAGATTTATAATCGAGCATATATTATAATACTTTTATCGATACAGTTTTTTAAAGTTTTCTGTAGAATGAGGATTAGGAGCAGATCCTCCAAGATTAACGCCATATCTTTAAATTTGGCATACAATTTTGTTGTACAAATTTTAAAAAAATTATCATGATAATAAAATAATATTCGCATTTAATTGTGATTCTATAATTCAAAATAATCATACCTTACAAATCATTATTCTATTGCGATTAGAATTATTTACAATAACTAAGTTACTTTTTTTATATACCAATTTTTTGTAAAATGATATTTTGCAATTCTGTAACTAATGTCGTATTTAACCCTTATTTATATAGATTACCCAATGTGAAATATTGTGGTAGCATTATGCATATGTAAATAAGCAAGTAAGTATAAAATCATTATAATTAAAGTATCGTCAGGTCATTATGCTTTACTAGAATTTTTAATTTAACAGAGTTTTTGTGTTGTGAAAGTCAACGCTTTCTACATATTTCACAATTGAAAAAGTATAGGGTACCAATATATTATCTGTCAACTTCTGTCAATTCTTATTTATATTTGTGTTTCATGGAAGTGTGTTCGTAGATGTGTCTAATAATTAATATATTTTAAATACATATATAAAGAGACACATCCATAAAATATATCTATAAAGACACTTCTATTAAACACAGTTATAAAAAAGATATTTTTATTAGACACATCCACAAACACACTCCCATGAAACACAATTATAAATAAGAGTTGGTAAAAGTTGGCAGATATGCTGTTGGTAACGTAGCGGAACCGTTCACAATTTCATTCCTAATTCAGAGTCATCATACAATATGCAGGTTCTTTTCTATCCTTTTTCTTGACATTATCTCCATGAATCATGACATAAAGTGGAGGAAATTTAATTGGCTCTGTTCCTTTGAGTAATGAAGAGAGGGATGACGTAATACAATTGTCAAAGGAGGATATGAAGGAGGCAATTCACAAGTGAATTAATAGTCTGATTGAAAAACTTTTTGTTGATAAATCGTTTTCAACTAGAACCATAGATGGGGCGCTTAAAATAATTTGGGAGAGACCAATAGGATTTCGAGTAAAGGAGATTTATCACAATCAATTCCAATTCTTCTTCGATAACGAGTTGGATGTTATGAGAATTGAGAAAGGTTCCCCATGACTTTTCAAGGACTATGCTCCCAAGTCCAACGTTGGAAAGAAGAGGTATACATTGGAGAACAACTAATCAATGAGATACCGATGTGGGGCTAATTTTGGGGGTTCCTTATAGACGCTGGAGGTTGCTCAAAAGCTTGGTGAAGGACTCGTTAAGGTGATGGACGTGGAACTGTTTGATGTTAATGGGAGAGAAACACGTATCACCAAAGCTAGGGTGGTTAGAAATCGGGTTGTAAAAGACTCTCTTGAGGTCGCTGGTCCTGACAAATTTTCAATTTGACTGGCAGTTCGTTATTAAATGATAGGAACGGTGTATACGTACTGTCCAACTATAGGCCATGATCACAAAACATGTGTTGTATTTTTGGAGGATATAGAGAAAAATAAGTTATAGAAGGATAACATAGGAGAATGGATAAGAACTGATCAAATTGGTATAAGGGTGGAGACTAAGGAGGATGAAGGGAGAAAGGAAGAAAAGAGCTTTCAAGCGGGTCAACCCTTTCGCAGAAAGAAACCACTCCCAAATTTCCTGATAAATGGGTTTTTAAACTTGAAAGTCAAAGCAAAAAAAAAATACGATCAAGGAGTCAAGAGTCCTGCCAGGAACGAAAGACGTGATGAGGAAAAGGAGAATAATGGGAGTATAAAAGATGCTATGGTTATAAACTCGAATCAGATTTAGTTGGGAGGAACAAGAAGTTTCCAAACGAAGCATGCTAACACAGGGGCCTAATTGAAAACTACATGACAAGTAATCATGTTGCTGAATATTCTATCAAATATAAAAGGTTGAAACAGATGGGTAGATCAAACCACGGATGGATGGAGATGCCACCCGGGACTAAAAGAAAGACGAAAGATGAAGTGGAGATAATTTCAGAATCATTAACTGGAGGAGTTATTGGAGATATGGATCAAGAGTCCTAATGTGGAATTATCGAGGTTTGGGGAGACCCCTAACAGTCTATAATCTTGAAGGAATATGTCAATCCCACTCTCCCGAGGTAGTTTTTCTTTGTGAAACTAAAAACCGATCTCGAATGGAGAAACGTAAAGTCAGATCATGCGGATATCAAAGTTTCACATTAGTAAACCCGAATGGAACATCAGGAGAATGAATGACTCTAACATGAAAAGATCATGTGGAGGTACACATTCTGTTTCAAAACTCTTTTTCCATAATTGCTTCGGTTAAAAATGATGATAAGAATGTGAGTTGGGGGTTGGTTGGAGTTTACTTGAGCACTAATGAGCAGACTCGAATCAATCAATTCGAAGAGCTCTCTTCTCGACTTCAATGATTTGAAGGTAGCTTTATCATCCCGGGTGACTTCAATGCAATTACAAATTATGGAGAAATAGAGGAAGGGAATATGAGGTTTGATGCCTCCAATAAAAATTTTAATGGTTTCATTGACGATAATCAATTGGTTGATCTTGGGATGATAGGACATCAGTTCACATGGTCAAACAGAAGGGCTGAAGAGGTATTAATTAAGGAAAGACTTGATCGTTTTATGGCTAGAATGGTTTGAAGGGAGACTTATGTAGATGAGGTGGTAAGAAAATTATCAGAAAATGGTTCAGACTACACTCCACTCTTACTTGATTTGGATCCTCCAAGATAGTCTACCAAAAGAAGATTTAAATTTTACGAGCGGTGGTGTGACGTGGAGGATATAAGGGAACTAATAGCGGAAGTTTGGAGTATGAAAGTTAATGGCTTATGAGGGGTGTTCGCGGTGCGGTTTGGTTCGGTTTGGTTCGGTTTTTGAGAGAAAAGTCATCCGATCCGATCGTCTAATTAAACCGCAGTTCGGTTTGGTTCGGTTTTTTTATTAAGGCCATCCGATGGTTTGGTTCGGTTTGTTCGATTTTTTTAATCAATTCAAAAAAAATACTACCATACTATTTCACACAGTCATAACATTAAAATCAACAAACACAAATACACAATAGCTAACAAAGTATTGGTCTAATGAAATTTAACGACAAAAGAAATTCAAATACAACAATTAAAGAAGTTTAAAAGTTCAATAGTCAACACAACTGAAAATAAAAATAAATTTCCATTAAAAGATAGCAAAGTTATGGTGCCTTCTCCAACAAAATAGTTAAACTTCTTAATGCTAACCAACCTGAAATCAAAAAGCAATTACATAATAATAATAATAATAATAATAATAATAATAATAATAATAATAATAATAATAATAATAATAATAATAATAATAATAATAATAATAATAATAATAATAATATAACACTAGTAGAAAAATATTCTAATCTAGTTATACATTCTAATAATAAAGAGAACAATTCATACCATGATATATGTGCCCGAATCAATGGATCAACTCAAAGTTTAAGAGTGTATAAGTAATGCTAACTACACCTAACTCAGCAAAAGAATATTCAGTAAATAAATATTTATCTCTCTATTCTTAATTCTTAGTTGGTACTTTGGCCAACGAAAAAGGTGAATCTTGAATCATATCAGATATCAGAACCTTCTATGCAACAATAAGAGCAAGACTGCAATTAGATCCATTAATCCAGCAACCATCTAATCAACCCATTAATATATACATACATACATACTTAATCCATCATCTAGAACCATTTGATTAAAATAAATTTTAAGATTAAACACTCAACATGATAAAGAATAAAGACATCTACAAAATTTTCTGATTTGATTAATAAAGACATCTATTCAATTTAGAATTACCTCATCAATAATAGCAGCAGTGAACCCTAAATTCAAAATAAAAAACAAATTAAAAAATTAATAATAGCAGTGAACCAAGAACAATAATCAATAATCAAGAACAAATTTATAACAAGAAAGCCACGAATTTGAATAGAATGGAAAGCAACAAGAAATGGTATTGGAAAGTCCAACTAAAAACAGAGGCTCAACAAAATCAGACAACAGAATAGAAATAAAAGTGAAACATATTCAAGGAACTGGAGGCAATCCGGTGTCGCCCATATTCTCACTTGAACTGACGTCAAATTACATAAACAAATACAATAAATCAAGGACAGAAACCAGCAATAAACTGAACAATAAATCAATAACCAGCAATACCAAGTTATCAACAATAAACTGAACAATAAACTAAGCAATAAACTGAATAAAAAATCAATAACTAGCAATACCAAATTATCAAGAATAAACTGAACAAAACTTGAACAATAAACTGATAACCCTAAATTGAACAATAAATCAATAACCAGCAAGACCAAATTACCAACAATAATATGAACAATAAAATGAACAATAAGCTGATTTTAATAAACTGAACAATAAACAGCAACCAGCAATAATACCGACAATGCATCAGTAAATAGGAAATGGTAAACAGCAAATGGTAAACAACTAAACATTACCTGAATAGATGGCTCGGACTCCATATTCACTTGAATCTGTGGCTGGGTGGGAGACTGGGAGGTGCTGTGTTGATCGTGGGTGGCCAGAACCTAGAAACGCTACTGGGTGGAGGTGGCGAGGTACTGTGTTGATCATAGGTGCTGTTTGCTATGCTACCCTGTTGGGTTAGTGGGTGGTGGCGAGGTGCTGTGTTAATCTGCGTCTTTGTGTTCGTGGTGCACCGGCGGTGGGGGATCTCTGCTCTGTTTGACTGTGGGATTCGGAGGAAGGCTTCGAGGTGGTGGGACTTGGGAGGAATGTCGGTGCCGCCGGCCTTGAGACTCAAGGACGTAGGTGGCTGGCTTCGTGGCTGGGTGCACAGATGGCAAGATATGGTACGTTGCGTGGTTAGGTTTCGATTGGGGATTGGGGGTTAGGTTTTGATTGGGGATTTAGGGGTTAGGGACGCAGTCGCGCAGTAGTAGCACACTAGGACTCGTTTGGGGGGGTGGGGTTGGTAGTTTTTAAGGGTTTTTGGTCAAACCGAACCGTAAAAACCGCAAAACACATTTTTTTCGGTTTTTTCGATTTTTGATTTGTTCGGTTTTCGATTTTTTCAGTTCAGTTTGTCAGTTTAGTTCGGTCCGGATCGGTTTTGAACACCCCTAGGGCTTATCTATGTACGTTTTGACACAGAGATTGAAGTATTGTAGGCACCATCTAGTGCACTAGTTGCAGCATAACAAATCCGACTCTAAGAAGATAATTAAAGAACTAAATCTTAGGTTGGAATAGTTGATGACATCGGGTTATTTTGGTGGGCCAATGGTGTTAGAGGTAGAAAAAAATTAGAAGAGGAGCTATCAAAAGAAGAAAGTTTTTGGAAGGAAAATCAACAAGCAAGTGACTGAAAGAAAGGGATAGCAACACAAAGTTTTTTCATCAAAAGTTCCAAACTAGAAATGGAAAAAATAAAACTTGTGGACTACTTTGGAACGATGGTAAGATGGCTTCAGATCCATAGAATATTGCTCTAGTGGCTGAAAATTATTTCAAAAAAATGTGGCTGAAAATTATTTCAAAAAAATATTTTCATCTGCTAACCCATTAGAACCTGGTGACATATTCAACGATTTTAGTCCTCCGGTTATAGCTTTCATGAACCGGAGGCTAATGAGACCAATCTTTATGGAGGAAACCAAGAGATCCACTTTCAGTATTTGTAAAAGTGCTCCAGGTGAGGATGGCTTCACAGCACGATTTTTTCAATTTTATTGAGACATTATGGGTGGTGATATTTTTAAGGTGGTTCATAGCTTCTTTGGTGGAGGTAAAATACTTAAGGCGTTTAACCATACACAGATTTACTTGAACCCTAAGGTTTCGAATGCTAGAGACATGTCATAGGTCAGACCTATTAGTTTATCCTCAGTCTTTTATAAGATTATTTCTAAAATTCTGATACATAGATTTCAGGAGTTTATGAATAATTTAATAATTTCAAACCAAAGTGTATTTTTAAAGGGTAGATTAATTTCTAACAATATTCTAATAGCTCATGAATGTATGCACTACCTCAAAACTAAGAGGTGCAGATTGGAATGTGAAAAGATTATTAAATTGGATATGAGTACGGCATATGATAGAGTTGAGTAGAATTTTTTATGGTTCATCATGGAGAGAATGAGTTTTGGAACCAGATAGATTTTTTGAATCAGAGAACTAGTCACTACTGTTTTTTACTCTGTTCTTGTAGAAGGTCAACCTTTTGGGTTTTTTAAGCCAACAAAGGGTATCTGGCAAGGAGATCCCTTATTGTCTTATCTATTTCTATTCCGTGTGGAAGAATTATCCTATCTCTTATACAAGGCAGAGCAAAACAGATCCATTCAGGGAATTCAGATTCATAGAAGGTCTCCAACAGCCAATCATCTTCTCTTTACTGACGACTCTAACTTATTTGGGAAGGCTAATGAGGAATCAGCAACAATATCCTATTTCTACTCAACGAATATGAGATGCTTGGTTGGCAAAAAGTTAACCTCCACAAATCAGCAGTTTTTTTAGTCAAAATCCCCCACTTGCTAGAAGACAATAGCTACTCAGCTAGCAGAGTTACTTATCATAAACCATGTGAGAGCCCAAGATAAATGTCAATGCCTTCCATCCATTATTCAGAGATCTAAAAGGGCATCATTCTCTACAATAAAGGATAACGTTTAGAAAAGAGTTTAGGCTTGGAAGAGGAATCTGTTATCAGCAGGTGACAGATATGTTTTAATCAGAGTTGTCGGAGAAGCTCTTCCAATATATACGCTTTCATGTTTCAAGCTTCCAAATTCTCTAGTGGAAGAAATACACAGGATTCTAAGACAGTTTTAGTAAGTTTCGAAAGGAATGGAGAAAAAGATGGCCTGGGTTAGTTGGGATTGTATGACCAGATCCAAAAAGAAAGGCGGATTGGGATTCAAAGATCTCAGAACCCAGAACCTAGCTTTGTTGGGTAAACTGTTTTGGCGAGTTACTACTAAGTCCAATCTGCTACTTGCACGTATGCTCAAAGAAAAATACTATAGATACACCAACCCCCTTTTGGCAGATAAAAGAAACCAACCTTCCTGAGGTTGGCAAAGTCTACTGCACGAAAATAAAGTGGTTGAAAAGGGTTTGAGATGGAGTATAGAATCTGACACAAATATTCGTATCTGAAAGGACCCATGGTTACCCCCATCCTACCACTTTAGATTCAGTAACAACAACAATTTAGTAACAAATATCAATTGGGTACATAATTTACTTACAGTGGATGGAAGATGGAATAAAGAGTTAGTTGAAGCAGTTTTTTCCCCTTAGCTCAGTTTGCGAATTCTCTCCCTGCTATTGAGCGACGATGGTGAGGACAAGCTTGAATGGGCCTAGAACAAGAGGAAGCAGTACGATGTGGTCTCGAGGTACTGGGTGGCTTATAATTTTTTCATGTGCCAGTTGAGCACCTTCTAACGGTGATAACGAATTTAATGCTCTGAAAATCAATTTGGAGTTAAAATTACCATCAAAAGTAAAAAATTTTCTGTGGAGATTAACCCATAAAAAATTACCTGTACTCAATTTGATTAACCAGAAATATTCAGATACTTCAGCAATGTGCCCAAGATGCAGAAATACCAACGAAGCAATCCTTCACGCCTTGGTGTAACGTAGTCCTACTCTTGAGATTTAGTCTTTCTCTCCTTTTGTGAATGTTATAGTGCAAAATAAAACTATGGAGTTTACAGTCTGGTGACAAACAACAAATAGAGACATTGGAAGAGGACAATCTTCTATCGCCCTTCTTGTATCTCTGTGTTGAGCGTTGTGGAAAGTGAGAAATTTGGAGGTTTTTGAAGGTAAGAAGCTGGCGGAGAAATAACAAGAAAGCTCCAACAAAAAATGACTCAAATTATAGAGTACTGTTATTTGTGAATCCCCAATATATTCTATTAATTTCCTTTTGCTAGTATTTGGTATTTACTAAAATGGGAGATCCTTTTTTGTCTGTTTCTAGAATAAACAGTGTATTTTTTTTACAAAGCAATGTAATTACACATGTTTAAAAAAAATCCCATGTTGTATAATGGATTAATCTCATTCATATTGCTATAAAATAAAATTATTTTAAAATTTAAGGAGAAATATAAGAGATGATGGATAAAAAGTGTTAAAACATTTATTAATGTGACAAAATGATGGATAAACGTTTAAAATTGAAAGAAATTTAAGTAGAGTGATATTCTAATTGAACACAAAGAATATTAACTTTTTGAGTATTCTCTATTTTAAATTTTTTTAGCAAATGTGGTGAAAGAAGAGAAATTAATCTCCACGCGTTAAAGTAACAGTTCTAACATTGCTCGACTATTCTTTCGAAAGAGTGTAAAAGAAAAAACGAATACTTATAACATGCAATATTAGTTGAAGAGAAATTTAATTTGTTTCATTCTTAGTTTAGATGACTTTTTTTTTTACATCTTATTTTTTTTTTATAAAAAATTAGAGAGACTCCAACCTTTTTTACACTTTAAATCTAATTAATCTATCTTTATCAATTTAGTTTTCATGTAAACAATACACTCAACTTTCTAAACCTAAAGTATACTTTTGGATTTTCATCTTTTAAACTTAATATCTTTACAAAAAAATTATTCTTTCTTTTCCTATCATATTTTAAGTCACATATAATTATTATTTTCCACACAATAAAATTATATTATTAGAATACAATTAGCGGGAAATACAAATCACAAAACATATATGCAGTAATTAAATTGTTAAGTAATGTTATTAAATAAGTGATATGTCTAATTAGTACAATAGAGTTACATGTAATAAGTTGAGGTAAACGAGAACACTATATATTCAATTCAATTAATCTTTTGGATTTCTGCTGTGCAAGTGAAAATTTATTCGGTTATTCCTAAAGAAGGTTGCTGCAACTTGCAAGCATGCTTAAGCAAGGAATAAATGTTCTTTTCTCCCCAAATATTACCGCATATATTCTCCTTTCACCAAAGAATAAGAATAAATATGTACAGAGTACTGGAGTATTAAAGTTCGATTGGCTAAAATAAAATAATATATATGGGAATTATGAAAACAAGACTTCAACTTGGCGATAGAATCAATAATCAAATATAAATGAGCAATTATTCGAAAATATAATCTAACTCTTTATGAAAAATATTCGAAAAAAGTTTGATCCACAAAAATAAAAAACACTTTTCGCAGTCACATATATAGATTTGTTCCCCTTGGTCCACTTTCAACCAATTGTAACGAATAATTTATCTCTTCTTCATAGATGCCATAAGCATCTATCTAGCAATCTAACAACATACGTTATTGCCACTAAATTAAAGTGAGAGATGGGAAAGTAGACTAACATACGGATCCATACAAAAATTACTCCATGCTCATACATACATGAATCATACGATGTTACATCCGTTTGGATTTTCATCACTTAAGAACTCGAAGGAATTATATGACGGTAAGGATGTATAAGTATAATAATATGGTTCTAAATCGTATGGTGAAGGATCCATCTCTGTTACGTGACCGTCTGAATGCGGTTGTGTGGAGGTATAATAAGCAGTAGCTGCACCGTGCCTCTTGGCATTAGGATATGCTGTATGATAGCTCACGTTATACATCGAAGGTGTGGGTGCATAGTAATGTGGTGGTGGATGCTGATAACAGGTGTGATGATGACGTGGTAGACTTTCGTTGGGTGCCATGTGGTGGTGGTTCGAATCATCAAGAACTGTTACACCTTTCATTCTCACCTTTCTGTCTCCACCGCCAATCTCATTTTCGTCATTTCCATGGACGGCGATAGTAACCTTTTTCTCTGCCATTGGCGGTGGGGGATAACCGGCTGGGAACATCACCGTCTGCCTCATCTCCGGCTTTGGTTCTGGGTAATGCGCACCGATTTTGCCGTTGGTGGCGCCACCTTCCAGGACCTTATTTTTTGCTGCGTCTTGAACAATGAGCTTAGCAGTTTCTTTTTGATCATTTTCCTCGCCGCTCTGGTTGCTTTCGTCCCCGCTTTCTTGGTCACTCTGTTTCTCTTTGTTCTGCTGTGAAGAACTATTAGGATCCTTCTTCTTTTTCTTCTTTTTCTTTTTCTTCTTCTTTTTCGGTTCTACAGTATCTGGCCACAACTCTGCATGCTTTCCTGTCTTGTTCAATTGTTTGATCATAATCTCGTTGTCCACTATCCCTTTTACTGTAACCTTTTGTTGCCTCAAATCGATGTCTATGTTATAAATACCTGAGGTATATTTACCAATAAACAACAAAACCATACAAGTAGCAGAGTGTACAAATTATGTGAAGAGGAGTAGAAATAGAATTAAAAAAAAGTGGTTAATTATTACCATCTATGTTTTGTAAAACTTTCTTAACTTTTCTTGCACAACCTTGACAGTGAATTGAGACCTTCAATACAACAGTCTGATGATAAACATATAGAAACGTAACAAAGGATTATTGAACAGAATTGCTAATATAAAGGAATCCAAAGAAATTGTTTTGATATATATAAATAATGTTTACCTTGCATATGAGAGATTCGAAACCCGGTTGTGGTTCTTCTGGTGGTGACGGTGGTGGTGGTTCTTTATTAGTTTCGGGTTTTACTATTTCTGTTGGAGGTGGTGCCGTCATTGTAGGTGTTAGAGTTTTCAAGAGAGAAGACTATAAAAGTGCTGGGATGTCTATAAAGGCATAACAAAATGAGCTAGTCCAAATATGAACCACAATGCCTTCCTTAATTTTTTTTCATGCAAACAAAACATTGACTTGCAAGATTCTACGTTTGATGGATTTTTTTTAAAATAAATAAATAAAATAATTATTGTCATATATATATGTTTTGCAAATTAATTACACTGTTCATTCTATTATTCACAATAAAAACTAGAAGTTATAAATTCATATTATATATCTTATTTATAATGTAAATAAGATATATAAACAAAACATGTATACATTCATTTGGCTTAGATGAAATACATAATAAAAAGAAAAAAATATAATTAATTTTAAATAATATATATGTAAAAATAATTAATTATGTAAAAAAACGTAAGAGTACTCTACAAATTTGTATGGTACTCATAACTTTTTGCAACGAATTTTAAAATTTTATAAAAATATTTACAATAAGCATAAAAAGTATTTACAATAAAAATTTTAACTTTTATAAAATATTTAATTATAATAGTTATAAAAATTTTAGTGATATATATTATTTTTGTTGTACTCATTACAAAATAAATAAATATAATAAATATTTTAAAAAATTATAAAATTACTTAAAATAATGGTAAAAAAATGCTTACAATCAAAATTTCAGTGTTTATTTTTCTAGTTTATATTATTTTTGTTGATTCTACTTACACACTCAGGACTTAAAATATAAACGTCTACTAACTGATTTAATCAAATAAAGTATATCATAATAAAAATATTAGTATTTATTTTTTTAGTTTATTATAATATATTTTATCCGATTAAATAAGTTAGTAGTGATATTTAGTAATTTATTTTTATAAAATTATTTTTGTAAAAAATGATTTAAACATGGCAAAAAATTTTAAATAATTATGAACGTTCTTCTTTAACATATAAATATTCTCGCATTTTAAAAAACAAATTTAGCATTTCATGCCTCTTCACCCTTTTATCTTTTGCCCATCACAATCAGTGTCCGATTCCTTTAGAACACCGAATTTTGTTGGTGTAACCATTTTTTTCTCTATTTAATGTAACCATTTATATATTTAATTATTGAAAAAGATGAAAAAATAATTTTTAAAGTATATAATCTTTTTTTTAAATAAATAATATACACTTCAAAAATTGTTTTTGATAAGTTGATTTTGCACCCATGTTTACTTATCTATATTTTCTTTATCTTTAATTTTAAGAGCTATATATGTGAAGTATCAAATTTAATATACAAATATCTCTTTGTACATAATTTTTTGGAGTCACATATTTCTGATGAGTATTAAAGTATTATCGGTAACAAAAACGTTAAGTGAGTATTAAAATTAATTATTATATATATATATATAAATTTAATTTATTTTAATATATAATTTTTATTTTAATATATATTTTATATTAATAACTAATTTTAGCTATTAGTTGTAATCTATGTTTAGCATAATTATGTTTGTTATATTACATCATGATAATAAAATGAGAACAAAGGCAAAGTGGGCGGGAATAGAATATATTACATAATAAGATTTTTCTCTCCCTTTTCCTATCATCACCTTTGTGCTATGTTTAGCAGGGATGAAAATAGATTCCCGAGATTAACTTTATCAATACAAATAGTAAATAAACACAGTATAACACAAAATGTTCTACTGTTTTGTTGTTTTCATATACCAAAGAAATACACCATATATCTATTAGATAAAATGCGTCGCACTACCATAACTCCTTAAGTGTCTTCATAATCATTTTACTTTTGTGTGAATTATGTGTTGTTAATCGTAACTAGGGTAAGTTAAGACGTTCATTACACGTATGTTGAATAAATAAAATTTGATAAATTTTTTATTTAATTTGATTATATGAAAAAGTGAAAACAACAATGTCATAATTTAATTCCCATCAACGAGAATACAATTTTTTTATACATGTATACGAATCACAAATTAATGCACTGCTAGCTTAGCTGCTCATCTATTTCTGCAACAAAAAGTGCATGCAGCAACCTTTTATACTACTAATTAGTCTCCCCCGGCCCGGCCCTGACTATTTATCTATATTACAGTTGAGAAAAATATAAAATAAATTAAAAATGAAGAGCTAAGAGATAAAAGAATCTAAAAATTCTCTTTATGAAAATCGAACTTAGTGTTGGTTTTCCTAGAAAAGTCCAGAGAAAGCCTCTTTAATTCTCCAACCAATGCATGAGCTCCACAGTAAAATACACCTAAAAAAGGAGTAAATAGAGAATGTAAACATAATAGTCATATTGACTCATATATTCAATACTATTTAGTGTATATTAAAAATTAATTATAAAAAAATATTAAAAATTATCAAACTTGAATAATTTTAATTATTATTTAGTTATAAATTTAATTTTTTTAATCAAATTTTTTAGTTTAATAATCTAACAATATATTTTATTTTATATTTTTAAATATTGATGCTTAATTTATAATTAAAAATAATATATTCTAATAATCCTCTAACATAACCTTTATATATATAAAATAAATTAAATAAACATGACAATTAATTAAAACTATTTTTTTATGTATATATAATATTTTTGAAAAAAAATACTATTTGTAAACCAAAATTAACTACTAAAATCAGCTAATGTATTTGTGTATAAATATATATATGATTTAATTTATTTTTAATATGTATTTATATTCTAACATATATTTTATACTGGTGGCTGAATTTGATAGTTGATTTTAGTGTTCAGGTAACATAACTCATTTTTTTATATTTCCTAACAAAATATAATTTAAATTCGATATAAGTAGAGATATTAAGAAAATGAACTTACCAACTGTTTTGTTGGGGTGTTTGAGAGCAGCTTGCTTAAAGACCTTGCGCCAATTAGGCCTAGCAAAGTGGGTCTTGACCCTTGTCCCTGAAACAATATCCACACCACTCTTAGCATGTTGGAGGGACTGAAGCATTGTGATCAAAGCCGATCTAGCATCTCCTTCTTCATACACACTTGTACAATAGTTATGAAGCTCAATCACTCCGTCCTTGTCATTCTCTGCAACCTCATCCATCACACCCCTGAACCACTCGAACGACCCCTGCTCACGTGTCACCCAGTAGAAATAAGCCCTGTTTGTGGCGAATGGTTTTCTCTTGTTGTTCTTAACACCACTTTCCACCATCCCTTCTTCTATGTCTTTCTGTTGCTTTATGTTGTTTAACACATCTTTCAGTATACTAATCAATGGTGTTGCACCAATTCCTAGCCCCACGAGAAGGATCACTTCGTAGTTCTTGTAGTCTTGTGCTGGAGCTCCATATGCCCCATCAATCAACAGCTTCGGCATCCTTGGTATGTTGTTGCCCTGTAACATATCTGCTCTTAGAAGACCACTTTGGTCCCCACTTGCCGGTTGACACGCCTTCGCGAAAACCGCCTTAAGCTGTGAAGTCCAGTCACCCAAAGTCCGAATATGGACGCTTACGTAATCATCTCCCGGAGCTGATGTAATAGAGAAAGGATGCCTATACATATACATACATGTCAGTTAGTTAGCAATTAATTTACAGAAACATTTCTCGTTAATAAATAAGAAGAAGAATTTTACCATTGAAATGGGGAGACATCTGAACAGTTAACGAAAATATACTGTCCGCTATAGTACTTAAACCCTTGTGGTTTTGACATATGCAAGGCCAAGACATTTCCTGGGTATACTGCAACCTGGATCATTGACAAGTTTATATAGTTTAGTGCATTATTTATCTTAAACAAAAGCAGTAGTAGACATACAAGGCAATGTACCTTCAAAATCTTGACACTTTTGTAGCCAGATCTAAAAGCACGAAGTAGGCGCTCACATGCGTATATGAGCATGGGAATAGCAAGATACATCCAAGTCTGTACAAATAGTTCAATAAGTTTAGAAAAGAAGAAAAGAATGAATGAATAAGGAAAATAATGTAATAAATTGATGCATACCGTTTTCTTATACCAATGCTTGGTGAGGTAAAGGAAGTATCCATGAACGATTAAAAGAGCATAGACAATGACGAATAGGTGATGAGAGTACCAAAAGGCGTTGAAGCCAGTGAGTTTCTTGAGAGGTTTAGGAAGATTCAACCTGCTTCTTCGGAACCAAGGTTGTGCCAATGTGTATGCTATTGCCATAAGCACCACAATCACTATCCCTGTCCAACCCTCTGTCCCCTTCACAAACCACCAATAATTGTTTGGCCTTTGCTGCCCAAAAAATGGCTTCATTGGCTCATATTCCGCGTCCGTCGCGTGTAACAGCCTTGGGAAATCGCACGTTAGATGTGAAATTGCATGCAACCCAACCCCAATCGCAACCCCAAAAGCAATCACCTGAACAAAGATACCACAGTTATAGTTATGTTATGGAAAAGATACTAAGGCTGTTTTTGTTTATAAAGATATAAAATTATATTAAATTAGTATATTTTGTTAGAGACGCTAACAACAAAACATAATTTATGTTTTATTTTTATTATGTTATTAATTTTTTATATTTTTTATTATTATATTTTTTTCTTAAATTTTTTAAATAAAAAAATTAAATTAAATTTTTATAATTTATTTTAATTTATCACCTAACAAAATATAAAAATATTAATTTTTATATTTTATTTTTAATGTCTTTGTTTTATCTCGTTATCAAAACTAAACTCAACTTAAGATATAAAATAAGAACATACATACCTTGTGAAAGTTGATGTTGTCATCAAAGGGAACGGCCATGCCTAGCTTGGTCCTGCTCCTGAGCCAGGTGATGGTGTTTCTGCATACAGGTAAGAGGATTAAGGCCATGTTGAACTTGAGAGTCTCGGCGGCTCCCTTGGCCGTGGTGACACAGTAGCCCATGACGTGGAAGACTGCGCGGTTCTTGTACTGGATGAACTTCCAAGTGAAGAGGCCTGCGCAGATGCAGAGCCAGAGAGCTATAATCCAGAGACGCTTCCAGTTGTCCTCGATGAAGTAGGACAGTGACCGCAACCCACGCTTGATTGGGTTGTGTTCTTTTGTTGGGACTAGTTTCTGGCTCAGCATTTGGCTCAGCACCCTGCTATCTGTGTTCATGTGTGTTGATTGCGCTGGTGCTTGCAGAAGCAGCATTTCCAAGTTGTAAACCTCCACGAATCCAAGGTTGTCTGGATCCAACTCCTCCATGATAAGAGCTGCATATTCTTCCGCACGCTCTTGTAATTTTGAAAGCTTATTAGCGGAAGCGCTCAAAGCGATAATCTGTAAAAACAATAATCATACAACAGTTTAACGACGTTCATATCTCCACATACAAAAATTAATTTCGGTAAGTATAGTTGTATATTATTGCTTACCTCTTTAACTTCTTCTTCGGTAATTCGTCCGTCAGCATTCTTGTCCACCCTGGCATGAGTTCAATTTTATCAATAGTCAGCAAAAATGTCGGTGTGGACCTAAATCACCTAATCTAAGATATAGCATTGACATTTGATTCTCAATAATATATGTTTTCATATTTTGACTATGACATTGTCATCATAGGACTCGTTTTCAACAGTACTCTTTTGAATTTTTGTTTTTTTTATATATTTTATTTATCTAATATTATTATTTTTTTAATTTTAAAATTTATTAAAAGTTGAATTCAAGATTTTTGAATATAAAATTTTAAAATTATATTAAAATATTATTTATTCTAATAATGTAAACTGATAAGAAGAGAACTTATAAATAATTATATCTTTATGTGACATTCATGCGTACATATGTTGTTTTCCAAATGATACTCAATAGTCAATAGAGAGACAAATTCCGTGTATGTATATTTTTTTTGTTCAGTTATCAACCCAACACAGCGTTGACTGGTTCATGTTCCTAAAGCCCTTTGGGTTTGGTGCAGCAAACGCTGATTCATTCTTTTTTTTCTTTTCTTCAATGGGACCAACCATTGATTTCCGATTTAAGTTCAATTTATCTTTTTGGTTCACTTTCCAGCTTAACCCCTAGACCGTTCCACTATCTTAATAATAATAACAATAATAATCTTGCAACAAATTTTCTAAGGTTTGAATGATGGATTAAAATCCCGCGTCATGTATAGTTGTACACAGGAGATCGAAAAATAATTCTTCAAAATGTTTTTAAGTAATTTTTTATTGAAAAATAATTCGTATAGAGCAATTCAACCAAAAGATAGTGATCTGATATTTTAACTACTAATTGGGTGCCATTTGACAGGTTACAATATGTAGGTTTTAAAAATTATTAAATTATAAGCTTATTATGATTGCGTGATTTAGTTAAGTTAGGTTTCAAAAATGATAAGCACCCTTCGGTTAGTTCTACTACATAAACCTAGAAACATTGAGAATACTTTCATAATCTTATACTTGGAAAAAATAACTATTTCAAAATTGATAATACTATTGGAATACTAAAACACTCATAACACCAGAATAAAAATATAATTATTATTAATTAGTTGTATAATTAAATTATTTTTAATTAATAAAATAAGAAAATATGTATAAATTATTAAAAATACTGATGTCATAAAATGATATCCACTATAAGAAAATCTATATGTAACAAGATTATTTTAGAATTATCATTTATTAATTGATGGTTGTTAATACTCTAATTTGCATAATGACAACTTTCATAACTCCACAAATTTGTGAACAATAATTCCCTAGTATATCTTATGGGTGGGTGACAATAATATATAATATTATA
Source organism: Arachis hypogaea (assembly GCF_003086295.3). Taxonomy (NCBI): domain Eukaryota; kingdom Viridiplantae; phylum Streptophyta; class Magnoliopsida; order Fabales; family Fabaceae; genus Arachis; species Arachis hypogaea. Next base: position 5,189,455 of record NC_092041.1, on the reverse strand, counting down.
TAAACTCAATCATCATTTCTTCACATGAAAGTTGCATCAAGTGCGGCGTTAGTTTTTCCACCACTGATAGATAAATACAAATAATTAGAAAGCAAAGTCAAACGATCTCTGACGATCTCTCTATTGTCTATAATCTGTAATTAATCTGTATGGTCTTTAAAAAATTAATGAGCACCTTAATTAGTCTCCATTAACACCTAGGTCTTATAGCTACCACATTTGATTATAAAAGATGTTAGGTGTTACTCATCAAATTGGTCACAAGAACATATTTATTTAATTCATTTTAAAAATATATTTTATATTTTAATATGTATTTTTTTTAATGTGCATGCAACATAATTATACATACTATCTGTGATGATTGATAGCATGCATGTCCTAATTAATGAAGCTATCATAATAATTATCTTACATGTCAAAGAAGGTCTGCAGCCTTGAATCAAAGCTCTGATCAGTAATTTGTTCCCAGAATTCACGCAACTCATCCTTGGTAATGGAAGCCGATGTTATGCCTCGACGACGAGCTAATGCATCAAATAACTCTCCAGCAAACTCTCTCGAGTCGTTCATACCTAGTTTAATTAGTTTTCGTCATTAACTAATTAATTACTTCACCAACAACAGTAACATTGATCGACTAATAATTAATCAGTTACTAAAAAATTAAGAATAAAAATAAGAAGTACCTATGCACTGGCTAAACCGGGTTTTGGGGAGCTTTCCATCGACGGCCAACTCAAGGAAGCGGGTCTCAACCTTAGACCAACCATCAGTTCCGACATTTTTGGTCATAAACTTGAGTCCTTTGAGTGCACGTGCGGCACCGGACTTGCTCCTATCAACTTTGTCGAACTTCTGAGAGGAAGTCATGCGTTTCAATTCCTGTGACACCTGTCTGAGGCGGACACCCAGCGAGGACGGCCGCTTCTCGAGGCGGCTAGCAAGGAGTGCCGTCTCTGGGTCTCCGCCTCGAATGTTCTGGACGGAAACGGTGTCGTCGCGAACGTCCAAGGTGATCTCGACCAAGTCATCATCGTCGTCCTTGAACCTGGCGCTCAACTTCTTCTTGTTGTTGGACACCAATGGGCCGCTCAGCGGCCCACTGAAGCCCACACGTGTGCTCCGGCTCCCCGTGCTCTCCGTCTCCGACCACGACTCGTGTTCCTCTTGCTGAATCTCCATTGATTCTTGGACGATGCTTATGTCAGTTGAAAGAATATATTTTGGGAGCGTTTAGAAAAGGGTAATTATATAGAGAGTGAAATAATGAAGTGTTGATGAGGGGTTTGTAGTAGTAGTGTTATGAATTGTGAGTATATATAAAAAGAATGAAAATAAGGGAGGGGAGTGGTGGGTGGAGGTATGTATGATTGTATGTACGTATGTGGAGAAGTCAAAAATGGGAGGGTGAGTGGGTAACTACATTCAAAGAGAGGCATGTGACCATGTTGCGGCTAATGGCGCGTACGTTGACGCAATAGGGCAATAGGCAATATGCCAGAGTTGTTGAGACTTGAGAGGGGATTCAAATTAAAACCTTCTAGTATCCATCTTCTATTATGTGTGTGTATCTCACACGTTCTAAGAACAATCGCACCATTCTATTATGGGAGCTACTCAAATGAAGATGCAAAAAACATCTTTTTATGAAGATGCTTTGTATAAAAGTGTGATTTATTGATTTGACCACACTTCAAATAAAAACAACACTTTTATAACATATCAAAATCTAACCCTACACTCCATCATCTAAAGGTCAAAAAGAAAAATCATCACATGAAGACAATTATAATATCTTCATGGGAGTACCCACCTTCTATTATTTCTTAGGCATGTTACGAAACACCCTAAGAAGTTGCCTTTGCTCTCTCCTCTGTGTTCACATGCAAAACTCAAAGGGAATAAAACCATCTTTTTCTTATCTTGATTTTATTTTAAGAGGAGAGAGAACGAAAAAAAATGAGAACTAATTTTTTATTTTTATTTATCCACAACTTTATTAACTAATTGGATAAGTATAGAGAACTATTTTTTAACTAACTAATCAGTTATGGTATGTGTATTAAAAAAATAACTATTAAATTAATCATTCATAAAAAAATATAAATTAAAATATAAAATATATATTAAAAATATTATAAATATTAATATATGTATTTATTTATATACATATATATAATGATTGATTTTTTATATGTATATAGTATTTTTTGTTTATTAATATTAGTCAATCTTTTTTGTTATAAAATTATTCTTTTAACATTTTTTTTTTAAATAGAGAGTTTGAGGTTATAATTTAGGTTTTAGAATTTATGATTTAAAGTTTATAATTTAAAATTAAAAAAAAGATTTAAAAATCGAATGATACCCTATGATGTATGGATATTGACACGGACACGGGATACGATATGATAAGTAACACACTGACACGCAAATTTTAAAATCTTACATAATACGAGAACACGCATACATATAAAATATAAAATATATTTTAGATAATCGTAATGAGATTTTGATATTTTATTAATATTAAAATATAAATTAAATTTTTTATTATTTTTAATGTCTTATTTTAATTATATTAAATATTTAAAATATTTTTTATTTTAATAAATAATAATATATACTATATCTAAATTTATTTTAATAATATATGTTAAGAATAAGATTGGACACGCTAACACGTGATGATATTTAGATATGTCTAGACGTGTCTGTATCTGAATTTTTTATTAAAACACGGTTGAACACAACAGACACGCATATTAAATAAATGTCAATAAATATCGTGTCTAAAATATATCTAATATATAAACACGATAATTCAACAAAATATCCGTACTTCGTATATATTATCTGAGCATAGTTGGTTTTATGATTGAAATATTAAAATTGTACGTACTCATTACATTATTACATGAATGTCCGTTTTTTTGTAACTTACATGTGATTGATGCGCTTCCACAAATATGACTATATGATGGAAAAATAATAATTGCTTGTGATCATACGAGAGTGAGTTAGACACCGAAAAAGAAAAATACGAGAGTATGAGTTCATACTATATATCTAAGGAATATCGTTATATATATTTGACGAATAATTATAATTAATTAATACTAACTACTTTGAGAAGTTAATTTTAAATGTATTGTTGCTAATTGTTAATATGCTAAGCATGATAAAGTACATGTTACATAAAAAAAATATTGTACGTGGTTGTTAAATGTTGAATTTGGCGTTGGTTAGTTGTGTATATATATTAGAACAATAATTAGGTTATGTTTACATAAAAAAAATTAATTATTAATATAAAATATATATTAAAATATAAAATAATATTAAAGTGAGTTTTATATACATTTTTTATATATAGTATATATGTTTGTATTTTTTGTTGACACGACGAATTAATAAAATTTGGAAATTTTAATCTGACAATATTAGAACCAGACTAAGAGGACAATCTATAAAATACTTTAATGTTTAAGTTAGTAGTGTTTTAGGTGATAGTATATCGAGAAGAAACTACTTACTAAATTTCTTTTTTCCATTTATTTATACTTTATGAGGTTACGATTTAGATAATTACTACTTTTAATATACGTGTTTAATGCTATGATTTGATAATTTTATGATTTTATAATTTTATTAATTAGCCTTAATAACATGTCCGTTAACTAATAACGTAGCATTTTCATTTAATCATAATCTCGAGTATTATTTTTGTCTATAACAGTGTCCCAACTCAAATTTTTTGACTTAGCAGCTTTGTCGAGAATACCTAAATTTGATGGACCAAGCCCAAATAAAATTTTTACACTCAGTATTTTGGTTTGTTTTGTGGACAAATTCTTTTTCTATTTTCTTTAGAAGCTCTTAGCTATTTTAAATTTATTTAGGCTACTTTATTGCCTTTAAATTTTATAATTGCGCCTTTACATCTTACCAATCTTTTAATATTAGTATAACAATGCTTTTAGTAATTATCGTTCAATCGATATCATGTTAACGAGATAATGATTTAATGACCTCGCTTAATGAACATTTAATAGATTTTATTCTTATTTAAAATAGTTTTCAATTTAACGAGCAAGTATTTAATGGGTTTTGTTCTTGTCCAGAATAGTGCCACAACTTGGGTCTCTTGACTTGTCGACTTAGTCAAGAGTAGTCGAGTTCGTTGGACAAGTTGAGATTATTCTCAAAGCGGTTCTTGTACGAGGAGGTGGTTGCCTTTGTCTTCGAACATCTTAAAATTCCAATCTCTTTTGACTGTATTCTCTCGAAGGAGTTTTAATCTGTCGTGTTCGTCGATAAATACCTAATGATCGAAGAAATCAAGTTAGGATTGGGTTAGTTGCCTCTTGCAGATATTCTGCTATGAATTTAGAGAATACTCTTTTGTTCAGCTATTTATGTCAGAAATGCTGAGAAAGAAATCTCAAATCCCCTATCTGAGTATGTGAATAGAGAGAAGGAGCTTAAGAACTCTACAACTCAAATTTAGAGTCTCAATACTTCTCTCGCATCCTTATAAAAAGAGAACACCACCCTTCATGGATTAGTGCTTTCAAGAATAAAGAATTTTCTTTTTGTAAAAATGTCCTAGGTTTATTGAACTCAGTTATTTTATTTTATTTTTGTTTTGAACTTTGTCCTTTGAAATTAAAACATTTTTCGTTTTTAGTATTTTGTATTTAAATACTTTTTGTGCTTAATGTTTTGAACTTTTTGGTTCTGTACGAGGAAAGTTTATTTTATAAACTTAATTGTCTTTGATTGTTTTTTATTTAGGCTAAGTCTAATAGATTTTATTGCCTTTGTTATAATTGCGCTTTAGTTTATTGTATTGTTTTTCTTATTCTTTCATCGATACTTCTTAAGAGTAGTATCTTTTGAGATGAACAACATTCCGTGTTTTCGAGACTTTGGTACTGTCAAGATTTTTTAACTTGTATGCCTCTTTCCTGAGGTTTTTTTTCACCCTTGAGCGTCCCTTTTATTGGGGGCTAGGTTTTTTTGAGTTCTCAAGTTACCAATGTCAGCTTGTCTCAATACTAGGTCTTCTAGTTGAAAATTTTTGGGCCTTACTTTGGTGTTATATCTCTTTGTAATCATTTGCTTTAATGCTTGTTCAGCTAAATTAATTGCTGACCTTACTTCATCATTAAGGTCAACATCTACACGATGGTCGAAACTCCTGAATAGTAATATTTGATTAGGTTATTCATATTTTTATTGGGTTTTGATCTCGGCTTCTCTTAAATTCGGGGTTCAAGTGCACTAAAAATACTCTAGTGAAATCTTTGACTTTATTCTTTAAAGTCAAACTTGCTTTATTATACTTTAAAGCAACTAATCGATCTTCGAATAGTGACTATCCGACCTTCAGAGGTTAGTATTTCATCACGTATAACTTTGTTGGTATAAACAACATCTACTCGATCTTCTCAAATAGTGACTACATGACCTTCAGAGGCTAGACTTCATCATATAACTTTGTCGGTATAAATAGCAGCTACCCAATCTTCTCGAATAGCTAACTTACTTTATTGTACTTTAAAGCAGCTATTCGATTTTCTCAAATAGTGACTACATAGCCTTCAGAGATCAGAACGTTATCACATAATTTTGTTGGTATAAATAGCACCTGCTCGATCTTTTTGAATAGTGACTACATGACTTTCCAAGGTCAAATCTTCTCGAATAGAGACTACACGAACTTCAGAGGTCAAAACTTCATCACATAACTTTGACGGTATAAACAGTAGCTACCTTCCTCGGATAGTGACTACACGACCTTTAGAGATTAGGACTTCTCGAATGGTGACTACTTGACCTTCAAGGTCATCAGGACTTCATCATATAACTTTGTCGACATGAATAGTAGTTACCCGATCTCTTCGGATAGTGGCTACACGACCTTCAAATGTCAAGACTTTATCACATAATTTTGTTGGTATAAATATCACAAGTAATTCATATCACATAGTAAGCTGTTGAATCTTTAAGATCACATTTATTGTTTTTCTTCCCACCTTGTGGCGTTGACAACTTTAGGGTTGAGGATTACCTCGAACTTTCGGCCTCAGTAGATGACGAAGTTGAATTTTTCCGTTTAATCGAAATCACCTTTGAGACTTCTTCATCTCACATATATTCCAAGGTGATTTGATGAAATTTTTTCATAAATTTCACATCTTTAGAAGTCAAATGTCTCCTGAAATCATATTCCAACAAACCAGCGAAATGACAAACTCCAATGTTATAAACTTCACTATTTTTGAATCTTGGAGAAACTTGTAGTTTCTAATTGGTAAATGAGGTGATATCAGTTTCATGTCCATCATCTTGATTTTATTGTTTCTTGAAAATAGTATTTGGGTTGATTACTAATTGTACTTTATAATCAGCCATGGAACCAATAGTGTAAGATTCACACAGATAGCGTCAAATGTTCGTAGCTTTTACTGAGATGACGAGCTAATGAGATTTGAATATCCTAATCTAACAATGTTGGAACTAGGTTGGAACCAGGTTGGGAGGACAACCTGCAAAATATTTTGATACTTAAGTTAGTAGTGTCTTAAGTGATAGTGTATTGAAAATAAGCTACCTATCAAGTTTTCCTTTTTTCCTTGTTTGTACCTTATGAGGTAACGGCTTAGACATTTAATGCTTTTAATATACGTGTTTAATGCTATGATTTGACAATTTCGTGATTTTGTGACTTTATTAGTCTTAATAACATGCTCGTTAACTAGTAACATAAGGTAGCGTTTGTTTTGAGGTATTGGGACGGAGACTGTGAGACTGGAACTCAGTGTCATGTTTGTTGGCCCAAAGACTGATACTAAAATTTCAGTCTCTATCTCTAAAATTTCAGTATTTTAGTACCTCCAAAAATGGAAATATAAGAGACTAAAATTTTAATAATATTTTATCTAAATACCCCTATTTCAATTAATTAATTTCAATTTTATTTTTTGTGCAAATTAAATTAGAACTTCATTCTTATTTCAGTCTCTATCTCTCATTTTACACCAAACACAATACTGAGATTTTTTTTAGTCTTTGTCTTTTAGTCTATATCTTTCAATCTTTCAATCTCTATCTCTCTTCCAAATGCTACCTAACATATCCATTAACTAGTACCGTAATATATTCGTTCACTAATAATGTAACATACATGTTAACTAGTAATATAGTATTCTCATCTAATTTTTAATTATAATCTCGAATATTATTTTTGTTCAAAATAATATAATAATTAATTCAATAATTAATTTTTAATTTATATATATCATTTTTGATATTCGAAATATAATACTACCGTAGAAGTTATAATTTAGCTAACTATTTTTTTATGTGCCCATGGTGTACGGGGAAACGTCACTATAAACTATACTAATTTTTTGTCATTCATCATATATTTCTTAAATGTTAAATCGATAGATAACAACAAAGGACATTCTATATATCATCTAATTAATTAATTATATGCAAGTGAAAAAAAGAAAAGAAAAGACAACTAGCTCCAAAAATATTAATCTATAATTAAGTCGCCCTAATTATTAATATATTTATTTCCATTTGAAAAATAACCATAATATACGCGTCTAGTCGCTAGTTTTGAATGACCCATAACTTCTATATATCGTTCATGAATTGCGAAAGATGTCACTAATTAGTAATTTAGTTAACTAATATAGGCACGATCCGTAAAAACTTAAAAAACAAGTCGCGAAATAAATTAAATAGGCAATTAATTTAAATAATACTAATTAGTTTAGATAGTGTAAATTTTTTATATTGTCCTGGAATAATGTATTGGTATGACTATTTAAGGCAGGAAAAAATATTAATATTGTGTATCCTCATAGGCTCATAGCAATTGCACAGTGGGGTAGTCTTTAAAGTTAAAGTAATGTAACTTTAGTAGGAAATTAAAGTAAAAAAGAGGGCAAAAAAGCAATGTGAGAGGTCTTGATTTTCTTGCTTGAATAACTAAAGAAGTTTTATGACTGAGAAAAACGAACTTCATTCACTCCTTGCATTCCCGGTAAGGTTCTACATTCACATTGATTTATATTAGTTATTTCTAATAATCTATTATCTTTGATTCTTTATCATTCATAATTAATTCTTTAATAACTTAATACAAGAAGAACTTTAATTTTGTGGACTGTAGATAAAGGTTTGAAAGTCAAGATATCTAGTTTTCAACTATATCAAGTTGTATGAGTAGTTCTATATAAATTGCTAAGAGACTTTAATTTATATTGTGCACATAGATTATAACTAGGGTACATAGAATATATATGGTAAGTTGTTTGATAAAGTCCAACCGATTGCCTTTCTCTACCAACTAATGTATTTGACAAAGAATTGTTTTTTAATTGTACAATTTCTTAATGCAAGTCTATATATATATATATATATATATATATATATATATATATATATATATATATATATATATATATATATATATATATATATAAACAAAATTGCCAAAATTCGAATGATAAAATATTTTAATATTTTTATCACATTGAAATTAAAGTTCAAAACTATTGAAAATAGTAAAGTAATAGAATATAAAATTTATTAAAAAATTTTAAAAGGACTTCAATTGATTTTTTTCTCAACTTCTTGATCAATCTTGTGCTCTGTTACTTTACTATCCTCAATAATTTTTAACTAATATTTTATTAAAACCTTCAAATTTGATAAAATTTAATTATATAATACCAAATTAAAATAAATAAATAAATAAATAACCATACTACATATACAGTACTTAGTACGAGTTTTACATTCAATCACGTGCCAAAATTGCGAACACATTGTCCGCTGACCTAGATGAAGAAAAAGTCAAGTATTGCTTTGACTTTTCTCTATGTATGGGGTATTAACGAATTTAATTTCTCAATTATGAGATTCCCGGCCTTCCATTATCTCATGCATGATGAAGCCTAAAAAAGGAAAGTTAATGACAAAAATAAATAATTTCGAGCTGGAATTTTCCAAGTATGTTTCAACTCTTTGCTTTTGGATCTTTTGTAGTCTCCCGTTTTGTTATTATTTATTAATGGACAATGCTAAGAGGTCAATATAATTTATTATTTTTTATTAATAATTAATTAATAATATTTAAAATATAAATTAAAAATATAATGTTGAATTATTATATATTAAGTTAAAAATATTGGATTGTTGACTAAAAACATTAGCTATTATAAATTAAAATTACTGATCCTCAAAATTTTTTCTTTATTATTATTAAAATATTAAATAAAGTGGAATATTAAGGTAGATTATGAAGTGGTTATCTTTTGTGATAAAAGTTATGTATCGATTAGTTACAAGAATTTTCTGGGAAGAACGCCTTAATTTACTTTAAGCTTTATTTAGTTGATTAATTATATTATATATACATGAAAAGTGTGCCAAATGTATAAATTTCCATAAAAGTGTACTGCATATCAGTTTGCCTATGGTTGTTTATTTTGTAGTCAAAACATGGAAGGGGGGAAGGGAGACCAAAATGGATGAAATAAAATTAAAGTTAGTTAGAAATGGTCGGACATTAATTGTCTAAATACAATGGAAGACGACATGTGTTGTATGTAACTATGTATGCATAGGAAAGTTACAAAATCTTGTGATGTTGTTTGTTGTGATTATGTTTATTTTTGACATATTATCTCATTAGCCAAGGGACGACAAGAATTAGTTAGAGAGTAGTTTAATTTCCATCTTTGCTGAGTAATGCATAAAGATGGTTTTGGATTGTTTATTTCCATTTATGGTGATTTATACATCAAGCTAACATACACATCTTTTTGCATATGTAATACACTAGTAAGTGCTATTAGATATTAGAATTTTTCTTATTCTTTTCAAGATGATGGTGGTAATTTAATTACTGATAAAAATGCTTCGGAGAGTATGACTTTTTTTGGTTAAATTATATTGTTAGTGTCTATATTTTTAGTAAAATTATAAATTGGTTTCTATATTTTAAAAATTTGTAATTGAGTCCCTAAATAAAATTAAAATTTGTAATTTAGTCTTTGTCGTTCAAAAAGTATTTGATTTAATAGAATATTCTTAGCATATTCTTTATTATATTTTTTACAATAAAAATTTTAGATTAGAGACCAATTTGTAATTTTAGTAAAAATATGGAGACCAACCGTAAAATTTAACTATTTAAAAATAAGCAAAAACTTCTTAAGTGATCTGAACCCATCTGATCTTTTCTTAGGCTATTTTCTATTTTTTTTGGTATTTATTTGACATAAATAAATAAGTGAGTTTTTATTACAAGACGGATAATAAATACGATTTTTTTCTGTAATTTCTTTTCTTGATTTCTAATATATTTTATTTGTAATTATTTTTTTATTTATATTTTAAATTTTAAATTAAAAATAATAATAAACCGATAATATTGATATAAAAGATAATTAATTGATCATATTAAGAATACTGATTTTCTCTCACAGTGCCTAAAAATTTCTGTAGATATTATGTATGTGTGCTATATTTATAATTAATCAATAAAAAAATTAATTGATTATAATTAAAAAAATTCTTCTCATATTAAATATGAATATATTTACAAAATACTTTATGTCTTTATCGGTACTTAATGGACATTCTGATAAAAGCGCAAACAGGAATACGTTGATGGAAGCCTAGGATTCCTGTAACATGTAACGGATAAACAAATAATAAAATATAGAATGGGATTATAACTAAGAATAATATATATACAGCTGTAGCGGCGGCGCAACAAAACAAAGATATTCATCAAAATTGAAGTAATATACGTGTTAATTAATAATGTTGAGCGCAATATTTTGTGCACACAGTGTCCATGTAATAATAAAATTCCACTAAGAAAATATAACAAATTTATAGTTAATGGGTTATAATTCAAATGATATAATTTTTTTTGTATTTACTTAAAAAATTGTGACTTCGAGTCCTCTAATTTTTAATAATAAAAAATATAACAAATTCATAGAAATTCATTCATGCGTCTTTTAGTATAAAGTATATAGTACGTGTTGGTTTGTTACAACAAATTAAGTGGACTTGTGCCTAATCCGAAGACCCTATTGTCGAAATTCTATTGGTTTGAAATGTGATTGAATCGTACGTAACAAATATTTATCAGATCATGATAGATTCAATTGTTCACACTTGCTTTCATTGAAGTTCTTGGTTAGTTTCAAATAGTAGTTAAACGGACCAAAGGTATATCATGTATAAGTATAATGATGAGTTAAACTGTAAATATTTCAATTGTTAATATTTGCTTTTTTTGCAGGAGATAAATTTAAAGAACTTAATCAAGGCTACGAACATTTTAGTCAGCGATAAGGCCTACCCATCTTATTGTAATGAAGAAAATATATATCATATATCTACTTCACTATTCGTATGGAAGAAAGTATCAAAGTTGTGTATACTTGTTGACTTTAGTTAATCATAATTAAGATTGGTTTAATTGTGGTCAGATTTATTGGTAATTAAGGATATAAATGAACATTGCGTTGACAAAAAGGATGACAAAGGAAAGTAGATTAATCAACGTTATCATTGATGAATCTCCGGTTGATATGACATATAGATTGACATAATCATAACAGGTGGCTTGAAGTGTTAAATTCTAAGACCACTAATAACACAATTGTGCATGACAAAATCAATCGCAGGATGAAAGAAGCGTGTTTTCTGGGTTCGTTTTTGGACTAGGAGTCTATGACAAGATAGAGACAATCAATATTTTAAGTGAAATTAAAAAAAAAAAATTAAGTAAGTAAAATATGAAGAAATGAAATCTAAATTTTAAAAGAGTGAATACCTACCCGGCTTCTGATAATTTTTTTTGGAATTGATTAACTTCTGTGTAACAAAAAAATAATATTGACTTTTTTGACATAAGGACTAATCGGTCGTTGTATATTTTAGATTGGATATTTTTTTTTGTCAAAAATCTCGTTATCTTATGAGATAATTGTCAGGACTATTTTAGATTTTTCTTATTTTAAAATTTTTGTACTTAGATCAAATTTTATAAAACTGGTAAATTTATCTAAATTTATAATATTAAAAAATTGTAAGAGGTAAATCGAAATTATAAATTTATAACTATTAATAAGTGGGGTTAGGTCAGATTAATTGCCAGAAAACATTTTCACATACATGCCAGCTTGGGCTAATTTTTATCGATATGGAACCTACAGGGGAGCTTTTCACAGATATGGAAGTATGGGGGAATACACGCATATGTGGGATAGCTTTCTGACACTGTGAGGGTGGAGAAATCTCACCGTGAGATTTGTATGAGAAGGAGAAATGAAAATTTATGCTACATGAAATCGCACATTGCGATTTGTATGATAAGGAGAAATGAGATTTTCTGCAACTGAAATCGCACCCTCCGTTTAAAGTTGGGTGTGCTACAACGGTGCAACAAATCGCATGGTGCGAGTTGTAGGGGGTGGATGTTGGTAGGAACTCGCACCCTCCGTTTTGAGTGGGGATGAAGTTTATTCCAGGAAATTGAATAGGAAATCGCATGGTGCGATTTGAGTTGTAAATATTTAGCTGTGTCATGTTAACCTAGTCGATGGGTGCGAGTTCCTTAAAATGGTCCATATAAAAGCACGCAGTAAGGAAGTAGGTCACTCGCGTCTTCTTCTTCCCCAACTTGAACGGCCGCATACTCTTCTGTTTCTTCTTTCTTATTTCCTTATTATTATCTGGTGATTCAAAATTGAACTCTACTTGCCAAATCTATGTTCTTTTCTTTTTATATGTTTGAGAGAGATGAGTGACCGAGTATTATTAAAGGTGTATTATTTTGGTCAGATTTTACTACAAACTTCGGAAGGAGTAAAATTTATATGTGAAAAACCCTTAGATGTTGTTATTCCCTTTATCATCTCATTTGAAGAGCTGAAAGGGGTGATTTCTGAAGCCATTGATTCTGAGAGAGCAAGAAAGATATCATGTATTCTATACAGATATCCCATACAGGTATTTGGTGGATTCGTCCAGTTTCAAAGCAGATATGTGACGGACGAAGCGAGCATGCAAGAGATGTTTTCAATGTATATTGAAAACCGGGCTCAGATCTCCTTCATCGAGTTGTATATTGAGTTTGAACAATCTGAGGCCGACCGAAATATTCTACGAGAAGATTATAATACTGACAGCGAAGAAGAGTTCGAAAGTAACTACCAGTTTGTTGGTCCAGATGGAGATGGAGGTGAAGATCAAGGTGAAGGAGCTACGGCGCCAGATGTAACAGAGGTGGCAAATGCACTCGCAAACGATGAGCCGTTTGAGGAGCCATCATTCATGCGAGTTTTGGATTTGGAAGCCATGCATGTTCCGGAGTTTCCGGGATATATGACTGCAGGTAGGTAAAATTTACATGAGTTTGTAAATATCATTCGCAGTTAACGGTTAAAATCCAGTGAACCGGACCGGTTAGGTTCCGGTTCATGTCGTGCGACGGTCGAACCGGCCTTTATGGTCTAATTTTTACATGACTTGCTGGTGTTTTTGTTTTAATTAGAGTGACATAATAAGGTGTTGTCAGATTTGTAATATATGTCTCTTTATTTGATTTTTCCTATGCTGGTTGTCAAATGCAGAGATTCCTATTGTCGCAGATGGTGAGTTTGCCGTTGGTATGGAGTTCGGTTCGAGGGAAGCTGTTATTAAGGCGATAAAAGAGTATACCATACGACGAAGTGTAGACTACCGGGTGTATGAGTCTGAGCCGTTGACATTTTATGCCAAGTGTACGCAGTACGGATCAGGGTGTGATTGGCTTATCAGGGTTAGCATGATCAGCAGGAAGTACTGTTGGGTTATAAGGAGGTATAATGGTAGTCACACATGTACCCGAGCCATGATTTCACAGGACCATTCGAAGCTGGATTCTCTCACAATTGCAGAAGCGATAAAGCCATTGGTTGAGGCGGACCCGTCCTTAAAGGTAAAGTCGGTTATAGCAGAAGTGCAATCGAAGTTTAAGTACACCATTAGTTATCGGAAAGCATGGCTGGCTAAGCAAAGGGCAGTAGAAAAAATATTTGGAGGTTGGGAAGCATCGTATGAAGCGTTGCCTATATGGTTTGAGGCCATGTGTCATAGGGAGCCGTCAGCTGTTGTCCATTTTGAGACTATGCCTGCTTATCAAGGGGATGAATTGGTGGGTGATATTCGAGTACTGCACCGAGTATTCTGGAGTTATTACCCCTGTATTAGGGCATTCAGACACTGTAAACCAGTTGTCCAGGTGGATGGGACTCACTTGTATGGAAAGTATAAGGGTTGTCTGCTAGTGGTAGTTTCACAAGATGGGAACAACAATATTGTCCCAATTGCGTTTGCTGTTGTGGAGGGAGAGACTTCTGATGCATGGCACTTTTTCCTAAGTAACCTTCGTCAACATGTTGTCACTCGGGATGGTATTGGTCTAATATCCGACCGACACGAATCCATCAATGCAGCTGTGGAGCGCAGTAATGGAGCTTGGTCACCTCCTAGAGCTTTTCATATGTTTTGCATCAGGCATATTGAGTCAAACTTTCTGCGGAAATTCAAGGCACCGTACCTCCAAAAATTGGTCGTCAACATTGGTAACCATTTACTAAATTTAGTTATGTTATTAATAGATTCCACCATCACGCGATTTCTTTCGACAGCTAATTTTTTTTTTGCATGACGTTTTTATTTTGCTTTTATGTTAAATTAGTAACTATTTTTAACTTATAATAATTTGGTAAGTAATTAATATGTATTATATTAATATCTACTACAAGTATTTATTAATATGTATTATTTATTAATATCGACTACTTAACAACACCAAATATTATATATGCTCGAAAAATAAAGTTGCTATTTTTATTCATCTCTTTAATGGAGAACCATCAACCATGTGTTAAAGTATTAATGGAATCTAATTGAATAAGTAGAAAACCTAGTTGGAATCTCAGTAGCAGTTTGGATCAGAGAATGTGTATGTTCTATTTCACTTAAAGCTTTTAAAGATTGTTATGTTTATTTCTTATATGTATTTTTTAATTACTATATCCACGTATGTGTTGTGCATTCCATGAACCGACTTTAAACAAAAATTCCACTTAACTAATAAAAAATAAAAAATCGGATAAAAAAATTATTGAAGAAGGTAAGCTCGTCAACAAAACAAAATTATTATTAGCAAGATTAATTATGGTAGCATTATTAAAATTTAATTTACTTACTGAATTCAATAACTATATATACATATTCTTTCTAGATAGAGCCTATATAATAAATTATATTTTCCATATAAAAAAGAAGTGACTCCAGTAATTCTATTTAACACCTGTAGCATGTAGACACATGAAATATATTTCATAATAAATTCATGGATACTCTAAAGGTACAATAGATATCTTAGCAGCCTCCAAGTCAGTAGTACCTAATGTCCAAAACAAGTTCAAATCTGGCTAAACAAAATCGAAATGCTTAAAACTTAAATAAATAAATTAGTACCTAATGTCCAAAACATATAAATTATTCTAAACATAGTCGACATGCTTAAAACTTAAATAAATACATTAGTACCTAATGTCCAAAACATACAATACACCACAACTACTTTCTAATTGACCACTTTACATCGTTCACCAATTTCTTGCATTTCTTGGCCGCCTTTTTGAAAACAGATGGAGTGTATCGATTAGCGCTACGACGTGGGGGATCAATCCTAAGGTTGTAACCTTTGGCTTGGTCATCCGGAGTGCGGGCCTGACCTGTTCACAATAATATATAAACAATTAAATATAGTACAGTAGGTTCTCAAGTCAACAAAGATACCACATATTATCCAAGAATACACAAACAAATATACCATTTATGACCACACAATAAATAACTACCCTATCATGTAAAGCAAAATACAAAATATGAATACCATCATTACGGGACTCTTCGTCCTCATCGAACTCCTCTATTTCATCGTCCTCATCATCATCTTCGGCATCCGGGTTGTCCGCTATATACGCATCGGTCTCCTGCTGGAGTGTGTTATCATTTTCCTCAATGAGTCCCATGGAAACAACGTACGGATTTTGGCTATTAAAAACTCCGCGTCCACCGTCACTCCTACTAGAGTCAACAGATACAAATCCTCCAGATGCAACCGATGAAGTATGGCCTGGATACCTCGCATCCAACGAATGCCTCCCTGGCATTAACTCATTTTGATGGCCAAATTGAGACTGTCCTCCTTCTCCAGCCATAAGCCCAAGCAACTGGCTAAAAGAACCGCCTTCGCCTGGATCAAACTGTGACATACCCCAATGTTGTTGATGATGCGTAAATGATGGGTTGAAGTGTGACTGCGGTACATACTGGCCTGAGAACTGAGGTTGTTCTTGTGGAAGCGGATTCGTAGGTGGTACCTCAGGCGAATGTGGCTCCTGTTCATCATTGTCATCATCCATATCCTGACTACCCTCATCCATATCATGATTACCACCATCCAAATCCTGATTACCTTCATCATCCTCTTCACCAACAAGATTTGACAAACACAAGCGGTTCCCATATTCTCCTCGGTACCAATGCATATAAGTTTCCAACTGAGGCTGTGAAGGAATGGGAAGCTCGGAAAGAACGTGATGATACCTGTTGGTCCAATGCATCACCCACATGTAATGAGTAGGTGCCGTGGCCCAGTTAAAATTCTTAGGACCAGTGAGGACTTCTCCATGCGCCTTATCTAGATTCCGCACCTCCTCAGGCACTCCCTGAACGAGTCTGAATTGTCGCCTATACCTATCGGTAGCATGCCACTCAATACATTCAAATGATACCAAAGGCACTGTAGCGCTCCACACAACCGAGTGCATATAGATTTCAGCAGGAATTATGTTAGGATCCACGCGATCCACAGCATACGCAACCCAGACAAACTGAAAAAAAAATAAAGGAAATTCATGACTACGCCCGACATAACAGTCATCATCATCTTTGGTTCATAAGATTTACACAGGCCCTAAATAGGAAAGTAATACTACTTTAATAAATACTCACCTCGCCTTCCTGAAGTTCATCAAAGGCCTTCCTAAAGTCAGCTAGCTTCATATATCTATATCGTCGGTCACCCCGCTCCCAGTTCCGCCACCTTATACGATACATTTAATGTTGATAATTGAGTTATAAATATAAATAAAGTGGTACATTTAAAAATTATATTACCTGTTTGCTAGCGGGAAACTGCGGGGCTCCCTAGGAACCGGCGATAGATATGGGAGCCGCATCCAAGCCCAACCGAGAAGAAGTGTTAGTGGGCCATCTATGCCTTTACAGTCAACTCGAGATGCCCGGCATAATGCCCTATAGAGGTGTGCTAGGCATGCAGATCCCCAACTGTATTGTATAATACTACCAAATTCACGTAGCAATGGAAGAAACTTCCAGTGCACACCTGCTGCACCTGATTTATCCCCAAACAAGATCGTCCCGATAAGCAACATAATGTGGCATTTGACATACCTCTGTATACCAACTTCATCAGTCAAGGGTAAATTTTCTTTAAGGTCCCGAAGCCAACTCAATTTAATGCAACTGCCTCTACACTCCGACTTACGCGGTGCAACTCCGAATTGATGCAAACACTCAGCCTCCAACGCTTCGAAACTACTCAATGTCATTCCTGTAACTGGAAGTCCGTCCGTTGGAAGACCAAGTATTAGAGCAACGTCTTCAAGAGTGACGGCACATTCACCAATGGGAAGGTGAAACGTATGTGTGTCGGGGTGCCACCTCTCGATTAAAGCATTCACCAATGCCTTTTGACATTGGACTACCCCAATCTGTGATGCATGGTAAAAGCCAGTAAGTCGTAGCTGCTCCTCTACCCTATCATTGTACCGATCCGGAGGAACAGGATGCTCACATGTCAACATTCTTAACTTCTGCAAAGTTCATAACAAAGTATTACTCAACTTCTTAACACTTACTAGGTTACTACTAAAATAAAAATATTTTATACCACAACAACTATTGATAATAATGATAACTAATACATAAATACCTAATCAAATCTCTCCACAGTAACACATTTATCTTGAATAATATGTAATAATACCCACTAACCACCTACTACTGCATATACCATTAGTTAACTAAAGATATTTCACTGAATTATAAAAAACATTTATAACAATTACTTTATGCCTAAATTCTTTTTGGAACATCATTCATACTAATTAATTAATAGTTTCCCAAACTAAGACTAACTCACAACAACAAGAACATTTACCTTCATTCATTACAATATACCTACTTAATAATTTAAATAGAATTATAAAAATTAAATTAAACCTATTTTCAAAATTAAATTAAACCGTTGGGGCTCCAATTTTTTTTTTAATTTCCTTATATTTATATTTAAACATAAACATAACTATAAAAATTAAATTAAACCTATTCTCAATATTAGTTACAATTATAACCGTTGGGGGTCCAATTTTTTTAATTTCCTTATATTTATATTTAAACATAAACATAACTATAATAATAATACAAAACATTCAAAATTCACATTCTAAAATTTCCGTGCTCTCTATAAAAAACGTCCCAAACTTACTAAATAATAACAATAATTTCACTAACAATAATACTTATATTCTAAAAATTAATTCCAAAAATTCTATAAATCTTAAAAAATACATATAAATCCTAAAAAATAGTAATAATCATTCTATCCTATGGATATTTCTAATTTGCACTTCTAATAACAACAATCATAACAAATAAATATTTTACATTAATACTTTTAAATAAAAAAATTTAAAAACCTTAAAAAAAAACTTACATAATCAGAGTGACTGAGATAATGCATGATATGAAGCTCAGGTCGATCAACATCTCTAGTTTTATTTTTTTTGGGCATTCTTTCATGTATTGAAACATGCAGAAATGAGAGGAGGAAGATGAATAACAATGGGGGCTTCAGGTTTGAAAACGAAAGCTGGGAGAGTGATGTCTCGGAGGGTGAGAGAAGTTAATGCATGAGTGAGGGAGCTGTTATAAGGGCACCGAATTGGGGTGGCTCCTGCTACGCGACACGTGTCTTCGGTGGTGGCAATCGCACGGTCAGATTTGCTGGACGGAACTCGCACGGTGAGATTTGCTTAGTGGAACTCGCACGGTGCGAGTTGGGTGGTCACTGACACCACACTCTCGTCATTCCCCTCCCTCCCCCATAACGGCGTCTGTTAGAAGTTCCGGTACCATATTGAAATTAAAAAGCCTGCCAGCTTGCAACAAACTACCCACATCAATCCCATGTTTTATTAATGGGCTTCTAGCCCAGTATCTGATACTGAACCATAAGCCCAATACATTGCCCATCTTGTAGCACCTAAAAGAAAACGGAAGACAACGAAAAGAAAAACAACGAAAAAAGGAAGAGAGAAAGATAATTTTAAGCGAAAAGTGAAAACTAATCCAATAACGTAAAAAAAAAAAAAGAGAGTGAAACTAATTCAATATAGATGCTCCAGTTTATGGATCTATGATCATTTAGATAAGTTTGTAGACCAAAAAGAAAAGGTGTAAACTGAAAAAAATCATCACCAAAAAGAAAAAAAAAAGATTAGATTAAACTTAAAATCAAGCGCGATTGCAGCAAGTCCTAGGCACAGACGGCATATTTATATGTTTCTTGCAAGCTGCATTTGGGTTCGAAGTAGCACCGTTCAAGAAAATTAAAAATGATCCATAGATAAATAAAATCAATTAAGTAAAAAAGATAATATTAACTACAGCGAATTTTGGACGTGAACAAAAAATTAGAAAACTATTGTAAAATTCGAAGTAATAGTGTAGATGTATTGAATTATTAATTTTAATTTTTAAAATTTTAAAATTTAAAATTAAATAATTAATTAATAATCTGAATTTTAATTTTTAATTTAATTTTCTTTTTATATCTTTTGTTTACATTATTTATAATTATCATAGTTTTTCTATACTTTCTCAAATTGAAATAGATAAAAAAAACGGTTGTAATTTAATTTTTTAGCATATCTAAACTCTAAGGCCATGAGAGGTCAAGAACTTTCGGGATGACCCTGGCAACTCTTAATTTAGGTGACGTGTCAGAAACCCATTGGTTGTTGTGCGTGTAAATGAGTCTATATATTTGGCGCGCACCATCAAAATATGGACTTGGCCGTTCCTTACTGGACAGAACACTCTAGCAAGTAGCAACAGCAATTACATTTCTAAGTTCTAATTTTCATTATATATAGAATCCCTGTTGCCTCTATTTTCATTCCAAATTCGATCACAATGATGTCAAAGACCAAAGCAATGGCGTTTCTACTTCTCTTTGCTTTACGTAAGCTAGCATTACATTGTTATAAATCAATGTATCTGAATTTTGAAGTAACTGAGTATTTATTTTGCTATCGTTTTTGTGGCAGAATTTATGATAGGAATGGTTGTGGCAGCGGATGAATCAGCTAATAACCTTGGCACAGTGATTGGTATTGATCTTGGAACAACGTACTCGTGTGTTGGTGTTTATAAGAAGGATCACGTTGAGATCATCGCCAACGACCAAGGCAACAGGATCACTCCTTCATGGGTCGCGTTCACCGATTCCGAGCGTCTCATCGGAGAAGCGGCCAAGAATCAAGCTCCTCTTAACCCTAAACGCACTATCTTCGATGTCAAGCGCCTCATTGGGAGGAAGTATGTCAAATTCAACTTTTCTAATTACTTTTTTCTATCCGAATTAGTTACTAAATCAGTCATTATATATTTATGTATAAATATATGTTTTGTTTGTTATGATTAATTTGGTAGCTGATTTTGTCTAGAAAGATCTAATAGTTTGTTGAATTTGGTTTTTAACGTGAAAAGGTTTGATGACCCTGAGGTTCAGAGAGACGTAAAGTACTTACCTTATAAGATTGTGAACAAGGATGGAAAGCCTTATATTCAGGTCCAAGTCAAAGGTGAAGACAAGGTGTTTAGCCCCGAAGAGATAAGCGCCATGGTATTAACTAAGATGAAGGAAACCGCTGAATCTTTCTTGGGGAAGAAGATAAAATCCGCTGTCATTACTGTTCCAGGTACTAGTTGCTGAATTACTATTACTTTACTATTTCCTAATGATTTTGATTAGAATGTGGCTGTGGCTATGGGAGTAGGATCTAATTAATTAATTTGGTTGATTAATGTAACCCAGCATATTTCAATGATGCACAAAGACAAGCCACCAAGGATGCTGGCACCATTGCGGGTCTTAACGTGGCGAGGATAATCAATGAACCAACAGCGGCTGCTATAGCATATGGTTTGGACAAGAAAGGAGGAGAGAAGAACATTCTTGTCTATGATCTTGGTGGTGGTACTTTTGATGTTAGCATCTTGACCATTGATAATGGTGTGTTTGAGGTTTTGGCTACAAGTGGAGATACACATTTAGGCGGAGAGGATTTCGACCACCGCCTCATGGATTATTTCATCAAATTGATAAAGAAGAAGTACAACAAAGACATCAGCAAGGATAACAGGGCAATTGGGAAACTCAGAAGGGAGTGTGAGAGAGCCAAGCGAGCTTTAAGTAGCCAGCACCAAGTCCGGGTCGAGATTGAGTCTCTTTTCGATGGCAACGACTTCTCTGAGCCATTGACAAGGGCCAGGTTCGAGGAACTGAACATGGACTTGTTCAAGAAGACAATGGGGCCTGTCAAGAGAGCTATTGAAGATGCAGGGCTCAAGAAAACAGATATTGATGACATTGTGTTGGTTGGAGGTAGCACTAGGATTCCCAAAGTTCAACAGCTATTAATGGATTTCTTTGAGGGCAAGGAACTCAATAAAGGTATCAATCCTGATGAGGCTGTTGCTTATGGTGCTGCAATCCAAGGTGGGATTCTTAGTGGTGAAGGCGGCGAAGAAACCAAAGACCTTCTCCTTCTTGATGTTGCTCCTTTAAGTTTGGGATTAGAGACAGTTGGTGGTGTCATGACAAAAATAATACCAAGGAACACCGTTATTCCAACTAAGAAGTCTCAGATTTTCACTACTTACCAAGATCAACAAACCACTGTGTCCATTAAGGTAAACACATACATTACATTACTGATCATATTCTTATAATGTTGCATACTTTGGTGCCATATATAATAGCTAGTGCCCATGATTTTTTCAGGTTTACGAAGGCGAAAGAGCCCTAACAAAGGATTGTCGCGAACTCGGGAAGTTTGATCTCAGTGGCATTCCACCTGCCCCAAGGTATATAGCAATAGAAACCATTGTTTTTTTAACATTATACTATAGATTATAGTAGAATAAAATTTACATTATTCTCACTCACTGTTATTGGGGTTGCAGGGGTGTGCCACAAATTGAGGTTACTTTTGAGGTTGACGCCAATGGAATCCTCCATGTGAAAGCAGAGGACAAGGCAGGGAAGAAATCGGAATCGATCACCATCACCAATGACAAAGGACGTTTAAGCCAAGAAGAGATTGAAAGGATGGTTAAGGAGGCTGAAGAACTGGCTGAAGAGGACAAGGTGGTTAGGGAAAGAATCGATGCCCGGAACAAGTTGGAGACTTACATCTTCAATATGAGGAGCACCATCAATGATAAAGACAAGCTCTCTGATAAGATTGATTCGGATGATAAGGAGAAGATAGAGGGCACGTTGAAGGATGTTCTTGAATGGTTGGATGATAACCAAAACGCAGAAAAACAAGACTTTGAAGAGAAACTGAAGGAGGTTGAGGCAGTGTGTAATCCTGTTATCAAGGAGGTGTATGAGAAGAGTGGTGGTAGTAGCTCCTCTGGCTTCGATGATGAAGAATCAACTGATGAACTATAGAGACTAACAGCTAAACAGCCACGTTATTTTTTGTTGTCATTAATTCTTTGTTTACTTAGTTACTATAGAATATATCATAATGTAATTGCGGCACATCCTCTTTTTATTTTGTTTACTTTCTCATTGCTGCTCCTTCTTTTTAAGTTTTTCTTGCATGAAATTTCAGTAGGGGTGAGCAAATTTAAACCGAACTAATTAAATTGGTTTTAAAATTAACAGGTAATCGAGTCTAATCCAAATCAAACCGATAATTTTTGTTAGTAATTGGTTCAGATATCGATTTTAGGGGATGCAGAACCTGAACCAACAAATTCGATCATAAATTAAATAAAAAATAAAAAATATATATATGATTTTTTAGTGGACAATAATTATTTATTATTAATATGTTTAAATTTTAATGAGTTTAGTTTTAAATGTATTTAGTGTTTAATATGTTTGGATTATTTTTATATTACATGTCTATTATATTTGTTAAATTTTTAAGATAAAAATTTGATTTTTTTATAAATTTCAAAGTTATTGAGTACTCAATTATTCGAACTAAACTAATCTATTTTTAATCGATTTAGTTTGGTTCGAGTACATATACAAAAAATATAAATTTAAATCAAATTGAACCAATTACACTTTTATCGATTCAATTCTAATTTTATTATAAATTCGAACCAAACCGACTGACTCTTAAATTTCAGTTTCTTCGATCATGTTTTTTTTGGTCCCTTCAATCATTGAGTTTAACTGTTGGGTGATTCGATGAACCTCTTTAAACATACAATTAAATTTATGTGATAGATTGAATATATGGGATATTAACTTTAAGTCTCTAAACATTAACATACTACTGTGTATATTAAGTGTCTCCAACCCGAAACAATCTAAGAATGCTGTGTTGGTGAGTTGGTGTATCTTCAGTGTCCTACTTGATAAAAAAAAAAAAAACATTTTTAGTGAAGAACATATATTATTATTTATTAGTATAAAAATAATATTAAATATTTTATATATATTATATCTATATTTCACAATAATTAAATTAGTGGAATCACATATTTAGCTTGGTCATATGTTTGTATATAATTGTATTTTTATAAAAACATGTAAAATGGATTTTCTCAATTATTAAAAAAAAAATTGAGAAGATTTATTCTCAAAAAACATACAGTTATCAAACCCTACCCTTGAATTACCTTGGGCCCATCGGCCTTGGGCTTTAGTATCGTTTTAGTTAAGTAATTCAGTTTGGTTTTTGGTCCGAAAAGGATAGCTGTTAATAATTTTCGTCCCCCTATCCCTGATGAAAAAAAAAAAAATCTTGTACCAGCAAGGGTTTAGACCGGGTTTAACGAAGCGAAAAAGTGGGTTTGTTAGTCTTTCCACTTTCCAGTGAAGACTGAAGAATCGTGAAGCTTGGCGTTGATTTTTGCCATGAGCTACCTTCTGGTATTGATCCCTGTACATTTTTTCTTTTTGTGATTTTCAATTGTGAAAAAAAGTTTATCAAATTCGCCTTGTCTGTGTCATTTGGAATGGAACTGTTTTTCAGAAAAGGCTTCGTTACTTCAACAGTAGCTCTGTTTTTCGTACTTTGGCGATTGCAGCTGCAGGTTCAGCTCTCCTTTGCTCCAATGGCGACACTGATTTCAGTGAGCACTAAACCCTCTTTCATTCCGAATGCATCGAGAAAATAGTGTAAAATCTTAGCGTTCTTTATAAATTTGACGAATATTTCAATTGTTTTTAATTTTTTTCCTTTTCTTTTGTTGTTTTCTTTAGAATGTCAATTAATCAAATAAAATATCAAACATTGATGCTGTTAAGACAAATTCTAATGCAGGAGCATCTGTCAAAGCACGGATCCTTGTGCCATTACAAGATCCGTTGCCCTTTCCTCAACATTTGGATTTTTCGGGCGTATATGGTGGGCAATTATGTTTTCATTTTGCTATAAAAATGTGTATGTAGAGATGTTTATACAAGTGTGATTATATTTAGAGCTGAAAATCTTGTAGGAACACTTCCACTCTATTCTTATAGGGATATAGGCAGTCAAACTCCATCATCTGACACAACTAAGGATGCTTCTGCGGCTGCTCATCATGGTGGCTCAAACCCATGTAATTGTTTTGAAAGAAATACTATTGCCGATGCAGCGGCTAAAGTTGGGCCTGCTGTTGTTAATATTGCTGTTACACACGGTATCCACTCTGGAATACTTTTTAGCCTTTAGCATTCGAGTTTTGTTGATGTGGGTTTGAGCTTAATTTGAGTATGTTATACATCAAATGTAGATTATCTTGGGGTTACTGCTGCAAAGAGTATAGGCTCTGGAACAATCATCGACAAGGATGGTACAATATTGACATGTGCTCATGTTGTGGTTTATTTTCAAGGGACCTCGAGTTTATCAAAGGGGAAGGTTTGTGTATATGCTAGGGCTGTAGGGCATACCCTTCAAACATAATTTATTTGCTGGGTGACACTATGACCCTTGAGTAATTGAGCTGCTCATTTAGTTTTAGACTTGTAGACTTTATTCTTTTTGCTTGCTTGGCCTAATCATCGGTTCTCAATATTCTTAACTTTCATGTAATGTATAGTAACTTTGTTTGCGAATCATTTCAGGGCTCTTCAATAGTGTGTCTATTCATATTACAACATTCATGTTATTCTTGATGTTATTGTTGTTTTATGTTCTTCTTGGTTTTAGCCCCTTCTAGACATCATATTAAATTGAAACATTGTAGCTGATCTTGAAATATCAACTACTACAGATAGAAGTTACTTTGCAAGATGGAAGATCATTCGAGGGTAAAGTGATAAATGCTGACCTGCATTCAGATATTGCCATTGTGAAGATCAATTCCGAAACCCCACTTCCTGAAGTAAAACTTGGTTCTTCAAGCAAGCTTCGTCCTGGGGATTGGGTAATATCTCTGGGCTGTCCACTTGCCCTTCAGAATACTGTCACTGCTGGTATTGTAAGGTGTGAAGAAAGGGTCTAGGCAATAACTGATGTATCGTCTAATATACATTTGTTTAAGTCTTTCCATTCATGTAATGATCTTGGAAGCCAATATTTTATAATGAAGCGTATATTTTTTGGGGGAAGCAAAGGAGCTTGTGGTTGTTTTTCGTATTAATATAAGTCATTTTTTAATGATCTTTGTGCAGTTGTGTTGATCGTAAAAGTAGTGATTTGGGCTTTACTGGTGTGAATAGAGAGTATTTACAAACAGATTGTGCAACTAATGTGGTATGTCTTCCTCTCGCTGTTCTCCCATGCATCCAACTTTGGTTGCATCTGCTGGTGCATGGTTGACTGTTCGGTTAGCTTGTATGTTTACATCTTCTTCTATGAGACAGGGAAATTCTGGAGGCCCACTTGTCAACATTGATGGAGAACTTGTTGGTGTGAACCATATGAAAATGTTTGCCGCTGATGGGTTGAGTTTTTCTGTACCAATCGACTCAGTGTCCAAGATTATAGAGCAGTTCAAGAAAAGAGGGTATTTACTTATTTTGTCCACACTTTTCACATATCCATTGAAAAGCATGATGTTCATATTTCTTATAAATGTAAAATGTTGCTAACTTACCATTAGTGATATATGTTACTGAGAAATGATGCCCTATACTTTTTGAGAAGAAAATTCAAGTTTATGCAAATTCTTACAATTTTCTCTTTTTTAAAGTATTATACAAATATTGCATGAGCAATGATTGATTTAAATGTTTTCATGTAAGTTTCATGCTTAGTTGACATTGTTCAATGTTGTTCAGGAGAGTAATACGACCTTGGCTTGGGCTTAAGATGCTAGATTTGAATGATACCCTTATTGCGGAGCTTAAATTGAGAAGCGCTACATTCCCTGATGTCGATAAGGGAATTCTTGTACCAATGGTATGTCCCTTGTTGATTATTGCTATCATTTGCGCTAAAGTACAATTCTACTTATGCTACATAGCTAGTCCAAGCCTGGAGAAAAGTGGAGATTGTGTTAGGCTCTTCGATAGTCAAATTTTAATGACATTTGGACGAGTGCACACACTAATTTGAGGCTATCAGCAAAATTCTCTTGAAAATAATTTCTATAAATATTCAAAGTATAGATTTGTTGAATGTAAACATGCAATGTCTATGCGCTGTTTTTGGCAACCAAGATGCAAGTGTTGGAAAAACTATCGTTAATTTTCAAGCCCTATTTCAGGGAATTATTTAAACAATAACTGTGATAGCTAATGCTGTTATGCTTGTAATTTGTCTTAATGAAGAAGTAAAAGGGTTTTTACATATTTTGGGTTAATTATTCTCTACATGGTGGTTGTTATTTTCCTGGGATAATATGAATTTCGTTCACTAACAGAGAAGTTGAATGTATGAGTAGGTGACTCCTGGGTCTCCTGGTCAACGTGCTGGATTCCGTCCTGGTGATGTTGTGATTGAATTTGATGGGAAGCCCGTCCAAAGTATGAAGGAGGTATTAACATGTTTCATATAAGTTGAGATACGATGACTACGTTAGTGAAACATATGCATGAACTATAAAAACTGATCGCTTGGTAATTACTTATTTATAATAATATGTTGGTATTGTGAATTGTGATGGTGATACTCTATCAAATAATGGCAGGTAATAGAAGTAATGGAGGACAGAGTTGGGGTGCCCATGAAGGTGGTGGTTAAGAGAGAAGGCAACAAATTGGTGAAGCTCACTGTAATTCCTGAGGAATCCAATCCCAATATCTGAAAACTGGAGAAGCCAATGACTCGGGATAGTGATAGTTTATTCGACCATATGATTTCCGTTTACGTTACCCTATTTTTACTATCATTCTTTATAGTAAAATTCATTACCTTACTTAAAATGTACAAAAATTAAATTAAATTATGAATCGAACTACCAAAATATTACATATTATTCGTTCTAATGTTATTTAGAGTTTTAAACCATAAGAAAAAAAATCTGGATTTTTTGAACCCAACTAGTATGCTATTGTTTATATTTTGAGTTTCTATAAAATATATGAAATTGGCATTTTAAATATTTGAAATACTTTTGACAATGGCCTTTTTTTTGGGGGGGGGGGGGGTGTTTTGTTTGTTCAAGGCTTTAATACTGTAAAATTATTTAGGATTTCAAGTCCTAGGAAATATATAAATTTGGAGTTTTAAAACACTAAAGAAATGGCTTGCTTTTGTAGAAATTCCAAACCTTTACAACTATCAAATTACTTAGGGCCTTAAATTCTAAAAAATTAAAGTATATTTTTCATTTCTAAATGTTTCTGAAAAATTTTTAAAATATTTTTAACGTTTAATTTGTTTCAATAATGTATCTAACATTTCAAATATATTTTAATTGTATTTTCTGTTAATAGTGATGTGGCAATTGAATGTTGACGTGTCACAGACACATGACAACCATTGACTAGACGCATCAGCATAAAATTACTATATTATATGTTATTTCACTTAGGAGTATAATTAAAATTTATTGAAATATTAGGAGTAAAAATAAAATTAAATATTAAAAATAAAATTTAAATAAAAATTAAGCTTTCAGAAAAAAATATTTACTATGCAATAAATTTTTTCTAATAAAACTCACATTGATAATATCTTTTATATAATTTTAATATAATAATATTTTTATTAAAATTAAAAAGTAAATTATATAAATATATTTTTGAAGTATATCATTTTTCTTGTGTAAAAAAAACTTGAATACTTTTAAAAACACATGTTTTATATATATACATGTATTCCAAAAATATTAGTGCCTAAGAGGGATGGATTTAGAGGGAATTATATACGAGATATGTGTTTAAAAAATAAAAATATATTATATAATTTAGTAATTTTATATATATTATTTTTTGTTATGTGATGGATTTATATTTTAATTATTTAATTTGTTAATATTTTTTATTTAACTAATTTAATATCATACCATTAAATCTTTGTACTTTTTAAATTAGTTTTTATATAATTATTATTATATTTATTTTAAAAAATTTATTAATTTTTTTATATTAACACTTTTAACCTTTATATTATTATATTAATAATGATTTATGTGATTATATTTTGGTAATCATATTATGTATTTTAGATATTCTTTTCTTGTAAAAAATATTTATTTTTCTTCTAAATTTACGTTGTTAAAAGAAAATTTTTTATAAAGATATCTTATATCTTATATTCTATAAAAGGTACTGTGTCTTTCATATAATTTATAATTTGTAATTTATTTTCAAATTTTTTAAAATTTTTGAAAGAATTAATTTTAATTAATATGTGATCATTTTTAACTAAACACGCTGTAACTTATTGGTATTTTATAATTTTATAATTTTATAATGTATTATTGATATTGTTATATTTTTTTTATGCAATATTAAAAATGAAATTGTGAAAAAAAGTTATAATTATATATATATATATATTGATAAATATTTTAAAAAATAAACTCTAATAACTATATGTAATTATTTGTATGGAATGAAAAAAATTATCTAAAATTTGCCCCTTCGTATTAAAATTTTTAGATCCATGCCTAATGGTTATACTTATATAGTCAGTCATATTTACAATGAGATAAGGTCTAAAATGGCCTTGTTCTTAACATATTTTAGTTTGATCCCTAACTTTAAAATAAACAAATAAATCACTCAAATTATAAAATGTGAATCTCTACTAGTCTTTTTTGTCAACTGAAGTCTAAAGTATGCTGATGTAAATTGTAAACGGTCAACTACCACTTTTATGGACTGTTAAAACGAAAATAATGTCATATAATATAAAAATATTAATTAAAATATAAAAATATAACATTATAACACTAATTTCACTTTTAAATCCATGATTTTTTTATTTAAATAAAATAAAATATATCAATATATTACTTCTCCTAAATTAATTTTTAAAATGTGAATCCCTATTCTTAATAATATATAAATTGTTTTAAGACGGTGTGTTTTGAATTATATGTTAACGGTTACATTCTAAGACGATTTATGCTTTGAAATACTCTAAAAAAAATATACATAAATTGTCCTAAAATAGTGAGCCTTCAAAATCAACGTAAATCGTAGGACATGATGATTTACATATTTTACACCTAAAACACATTAAGGTAGGATAATTTATGTGCAAAATCTAACCTTCATTAGCCTAGAGAGATTTATGTGCAACTTCCAAATACACAATGAGATGTGACAATTTACGTTGATAACAATAATACATTTTTAATAATTCAACAACTATTTTCTTCCATCGTTATAATAAATTGAGTTAGAATTGAAAAATAAACATGCAACATTAAAAAATATATAGTTTTATTTAAATGAGAATTTAATAACTCATAACATATATTTTTAATAACCAATAAATGAAGGCATTTTCTTAAAAGAATTGCATTGTAAATATATTAATTAAAATTTGACTAATAAATTATAAAAGATAAAAGATATATAAAAATAATTACAAAAAATGAAACAAAAAATATTACCTTAAAAATAATAATCTATCAATATATAGCAACAGAAATTACTATAAAATAATTTAAGAAATAACTGCAAAGAAGAAAAAAAATATTTTTTTCAACAAAGTATAATAAGGTTAAATATTTTAGAAAAATAACATTAGATGAATACTTTCAAAATGTATGAATTTATTTTTTTACATATCTCATCATTATTGTTATTATTTCTATTATTATTATTATTATCACAAAAAATATTAATTTACAAATATAAAAAATGAAAGAAATCATAACACAAATTTAAAAATCACCGATCACTAATCTATTTAAGTAAGAGCAATAATGGTTCAAGAAATACCGTTTACTTTTTAAATATATTTTCTTTTGAAGTGCACACAATTTTTATTAATACTGTTATTAGTAGCTTTATAAAAAAAATAGTCACAAGGAATTAAATTTTTTTGGGACAAAAATTAAAATTTTATTAATATTTATTTTTAAAATTATCCTCATTTAATTTTTTAAATTTTAAATCTAATCTCATTTTCTCTTTTCCAACAAGATACTCAGTCCTGCACATTTTACACCAAAAACACTATAAGACATAACTCAAATTTACATATTTTATACCAAAAACAATACAAAAATTTAATTTAGTCTTAATCTTTATCTCTCAATCTCTTTTTTAAATGCAACCTTAGTGACAACAGATTTAAGTAATTTATACAAGGTCCCAACTGTCCCATGTTAACGGCGTACACAAAAGTAAGGTAAATTATTATTTTTAATCATGAAAAATTTAGTGCGAAAAATTCTAACAATGAAAAATATAAAATATATATCCATCAAAGATTGGAATAATTAGACAAAACTAACCCAATCTTTTGATAATTATGATGTTAATGGAAGAGTTCAAGTCCAATTGTTGAACATATCAATCAACTGAATTACTGACATGAAACGACAACTTATATTTGTCTGAAAAACGTACCAGTCAATGCTCGACACAATTATTTTATTTTATTTTATTTTATTTTTCTAAATGACAGCCACTTCTATCTCAACAAGATTTAAGAGTAATGCAACTAAAACACATGCTGCTCTCGCTGTTACTTATCCAAAGTGAGAGATTTTTTATAGTCATATTCAACAAAGGGGATTAAAAATTTTCTTTAGGATCAACTAGAGAAGAAAATGACAGAGAATAATGAAACCAAAAACATGTAGAGAAAGAGGTCCATTTCCAACAGAGTTCAAGCAAGAAAATACTCTAAACATGAAATGAAATAAAACATGGGACAATCTGATTGAAAAACTCTCAAAAGTCCAATAGAGTTCAAATCAACCCAAAAAGACCTATGAACAAGAAGAAGGCTACTAATCCTCCTCGAGATTGATCGAGTCCTTGAACTTCCCATACAAAATCTTCTTCAGTTCAGCCATCTGAGCAACCACAGATTGTTTCTCCTCGTCAAGCTTTGTCAGTTTCTGGCTTGTCACCTCTTTCATGTTTTCTATCCTATTCTCGACTTCATCCTTTGGCACATGTGCAAAGACCTCACCTATTTGAAACCGAACCACATCTTCATCTGTGAGAATCAACTCATTGCTCGCATCTTCCAAATTCTCATTTGTTTCCTGTAGAAGAAATCATCCCGTTGCATTTGTATCACAACATCAAAAACATGCCAACCAGGGGATTGCCTTTGCAAGAAGGTTGTATGGCTACAAAAATCAAACTAGGACAGGACTTGCAGAACAGAGGAGTTTATAAATTCCATATCTGATATACACAGTGTCACAACCAGTCGTCCACATACTTAATTTTAGAGGATATATAATGTAATAAGATTGAATATATTTTTCCTCTCTACCATGTCATATAATCTAATCGATTACTTAGGACTCTGTTGCTCTCAGTTTTGCATATTGGACAAACCGGCATGTTAGCCAATTGTTAATGAGTTTCAGGGGTAGGCAAAATGTTAAACCATTTCTCTTTTTTCTCTTTATTCAATTAGGCGCCTAGTTCTCCATAAAACTCATCACTAATGTATTCTCTGCAAGAGTGTACATTATCCAGGGATAGTATTGAATGTCGATATTGATACTGATCAATCCATTTAGGTTTCGTATCTACTACGTCACTCATAACATTCTTGCCAAATGAAAACCAACACACTCGCAAGTAAACTGCATTTTGCCCATAATTACACTCCACCAGTACCCTTAGATGTTCCATTTTGGTAGAGTAAAAAACTATTCTGGCCGAGGAAATATTAGGTTGCCTACATACTGGTTCTTACTTTGGGTGGATTGATCAAGTGGAAGAATCTTTTAGGAATACAGTTATTAGTCATTCAGGGACCATTTTTGTGAGCAAATTAATCAATCTTTAAAGATCAAAATTATGGTTTATTCTGCAAAGTCCTAGCTCCTAACTTATAATAGTGATGATTAAGGAATAAACTAAAACCCGGCCCTGTTACTAAACAAGTAAATCAATGCATATCCTATGATTTCTTTTGTTCTTTCAATCCATTTCTATCATCAAGTTATAAACTATAAGGATGCATTTGAGTGCTTATTCTACTCATATACTAATAACTAAACTTAAAACGGAGCTAAATAAACAAAAATAAAAAAGAAAAATGAAAAGAAACAAAAAATATGGTTACCTTGGCGATTCTGATCTCATCCTCGAGCTCATGAAAGCGATTGTTCAATCTTCCGAACTTATTGATGTTCTGCTGGTCCTCCCACGTCACTTCCGTGTCGGATCCTCCTTCCTTCAATGCCGAAAAATGGAATATCATAAATTAGGAGGGAAAATAATAGAAAGAAGATTGCGATTCCAAGGAACATTGATTCGAAGCTAGGGATTTTTTATTACCTGCTGCATGCTAATGACTCAATTTAGGGTTTCCTGATTCCGATCACAGTATGAGTTTCAGTACCACTGGGAACTACTGTTGACAACTCTCGTTAACTAAATTGGAGTGAAGATATATTAAACACAAAAATGAGATACTTTTTTTTAGTTAATTAAATGTTTATAACAGTAATAAACAAAAGATTAATCGAGTATATTAGTATGTAATCGTTCATTTTTGCTTGCTTTTGTTTAAAATCTCCAGAAACTAAAAAGTAACATCAATAAAAGATCAAAAAAAGAAAAACACAATATTGAAGAAGTTCATTTGATAAAAAGTTATATGTTATACTTCATATCCAAACTGGGGTGGGCATGCTTTAGATTTTTAAAAGTCCAAACTACATCCACTTTAAAACTAGTATTTTGGTTCATGAAACCAAACTGGAACCGGATTAAAAAAGGAAATCG
Organism: Arachis hypogaea; assembly: GCF_003086295.3. Taxonomy (NCBI): domain Eukaryota; kingdom Viridiplantae; phylum Streptophyta; class Magnoliopsida; order Fabales; family Fabaceae; genus Arachis; species Arachis hypogaea. Next base: position 5,155,680 of record NC_092041.1, on the reverse strand, counting down.
GTTCTAAATCGGTTTGGAAAAATAAAAACCAGTTTTAAACCGGTTTTAATATTCAAATCCGTTTTTATATTCAAACCGGTTTTAAATCCGGTTTTTTTTGGAAATCCAGTTTTAAAACTAGTTTTTAGAAATCCAATTTTCAAACCATATTTTTTTTTAAAAGTAAAATTAATACTAAAGTTTTTTTAAACTGTATAGGTTCATTATAACTAGGATTTGGTTCTTTATCATAGTTATCCAAACCGAACCGGTAATTGATCCGGTCATACGACTGGATTACTGGGTCACTAGTTCAACCGATGGGTTGCTAATTCATCCGGTTGACCCGGTCATAATAAAATAAAAATATAAAATTATAAAAATAAAATTAAAATCAAAAGTTAAAACTTAAAAGGTATGTCTTCATAAATATATTAATAACAATCAAATATCAATTATTAGACATAACAAATTATGCCAAAAAAATAATAACTAGTCAATAGTGCAAAATACTTCTTCAATTTAAAAGAACAAGAAAAACAAAAATAACACAATTAGTAAATCAAATTCAAGAGGTGATCTGAAAGTCGGCATCTATATCTTCATAAAACAAATTTGAAGCTTGACCAACATTTCCTTCATTTTGATTTGCATCTATATCTACATTTGTGTATCTTTCACAAATCAATACCAAAAATAATTCATAATAACACAAACAGAAAGTATAGGACAACAGTTTAACTGAACAATTGCAGAGAGCATGAACCTCATTTTCAACAACAAATTCAACTATAATAATTTTTAGCAACAAATGATTTATCTCGAGATGATTTACAGATTTACAACAAAAATTTAGAAAAGTGATATTTCAGCAGGACAACAATAGATTCAATCTTCAATGATGATAACAAGTAACAAATTCAACATGATTTACAGATTTACAACAACAACAAAAAATTAATTAAGTGATTATTCAGCAAAACAACAATTATTTTCGGCAACGAACAAAGTTAAGCTAAGTGATTATTTTGGCAGTCAACAGCAAATTCAAGGTTCATAATAATCACTAACAAATTTTAGCAACACATTCAACTTTCAGCAACAAAATCAAAGTACAGTGATACAGCAACAAAATTGAAACAGAAAGAACAGGGGGACTCACCAAATCGGGTTGCGCCAAGGAAGCTGATGGCGAAGGAGAAGCTGACGGCAAGGTTCGAAGCAAGAAGACGACAACGAAGACCAGCCCACCGGGATCTGTTGCCTCTGCTACCGGCGACGAAGAGCGCAGGGAAGGGAGAGATCGAGACCAGGTGCGAGACAGAGACCGTGAGATGCAAGAAAACGACGACCACCACCACCCGAGGGACCAGATGTGGTTCCGTCTGCTTCTGCCGCCGGCGAAGCGAGCGCAGCGAAGGGAGAGCTTGACCTGACGAGAGCTTGACAGACTGGAGACGAGAGGTGAGAGTCGGAGATGAGACAAGCTGACGAGAGCTTGAGCTCGTGTGAGAGAATGACGAGAAAGAGAGTCGAGAGAGGAGATAGCGTTGGGGGCCGGGGGTGATCTCAGCAATTAGGGATTCAGAGAGGGAAAGGGGGAAAACCGGAAAAGAGGGGGAGGGGGATGGAACGACGCCGTTCATTGAAAAAAAAAAAGACCCGGCCCGGGTCAAATAAACCGGTCGGATCACCGATTTTGCTAAAAACCGGCCAGGTAAATCCGGGTTCCGGCAGATTTGATGCATGATCGGTCCAATAAGTAGTTCGGTTCGATCAGATGACTGGGTGACTTGATTTCTGGTGAAATTGACCAAATCGAACCGGGTTTAATAATTATATTCTTTATAAATCTAATGATAAATAACTAATCTATAATTTTATATAACATTTAATCATTCTCAAAATATCAAAAGGATGCTATCAGAAAATCTTCCTACGACAACAACTACAAAATATCAAAAGATACCAACGAAATCATTAAACAACTAAAATCTTTGAAAAAAATATATTTGCAAATAACAAAAGTTAAAAGTAAAATATTTTCATGCCAAATCTTTTTTAGTTAAAACTGGAATGTGACAATTGGAAACCATGAAAAATGACAATGTATTTAAGAACTAGAGTTTACAATATGATATACATTAGCCAGATATGAATTTAAATAGCCCTCTAAGTACAAACAAAATCAACTATTACCTCAAGGATAGGATAGCACATAAGTTCACGCAAAAATTCTACAAGAAAATATGCAGTAGCTATGTTTGCAGCACCTTCTTCAAAATGGAACCGTATTCTTCATTTCTTTTCAAATGAAAACAGATTTCAAATAAACCATAAACCGCAAGCAACTTCATATATAGTGCGCAATAAGTTTAAAATGATCAATGAACATCTTACAGACACCATGATGCCATCATATATAATCAAACAAAATTTTCAATGGTTCCTGTTCTAGTGTTTTACAAAAAAAATTTCGTAGTGCTAAGATTAAGATCTCTAAATAGAGGAGCAAAAACCTCATCAAGTGAACTGAAATTATCAGCTATATAAGTGGGACCCTCAATTTGCTGAAAAGTTTCACATTTGTTCTGCAGTCATAATTCTTCTATATATTTACCAGCACCATCAACAAATTATCAATACAGTTGAAGAAGAGAAAGCAGAAGACCAAGAGGGAAGAGGCTGTGTTATGTGTGTGTGAATTGGACTCAGTTTTTTCTTTTTTGGTCTTAAATGGGATTTGAACTCGGGTGCAGCTTATAAAAAGCATATAAATATGTCATTTGTGCTACGCCTTCGCTGCTACTCAAAGTCTCAAATCATGAATTTTTGCAAGTTTGGATCATAATTTGGATCTATATCTATATTCGAATTTGAATTATTTAAATAGTTGGATTAAAAAATCAAACCATAAAATAGATATAATTTGGTTTGGATCTTTTTATTTAAAATTGTTTTTTTTAAAATGGTTTGAAAAATCCAAAATCTGAAATATTCTTTTGTACAGCCCTACCAACTAGTATGCTATTGTTTTGAATTTCTATAAAACATATAAAATTGACATTTTAAATATTTGAAATACTTTTAACAATGGTCTGTTTTTTTTTGGGTGGGGGTTGTTCAAGCCATTAGTACTGTAAAATTATTTAGGATTTTAAAGAAATGGCTTGCTTTTATAGAAATTCCAAACCTTTAGAGCTATAAAATCACTTACGGCCTCAAATTCTAAAAAATTAAAGTATATTTTTCGTTTCTAAATGTTTTTGAAAAATTTTAAAAATATTTTTAACGTCTTATTTGTTTTAATATTGTATCTAACCTTTCAAATATATTTTAATTTTAATTGTATTCTCTGTTAATAGTGATATAACAATTGAATGTTGATGTGTCACAAACACATGGCAACTATTGGCTAAAGACACATCAGCATAGAATTACGATGTTATATGTTATTTCACCCAGGAATATAATTAAAATTTATTGAAATATTAGGGGTAAAATTAAAACTAAATATTAAAGATAAAATAAAAAAAGTAAATTTTTAGAAAAAAAATATTTATTATGCAAATTTTTTTTTCTAATAAAAATCACATTGACAATATCTTTAAAATATATAATTCTAATATAATAATATCTTTTATTAAAATTAAAAATTATTACTTGTTAGTAAATTATATAAAAATATATTTTTGAAATATATCATTTTTATTATATAAAAATAACTTGAATACTTTTAAACATGTATAGAGTGGATGAAAAATATTAATGTCTAATGTCTGTATAGTCAATCATATTTATAATGAGGTAATGTCCAAAATGATCTTTAAAATTTTCAACATGTTTTAATTTGATCCCTAACTTTTTAAAATGGTCAAATAAATCTTCCAAGTTATAAAACGTTAAGTTCTACTAGTCTTTTTAACAACTGACGTCTAAAAAGTGCTGATATAAACGGTCAACTATCAATTTTATGGGGCCACGACTATGGTGGTTTTCAATGTGGTGGCTATAAATGCCTATACATTGACTTATCAATCTAACAATGACACATGGTATGATATTTTTTTGTAAGGGTTATGTTAAATAATTAATAATTTTTTTTAAACAACATAAACAACCGAATTTAAAATTAATCCAATTCAAATAAAATATATTATACCTCAAATTACTCATTTAAATCTTAATATTAGAATAATTACTACACACTTAGTAAATTGAACATTCGATATATCTATTGTTCACATTGTTTAATATTTTCATTGTCTAGTTATAATTTTTCTTTTTGTAATTAATAATTTTAAATTTTACTAGACTAATATTGAAATTTAATTAATAACAGTAATAGACCATTTTTTATTGTTAAGAAATATAATAAAAGGTTTAATTTTTTTCTTTTATTTATAGACCCATGAATATATCATTATTTATTAATAGAACTGTAATTTTTCATTTTGTAGTTATAATTTTTCATTTTGTATGATTAAAAATTTCAACATCGGATCATTTGTGAAGTCCATAATTACCATAACCACCAAAACTTGTGGGCACCATAAACTACACCATTTTATGGACGGTTAAAACTTAAAACAAAAATAATATCATATAATATAAAAATATAACATTATATTAATAATTTCACTCTTAAATATATTTTTTAAAACATGAACTGAACCCGGGTCAAAAATCACAGCTAAAAAAAAATAAACCCAAACTCAACAAAACAATGAAAATGTATTTCTAGTCCGGACTGAGTTTCAGAGAAGGGCTGAATCTTAAACAGCCCTACCTCCCTCTTCTCCCCGCCAACTTGAAGAATCCACATGCTGAGCAATATATGAACGGACTTGATGGATGTCTAACAATCTTATAGTTGAATAACACTAACAGGTCTAGTTTGTCAAGTGAGGTTGCAGAGTTACACCGTCATTTAAGCATAATAATAGCATTGCAAATAAGAAAAAAGGCGTCATACAATCGTCATGTCAAACACAACGAGAAGGACAGGGTGGGTAGGCAACACGAGTACATGAACATCTATATGCTGTTAGCGTTGTGATATAAACAAAATAACCTCAACCCTCCCAAATGATTTAGAAAAGTAAGAAAGCAAACAAAAAAGGAATCAAGTACTAAGACGGCTAATCTAAGAACAAGAAGATGCTACTTTCAATATGAGCGCATTTACAATTTAGAGCCCCTCAAAAACACCTCGCAAGTAAAACCAATCTTGGACAGCTCTTGGGCACCAACTTGGACTTCGCTAGTCCTCATTTCCATGGAGGAATGTTGTATTGTATTGTATTCTTTGCATTAACATGTCATCCACAATCCGATTCGCCCGAATTTTGCGGCATTGGCTATGGCTTAACGTTGAATATTGTAGCATTTTTGTTTCAAAGAGGATGGTAAGGCACATAGCCTAATAAACCGGTCACGTTAGTCACAACATCGCTGCACCTCGTCAAGAGGCTAATCATCTGCTGCGATATATCAACTGTTGTAGCAGGTGCCGGTGCGGTGTTGTTTATAAAATTGGAAGTATTTCTGGGGTCCTTTGCCAATTCAGAATTATTCAAATTATGTTGGGGGGTTTTCATAAACTGAGTAGTAGCAGGGGGAGTGGGCAATAGAGGTGGTTGAGACGAGACCTTTTTACTATTAAAATCCATGGTTGGTCCAGCACCATCAGCAAAACTAGCATTGTTGATGTTGTTTCTATTACTTGTCACTAATTGCTCTCCCCTACTACTTTCCTCCCCACCTAACATGAATTTTACACGTGGGTTTCCTTTACTACTACCTCCATTACCGGATACCTGCCCTGACTCCTCTCCAGTTGGTTTCTTCAGGCAGGACTTGAGCTGGATTACTGGCTGTGGAAGAGGTTGCTGCTGTGCCTGAGATGATATTGATGCTGGACGATGAACCACTGATGGATCCTTGACCCGAGGTATTTCATCGGCACCATCGTCTGCCCTAGCTTTCGCAGCTTCAGAGACTTCAGGAGCAGAATCCCCATATTCCCGGAGAAAGCACCTCACACCCACATTTCCAAATAACGATTGGTTTGCCACAGAATATTTATAGGCAGCTTGAGCATCAGCCTTATGCAGAAATACAACACGGCATGTTGAGGACTTCCAAAATACACGGAAACCTGATTGATCCATTGGGCCAAAGCGGGCAAACCTTGCCTTCAACTCTGCAACAGACGGAAGAGATGTTTGTGGAGGAAACTTCATCACCAGTATGGTGGGCTCGACTGCCTTAGCAGGACGCTCCACTTTTCTGGCAAAATCTGATTTCGCTACCTTGGCTGGAGCCTGGGGTATGGATTCTTTTACTTCTCGTCGGGTTTCAGAAGTTTTCTGACTGGCCACTCCCTTCTCTGCAGCTAGTGTCTTTAAATGTTTGATTTTCTTCAACCTCTTTGCAGCAATTTCCTCCTGACGATCAGAGGGGCCCCTTTTCCGCCCAGATTTTGTAGGATCATCAGACCGAACAATTTGTTTTACAGGTTTTACAGGTGGTGAGGCTCTGACATGATCGTCAGGGCTGACAGATGCCCCAGCACTCAAAGAAGACTTAGAAGCACGAGCTTCAGGAGCTTCATTCTCTGCTGGTGGTGATAAAATCAAGCTTTTCTGGTAAACAAGAGACCTGAACCGCAAAAAGAACTGTCGAACAGCCGCAGGGATCTTTCTTTCGGCACCGTGAAAAGGATCCAAAGCAAGAGCTTGCAAATCACCCAAAAGTTGTGGCAATTCGAAACTATCTCCTGTGGTATCTATGGGGGGCAAATTGTTGGTACTATCACCTATCTGCATCTGTTCCTGAAAATCCTCTCTCTTAGTCACAATTGGGACAGATTTTCCAGAAGTAGAATGCTTCTCCAAGTATCCTGACGTAGGTTTTAAGTTGACATCCTTTTTCTTTTTCTTCTTTTTCTCCCCAATAGCAGAGGTCTTCAAGTCATCAGCAGGTCGCTTATGACCTTTCAGCTTCTTTGCTTTACCAACTTCGAGATGCTTTGCTCCAGCTGTCAAACTCGCATTATTTTCACTTTTAACTTGATGTGTACCATTTCCTCCATCTGCAAGAGTCGGAATACCTTTCTCTTTTTGCTGATGATCTTCACTTTGTCCCAACAGTTCTACATTCCCATCATGTTTGACCTCAACATGAATTTGGCTCCCCAGATGACAATTCTGAGATTTTTCATCAACTGTGCTTGGCAATACCATGTCTCCCGACCTACCCATGCTTTTACTCGAAATATTTTCTTGTTCAAGGTTGTGTGCCACTCCTTCAGAAGATCCCTTCATCTTGTCAAGATGAGACTTTGGATCTGATGAAATGACTTGGGATGCAAGAGAAACCCCATCTGTTTGGGCCTGACTTATCACAGCTTCTTTGGCATCTGAAGTTACAATTGCACCATCATGGCTAAACAATCCTGTGCCTTCTCGCTTCTCTAAATTATGAGGCACTGGAGGCAAAGCTGGAGCCCTTTTCTGCAACACATAACGACCGGCTACATCAGGTGTTTCTTCAGTGTATGCCAACTGCGGAGAGTTACTTGAATCATCCCGCCGCTTAAAAAGGTACCTATCCTTTTTAGAAGTGTCCTTAACTTTCACAGATTTGCCAGTGGTCTTCCCACCACCCAGAGCTTCTGCTATCACCATTGGACCACTTAAAGGAGCTGCAGAAAAGAACAAAAAGCCATAAATAAAAGAAGACATCGTACCACTCACATATGAGATGGATACAAACTTGATAGGCAAAACCAGTATGATATTTTATGCATCGACATGTATATAATATGAAGGAGATAAATTACAATAACCAATCATGTAAATATAACTTGAAGTCAAATTAAAAAACCTGCAAAATGCAATCATCCACATTACCATGATGTTAGGTAGAAAAATAGGAAGATGTAACTTTTGCAAGGATGCCAAAAAATTTTAATCATATTAAGAATATTCTCTGATCCCAAGACAGTTGCATCAAAGTGATAAAGGACAACAAAGGCAACCAAATACGATCAACAGTTTGGATCAGGTGACACCATTAAACTATATAAAAACCATATTAAATAAAACCTTGTAGAGTCACTGAGTGAGGTATAGCATAATAGTCTCCAAGAGTCTCTTCTTCCTTCATCCCCTTTAGTTGGACTATATTCTATTCCTCTCCATTTTCCCTTGGAAGTCTCACAAGGTCAAAATACCTCGCTTTTGTGAGAATTTTCATCATCCTTTTAATGTCATCTAGAGGAGCTACCAACTGTCCCAAATGCATTCTTCATAAATCTCTGCCTTGGGCATTCACTCATCCACCTCAATTTTCTTCCTAACTTTATCATCCCTATAATGGGGTGTATCAAGTACCATAAATGGTCATATGATCTATATTTTACGATTATACAACTAAATAGATCTATAAAAATATTAAAATTAAAAAATTAAATTCTCATCTTTTATAGTTTCTCGTACTTATCCAACAAACACAACAACTACTGAGCATACATATCATAATAACTCAAAACGTTTATCATAGTTAACCTTTGGCCTCTACTACCAATTGCAAAAGTTTCAACCAAACTAAAAATTAATACACAATTTAAGGAACTCAATAATGCACAAACACTCATGGCTTCAATTCAGAGTCTAGTTCAAATCTATTATATAAGGAGAAGGACGATGACCCCAGATTTCTACCTCTGAACCACACTACTTCTATAGTCTACAGACATAGATCCACAAGGAAATTCTCGTCAATTTCATGTCAATAGTGAGCACAAGTGATATCTGAAGCTAATTAAAATCTTAGATACATCTTGTGAAATAACACTTGCTCATTGTCCAAGAAAATCTTCACATATGCAATTTTTCACAAGCACAAACATGTAAGTTCCATAACTATAAGAAATAAACATGATTAAATCAGTAAGACATATACCTCTAGGAGGCTGCCTCCCGGACTGATCAGTTTTATTACTCTGAGAATGAGAAGGGCGCAATGGCTGCACTCCAAAAGCCTGAGCATAAGTCTCATCATATTGTTCAAACACTGCCTTCCGATAAGCAAAAACCGTAGCCTTGTTCTTAGAGAAGCCAATGCTCTCTTGCTCACCATCACAAGGAGCCAGGGCCAACTGCTTCACGAAAGCCAGAGTGTCGCTAGGCTTGAAACTATTCCTTGCCTTCCTAATCTGACTAGTGGAATACACCCCTCCTGGCTCATAATCAGGCACGTCAACAGAAAAGTACCCTTGAACATTCGTGGGGAGAAAATTATCAGTGTTCCTACACCTACAAGCCAAACCAAGAGCACGTCTTCTACTGGCTTCATCGACGGCCTCTTCCACAGCCTTAATGAATGTTCTAGAATATGTCTGCTGCGATTTCTCTGCGAAATTTTCATCAAATGGGATAAGTTCGGCGGGTTCAAACCACCCATAACTGCTATCCCCGAAGAAAGCCACCAGCACATGGCCTTCCCTCTTGGTTCGACGAACTGTGGGGGACGCAAATGCTTCATTGAATATGTGCCCAGGCCACCATGGGTGAGATTTCACCTTTCCCCAAACCATGTCACCAACTTCAAAACCAAACCCTAAATCCCTGGAGGCTCCACCTCTTGCTCTGCCATTTCCCTCGGCAGCTACGAACTCATCGAATTCCGATAGAAGAGACTTGCTATCTGAACCAGGAAACTTCGCGTCTGATTCAGGCTGAACATGACGATTATGCCTATATATTTGACTGGGAAACGATTCATTTTCGTCACCAATTTTATGATTTGGATCATCAAATCGAACAACGGTTGATGCGTCACCTGCGCGTACGCCATCTTCCTCCGAAGAAACCCTAACCCTAATATCTTCGGTCGAACCAGCCGCTACTTCCTCAGATTTGGCATTCTGCGAAACCCTATCATCGAGCTCAGTCACCGCCTGAGCTCCCGAACCGAGCTCCGACAGAGCACCGTTAGCTCCCTCGGCGGTGGAACACTTGTCATCGGGTTTCCCGTCGCGGGGCTCCGTAACAGCAGGATTCTCTTCCTTGGAATCAGGTGCGTGAAATTCGGAACCGTCGCTCATGACTGGTATTGTCGAAGGAAAATAGACGATTCTGGAGATACCGTAGGAGCACAAGGATATTTAAGGGTTCTTCCACTCGATACCCAGTAAGTGTTCCATTTCTACAGCCTCATTGGGAAAGGCGCGAGCTTGTTGATTGTCATAAAACCCTAAAGGGACACTGCGGGGGAGAGAGAGAGTGCGAGAGAGGATATGCGATTGGACTGCGACAAACGCCGGGATCGTGATTTGCGTTTTCTTTCAAAAAAAAAATCTTATTATCTACTTTGGAGACTAAAAAAAGGTTAAAATTGTATATATTGTATATATTATGAGAACGTGGACGCTTCCGGATTACAGTTTTTTCATCTTGGACGGTTGTAATTAACGTGGGGCATTACATGTCTTTCTAATGTTGAAGCCACGTCACGTTATCATTTCAAAGTCGTAATCGGACATACCCTTTCTCTTATCATAGGATCCATTCCCAACCAGGATTAATTAAAAAAAATGGGAATCCATTCCCATCAATCCATAATCCACACTTTAGTTTAATGCAACCAAGATATATATAAATCAGCTCCATGGTAAACATAAAGGGGGGGGGGGGTTTATTCTTATTATTGTTGTGATTGTGGTTATAAACAATTAAGCACTATTTTTACAATTGGAATCTTGTTTATACTTCGAGTTATTTTAAAATTTTGTTATTATCTTCGTCGTAGATCCTCTTTCACAACCTAATTATCTGCAAAATTTGCATATTGCAATCGTATTTCAGTATTTCTTCAAAATCCTAGAAAGTGGCTTTAAAATTTCAGAGGAGAAATAGATACTGAAAGCACTAATTATAGAGAAATTGATTACATTCCGATCACACACAGAGAACTACTCCTTTTTTTTTTGCCATTACACAATAGCTTTAACCAAACTTGGAGTCTTGATCGAACTAGAATTCTATTATATTAAGGCAAATAGCGTACAGCTCTTGCAAAAGAAAAGAATTTCTATACTTTCATTACATAATGCAATTAACTTTAAATACAATCTTCGGTAAAAATGGCGACAAAAGATAACATTCACTCTACCAAAACTGTCAACCAATACTATCATGATGATAGTATTGGTAAACAGAAGCTAAAAGCTATTTACATCACACTAGAAAGGAACTGAAATGATACACAAATATGAAAATAAAATTGGCTAAACGAAACCAAAACATAAATTTTTCTATTCAGTTGAGATAAATGGTACGCCTCCTGTCTGATAATATAGGTCATTTTTTATCCAACAACATAAGTCGTTGGATTAGTTTAAAGATGTGTTTTTTCAACTTATGCCTCTATTTATTAACTCAATTTGTCTTAAATAATATAGAATATGTGCATTAAGCATTTAATTCAGGGTGAGAAAGAAAAATTCCATGGTTAATTTAGCTAAATATTTTCAACTTTTTTTTTTTGGTGTTTTCTTAACATGGGTGTTCTGTCAAAACTTTGACCTATATTTTTTGGATAGAGGGAGTATTAAAGTTTAGACATCATCTTCTCTCTGGTTAGGTGGAGGTGCAAGCCAACCCCACACACCTGAGCCCTGTCTCTTCTTTGCGTTCAGGGCAGCTTGTTCCGATGCGGCTTTCTGCCGCTGTAGGAGTTCGAGCTCTCTCTGTAAGGTTCCAATGGTTTGGAGCTTCTGACTTAATTCTGCAACCTCCACCTGCAATATCAAACAAATGATCTTCCTAGATTACAAGGGGGGAAAAATCAACTTTGTTATTCTGAAGGAGCCAAATGGCACATTCTGTAAGAGCCTCAAATAGATGGAAGGTGCTGGTAGACATGGTTCATGCCATTCCAACACCTAATTGGTCATGTAGCTAAAATATCATTTCATTTGTGTCATTAGCAATTATACAGCCACTTGAAAGCAAGTATTGAAAAGAACTTTAAAAGAAAAAGTTTGAAAATCTGATTCTTATTACATGGATGAATTGTTATTGTTCATTTCTTACTCTATGGATAGCTTCATGATCAGATGAATGATGCTGATGGCCTATGTGTAACCTGTATTTTTACTTCAATCCTCGATGGAAAACTAGATCTAACATATAATCTCAGAAAAACTGAAAGCTAGAAAGGAGATCTCTAATTCATACCTCAAGTTTGAAACACCTAGACTGCTCAGCAGCAAGTTGACCACGTACTGATTGGAGCTCCTATATTATTATTGCAGAAAGTGAGAGGATCATTAAGAGACTACGCAATTCATCATGAAGAATACAAAGCATTCAAGTTATATATATAGACCTAATTGTATTCTACTGAAATCCCAACCAACTACCCAAGTAATCCAAAAGAGTGAGAGGCAAAAGAAAGCAGTTTACACACCTGACTTGAAGCTCTGTAACCAAACAGAGCAATGTAATAGTTTACACACCTGACTAATTCCAAAATTTAGTAGAGATATCAACTATAAAACATATACCGTGTATAGCTCAGAGTTACGAGTCTCTGCATCTGCCAACTCTTGCTTTAGCTGAAGAGCATTTAGTCTCTCTTTGCTTAGTGATTGTTCCAACTCATGTTTCTCGGTCTTTAGGACCAATATAAGATCACCTTTGGGTTTCTGTATGACACCCAAAATAAGAAGTTTGAAGCCAGTGACTGACATGAATTAAAATGAAATGGAAACTAATACAGGATAAAATTTATGCATGGGACTTAAACGATTTGTTGCAGGTATAGTTAGGGGAGTGATAAGTTGCAAGTACTAGGAAGATGATAAGTGTTCAATCCTCTTTTTCTTTTTTTTTTCTTTTTTCTTGTTGGGGGTGGGAGATTTGTGTTCTATCAAAAGCGATTGAAAATTACATTCAGTGTTTCAATGGCAGAAGAGAACATAAAGTGAAAGAGAAGAAAATGCCGTTTCCATATCCAGGTCACTGAGCCAATTCATGGAACCAATAAATAGATCTCTTGCTAAATGTTAACTAAAGCACTATGAACTGATATTTTTTCTAAAATAAATAAGTATCCACCTAGTTCATAAATAATTTCAGACACAATTGCTGGGATAAGAGCCTTTCTAAAATCATACAGAAGTGTACATGCTATGTAATAATACTTACTGCTGGATCATGATTATCCATGACAATTTCCCTAATTTTCCCTTCTTGGCTAGCTTCCAATTCAGATTCGACTTCTGGGGCAGCCTTTGTGGCATTTTGGGTAGCAGAAACACTCTCTGGAATGGAATTTTTAATTATTTTGCGTTGCAAGGTTGACTTGTGGCTTGGTTTAAGAACGTAGACCTGTATGCAGAAACCCCAATCAAATGAGGGAGAAAGATAAAACAAAGGCAAACGAAGAACAAATGGCAATCGTTCTCTTTACTTCATTGTTGTAGTGTCCATTATATCCTCCAAAAGACACTAGTACATCTTCACCATTGTAGGAGGTTACAATCAAACTTAAGCCCTGCATTGAAAAATGTCAACTGCATCAAGCAAATGGCATAGGTTTCAAGCTAGGTTTCATGGCACATGCAACCTTTTTAAAATATATAGATAAAGTGTACCTCACTCGCAACTGGAATAGGCCTTTCAACAGAAGTTAACACTGACCAAGCCAGTGTAGACATATTCAACACAACTGTCTCTGAGACACCTGCAGCATGAGATGCAATATAACTTGAAATGGGATATATGGCAACAGCTAGACAGGATAAACAATATCCTCAAGTTTAGAAAAACATTGCAACCCCATTTTCCTTAACTTATAGGTGACACAGGACGATGAGCATTGTGAAACTTTGAAGTTCAACAATATTTAAAACGAAAAGGGGGTAGGGAGAGTTTTCCAAAAGCACCTCTATCAACTTGAGCCTTGCACCATACTAAATCATTAACAGTACACAACTTATTTTTCTACAATTTTAGGAGAAAGAGATATTATCGAGTACACCGAAGCTTCTGACAATCAACAAAGGTTTCTGATATGCATTTTGTTAAGGGGGGAAAAAATACAACCAACTTCAGTTAGCAATAGTATCAGTATTAAAACCAAGATGGTTTGGTCTAACCTACCCTACAACATGGACATGTAAGCTCCAAGAGTTCAAATACTACTTACTCAAGATATCAAGAAATATTTTACATGTCATTAAGTCTTGGCTAGGTTTGCCATTAACTACATCAAGCATTTTATGCAGTAAAAAAGGCATACCACTTTTAGTATCACCACCACCAACAATGAACCAATACTCCCCTATTGCCACACCAGCATGTCCAGCTCGTGGTGTTGGTATTACACCCAGTTGTGTGGGTCGAGACCATTCCATCTGTAGAGTTTACGCAAACAATAAGATGGAGATGATTTTCTAGTTCACGTACAGCATAGCAGAAGAAGTGATGGCCTTACAGTTTGCAAGTCGAGAACATGTAAATCGTTGTAGCAAGTTGTATGTGAAGCCCCACCAAAGATAAGCAAGTATCGCTCAACATGTATAGCAGCAGTATGATCAGACCTTGGAGAAGGAGGTGTTCCACTGCCAATTACAACTAGTTAGCACCAAACATAAACACATTTCTTTTACATTTCCCCCTCTTGATATTGGTACCAAAAGAAAATTGCATTTTCATCACTGGAATTAATAACATAAGACACCGATCACGTATCAAAACCAGATTATGGCTTTTATGAAACTTCAATATGCTTTTATGAAAAATTTTCTGTTTTCTAAAACCATTGAATAACCTCATCTAGGAAAACCTTATTTTTTGGGGGGCCGTACAAAAGAAGAAATTATTATGCAGATGAAAAAGAAATACTTGGGACAGAATAATTAGTTATTTTACACGGCCAAATTCCTGAAGAAAACAACATCAACCTCCCCACCCCCAGAATCCAAACACCCCCCCTCCCAAAAAAAAAAAAAAAAAAAAAAAGAGGAAAAAGAAGAGTTTCGTCAGAAAACTTCTTACATGGCATCAATGTCACCCCATGTCATGGTCTCCAGGTCAAGAATATACAGATCATTTAAAAGAGTCCCCTTTGCATCTTGTCCACCAAAAATTACTAAGCTTGTTCCAACAAGGTTAGCTGATTGCCCTCCACGTGACACCTAGGAAACCAACATGATAAAAGGGCACTTAACAAGCCGTTATTGAATTTTTATAAAAATAGAGGGACATTCATTGCTAAAACTCACAAATTTATTTTTCTATTTTGTTAGAGTCTTAGAGAAATGCCGATGTGAAATGTCACATACTTCTAGTACAAGTTCTGAGATTTTACAAGGATTCTTAGGATAAAAACTATAAAAGAATAAGGGATACATACTGGAGCTTTGCCAGAAGTCTTCAAAGTTGACCAAGTTGAAGTTTGTATATCAAACATTTTCACTGTCGAAATAATAAATGTCAATATTAATAGTAATACAGATACTTACTTGCAACCATGATATAAAAGGCAACAACAACAAAAAATAGAGAAGTAGGACAATATTCACAAAATAGTGGAGAACATCATAATGGACATACCAAATTAAATAAAGTATGTATGTGACACTGGCATGCTTTTAGTTTATTAAAATAAAGAGAAACCATAAATTTATAAAGGATCCTTGTCTGGCTACTTAAATCCAAATGATACTTTCATCTATTTATGCTACGCTATGCACAGAAACAAAGTCAGCCGCAAGAATGACAGTGCATTAAAACATGAACACTGTAATTAATAGTATACCTTGGATAAATTCAGAAGGGTCCTTTGAATGCCCAGCAACCGAAAGAAGCTTGTTACCCCATGGAATCTGCAGTGAAAATGTATTACGTGACCAAAATCCAAAATATTCTACAAGCAGTTAACAGCAAACAAGTTGAACATAGCAGTTGATTATGCAGAGGTTTATGTTCAATACAAACCAAAGAATTGCCAGCACAGCGTGTTGAAATTGATGAAGACTCTACTTCAGCCTTAGCATTAATCTTTGACCAAGTCCAACTTCTCAAATCCAGAACCTGAATTTGTTTCCAAGGAGATGAAAGTAAACAACAAATGATATAGGCATATAGCCAACTTAAGCAGAGATTAACAAAGTTTAGTTATCAAATCACAACGTATAGAAAATAGTTAACCAAAAATGGTGGTTTCAATAACCTCAAGACATACTTTCACTTAAAAATGCATAACTTCATGCAGTATATAATGCTTACGTGAAGGTCACCAAGGTAACGGCCATTGTGGTTTCCACCATATATGTACAATTTATCTTGCACGACCGCTGCTCCATGCTAAACATGTAAATACACTTGCTTTAGGGGAGAAACTAATAAAAAAGAAAATAATGAAACGAAAATAGAAACAAGTTAAAGATAATGAACATTATAATTGTAACCTTTTGCAAGAGCATACCTCATATCGGGGCCTAGGACGCTGACCGGATATTTGTGGTGCGATCCATTGATCATAGACTCCAACCGGAACAATGCTCTCCATGACGACATCTTTATCTTGTGTTCCAACTTGATTTCCATTTTCAGTGGAAATAGTCTTTGTCTCTGGATAAGAATTTCCATTCTCTCTTACGAGTTCAATTTTGGAATCGTGCTGTTATACGAGTAAGACAAGATTGGAAAGCACAAAAGAAAAATTAAAAGAAAAAGAAGTTACAATGTTGATAACAGCAAAATATGCAGAAGAATATAGAGGAAAATGCTCTTATTATAATTTGGCAGACATAACTTCAAGTCGACATGTCTCCTAGACTAAATTTATTCAAACAATTTAGTCCTAAATTCTAAATTCCATATCCTTAAATTTATACCTAGATTAAAATGAGAGACTAAAATATCTGAGTTGCATAATTGCATGTGTGCCTTGTAGGTGAAAGGTAGTAAAACAACAATGTCATAATAACATAAATTATCTCAAATTCTATTCATCAAACAAAATATTTCTTACTCATTTGACCATGAACACAGGCCAAATTTTGACTGCACAATAACAAAGTAGCTTTTAAGTTTTTATTTTCATTGTTTTTTCAATGACAAACTTATTCTAAATTTACCTGAATATAACAGAATAACATGACAAATTAACAATTAAAGTTTATTGCAGGCAATGGCATAAGCAGAGATGAAAGTTATTTCTGTCAAAAATGATAAAAAAAATGGCTCACATTCATTTGCACATCTATAACAGGTTCTACAACAGAGCTTGATGCTCTTGAATACCAACCAGGGTCTTCTTCCTACACAATGAAAAAAAATAACAGCAAAAGTAATCAGGTAACATTCTGCATTTTACCATTAATCATTGGCTAAATAAAATTATTTCATTAACCTCCAATATTTTCACAAAAAGACGCATGGCTTCTGTGGAAGACATGTTTCCAAGCTGGTTCCAACTGCATCAATAATTACTTCCTTTAACAACATTCTCCACAATTTTATCAAGAAAAATAAAAGTAATGCATGAAGCAAGTATAACATCAACCTAAGCACTACTAACTTAAAGAACACAAAACTCCAAAGAGAATATGCCTGGATAAGCACAGTAAATTCAGATTCGCACATATACAAGTTTCACGGAGAGAGTTTATCAACACAATAGCATAGAGAGCATAGATATTAGCAGACAAACCTTGCCCATTTGCTATGCTCCACAATTTTCCAGGTACTGGGTTCTGGAATGTTACATGGTCCTACAGTAGCCTGACATAACAAATTAAGCATGGATCCATTGAATTAAGCAACAAATTAATGAAACCTTTTTTTCCCACAGAAATATCGACAAAATGGGCCTAAAAATTAAGTCGAAAGCTACAATAATAGGAGAAGAGTCACTAATAATCTAAAATTTCATTGTGGCAAATTGGCAATCCTTTTTGTTCCAATTATGAATCTCTTGGTCTCGTAAAGTATTAGCATCACAGACATAAGCAAATTAACAATAACAACCAAGGTGAGTCAAAAGAATCCGAAAATGCAATTCTGCTTGAATCAAAAATCGAAAAAACTCTGAGAAGCTTTATAGATTATAGATTATATATATAAAGCGAATCTGTCATCAGCCACAATAAAAACACTATCGAATCTTTATAACAGGAAAAATAAATCTAATTGATTCGGCAGGAGGAAAGAAAATCAGCAAGGACAATGTGGATCGAAGCACAATGAAGCAAAGTAGGAACGAATCAAAGAACTGAAAAGCAGATCTATGGGAGAAAAGGGGAAATTGAACCTGGTTATACAAGCTGTAGAGGAGAAGAGCGGTGGACTTGGCGAACTTGGAGGTGAGAGCTTTGGTTGGAGAGTTTGATCCCTCAAACCCAACATACGACGCCGCAGAATAGAATTTATCTGGATATTGCAGACTCGAGCTTCCTCTCATCATTGCCATCTGATTCTTCAATTTACAACTACAATCAATTAAGCTGCTGCTGCTTCTTCTTCGCGGGAGGGACGGACGTGCTGTTTTATTTTATCACTTTTTTTTTTTTTTTGCCTCTGCTCTTCACTTCGTCGCAGATCCACTGTATTAGCATTATCGCCCCTATTGTTTTGAAATTTACACACTGCCCCGACCTCTCTTTTTCTCTGTAAACTGTTGCCTGTTGGATTTACAGCTTCCAAAAACTAAGAAAGGCTTCCGCTGTAACTTTTGGGCAGAAAAAAAAGCCTCCTTGGCTTCTCTCAATATAGTAGGTTTCGATTTGGGCCGGGAAGCTCAAGCCCACATTTGTAAATTGTAATCTCTCTCTCGCCTTTATTTTCCCACAATTCCACAATGCGGGCAGGCCGAAGACAACGATATTTGCTTTGCCGCATTGGAGGGAATGTATCTTCGACAGCCAAGGGCATAGATTGAGTTAGTTACATCTCTGTTAGGAACATAGAATAGGAAAACGGATTGTGGGTCTGGGTGGGTTGGGTGTTAGGGGGAGGGAAGGGATCATGGGCTAGCCCAAGGTGTCAAAAACTCAAGATGCAAAAACAATCATGACCAAAAAAAAAAACATAGAGAAGCTCACGACCAAAAAGTGGAGAAGCTGGATTTCTTATTGTTGCTAATATATGCACCGTCAGTGTTTGGCTGTTTCAAATGTCGTTTGTATTGAATTTAAGTTAAATATTCATCTGATTTGAATATTAATTTTATTTGTGATGTGTTTTTGGATTGGATTTTTTTTAGAAAATCTAATCTAATTTCGAGATGTTTAGATTAGATTAGATTTACAATTTTATAAATTAAAAAATAAATAAATATACATAATAAATTTATAACATTAAATTTTAAATAATTAACAATATCATAATAAATTTTAATAGTATCTTAAAAATAATAATAACATAATAATAAAAATAAAATTATAAATTATTTAAAATAAATAAATAAATCTCATTTTAAATTCATAAAATATTCAATAAATAATAATAATAATAATAATAATAATAATAATAATAATAATAATAATAATAAAACATGAATAACATAAAAATTTATAATCAATTAAATATATTATAAATAAAATTTTAAATATAATAATAATATTATAATACATTGTGCGATTTAAATTGGATTGAATCGATTTTGAGAAATAAATAAGAAATCTGATCCCCATCCAATCTATACGATTTACCAAAAGTAGAATCCAATTAAATCTAAATTAATGCGGTTTTAATTAATTTTCGGTTTGAATTGAATTGAATGCATGATTTCATTTAGATTGGTTTGAATTTATTGAATACCTTATATACCGTGCATGGCTTATTTTGTTTCGAGAAATGACTGCTTTTAACATTTTTTCTTCTATATTTCTCACTTTTAGGTAAGTTACATGATGATTTTTAGGGTACTTAAGGCTATGTTCGGAAGAGAAATTGAAATAGAGAGACAATAATTGGAAGACAGAGATTGAGAGATAGAGACTAAATTAAATCTCTATATTGTGTTTAGTATAGGACTAAGTTATGTTTCAATATCATATTTATCTAAGATAAATATGACACTAACGAATATATTAAAATTTGAAAGTAAAATAAAAATATTTTTAAAAAGAAATATTATTAAAATTTCAGTATTTATTATTAGAAATTTCAGTTATTGTGTTTTCACTTTCTAGAAATATTGAAGGAACTGAAATTGTGTCTCAGAAACTGAAATTTTAGTTTCAGCCTCTAATTACCAAACATAATATGTAATCTTAGTCTCTCAATCTTAGTCCCAAAAAATAAAACAACCTAAAGATAGTCTTTAATTGCTAAAAGAAATTTAATATTTAATTTAAAATATAAATATTAATAAATTTTAAATGTTTAAAATTTATTAAAAAAATAAATTAGACAAAAATTAAATACCAAATAAAAGATACCATAAAATTGGCCAAATTAGATAGTAATATAACTTTAAGTAGGTTGAAAATAAAAATAAAAAGACTAGGACTAACATTTTTAGGGTAAAAGAAAGGAGAATTGATTACTGTTAATTTAAATGTAAACCAAAAATAAAGAAAACTTATGGCGAATGCTAATAATGCTCTCGGATAAAGTGAAAAGTATGTTAACAAATGCTTGGGCAAGAAGACAAAGAGTAGTAAAAACGTATATCTATATTTCTTATTTCAAAATAGAAAAAGATGACTATACTGCAATACAAGAGCAAATTCTACAGTTCATCAAATCTTTTAAAATCTGTATGAGATTTTTAGATGCTAACAGACTAACAGAATTTGTATTTACATGATAACTTATTATCTTCTGGAAGAATGTATTTGGAAGATAAGACAAAGATTATGTTTTTTGGGCTTTGTCTTAGGTCTGTGAAGATTGATTATTCAATATGTCTTCGCAAGTTGGAAGATGGTAAATATCGAGAATCTTCAGCTTGAAAAGATTAGCATGAAATGATTGGGTTGGTAGAGGTTTGGTTAAAATGTTTGCCAATTGCCGTGAGGAAAGAACAGGAAGCAATTTCATGATCCCGACTTGAGCTTTTTATCGAATAAAGTGACAATCAATTTTCAGATGTTTGGTCCTCTCATGGAATACCAGATTGGCAGTGATATGCAATGCACTGGTTATCACAAAATAGAATCGGAAGTCGTTCACAATAAATGTGAAGGAAATGCAGCAGGTTTAATATCCATAAAAGCTCACAAGTTGTATTAGACAAAGCATGATACTCAGCTTCCGTTGAGGAATGAGCAATTGTGGTCTGCTTCTTAATCTTCCAAGATACTAAGTAATCCCCCCCCCCCCAAAGCAATATCCAAATAAAGAACGACGAGTATTGGGACATCCGGCCCAACAGAATCACTGGATCTACATATTTGAAGAGCAGAGTCTCTAGGAAAAGACAACTCTCTGCCTGGACTACCTTTGAGATATTGAACAACCCGCATTGCAGTTTTGTAGTGAACTTGAGAAGGAGAGGCCATGAACTGGCTAAGCTGCTGGGTGACATACATAATATCCGGCCTAGTAGTGGTTAAGTAAATTAACAGGCCAACAAGACGGCGATAAATAGAGGGGTCCGAAAGAAGAGGACCATCATCTTGGAAAAGCTTAACAGTACTATCCATAGGAATAGTAGCAGATTTAGTACCAAGTAGTACAAAATCATCCAATAAATCAAGGCAGACTTTATGCTAAGAAAGATAAATACCCTTTGAAGAGTGAGCAACTTCAATGCCTAGAAAATACTTTAGTGAAACAAGATCCTTAATCCTAAAATTGCAATCTAGAATCTTTTTAATAGAAGTAATTTCAGGAGCAAAATTTTTAGGAACGACGATGTCATCGATATAAACTAACAAAATGCATATTTTATTACCTAGAATTTTGACAAATAAACTATAATCAAAAGTTATCTACTGATAGCTACAAGAAAGGAGAAGAGAAGAAAGTTTCTCATACCATATTCTGCTTGACTACTACAACCCATAAAGAGATTTAAGGAGCTTGCAACATTAATTGGAACGAGATGGAGTAATGCCAGGAGAAAAAGCCATATAAACGTTTTTCATCAAATCACAGTGTAAAAATGCATTATTGACATCCAGCTGCTGAATGGGCCATCTCTTCATTGATGCTAAAGTCAGAACAACTCTGATTGTTGCAGGTTTTACCATCGGTGATAAAGTCTCTAGAAAATCAACTCCCTCTGTTTGTGTGAAACCTTTCACTACGAGCCGAGCCTTGTATCCCTCAACAAAACCATTTGGCTGCATTTAATCTTGTAAACCCATTTACAGCCGATGGGTCGTACTTTCGGAGGGTAGTCCACCAGCTCTCAAGTCCCGTTCAATGCCAAGGCAATAATTTCTTCATTTATGACAGTTCGTCAATAAGGAGACTTATTGGCTTCTTGAAAATTCCTTGGCTCATACTCAGAATGCAAAGATGAGACATATATACTATGTAAAGAAGAAAGTGAAGCAAAAGAAAAAATAGATGAAATGGGATACTTAGAACATGAGGAGCGAGAGGTATGAGAAGAATTGCAAATGAAGTCAGAGAGATAAGAAGGTGGCCGTGATTGGCGTTGGATCCTTCAAAGGAAAGGGATCGAAGTTGATGGAGGGGAAAGAGAAACTGGAAAAGTGGGTTGGCCAAAAAATAAGGAAGAAGAAGGAACAGGAGATGGGGGTGGTGATTAAAGAGGTTGCGGTGGCATCAAGGTGGATGGGGGGGAGGAGAGAGGGGGTGTTGTGTGGTAATGAAGAGGGTAAAGGTGAGGACATGTTAGGTAAGGGAGGGGGATCATTTAAGTTAGGTGACGTAGAAGAAGAGGGATTAGTGAAAAAGGTTGGCGAAGGTTGTTGGACATGTGTTGGATCATGTGATATAGTATTAGGCCCAGTAGAAAGTGAAGAAGTGTTTGGTCCATGAGCATTATTCTTGGGTGTTGGACTTGGGCTTGGTAAAAAATCAATGAAAGGAAGGGTGGCATGAATGGTTTGATGAGAATTAGTGGGCTGGGAAGAACTTTTGGACAAAGGGAAAATATGCTCATGAACGACAATATTTATGGACACTACAATTTTCTTATAATCCAAAATATAGACATTGTAACCCTGCAGCCGAGGCTTGGTGCTAGTGGCAGGATCTGCTGCCTCGCAAGTAGCTGCACCCGGGTTCAAGTCCTATGAGAGGAAAAATGAACCCTTAAATGAACTCATGTAGTGTGTGAGTGTGTTGTGTGGGTGTGTAATACATGGGTAATGCCTAGAATTAGGGGCTGTCTAATCCATCTGGCAAAAAAAAAAAAAAAACCACATTGAAAACCTATGAATATAGCCTTGTATGTTCTAGGATCAAATTTAGAACGTTGATCGATGCTAGTGAAAATAAAGCATAAACACCCAAAAACTCTTAAATCATTAAAGTTTGGTTGTTTATTAAATAAAACTTCAAAAGGAGTTTTAAACTTGAGAATAGAGGATGGAACTTTATTAATTAAATACACCGTATGATGAACGGCAAAACACCAAAAAGTAAGAGGTAAATTTAATTGAAATATAAGAGCACGTGCAACATTCAAAATACATTGATGTTTACGTTTGACCCTACCATTTTGTTGAGAAGTTTCAACACAATTTTCATTGGTGAATGATACCTTGAGATGAATAAAAAACATGCAAAAGAAATTCGAGCCCATTGTCTAAATGAATAATTTTAACCATTGAACTAAATTGGATTTTTACTAAAGCTACAAAATTCTTAATGTGTTGTGGCACCTCACTTTTTTATTTTACTAAAATGACCCAAGTAAATCGGTCAAAATCATCGATAATGGTTAAAAGATATTTATGATTATTAATATAGTTTTAATAAAATGGCCCCAAATATCTAAATGCAAGAATTTAAAAGTAGTTGTTGCTTGATTTATACTAATAGAAAAAGGAAGTTTTCTTTGCTTATAAAAATGACATACATCACAAGCTTTATCATGGTATGATGGAATAAAAGAAAAATATCTATGTAAAATATTAAGTCTTTGTCTAAAAATATGTCCTAAATGAAAATGTCATAATTTGGAGCGTGTGATATGAGTGGTATGGGTGAAAATAATGGAATGTGGTTGAGACGAATTATTGACAGGTGATGTATGTGTAAGAGCATATAATCCTTCTCTTAATCCACTCAAACCAATCATCCTCAAGCTATTCAATTCCTGAAAGAGACAAGAAAATTGTCAAAAAGTAAGTTGATAAGGAAACATGGAGGTAATTTTAGATATGGAGGTTAAATTAAAATAAAATTCAGGAAGATAAAGAACATTGGAGAGGATTAAAAAGAATCTAAAAATTCAACTACACCAACATAAGAAGCCACGCCACAACGGTGGATCCATTTGGCATATGTACAATGATGGGTTTGATTTTAGAATAAGATAGAAAATTGAACAAATTTGAAGTAATATGACCAATAGCACCTAAATCAGTTATCCAAACATTATTAAAAACTAATTGAGAAGAAGAATGATTTAGAATAGAAAAAGTTGAAGAAGAACATAAATAACGAATACCCAAAGTTGGACTTAGGAGAAGCCCAATTTGAGATAAAGGGAGAGTTGTCTCATCCTTGGTAGCTGATGTATGAGCCTTAACTTTCTTCAGAAAAGTTATAAGGGTGCTATGTTGGGCCAGTGTCAATCCAGGAACCGGTTCTAGTGGATTACCCCTACCACCTCTCTCACGTTGATTTTGGGTGCTAGAGGAATAGGAAGGAACAATGGTTGCACTGTTGGTGGAGACATTGGCGCAGTCTGGGAGGCGCGGTCGGCTCAGAAAAGCGTGAATAATTGTGCTTCGTGTAATAGACGTTAATGGAGTGGCCGGTTCACCCACAGTGAGTACAAAGTTTCGACCTAGTGTCTCTGCGTCCTGTGCCGGTAAAAGAGGAACCATGCCCGGGACTTGAGGAAGAGCGTCGACTATCGACGACAGTTGCCATAATCTTCTGCTTGTCGAGAACGCCAAACGCAGCGAGCAATTGGTGCTCGTGTTGAATAACCATGGCGAAGACCTTGATTGATGGCGGAAGGGGATCAAGCAGCAACAATTGGGAACGAACAACTGCAAATCATTCATTGAACCCTTTCAAAAATCGGATAATGAAATTCTAAAGACGGTGAGTTTTGGCAGGACACGAGCAAACAAGAATGGTTCGGAAGTTTTCCATCTCTTCCCATAAAGTTTTAAGCGTTGTGCAGAAGTTAGTGACAGACAGGGAATCTTGCTTCAACCCATAGATTTTCTCCTGGAGTTTGGCAATGCAGAGAAGATCAGTTTGTGAAAACCTCTCTTGAAGGTCCTGCCAAACAGAGGAGGCAGTGGAAAGGTAGATTATAGTCTGGATTATGAATTATGACAAAGAATGAAAAAGCTAAGAGAGAACAAGATTATTACATCTCTCCAAAACAGAAAACAGATGGTCATCAAAAGAGGGAAGAAAGATTCTGCCGGTGAGGAATCCATACTTGTTCTTGGAAATAACTACCATGGAGAATGAGCGGCTCTAAGAATGGTAATTATTTCCAGTGAGCACGGGAGAAATGAGACACATGTAGGATTCTCACTTGGGTGTATGTAAAATGGGCTAGCTGGGTTTTGAAAAAGGTTGATATCATCTATGGTGGATGAGGGTTATCCATCGGAAGAAATTAATAGGAAAGGCAAACTATTTGGGTTGGATATTTTAACCATGTATGGATATTAACAGAGCCACTAGGAGCTCTGATACCATAACAGCTGCTTGGCAAGAAGATAAAGAGTAGCAAAAATGTATGTCTGTATTTCTTATTCCAAAATAGAAAAGGATGACTATGCTATATATACACAAGAGCAAATTCTACAGCTCATTAAATTTTTTAAAATCTGTATGAGATTCCTAGATGCTAACAGACTAACAGAATTTGTATTTACATGATGACTTACTATCTTCTAAAAAAATGTATTTGGAAGAAAAGACAAAGATTATGTTTCTTAGACTTTGTCTTGGACTTATAAAGATGGATTATTCAATATATATCGCTCTCTAAAAATTCGTTTGTTATTAAAGATAAAAAATAAAAAATTTTAAATTCTACATCTAAATCATTAACATAAAATATAAAATCTAAAATAATAAACTTCATTAAATTACAAGAGTGCAATACTTCTTAGTTCTTTTTTTTTATCTAAGGTAGTGCTTTCATTACTAGAAAAAGGTCCACTAAGGACTTACATGCACCAGGGGGTATATAAGAAAAAGTTCCACTAAACACGATTTAATTAAGACTTATTACATTGAAGAAGTCTGAAAAATTGGTAAAGTTAGCTCATGCCCTTCAGTTCTTGTAGCATAACACGAGCTTCTTCAACACAAAGGGATGGAGCCTTCCTGGACCCGTCGAAGATGAAGCTATTCCTGATCTTCCAAAGCTTCCATAGAAGGTTTGTGTTAGCTCTACCCGATCTGATTTGTCACTAAAAGGTTCCATTTTCTCTGTAATTTCTTTCCAACATTGCCAAGGGTGTTCATCTGGGTTTGGAATGGGGAAGTCCACTAAGTGCCAATCTTCTAACGAATCAGTGTAATACCACAGACAATGGTGGACTGACTTTTCCGTCGAGCCACACCTGGGGCAGGAACAAATTCACTACTTCAATTATAGCGCTGATTTTGAGCTTCACCGGTAAGGCATTGTGCAGTAATTTTCAAAGAAAACTTCTAATTTTTTATTGGATTTTCAACTTCTAGATGCTAAACCAACGAGATTTCAAGTGGCATTGTTCCGGAAGAAACTCAAGCGGCAGATGATTAATTTGGAAGGTAACTCTGTACCCAGACGCAACCGTGTATGCACCAATTCGATTCATCATCTAGGTAACCTTATATTCTCCTCTCTGGATATTTGTTTGTAAGATAGTTGTTGCTACTATTGGGCTAAATGTCTCTGTTATTTTTTGTTGATTTCACTAGCCATTTGATTGAATTAGTTCAGACATCCATTTCAAAACATGACCCAAGATTGAGGTAGGATTAGGAGTAATAGCCACAAAGTTCATGACCCAAGAATCCTCCTTAATTTTGATTGATCTACCACTCCCAACTTCTAAGAGGATACATTTTTCTAACACCTTTATGCTTTCTATGATGCTACGCCAATCCCAAGAGGGGTTAGTTCCTATCTCAGCACCCAAAAATGTGGAAAACCTAAAGTATTTACTTTTTAGGACCTTGTAGATTAACGAATGTGGTCTTGTTAAAAGCCTCCACCCTTTGCTTTGCAAGCATTGCAAGGTTAAAAGCTTTCATGTCTTTAAAATTGAGTCCACCTTGTGATTTCGGTCTACACGTTATCTTCCACCCCACCCGATGCATCCTCCGTTCATTATCATTTTGTCCCCCCCCCCCCAAAACTGCAGAATAACTCTTTGAATCTCTTCTAGTAGAGTGTCTGGTAACTTCAAGCAGCTTAAGGTATAAATCAAAATTGTCGTTGCGACACCTTTAATTAGGATTTCTCTGTCAGAAGAACACAAGAGAGACCTTTTCTATTATTGAAGTTTCTGGTTTACATTGTCTTTGATATAGTTAAAAGTAACTCTTTTTTACCTCTGAATAAATGCTGGGAGTCCCAGATATTTGTTCTGATTCCCCACATGAAGCACTAGGAGAATATTAGCTTGGTGATCTCGAGTAGGTTTCGGAAAATTTCTGCTAAAGAACACAGATGATTTATTCAAGTTCACCACTTGGCCGCTCACTTCCTCATAGGTATTTAGTATTCTGATAAGACTTTGACAATCTTTCTCAGAAGCTCGGCAGAAAATGATAGAATCATCTGCAACAAATAGATGACTGAGTATTGGGCAGCTGTGATTTAGTCTCAATCCAGAAAATTCGTGCCTTGTTTTTCCTCTTTGGATCATATGGGATAGTCCCTCAGCACAAAAAAGGAATAGATATGGGGAGAGGGGGTCACCTTGTCGCAATCCTCTACATGGTTTGAAGAAACCATGAGGTTGTCCATCCACAGTAACAGAGTAAGAAACCGTCATCACACATTCCTTGATCAAGTTAATCCATTTGTGCAAAATCCAAGTTTCCTCATTATCTCCCAGAGGAAAGACCATTCAACCCTGTCATACGTTTTATTCATATTTAATTTAAAACCAAATCATACTAACCAAATCTATTATTCTTTAGAAAGTGCATAAATTCATGTGCTATCAGAATGTTATCACTGATCAAACGAACCTTGATAAAAGCACTTTGGGAATCATTAATAACTTTGTTAATGACCAACTAAAGTCTGTGCACCAGAATTTTAGAAATGATTTGTAGAAAACACTACTAAGACTTATGGGCCTAATATGTGTCACAGAGATAGCATTTTCAATCTTTAGAATAAGACAGATATTTGTATGATTAAAAGCTTTTAAAAGTTTACCTCTAGCAAAGAAGCTCTTGACCGCTTATACCACATCTATCTTAATTGTTTTCCAGAAGAACCGAAAAAACTTGGCCGTAAAACCATCATCACCAGGGGGCTGAGAATATAGCAAGAATAGCAACTTTAACCTCTTATTCTGTGATTGGTCTTATTAACATATGATTGGTGGTAGAATTGATCTTAGGTGAAATATCACAAATTTTCTCCGTGGGGTTTCTTGGGTCACTGGTTGAGAATAGTGTTATGAAGCAATTCTGAGCAATAGAAGTTATTTCCTCTATATATGTTACTGTATGCTCTTTTTCATCCTCTAACATATTAATTTTATTCTTTTAATTCCTTGTCTTGAACTAAGAATGAAAGAATTTAGTGTTGTGTTCCCCCAGTTTAGCCATTGAACTCTTGATTTCTCCTTCCAGTACTTCTCTTCCATTTCTAATCCATCTTCTATTTCTACCTCCAAACACTGGATTATCACTAAATTGGCTTGATCAATGTTTTCTTTCTCATTTTCTAGTCATCTTTTTAACTCAGAGATTCTGCTTTGAAAATTGGAATTAGAATGTTGCTGCTATACTACCAACTTGTGTTTGCATAACTTGAGTTTCCCAGCTAGTCGAAACATGGGAGATCCTGTAATTGTTGATGAATTCATATTTGACAGTAAATTTTGGCTTGAATTGAGTAGATTTCATCACATAAACCCGCATATATTCACTTAAATATCATACTTTTGTGATTTCTTTCTAAATTGTGTCTAAATGTGAAAACATATTTTTTTATTCTTAAATTAGTGAATTTTATTCCACTTTTATTACATTAGATGCCGTGATATGTTTTGTTAAGTGATTTCAGGTCTAATAGATAAGAATAGTTAGGTAGAAGTTGAAGAAAGCATGCAAAATGGGAGATTTCATGAAGAAAACAAAAGAGAAGCATACACTCCAGGGTACGTATGCACACCTTCTTGTGCGTATGTATGCACAAGATGAATTTTGGCTAGTGTGCGTACGCACACAACCTTGTGCATACGCACAAGTCTTAACGCGTGACTTCATTAAAAAGCCACGTGGCTCGCGATTTTGGGGGGGCTCTTGGCCCAATTTTGGAAGTCTTAAAGCTGAAATGGAAGCTACATCAAAGGGGCAACATTCCATAACAAGGGGAGATCATTACACACATTACATACATTATTAGGAGTGGGTTTAGGTTAGTTTTAGAAAATTCTCTCTTAAGATTTTATTAGGGTTTATAGTAGAATTTTCCATTTTACAATTTTGATCTTGGATATTTGTTTGTCTCATTGTAAGTAATCGTTAATCTTCTCTTTAATTACACTACATGTGCAACATTTTCTTATAGTTGAAGTTACTTTGTTAATATATCCAATTTTGAATTCTTGAGTCTTTTGCTGATGATTTTGATGTTTTATGATTTATATATCTTGATTGAGTTTCTATTGTTGATTTTGTGCATAGATTGGGTATAGTTTTTATTATCTTTGCAATTTGCTATGTTTTGCTTTTATGCCTACCAAGTGTTTATGAAAATGCCAATTATAGATTTTGAGTAGATTTTCACCTTTTGGCTTGGAAAATGAGTACCTAGGATACTAGAGTCATAATGTCCGACATTTAGTGGTAATTTTGAGTTGTTAGTTGCTCTTGTTTCCACTAACGCTAGCTTTTTACTAAGTTAATTAGTAAGTTAGCTAGGATTTGTGGATTAAAGCCAATTATGCTCACTTGACTTATCCTCGATGTAGGGTTGACGAAGTGAGATTGACTCATTGTAATTGCCATAGTTGTGGTTATGACAAGGATAAGATTCCTTAATTTTCATTACCAAGTCAAGGCTCTTTTATGCATTAATCACATTTTCACTAGTTTTGATATTGTCTTCTTCTAATTTGTATTAATTGTCTTTTGATCCATTGTTAGTTCAATTATTCTTTAGTTATTTTAATTTCTGTTCTATGCTTGAAAACAACCTGTATTTCACAACCAAAAGTGTGCGCTTATTTGCTATCTGAGGGAAGACTTAAAACTCCCAATTATTTTGTTTTTTATTGTGGCAATCTTTATTTAAACTTTGATTAGGGTCAATTGTTAGTTAGGGACTATACTTGCAATGTAATTCTTTCTAAGAAATTTCTAACCGACGTTTGGTCTGCATCAACTGTATGTTTTCAACAGCTCTTTATTAAATTCACCACTTCAGAATTCTCGCACCACCTTTCCTAAAACCAGAATATCCTCTTTGCTCTCCTTTCGAGTCTCTCTGTGTTAAGGAGCAATGGCTTATGATCAGACCCAATACCATTCAAATAAGAGACATAAGCATCGGAAAATTCTTCTCTCTAATCTTTAGAAACCAGTACTCTGTCAAGTCTTTCTCTGATCAAGTTACCTTCAAACTCCCTATTATACCAAGTAAACTTCTCCCCATCATAACTCAAATCCAATAGTCTACTCTCATTAATAAAGTCATTGAATGCTTGCATAGATGTATTCGATTTAGGCATACCTCCTTCCTTTTCATGGCTAGCTAGTATGGCATTATAATCACCAAAAACTGCAATATTGTCCCTACTGTTCTCCATAATTTGCAGCAGCTGACGAAATTGTTCCTCCCTCCTTCGCTCTTTTATGCTCAAATACACCCCTATAGTCTCTCATTGCTGTCCACCTTGTTGACTCTTGTAAGAAAAAATGAATAAAGAAGCTCTCTTGACGTAAAATCTATACTTCCACCACTGCTTTTTATGCCACCACAAGTCCACTCGAGAGGCCATTAGGATTCACTATTTTTCAAAATTGAAAACCAACTTTCTTCATCACACCCTCTACTAATGAGGCATTGTTCTTGGTTTTGCAAAGGAACATTACATTGAGGAAATAGGATTTAATAATCCCTTGGATGTTGGGAACTGTCAGGGATTTTTTCGAACCCCAACAATTCTACATCAACATCTTCATATCTCCTTGGGTGCCTCTTTTTGGGTGGCACTCTCTCCTATTACAGTTGATGTGTTATCTTCTCGGCAAAATTTTTTGTTGTTACTTGAGTTTTCTGAATCCTCCGAAACTCTTTTCACTCCTAAGACCGATTTTAATTTAAACCCACTCCTCACCAACTGCTTCAAACTTTGCCTTTTGCCTTCTTTTTTGTTGATCACCTCCACTGAACTCCCAATAAAAAATTAAAGGATCATGTTCTTATCAACATTAAGTCTAACATCTTCTCTGTTGTCTTTTCTTCCTTCTCCTATATTACCCCCAGTCCCCCACTATCAACCATTTTTTCACCTGCCCCTCTCCTCCATACCTTAGATTTTCCTTATTTCCCTTCACGCTAGCCCCCTGGTTTGAAAATTATTGTCTTGGATTGAAAGACTTGCGAAAAATTCTGATTAAGTTTACTGGCATTGACTTTTTCTGTTGTTGCCTCTTGTTATCTTCCCTCTCAACATTATTCTTAGGGTTTTTATTCTCTTTCATGTTTGCAATTATCTAGCCAATTTGTTCACCCTTAGCCAAGGTTTTCATTGTTCCTCCTTAACATTGTCTTCTGCCAAATCCTCCAAATGTAAATTACAAGTTCGGATTTCATGACCTGTATAACCACAATAATGACAAAATTACCAATGTGCTTATATTTGAGTTTGAGATCTATCACTTTTTTATTGTTGCTCGCAATTTTAATAAGTAATTGACGCAATGATTTAATAATGTCCATCATAATTTGGATCTTCAACACCTTTTTCTCCTGTCCTCTTATTGTAAACAGGTCTAAATCTGAAACTTCCTCCAATAATTCTCCTATTTTTCTTCCTAAATTGCTTGTTTTATGGTATTTAGAAAGTCCCCATAGTTGCAGCCATATGAAAATATAGATAAATTCTTTTTCTGTAATTGTAGTTTCATCGTTCCACCTCTTTAAATTAAGAATGTAGTTCTTGAACAGTCACGAACACCTTTTTCAATTCTTAAAAGATCAATTTTACTATAAAAAAATTGAAAAATATTTTTTCTGTGGTCAACTACCTTAAATCCCTCTAGTTACCTCCATATTATAAATAAGGCAACTTTTAAAGTCTCTGCAGTGAAACCTCTGTTAGTGAGAAGTCTTCCAACCAAGCTCCTTAAACATATGTCGATACTTTTTTTATGTCTTCATTAATGAGTTGTACTATCTGATCCTCCTTAGATTTTGGTGTATGGCTGGTGTCCAACCTAAAATTAGCGATTGCTGTCATTTAGTTAATCACACGTGATGAAAATTTCACAATTAGAATTCTTCATAAACTTTAGCAAAGCACTCAAAAAACCCTAGGAACAAGGCATATATGTGTTCAATACTTCTTAGTTCTTACTTAATAAAAAGTATTATTTAAAGATAATTTGGCCATTTAGAATTTTTCATATTATTTTATGGCGGAGATATTTTTTAAAAATTTAAATTATTAACATGCGGTATGTGTTTAGGTTTTGTTGCATTGTGATACCATTAGTTCTGCAATTATATTCATCAGTACATAAGAACTTTATTAGACGCCAGCATTTTAATCTGTACCATCATCATCTAATGAGGCGGCAATAATATATGTCAACAAAGGGAATGAATTAAGGACTGAAAATAATGTTACAATAATATCGAAGTGTACACAATTGAACTAATTAACCGTGGACAAGTAATTATTCCTAAAATTAAGAAGAAATTAATTATGGCGCAGACATAATACACATTATTGATGAACACTAACGTCTTACGCTAAGGGACCAATACCAAAGTATCCATGGGCACCACCATCTCCGCCGCCGCCACCACCACCAGCACCTCCCGCTCCGATTCCCAGAAAGTCCAGAGTCATTACATCGTCACTTCCCTTATTAGCTCCACCAATATTAATGGTGCTACTACTCCTACCACTCACCGGTGGGATACTGAATCCACTGCTTCTGTTGTTCTGATCAATGATCTTGGCTAAGGCCTTACTTTGATCCAATATAGCATTAAACATTTCCACACCGTTCATTCCAACGCTCCCGTTGAAATTATTGTTATTATTAAACTGATGAGACGGTGAAATATTATCGTGTTGAGGATGAGCATTGTGCATGAAGTGTTCCATGATGATCCCATTATTGGAAGAAGCAAATGACGGGGGTGCCATGCTAGTGTTATTGTTATTATTGCTCACGCTTGTTGCACCCATTTGTGCAGCTTTTTGAAGCAATGCCGTGGCGGACATGTGAGGTAACCCTGCAGCTAAATGGACCCCACCACTCTCATCGAACATGTTTAGCGGAGAATGTGGTGAGTTCAGTTGAAGAGAGGGCAGTGATGAAGGGTTTATTAGGTGGTTGTTATTGGTGGTGGTGGTGTTGATGAAGGGTTTTTGTTC
Source organism: Arachis hypogaea (assembly GCF_003086295.3). Classification (NCBI taxonomy): domain Eukaryota; kingdom Viridiplantae; phylum Streptophyta; class Magnoliopsida; order Fabales; family Fabaceae; genus Arachis; species Arachis hypogaea. Next base: position 5,121,755 of record NC_092041.1, on the reverse strand, counting down.
AGGCATTGAAATTGGCATGAGTTCATGAGGGAATGATGATGGATGCTGCTTGAATTCGGAAGTAGAAATACTAGTGTTATTGCGAGTGATTGGTAATGATGCAACTAGGTTTGGGATTAATGGTTGCAATAAGTTGGAGCCTATCTTTGGAAAATGTCCAAGTACTCCTCCTTCATTGTTCACTTTGTTATTCTCATCAGCCAGTGCGTCACAGAAAGCTCTGTGGGTTATGAAGCTATCTCTTCTGCACACACAAATCAAAATAATTAAATAATTTCATATCATGGACTAGTGTTGGGATGTTATTTGATTATAAAACCAAAAAATAAAAATAATTTTTTTTTAACATTTCAGTAAATAAATGAAAAATATTTTTATATTATTATATCTAAAACATAATAGATAAATAAAATATAAAAAATAATTTTAATTTTTAAAAGATTATTTAAAAGAATATTTTTTTAAAGCTTACCCAAAAAAATTCATAATAAGTATTGATGTCTAAACTATTACTTTTACATATATCTACATTTTTGTATAAGTAGTTGTCTTCGTATGTATTGGTTAAAAATATTATTTACATATTAAAAATTAAATATATATATATATAAATTATATATTTATTTTATATTTTAATATATATTTTATAGATAATTAAATTGGTTAGAACGATTAGTATAATGGAATAATACGTTTATATTTTACCATAAATTCAAATGTGACCATAATTCAATAAAAATATAATATAAAGTGTTATTTTAAAATAAGAGAAAGTCTAGAAGTTCATCAGATTTTGTAGTTTTTAGCCATTAATTAGCTATCAATGATACTTTTAATGGTGTGAGATTGCATCTAATAATATAAAATCGTTCAATTTCTTTTTAATGATTAAATGCTGACCAGAATTTAACAAAAGTGCTGGCTCCTAACATTCCTCTTAAAATAAATCACACAACCAAAAATGAAGTAAAAAAAATGATATTTAATTAAAATACCTGGAAAAGACGGTGCCGCAGTCACATTTGTATTCTTTGGTACCACAGATTTTGGAATGAGCTTTCCAGTCAGATTGAACGGCGTATTTCTTGTTGCATTTCTCACATTTCCACTTCTTGTCGCCGTGCTTTCTGCTGAAGTGCTTCTTGATTCCGGTGAGGTCTCCCAGTGCTCGAGCAGGATTGTGGTGCACACACGACGCTTCCGGACACACGTACACCCTTTTCCGCACTTCGCTGCTGCTTCTCTGTTTCAGCTTCCATGGCAGGTTATGCCCTCTCCGGTGCAGTTGAAGGTTCTGATCCCTTTGGAAACCTTTGTTGCAGATCTCACATATGAACCGGTTTGTAGTCACCAGCGTGTTTGGCGATAGAGCTATCACTTCAGCACTTGGATCTGCATGTCAACAATGCACTTACTTAACCCTGCTTTTGGATAATCTTTATGCATAAATATCTAAAATTAAAAATTCAGATGCATGTGAAGCTGAATAGTTGAGATAAGATTGTTTTTGGTTTACATATAACTTTTTTTTAATTTATTTATACTGTGAACTCGTGGTATATCAACAATTTTAGAAATATATAGATGGGTGGATTTTTTTTTAGTTTGAAATTTTAATTTTAAAAGTAAAAATAATTGGCATAGCTGATGTTCACAATTTAAATAGAATGAAATAAGATTGTTTTTTTAGATTATCTAAAAAAATTTCAAATTGTGATATTGATGATTTTTGTGTGCCTTAAAAATAATTAATTTTTATTTTATAATATTAAAAATTATCAAGAAATTTTAAATAGTAAAAAAAAAAATTAATACGACATAAAAATTATTATTTTTCTGTTTCAAATTGCTTCAATAATATTAAATATGGAGTATCTTTACAACAGAAGAAAATGACAGAAGATTTGAAAATTAAAAATAAACATATTTTTGTATTGAATAAATTTCAAAATAAAAATAAAATTATTGTATATTGTGTCTCTCTTAATTCTTTGTTCACATGAATAAGTAAAAAATATATATATAATAAATCTAAATATTTATGTGTGTTCATAAAAAATGATGACATGAAGAACATATACACATGAAGAGCCTAAGACAAAAAACTGGGTATTTAATAGTACTTTCGTGGACACAGTTTTTCTTTTAAAAAGAAAAAAGAAAAAAATGAAAAAGATGAGGTAGAGGTAGAAGTCAATAAAAGTCAACAGTGAGCAGTAGCAATGATTGTGAATCCCTGCAGGCAATAATTGAGCTCCTTCGACTAGTTACGCCCACCAATAATTCATCAATTTTTAGGAGTATATGAATAATAATTAAAAAGTGGTTAAATTAAAGAGATAATAACCCAGATCCTTTTGTCCCCGATTAGGATTATTTAAGAGATCCAACACATATATCTTCTTATGCTAGATATCAACTTAATTATGCAGCTGCCCATATTTGACTGATTAATTAACTAACCATAATTATTTAAGCTCATGCTTTTATTAAAGAAACTAAATTATATAAAACCAGAAGTCATCAGGAAGCTAAGCAAACTTAATTACTGTATGTCTGTCTAAAACAAGAAAAATAATGATGATGAAGATGTGGGTTTATTTATTTTGTTAGAAAAGAAAAGAAAAGAAATAAAACCTGGATTTCCTGGTAGGCTTCTTTTCTTCTTAGGAGGCGGTGGTGGTTGTGGTTGTGAATTTGCGTTGGAAGCATTGCTGCTGCTGTTATTAGTAGTGATGGTTGAAGAATGAGAATTTGGACTATGGAAGTTACCACCACCACCACCACCAAGTATCTCTGACTCTGATTGCTGTTTATTTTTATTAAGTAACAATAGTGATGCATCTCCTCCTCCTCCTTCTACTCTGCTGTTAGTGTTATCTGTGGAGAAGCTCCCACTATCACAACTTGTGATGTTTGACATTCGAGTCAAGGTAGGAAATAAAAAGAATAATCTATTATTTGGTTATGGAAAATATGGGAGAGAATAGAAGAGGATAATAGTTTATTTCAAAGGAAGAAGCTAAGATGGGAGGACAAAACCCACGAAACTCTCCTCCTTTTATTTGTATTCACACCAGAGTTATACCACCTTAATTAGAATACCTGTGGGCCACATAGAGATTAATATTGCTTTACAGGAAAAATATAGGTAAATAATGAGAATACTAAATAATGTGACCAATGTGAACAATAGATATATCGGATGTTTAATTCAATAGGTATGTGAATGATTATGTTCATTATTTTTAATTGGATAGTTATTTCTTTTGATTCAATTTACTCATGTACAATTAACAATAACTAGATGTTCAATTCACTAGGTGTGCAGATAGTTATCCTAATGTTAAAATTTAGGAGATCATTTAAAAATAGAGTGTTTTTTTATTTTATTTGGTTAATTCTAGAACTCATTATTCACATTCTTTACAAAAATCATTATCTACCTAACAAAACTCATTGTATTATTATTATTATTATTATTATTATTATTATTATTATTATTATTATTAGTAGGAGAATATTCATTATATCTTCACATAAAAATTGCATTCTTAATTAATCATTAGATGGTTTGATATATATTTTTTTTATGGTATCTCTCAATTTATAAATTAAATACTAATTCATCATGAATTAAAATTTTATTTAAGAATTTACTATTAGCTAATAAATTATTATATATATAAAATAAATTTTAAATATTTAATATTTATTTAAATAAATTAATAAATTAACCACTAAATTAATCTAATTTAATTAGACAGGCAGGTTGATATATTTGACTAACTATATCTTTATATAAAAATATTTTCATGAAAATATCTACCTTATTATTGTTGTCATAATAAATTTTATTTCTACTTTATTTTCTATGTAATTAGTTATTAAGCCATCACTACTAGTCTACTACTACTGTACGTACGTCCTTAATTATTGTGTATGCCCATGTGAATTGCTTTATATTGATAAGAAAACACCTTATGCTTAAACTTAAACTTAGCTATTCACTAAGTACTTTTCTAAGTATAATTATAGTAGTAATACTGTAATAGCTAGCCACTAATATATTCAATCTCCTAATAATAGTTAGTTAAAGAGAATAACTGAGAAGCCAGATCATTATTAGAGAATCGGGTAGGTGTAATAGGGTACAAATAATTTTAAAAAAAATTCAACTAATAATTATCGGTTAATATTGGTTAATTTTTATTTTTTTAATTCATATTAATATTCAAATTAAATGAACACATGAAATTACATATTAAAACAATATTCAAAATAAAATAAATTTTTATTAAGAATCACAAGAGAAATGAGCAATATATGTTTGAAGTTAAAGTTAAATATTGATATATATATATATATATATATATATATATATATATATATATATATATAAGTAAATTATTTTAAGAAATTTAACATATAAAGTTTGAATAAGAATATGGAGTTAAGTGTTTTACAAGTTTAGCCTTATCCGTCACGGGATCTAAGTAACTCTTACGTAGAAAATGACCGGACAGAAGTACAAAAATTCCTCTATTCACGTGTGCCTGGGGTAATTTCCGTGTGCCATAATTAAAGCATGCCAATGCTTAGTATTTGATGCTTAAATGACAAAATGTGTGCCTTCTTTTGTGTCTTCTGTTATTCATTTAACCTTAGCATAGCATTAGTACTATACTTCATTTCTTTAGTATTATTAGCCCCACTTTTATTTCTCCTTTTTATACATATATATTTATACACAACTATAATAATGTCTAATTTTTTTGTATATATAATATTTTTTATATCTAATAAAATGCAAGTGTATGCTAATTATTAATTAGCTAGTGTTTATCGTTTTCCATATTTATCCTTATCTGATCGAATAACCCCATCCATCTCAAGGCTAATTATATATACTAGTATACTAAGTATTTATTAATCTATTTTTTATAAATTAAATATAGATAATAATGATAATAATAATAATAAAAAAATAAATCTAGTCAAAATAGTAAATATGTTACACTAAAATTAAGAAGTTATGGTTTGAATATAACTCTTGAAATTAACAAAATATTTTTTTATAAATTATATATAATAAAAAATATTTTGAAAAGTAAAATATATACACCAACTATTTTTTATATTTTCATTATTTATAATATAGATATTCAAGCTTTTCATCCAATCATATCAACAGTAGTGACATGCTCAAGATATTTATTTTTAACCAATTATACTATTTAATGTATAGTTTAGCTAACTTTTTAAACAACGGGCAGAAGAGTTAAATTTAGAATTTAAAGTTTAAGATTGAAAGTTCATGATTTAAGATCTAAAATTTAATATAAATAAAAAAATTTTAAAAATAAAATTTATATTGACTAACAAAATTCACTCTCTGCCATTTTTTTTTATATTTTCTTCCAAAATATTAATATATATGACATTAATTCTATTCACTCAGCTACTCCACTACTGCACGTAGAACGGTAGAAGCATGTATGTAATGTAATAATACATTATTGAGTTTTGGTTTTTCACTCTAAATAATGCACATTGATATATATTAGGGCTTTTCAGTACATTCACAATGATGAACATACATGATTTGATCACGCTTTTGTGATCATAATTCATAGGCACACTACACATATATTTTTGTCTCTTCTCAAACACTCCATGATTTAAATTTTGAAATACATAGCATATTCTTCTCTATTTCATCTTAAATGAGAAAATTTGAAATAGGAAAAAAAAAAAAAGCAACTATCATATCCAGTGCGCTGTGTTTCCCGTCATTTACGTTCTTTTGCATCTGCGTTTGTCCCCTACATACTGCTCATAATAAAACAAACATAATTAAATTCAAGGCACAAGTAAAAAATTAAATAACTTTTCTTATTAATCGCTGTAATTTGCTAAGTTGTTTTCTAAACTTACTTGGATTTATTTGGCCTCAAATAGCCAGCCATGCATGACTAAACATTTTTAAATTTCCCCCCTTTAATAGTAGCAATTCAGAGCTAATTTAAGTTGGACGAGTGTTCACTCGTCCGCTTAAGTATTTGATATTCGAATCTCATATTGTGTATATAGTAATTTATTGGCCAGCTACATACTCTTAAATGAAGCTCAAATCTATGACAGATTAGGAAAACAAAAAAGAGGAGCGTTAAGAGTCAGCAAATTTTGTAATTTGTAACCATCAATTAACTATCATTGGTGATTTTAATGGTGTGAGATTTCATCCAAGAGTGTGAAATTAATCACTTTACTTTTACTGATTAAGTGCTGGTCAGATTTTAATAAAACTGCTCACGCTTAGAATTTTCCAACAAAAAAATAATAACAATTCAAAAATTTTAGAAGATTAACTATTTTTAATAATTTTGACCATAATTTATTAACATAAATATTAAATTATTTTTAAATAAATTTTATTAATTTATATATATATATATTTTAAAAAATGTGAATATAAATTATATTAATTTATGTGTATAAATTTAATTAAATATAATAAATTATATATTTATTATATGCAAATATTTATAAATATGAATACACATTATTATTGGTTAAATACTAATTTAAATAATAATATTTACTGATGAAATAATATTGTTAATAATAATTAATTATGGCTAATTACGTTGGTTGTTAAAATTGAAGTTTAATTAAAAGATGGATAATGTGAGATATCTCTATCAATCATGAATAGTTTTGAGGATTGTTTTCCACCGCCATGTGTTGACAAATGTAAAACGTTATCGCTATCCAACTCACTTTTCTTTGGCGCATGTTTCTTACATGCTCCTTCAATTAATTTGAATCAACTACCAGAGACTGATCTCATCAACCACGATATAAATTTAACGAACTGTTCCATCTTACGATCTAAACCAAATATATATGTTTATACAAAAATATTTGATAATAAAAAATTATTAAAATTTATTATTTTTAATTTTATTTAATATATTTTATAATAAATAAATATTAAATAAGATAAATTTATATTTTTCTTTTATATTCCTAGAATTACCGATATTTATAAGTGTTTTTCTTTCTTTTCTTTTTAAATATTTTATTATATATCAGCTCTATTCAAAGGTTGCTTTCAAGAGTTCATTCAAACTTCAAAGAGCTTGCTGCTTATAGTGAAGAGACTACTCAGCTTCCACTTGGTAGATTCGGAAAATTATGACAAGTTGAATAAATTAAACTTTAATGAAATTAAATAATGAAAGGAAGTATCTCGATTATTTGATTGAAAAGCCCTTTTATTAATTAAATAAAAAATATAGAAATGTTTAATTTTAGATACATGTCTCCGTTTATCCCTTTTTTACTTAGCCTAATTCATTTTAAATTCCCTTTTAATTGTTTTTTGGTGGCTAAGGCGAAAAAATTTTAATATGTGACCAGGATGTGGAATTTTCAAGTATATTACCTTTTTTTTCTGCTTTTTCTTTTAAACTATGAAGACCGTTTAACAAAAAACAAAATTAAAAGGTTCAATTTTAATTTTAAAATTTTTCTTTTTAAAAAAACATCCTATTCTAATTAAAAAAAAACTAAAATATTTTAATTTTAAAAAATAGAAATTAGAGGTTTGATTTTAATTTTAGAACTTTTAACTTTTCCAAAACAAAAATCGAAGGGGAGGGTCCCATTTTAATTTTTAAAATTATTTAATTTTGTGAAAAGTGAAATTGAAGTGCTCGATTTCAGTTTTAAAAAATTTTAAAATTGTTTATTATTTGAAAATAAAAATTGAATGATTCAATTTTAACTACATCATATTTTTGAAAATACACTATTTTTCTTATATTACAGTATATCACATATGCATGTATAATATGAAAAGAAAAGTACGAGGAGTTAATGAAATATTTGTACAATGTGTATAATGGAGGTTTAGGGAATATTAGAGATATAACCATTAGTATTATCTTTTTCCATCAGCTGAAGCTTTTGAAATGAGTGGTATCATGATATGGTATTAGAGTGCTAGATCCGAAAGGTCAAGAGTTTGATCATTGGTGAATTCTAAAATTAGTTTAAATTTTGAGAAGATGTTATTATTCCTAATATTCGAATGATTATTCTAGATAGTATGGAAAATGCTCTGTAACTCAATAGCCGGTACTCAATATGAAAATTAATTTGTCCCTAACTTATCTTAGCTTTGAAGTGGCAACTAATTTATATTAATTAACCAAGTTCTAACCTCATCTATCGAGTATTAAAAAAAAAAACCTAAAATCTATCGGCCTTAAGCCGTCATTATAAAAGCTACACTGAAATAATAATGAGATACAAAATCCAATAATGACATTTGCCAATGTAATCATTCTAACTACCATTTGATATTTTTTCAAAGGAGATTTCGTATAACCATTGGTTTGATCTTTCTAAAATCTTCCAACACATGAACCCATGTAAACTTAATAAATTTACACTTATAATGTATAAAAAATTATATATATATATATATATATATATATATATGCGCGCGCGCAGCGACACTGGTCCATCCAATAAATTTATATATTAAAATGAGTTTATAAGTAATAAATTAAAAAAATAATTAAATATTTTACTAATATAATAATATACAATTAGTAATTATTTATGTAAAAAAATTTTTACACCAAATTTAATTCATATATATGAGGAAACAATAAAAATAGTTCATAACCAGTCAACGTAAATTTTGTTAGATATATAACTTACAAATTTATAATGTACAAACTTCTTATTGATCATTGCTTATTAGTTAACGAGAAATAATATTAGATGGTGATTAAAATTTATTATTTTTAATTATTAATTAATCATGAATGTTTAAAAATATTGGTCAAAATATCTTATTGAATTACTAAATTAAAAAAAATTGAGTTAATTAAATTAATAATTACCATAAATAATAAATTCTAACCATTCTCTAACATTTTTTTCTAGTTAATTTCTATTGGAACGCGGTATTTTGCACACGTTGTGTACTATTATATATGTATTATTAACAAAATGCACAAATAGTAAGAAAGGAGTCTATAAGAAACTAGAAAGAGTTAAAAGTATAAGATCTAGAAGATGTTGAAGTTTAGCTTCCTCTACCTACGACACACTAATAACGACTTATTTTGTAGTTTCATTGTTCTCATACTTTGTCATTATTTCCAAATCTTAAAATTGTTATCGTCTATGATGATAATTGTCTTGTTGCGAAGGCAGACACATGGAAAAATTAAATAGCATGCTTGATCTAGCTATACATATATGCATACAAACAATGATACAAGGTTCCAAGAAACGTACCAAACCGAAACTTCTGTTCATGTACAGCATAATGACATGTATAATTCATCATACACTTATACAAGCTAAGATGACATTCAATAATCAATTCCATCCTTTCTTTAATTTTTCTTTTCAAGATTAAATTTTGTTATGTACATATAGATATCAGAAGTCACTTATTGCTCGCCAATAAATTATAGTTCAAATGATATAGTTTCTCCATACTCACTTAAAATATTGCGGATTTAAATCTCCCTATTTTCGGTAAAAAAAGTAACTTATTGCTCAAGAATAAAATCTCGAGAGAATTTATAAGTATGAAACATCCTTAATTTTATGAGTTAATTAGATCTACTTATAAATATTCATCTTTTAGATGATTATTTTTGTACATCTAATAAAAATAATAATAATAATTTTGTTAGAAAAAATTACATTATAAATTTTAATTAGAAACAATTATATATATATATATATATATATTAACTAAAGATTTCATAAGAGTGATGTATAAATTTTTTAATGAGTATTAGGAGATTAATAAATTTTGTAATTTATAATTATCAATTAATCATTATTAATATTTTTAATAGTATGAAATTTTATCCAATAATATAAAATTATTAACTTTTTTTATAATTAAATACTGACCAAATTTTAATAAAAATATTGACCTTCTAAACTTTTCCTTTTCGAATATACGATTACTCGGCTCAAACTCAAAATGATTGGTGTAAGAAGAATAAGTTTTTTGTCACCCTAGCTAACTAGTTGTATATGATTGGTATAAATTAAAGGCAATATAAATATGGCTTATTGTTAATTAAATAAGGCTAGTGAATGCTCCTCATCAATCATCTCACCCTAGCATTATATCCCAATAATGAAGCAGATTCCAATATATAAGTAGGAAGCTGCACTTAGCACATGTGGGACATGCAATGTCATGTGTGGGGACAAACTTGAGATTTGTCTTTTTTGATAAGTAGAAAAGCTTTTGTTTAAAGGCACACAACAATGCAGTACTATATATATAAATATGATTAAGAGAAATATTTTGAGTCGGCAATCTTTAATATTTTTTATTATTATTTAATTAATATAAATATTAAATTATTTTTAATAAATAAATTTATTAATTTATATATATATATATATATAAATTTTAAAAAATATAAATATAAACTGTATTGATTTATGTATGTAAAAATTTTAATAAATATATGTATAAATTATATAATTTTTTATGTATAAAATCTTTGTAAATATAGATATAAATTATTATTAACTAAGTACGAACAAAAAGTAATAATATTTATTAGTCGTATAGTATTGTTCTTCTAATAATAATAATAATAATAATAATAATAATAATAATATCTTGTTTAAGTAAAATTTGAACTATTTAAATACTTTTCACAATGTGTTTATTGGAGCTTAAATTACTATTAAAATTTACGCATATATGATGTTAATTTTTCTGTTACCATGAAAAATGCCAATAAACACTTATCATGTATCTGAAATATTATTCGCCTCAAAGAGGGAAATGATCTGGTTTACAGTACTGTCATTTTTGAAAGTTACATAAAGAAATAGATAACAAAAGTTCGAATTAATTCACAGGAAAAAGTAAAATTGGCTTATATGTTCACATGAATGGCTTACAGCCGTTTTACAATTATTAAGTTGTGCATCTTTTTCTTTCCTTTAGATATGATATGATATGATGAAGAATTATATTGAACCTTATGAATCAATGCAACACGCAATACATGACTATAAAAATAGAAACCTTGGCATGATATGATTTCTAGTTTAAATGGCTTAATTATTTGCCGACAAGAACTAATTAACAAATAACCTTAGGTTCTATTTTATTTTAATTTTATCTCAAAAATTTATTATTTGTATCAAATATATTCTTGAATGTTAAATTTTTAAAAAATTTAAGATCAATATAACAATAATACATAAAAATTATGTCTGATTTACTTATATTGAGAGATTATTCTTATAAAATTGTTGTTGAATCGATCTTAAATTTTTTCAAAAATTAGCCATTAGAAGTATATTTGATGCAAATCGAAAATTTTTTGGCCAAAATTGAAACAAAATAAAATTTATGGATATTTTTAAAACTTTTATCAAACTTTAGGGACAAAAAATATAATTTACCCAATTATTTTATAACAACAAACTAAAACTGTTCTCTTTGACTATTTTAAAAAACGCACGATTTTATAACCGTTACCATGATTTTTTTTAAACAATAATTTTTTAATGTTGTTTAAATAATTGTACAAAAGACACGCATAAAAATCGTTATCAAAATGCTACACTTTAAACCGTTTTATTAGACGGTCTTACACAACGATTTTTACAGTATTATCGTTGAAGTTTAATTTTGCATTATGTTATACCAACAAAATAAAACTGCTCTTTTTGAATATTTTAAAGAACAAAATTTATAGCCATTGTAACAATTTTTTTATCAAAAAATAATTTTATAATATTATTTAAATAATTATACAAAATAAAAAATAAATATAAAAATAATTATAAATAATCATATAAATTTAAACAAATTTTTTTACAAATGCTAAATTTATAGAACACTAAAAAATTATTGTTATAAATATATAACAAATATTATTTATAAGAAAAATAAATTTATAACAAATATTATATATTTTTAGTTTTATTCCTGCTCTAAAATTTAACATAATATTTTTTTAACACTTTAAAAATATTTCAACAAACTCCTTCCGAACAAAACGCAGAGACTTGCCAAGTTACCCTCCATCTACTAGCCTTAATCCACTATAACCCACACCACTCATCATCATCAGAGTCATCATCGAAACAATGCCAAACTTCACCAGCCCTCACCATTGAAGGAAGCTGTGTCTCTGCTCTCCTAGTCGTGTCAAAATCGTTGTTGCTTCTCGGGCCGTTTCTCCCGTCTCCACGCTGTCGCTATTTCTCTTGGCCGTTTCTCCCTTCTCCGCGCCATCGCTGTTGGTCCTGGCCGTCGCTGCTTTTGTCCTCTCCAGATAATTGCTCTTGATTTTGGTATAATGTTCTGATTTTCATTTTGTATAACGCTTTTCTGATTTTAATTTGGTAATTGGTTTTTATTTTGGTATAATTTTGTTCTGATTTTGATTTGGTATAATGTTGTTCTTATTTTGATTTGGTAACTGGTTCTAATTTTGGTATAATGATGTTCTGATTTTGATTTGGTATAATGTTATTCTGATTTTGATTAAAGTTGGCAACGAATCCCATGTCCCCGCCCCCACCCTCGCCCCCCGCCTCCATTATCTGTCCCAGTCCCCGTCCCGTCCCGCGACAGGTAACAAGGACCTCGTATCCACCAGAGACTTGCGTATTCACGAATATCTATGGATTTTTTTAAACGAAAAAAATTGATAAAACCAAATACCATAGCAGAAATTGAAAGTAATTCCCAATGCCAAATCACAGAGCTAGTGATAGTCTATTAATTAGTAATAGTTCAAGAGTGGGGTTAAATCAAAATTAGTAAATAACATTCATTGATTACTAGTAAATCAAAATTAAAGGTATTACTTCACAGAACTAGTCAAAGAAATTGCAAAAAATTGAAGTATTATGCCAACCCCCATTAATCACTAACAGAGGCACATATATGAAATAATAATGACAGAAAATCACAGAAAATAAATTAATAAATACTTCAAGGTAGATCACAGAAATTGCAAAAAAATCACCGAAAATCACATGAATAACAGATATCACAAAAAATGATATTGCAAAAATTACGAAGAAAAATGAAGATGCTCACTAAACGAAGACAACACGACGCTCCTGCTTCGACAAAACGGTGATAGCGTGACACTCCTGCTGTGACGAAGAAGGTGACGGCGCGACGCTCCTAACGTGAAGAAGAAGGCGATGGCATGATGCTCCTCACGCAACGAAGAAGACGATGACGTTTCTTGTTTTGAGGGAGGGAATCTGCGAGGGTGAGGTAGTTTAAGGGGAGTGTGACAGTGAGGGGATTTTGGGGGCGGCAGCCAGCGGTGAGAAATGAAAGAAGAGAGGTGGACAGTGGACTGGAGTAGTGGCTGTAGATTGTAGTGGTCTAGCGGAGTCTGAAGAGAAAATAGAATGGAGGCTAAGATTAGTGTGATGTGAGTGAAATATATATATGGGTCTCCACGGGGGCCTCTATCCCCACCCCGGCCCTGTATAATAAATGGGTCTTTGTCCCCGTCACCTGCAGGGAGATTTCGCCCCTCCCCCCAAATCCATCCTCCAGCAGGTAATTTCCGCAAATACCCACTCTGCCGAGAGAGATCGCCAAGCCTAATTTTGATTTGGTAACTAGTTCTTATTTTAGTATAATACTATTCTGATTTTGATTTGGTATAATGCTATTCTGATTTTGATTTGATACTAAATATAAATAATTTGACTTTGAAGTCATTATAACTCATTTGAATTTTGAAGTGTGTGTAATTTTTTAGCGTCACTTTTCTCGATATGTTTTGTTTAAGTTTTGGAGTTTTTATGTTTTTATGAGCTTGTAAAGTTATTTTTTTCATTTTGTGTTGTACTTTAGCAGTTGAGAATAATATATAAAATATATTTTATTCGTAAAACGTGGGTTTTATACATTAAAGATATAAATTCGGATCAAAAGAATATGTCACCGAAAAAATGAGGAGAATATTCGAATGTCATCACTTGATTTGAAAATGGATGAAATGGATTTAAGAACTTACTCTAAGTTTTTTCCTTTGGTAGTTTGGTACTCAACTTTTTTTTCTCTCATGTTTGGTTTTATGTAGCAGAAACAAATTCATTAGATTAAGGATTTCCCCTTCACAACCCATAGGAAGGATGCGCACTATATGAAAATCAAGTGGAACAGAGATGTGCTCAAGTTCAAGGTTCGTTGCTCCAAACACTTGTACACCCTCTGTGTTTTTAACCTTGAGAAGGCTAATAAGTTGAAGCAATCACTCTCTCTAGGTTAGTTTTAAGAAATTTTATTGTTCATATATTATGAATTACCTTTTTCTCTCTCTCACAAATCTAGAATTCTATAATTGTTCAATATAAATAAAATTGATTTTGTTGTTAATTTTTGGATGTCATAAATTAAAAAATTTTTATCTAAGTTTACTAAGTATATAATTGTTAATTTCTTTATTGGCTTCTTAAGAGATAGCAAATTTGTTAATTTGTGCTAGTAGACAGGTTGAAGATGATTTTGTTATGTGGTAACTAATGTTTTCGGTGGGTTTTGTTTTATTTATAGGTGATAGTGCTAGTGTGTAGTCAAAGAAGTCATAAAAACATTAGTATTAGGATTATGGTTATGAATTACTTATATTTTTAGTGATTGATTAATTGCTTAAGATTCTTTACATAGTTTGTTAGATACGAATTGTTAGTTTCATAATTGGTTAAGATGTTACCTTTTGAACATTATTGGTTGACTTCTAGAAATCCTTTAGAAGTATAATAAGCTCTTGATTGGATAATGATTGATTTATGTTGATGTTGATTTAATTGTTTTGTGTATCCAAATAGAAAAATGTTATTATATATATGTTTGCCTTCTTTCTCTCTCTCAAACATTTTTTGTAAACATTATTAGTATTAGAGATGTGTAGTTTTATATTTGATTTACTATTTTTTGTTTTGTTTACAAGAAAATCATGTTGAAGGGGAAAACAAACTTAATTATGGTCACAAATTTTTAAGAGCAAATATTAAAGAGTAAAAGTCATGAACTTGTGGACATGATGATAAACCTATTTGCTACTTAGCTATTTCAGCTCTCTTTTGTTATTGTATTTTTTTGCAAAATTAGATGATATAGTTCGAGGTTGTTATGACTTAGGCTATAGTATTATAGTATTTTGTAAAATGATGATGATATATATAGAAGTAGTTATGACTTAGACTAGTATTATATTATTTTGTAATGATGATCTAATTGATTGTGGATCTTACATAATACTTTAAAAATCAAATTTGATGGTACATATTCAATTAGTTTTCTTTAGTAATTTGATTTAAATAGTTAAGGTTACTTATTGACACCAAATTAAAAAATAGAACTAATTTCAATTATGAGAAAACTATTATAAGTAAAGAATTATATAATTACAAAAAATCATTGTCAAAAGTCACAAAAGGCAATGGTGCTAAAACCATTGTCAAAGGCAGCTACAAAATGGAAATGGTATTAAAACCATTGCAAAAAAAAAAAACACCAAAGGCATTGCTCTTAAAAACGCCTCTTTGTGAAAAACAAAACTACAACAGCTTAAAACGGTTGCCTATCCAGTTATGGTTTTAAACCATTATGTCATGAAAGAGAATAGTTCTAAACCGTTGTCTATCCAGTAACGGTTCTAAACTATTTTTTAAAAATGATTGTCAAAACCGTTGTCAATTCTAATAACTATGGCAACGGTTTTTTGGTTGCCGTCACCGTAGGTAAAAAATCGTTACCTATGAGCATTGGTAACAACTGCATATACCACAGGTCAAAAACCGTCACTACAAGAAAGTCGTCGAAAACCATCGAATTTACCGGCAGATTTTCTAGATAAATCCGACGATAACAAGTTTACCATCGGATTTACCAACGACAGTAATGCAACGATATAAACCTCGCCAGAAAACCCTTACCGTCAAATTTTTGTAGTGCGACGCCAATTTTCGTTGGAATTAGTGGCGGAATATAGGGGGAGGATGACGAAATCTATGGAAAGTTACCGTCAGATTAATCCAACGATAATGTTGGCGCCATGTTGCATACATTCACGCCATTTTTACCATCGGATCTCTCCGACGGTAATTCCGATAGAATGTTTATTAGAGAATTTTTTTAAAAAAATCTTTGGTTGATACCATCAGAAAATTGCGATGAAAATAAATTTTTATTTTTTAAAAAAACAATTATTTGCCGTCCATTTAAAGCGTAACCTGATGACAAACATAATTAAAACAATGCTTTAAACCTGAAGTGAAATATCAAATAAACAGCGTAAAAGTATGGAATGATATATGGTAATTGATATATCTGAAATAATGTTAATTATAATATGTTCTTCTAAATGTTTGGTAAATAATTATTCATATCATAGAACTATATTTACATTAACTCTATTCAAATTCATCACCATCTTCCTCTGGTTCACCATCCACCTCTTCTGAGATAGTTTCCTGATCATTGAACTTGTCATCCTCTTCTTTGTCCACATCGACCCCATATTTTTCTTCGAGATCGTCATCCTGTTGAGGTAGTACATTGTCTTGTAATCCAAGGTCAATGATATCATCATTCATAACAGCAGAGCTAAGAGTAATCGGCTCACCAATATCAACCACCATTTTTGAAGGGGTTGGGTCGTTAATCTGGTAAGGTTTCTGACCCTCTATTTTATCATCAGATTCGATGCGGCCTCTTGACTTAGTCTTAACCACAACCACCCAACTATACTTGCATGAACTCGGATAAGGCAAAAAGTATACATGTCATGTATTTTGAGGTAGAATAAAAGGATCATAGTGCCTATATTTCCTAGTTTATATTAACTTCAATGATATCATAGTCCTTGTGCTTTTGTGTTTCTTATCGCGAACTTAGATCATACCATTCACATTTAAACACGCACACCATGTACGTAGTGCGACATAAATACTCTAACTCAATTATGTTGTGCAACACACCAAACCCAATCAAAGTGACCATCGCTTGAATCCCCATGAACCCAAAATCCGGTGTTATCAATTTTCTTCCCTATCGACCACTATAAGGTATGGAACCGATATCCATTAATATTGTACATCGAGTAGATAGTTTCCTTATTCATTAGGCTTCAACTAAGTGCAACTAGTATCGGATCTATTGTGTCACGTAGCTGCACGTTGACATATTCTCTAAACCAATTAGGAAAGTTGTTCAATGAGGTATCAGGTTTTGCCTCTTGGAACAACCAATATGATAAAATAGAATAAATAAGTTTTGATTACATTAAGAAGTTAGAATGTTACTGATTACAATATTTACGAGGACTTAATAAATTCACATGAGGTATAGTGAAATCTGGTCACAATTAAGCAACACATGCAGATATGCGTCATCATTTTTCTTCTTCTCTAACCAGTAGTCACTGCCTGCACCTATTGCAGCTCATTCTGGGGCAAAGATTGGGTATGTTATTCCACCTGACGATGATTTTCCCTTCTCATCGTTCCTTGCAACCCTTGTTCTACATGACTCAACATGAGAATGAAAATAGAATGAGCAAAATACGGCTGTTTTCTTAGCTAAGAATGCTTTGCACATGCTGCCCTCAATCCGAGCCTTGTTCTTCACTTTGTGCTTGAATGAACCAATCATTCTCTCAAATAGGGGCATCTACCAACATTGTACCGGCCCACATAATATTTCTTCGCACAGTAGGTGGACTGTTAAGTGTTCCATAACGTCAAAAAAGGATGGAAGGAATATCCTCTCTAGCTTTCAAAGTACGATGGGAATGTTTCTATCCACGACTGTGAGATCATTAATGCTAAGTTTGTTAGCAAATAACTCCCAAAAGAACTCACTTAGTTCTGTGAGGAATTTTCAGATGTTGGTTGAAAATTCTCTAAATGCGACCAGAAGCAAAGACTCCATGAAAACGTGACAATCATGGCTCTTCAACCCAGCAAGCCTATGCTGTGAAACGTTTTCATACCTGCTCAAGTTAGAGGCATAACCATCAGAAAATTTCAATCCCCGAATCCATCTACAAACACTTTGCCTTTGCTCCTTTGTTAGAGCGAACACCACCTTCAGTTTAGCCCACCGTCCATTATCAAGTCTCAATAAGTTTAGATTTGGCCGCCTGCAAATGTCCATCAATTCTAATCGTGCCTTATCGTTATCATTTGTTTGCTTATCATCCATTACTGTGCGCATGATATTATCGAGCACGTTTTTCTCAATGTGCATCACATCAAGACAATATTGAACCAAGTTGTCTCTCTAATATGACAACTCCTATAATATACTCTGTTTAGTTTAATTATGCTCCTTGTCATATCCCAGAGGTCTCAAAACTATCCCGTTTGTGATGATCTTTGGGATTCTACTGATACGATGCCAAACTTGCCTACTACTCAACTTTCTGGGTGCCTCTTTGTGTTCATTTGTATTCTTTTTGAACGAGTCCCTGTTGCGCTGAAAATGATGATTATAGTCGAGGAATCTTCGATGGTAATCAAACCACGAATTCTTATCGCCATTCGGCAACCAAAATGCCTTCATATCCTCCATACAAATGGGGCATGCTATTCATCCTTGGATGGACCAACCTGACAACATGTCGTATGTAGAAAAGTCATTAATGGTCCACATCAAAGAAGTCCATAGTTGAAAGTTTTTCTTCGTTGAAATTTCATACGTTTTTACACCATCAATTCACAACTCATTTAACTCATCCACCAAGGGCTGCAAGAAGACATCTGTTTTGGCCTTTGGATTGCTAGGATTAGGTATGATGCAAGTTAAGAATATGTATCGGTCCTTCATGCATATTTCG
Source organism: Arachis hypogaea (assembly GCF_003086295.3). Taxonomy (NCBI): domain Eukaryota; kingdom Viridiplantae; phylum Streptophyta; class Magnoliopsida; order Fabales; family Fabaceae; genus Arachis; species Arachis hypogaea. The sequence goes on along the minus strand of NC_092041.1, from coordinate 5,102,853 downwards.
GGTCTCAAGTTATAAGGTGTCACGACTACAAGCCAACGCAAGTACGCGTTACCAAAATTAGAGTTTGGTGCGAAAGCTCAGAGCACAAAGCTAGTCTAACATTCTAGACTCGCTCGCAAACATAGGATGGACCCGATCAAAATGCTTTCAGGTTTTGCCGTGTGACGGATGCGTCATAGTTCCATCATCTCTCCTGTTTTTACTATGCAAAGTCATGCGAGGGGCCGAACTTATCGATGCATACAATCGTTTTAACCTAGGGATCAACGAAAAGTAGCGCATCCGTTTTATTGAAACTCTCTTTAACCGTCATTTACCAATCTATCTCGACTTGAAACCTTGGTGATTTACAGAATCTGCATTCAGCTAGGTCTGCATCCCCTTGTAATACAGCATGCACTCCTTCAAACAACAATCAATTTTCAACGACTTTAGACCCAATTTCAAAACTAGCTTCTTTGCTTCGTAGTGGCTTTGTGGGATGCCAGAGGTCCCAACAGGTACCAGCTCATTGCAAAGGGTGGTCTACTTATCAAAAAACTCTTGCATATGATTTGACTCTGACTTAATAGTCATAATTCTAACACATGTAGAAAAATCTGAATGAACACTTTCCTTAATCAATGGTCTCACAGCAGATTCTAATAGATGATAAAATATCTTTGCCTCTAGGTTAAGCTCTTGTTCAGCTTCTTCCTGCTCTGTAACACCTGTTGCATCAAATACCATCTCATTGCATCTCTGTTGACTCCCCTCACAAGTCATGTCTTTGATGTTTAGTTCTCTTTCGACCCGAACCCTTGATCGATAGTCAGACGCGTTGAAATTCAAACCAAACTTGTTAATTCTCTGTTCGTCCACTTTTCCATGCCCCGTCCACATTCAAAACCCATATTTGAACCTGTTATGGTAAAGGTGAAGCATTATATCCACATGTCCTAACCACTTAGTTAGCTGAAATTTTTCATACAGACACCTAGATACCCTTTTAGACTTAAATGGTTCTGTGCTGAACACATGCCCAACAAACGAGTCAACCCCCTCAAAGAATTCAGGTTTTAATCTCCCCTCCCCCCCCGTCCACCGTTATTTCTATCATACATCTATAGACGATGACTTGGAGTCATTTTGAATCGCATAACCTAGAATTCGATGAACAAGACAAAATTATTAAAGTTTTTACAAAATCCGGCATAGCATACCCTATAATTGGAATCTTCTGCAAACCAAACAAGTTTTAAAACAAATCGCATGAAATTTCGGCAGAACTTCTCTTTAACTCAGAGACATCTATCAAATAAATATAACAATTTTCACAAAGGAAACAACTACAAGCATGTGTTAAAACAAACATAAATTCAATAACATATCAAATCCTAACCGTTCTAGGGCCCAACCCCTTATAATTCCATAATTTTTCAGCAAACAAGGGTTTCGAGAAGGCGCCTCTACGCGACCTTCTCCCACTTCCGTCGTAAAACGCTATCATAGGAAAAGTAAGTCGAACATAAAACAAACAATTGATTATAATTTGAGATAGAAAACCTACTTGAAACACAGATGCACAGAATACGAAAGAAGCAAAATCTAATTATTCTCAAAGAAATAACACCGTTCTAATGAAAAAAAAAACTTATTAAACTCACAATGTGAAACTAATAAATTCGAAAAACTACACAAAGTCAAACACGGTTAATCTCACCCTATTTAACCTACATTAACTTAATTATAATTTCTATATATGTTAAATTAACATAAGAAATCCTAATCACAAACAACATTATCCTATTTTAATCAATAATTTGATAATAAAGTACATAACAAAACCAAACCCTAACACAAACTCCATTGCCATAATTTAATCAATAATTTGGTAAAATGTCTAACAAAGTTCTAAAGTCACAAAAAAACTGGAAAACAATAAACAAAACTATACCAAATTCTAATCACAAACTTCATTACACTAATTTAATCAATAATTTCATAAACTATTTACCAAAAAATTCTAAACTCACATAAAAATGTTAATAAAATTAAAAAACTATGCCAAACTTACCTCTGATCGTGGCTGCAGGACCCTGAAGCAACGGTGGTACCATTAGTGATGGTGACACTGATGACAGCGGCCACCAAGAACAGCGGCGGCATTCCCAACCTCTCCAACCGTGACAGACAGCTCCAGAGGCGACAACGTCCAGCGAAGGCGGCACACGAGAGGGGAGAGAGAGAGAGAGAGAGAGTGATGAGAGAGAGTGAGCTCGGCCAAGTAAGGGAGGAAGGGTTCGAGTTTGAATCTTATACCACTTTACCGTCGGATTTACCGTCAGATTAATCCGACGGTAAATTGGTGCAACGTAGCGTTTCATTAAGCTAAAATCGACGGTAAATTCTCCGGTAACTGTGGTGCCAACAAAATCATATTTTGTGCCACTAATCATTGTCGAAATTAGCATTAGAACCTAAAATCCAATGGTAAATATTTTCGGGAAATCTAAGCTACCATGTATCTGACCCAAAATCCGTCAGTAAATTCGCTGCTAAATCCGACAATATTCAACATTTTTTTTGTAGTGCGTTGCCAAAGCATTGCCTAAAGTTTTAGGAACGGTTCTCCGATCTATGGCAACGGTTTTTGACTGTTACCAAAATTCTTATTTGTTATAGTGTTATAAACAAGAGGACGCTCCCTAACACTATTTCAAGTATTTTTATCAACCAAGTCTAATTAAATTGTCTCAAATATAACAAAAATTACTCACAGATATATACGTGAAATCACATACTTCTTCTTCACGTGAAAAATAGCACCAAAATTTTTTAATTATGATGTAAAAATATTTTAATTTTGACATAATAATTTTTAATTTTGACACAAAAATTTCTTAAAGTTCTGAACTTGATGTTGTAATTTTTTTCATTTCTCTTATTCTTTTTCTTTCTTCTTTATTCGTGCAAAATTTTTGTATTTTTATTTATAAAGTTACATGTTTTTTCTTTAAAAATTTGTGTGTTTATTGTCAAAAAAAGATAAATAAAAAAATGAAACAAAAAGTTATGTAATTCCTTCTTTATTTTTTTATTTTTTTCTCTTTTTTTTGTTTTTATTCTTTTTAACGGTGAAACAATAAGAATTATGATATTGTGAAATAAGAAAAATTATGAAAATAAGAAGAAAAAGAAGGAGGATGAGGAAGAGTTCTTTGAGAAAAATATTAAAAAAACATTGAAATTTCTTAATTGTTACATGAAAATTTCTTAATTTTGATACTGAAAGTTCTTAAACGTGACACATAAAATAGAATATTGCTGTTTTTTTATTCTTTTTTGGACGAAGAAGAAGAAGACGATGATGATGACGATATTGAAGAATAATTGCGCAAAAACATAAAACATAATGATGCAATTTTTTCTTATTCTTTTTTAGAAGAAGAAGACGACGATAGCGACAACGACGTTGAAAAAAAAAAGAGGAAAGAGGATGATGAGTGATGGTGATGGTGGTGGTGATAATGAAGGAGGAGGAGGAGGAGGAGGAGGTGATAATGATAATGAAAGAAAAGGAGAAAGAAGAAAAAGAACTAACATAGAAAGAAAAAACATACATACATAATTTTTGACTTGATTGAACTTTGGTTAAAAAAAAGACTTGATTGTCTAATATTTATATTTTATATATTGTTTAGAAAAAAGATTAAGAGTCTTAATTCATCTTTTTAATTATTTGAAAATTAAAATTTAGTAGATCTAACTCAATTTCAAAAGTTAGTATATACAGTAATGGATGACATACAATTATAAATTATCTAGAGACTTGTAATACACTTTTTCACACTTAAGAACGATTGCTTTGAGCATGAACATTTACATGTGAGTGTTCCAACAACATTGAATTCGATAGACTTTGATATCATATTAGAATTGAGATTAAGTGGACTTAACTCAATCCATAAACTAATTCATGGGGTGATGAAGCGTATTAGAAATAAACCATTCGAGTCTCTCATTTTATTGGGTTAACTTTTGGAATAAGTTGTTTCTTAACATGGTATCGGAGTTTTTATGACTTAAAGGTCTAAAGTTCAATTATTGTTGACCGCAAAACAAAAAAATTTTAACATAAGATAAACAAAAAGTAAAAGAAGGCATATACAAAAAATTATACAAATTCAAAAAAAATTTCTAGTGTGAGGAACGTATCTAAAATAACTCAAATAAGAATGTGCTTGGATATATTTGAGTATGCAAATAAGAGTTTATTCTAACTTAATTTTGTAAAATTAAGTTTGATTAAAAAAATTGGATCGATGTAAACGTGATTTATATTTGTCAATTTGATATCACAATTGATTATGACAACAAATTTTGTTTGGATGATTTTTATTAAAATCACTTTTATGTACAAAATAACAAAAAAAAACATAGAACTATATTCTGAATCATTACTCTTTATTTTTTTAATATTTATATTTTTTTACTAAAATTATATGTTACTTAAAGATAAATAAAAAAGTCTTATAAAATAACAATAAAGTACATAAAAGAGAGTTTATAAATCTTACACAAATTTCAATACTAATACTACTTATTCTTGTTGGGAATAAGACACCATTCCCCCTTGAGAAAACACCTTTGACAGAAAAATAAAATAGATACAATCACAACACAAGAATTTAACGTGGAAACTCCAATTACCGGAGAAAAAACCACGGCCGTTGTCAAATGACAACCAGAGAATATCACTATGTGAAAATTGTTACAACACATAGACTTCTTTCTCTCACCGGCACCCCAGTACACCCACACTCTCTCAAAGCAAATATCTAACTACACCTCACAACACTCTCTAATCAAAGAGTACAGAGGAAAAGAAAAATCAGATACAAGCTTAAAGTGTTTCTGACTGGTGCAAAAACAAATGGAGAACTTAGCCTCATATTTATAGCCTAGGCCACCCACTCCATTTGCTATCCTAAGCAATGTGGGACTAATTCAACCAAATCCTAACAATCTCCACCTTGATTGAAATAGTCACACATCTTCAGCTTCCATTGTCAACACCGACAATCTTTTGCTGCCATTGTCTATACCGACAATCATAGTTCATAGAACTATCATACTCCACCATGAAAGTATACTCACTTGGAATTAGACCACTCCAAGCATTTCGCCTTGGTACAGATCGAAACCTTGCTGAAAATTCATGGTGCAACTTCCAAATTGGCTTTTCCTGGAAGTTTTTCAGCCATCGACCTAACTCCGCCACACACCTTGCATCTCAACGCCAACCAATGCCCGTGTGCAATTGTGGACCCAATTGCCACAACTCATCCTTATCCATGGCAGTGCGGTAATACCATGAGGATACTTCTTGTCTTCTAGAGAACATCATCTTCTCTCATAGAGAGAGCAACTAGAGATCTTCTCCTTCAACGCCTTGTGCAAACCTGATTGTATCAACACATCCTTGACTTGTACTTGCCACAAGTCAAAATTGATTCTTCCATCAAATTTCTCTATTTCAAGCTTCACAGCACTTGAATATCCTGACATTGTTGCAACCGTATACTGGAATAGTATAACTCAACTGTAGACCGTGCACTAGGAAGGGTCCCCAGGAAAGAGAGGTGGGTCACAATGGACACACTTAAATACCAGGTCTTTCCTTAGCCATAACCTTTCCAAACTGCACTCTCACAGTGTCACACTGCCTTCCAGCAACAACAACAGCAACCAAAGATCAACCTCAAGCTACAGGACAAAATTCTTTTTTGATGTGGAAGATCAGACTAGGCTGCAACCACAGAGCATACTAAGAATAAATCCCACCGAACCGAAGCTCTGATACCACTTGTTGGGAATAAGACACCATTCCCCCTTGAGAAAACACCTTTGACAGAAAAATAAAATAGATACAATCACAACACAAGAATTTAACGTGGAAACTCCAATTACCGGAGAAAAAACCACGGCCTTGTCAAATGACAACCAGAGAATATCACTATGTGAAAATTGTTACAACACATAGACTTCTTTCTCTCACCGGCACCCCAGTACACCCACACTCTCTCAAAGCAAATATCTAACTACACCTCACAACACTCTCTAATCAAAGAGTACAGAGGAAAAGAAAAATCAGATACAAGCTTAAAGTGTTTCTGACTGGTGCAAAAACAAATGGAGAACTTAGCCTCATATTTATAGCCTAGGCCACCCACTCCATTTGCTATCCTAAGCAATGTGGGACTAATTCAACCAAATCCTAACAATTCTATATGTATTCTACAATAAATTTGGCAAAAGAAAAATTAACTATAACAATAAATATTTTTTAGCAGGTAAAAAGGATAATGTTGATAAAAAAATAATTGCAACTATAATTTTCTAACGGACTATTTTGAATACAAAAGCAAGAAACTTTAGTTGAATGTGTATTTGGGAGCAAAAATCTATTCACACGTCCACTGAATATAAAAATATCAAACAATACTTGAGCCGTGTTCAAAGCATTCTAACCTACGTTTACAATGCATAATGTGTGTAAACAAAAACATATATAATCATTCATATCTTTTCTCTTATCGATTTAAATTTTTAGAATAAGTAACTTTATGATATTAATTATTCTCCTAATTTTAAAATAAATAAATTTTAAATTTTTATCATTTTAATATTTTCAAAAAAATAATATATATTTAAAATTTTTACTCATTTAAATGTTAAAAGAATAATTGTGAAGATGAATTAAGGCTTTCAATTGTTATTTGTTTATTTATTCAGTTAGACATATAAATGTCATAATATATGGTAACATGATTTGTATATGTTAAGATTTTGTAATGAAAATATTTTTGTGTGTGTGCGCAATACTTATCCTCACTTAAACACACTACTCACCACTAAAGACGGTAGCATTTGATTAAGGAATTAGAATAAATTTTTTCAATTTTTTTTTATATTGACATTGTCAGGTATGATCTTATTTTATATAATATCTTTTTTTCTCATTATTTTTGGTCTAATTTAAAGAGTGTATGATAAAAAATTACGATTGAAAAAAATTAAAAAGATATAATTAATAGATATGCTCGGACTTAGATATAATGACACATGTCTACTAATTGATTATGAGATGCTAGACTGTTTTAAAACTAAAACATAAATTATGAAAATATTCTTGATAATTTTGCCTTTATTCTATTTTGAATTTTTTATTTTACCACTTTTTTCTTTATTTGGTTTGTCTTCGCTCGTCTTTCTTTCTTTGCATTCATCTCTGTGTCACTTTCTGTCTATCTTTACATTATTTTATAATTTATCATTGCGTTGCTATTTTTGTCTTCATTTTTGAGTCGTCTTTTGAATTTGACACTCCATCACCTTATTTGCTTTATTATCATTATCGTCGTTATCATTATTTGTCATTATCGTCTTCCTCTTTTTTTCTTAGACTCTTTTTGCTTTCACTCCTCCTCTCCACTTTTACTATCTTTATCTTCCTCTCTCTAAATCTGTGTCATCACGTTTCTATTATATTGTTGATATATTTTTTTCTTTAAGTTTGTATTTCTGTCATTTTTGTCTTGATAATAATAAATTTTTTTGGGTTAATTTTTTTAGTTGGTATATGATAGAGGTTGTAAAGCTAATTATTGTTTATTTGGGTAGTATAGATTTTTTATTATTTTGTTATGTATTTTTTTCATTGCATGTTTTGTCAAATACAATATATAAATATTAATATTTGTGTCTATATTTTCAATTTCTATATTCTCATTTTTGTGTCATAGATTATACACAAAACATACGTAGCTTAACATCATATTGTTGTCAGAAAAAAAAAGGGGTACTTGTGAGGCACACAATTATGCCTACATTGGCTACAAAATGGTCTCAAAATCCTTATTATTGCTATAAATAATTTTGGGTCCAGTCATATTTATTTACAATATAAATAAAATTAGTAATATAATATCTAAATTAAAAGAATTATGCTAGTTAGGGCTGTGGTGTGGGGGAGAATCTTTTTGGTAAACAATAATGGGACCAAGGTAGGGATGGTAGCAAAATGATACGAAGCTGCTGAGTGGTGTGTTCCCCAGCATGTGCAACTTTTGAAACCCTATTTAAAAGTAACGCATTCAATTCAATCTCATTCCTCTTTTCCTTTACATAATTGCCAATAATATCCTCCCCTTGTTCTAAATATATTTTCTTTTGCATGTATACACAAAAACTTAAAATGACACAATGTTTAGATCTTTATGGAGATTATGGCGTTCTTTTTGTTGATGTTTGGTAAATAATGATAAAAAGAAAAGCCATAAGGCTGAAGGCTGAGTTTGGGCATGCAATGATGATTAAGCCTTTTAGAACGAATGAATGAATGAATGAGAAAAAAGGGCATAAACTTTTGCACGGAGCCCCTCCAGATTCAATTGTCGCCTCCCAATATAAATCATTTGGGGACCATTATTAAGTGCTTTTAAAAGGTTTACACTACAATTATTAGTTACTTTGGCTACACTCATAATTTCTTCATAATCCCTATTTCTATGTATAATATATGGTGAAAATTCAGGTGAAGTCGATTTCACGTGAAGTTAATATCTGAGAGCTGTTAGATGAAAATTTAGTCAAATCGATCAAATTATCTAACGGCTCTCAGGTATCAACTTCATGTGAAGTTGACTGCACTTGAGTTTCTACCATAATATATATTTCAATCTGAAATTCAACCTCTTTTTTTGTTTCTCACGGTATTCTCCAATTCAAAAGGTCAAAGACTTTGAACCCTCAACACTTGTTTAAACGGATGAATGACCTAATCATTGAACCAATGTAACCCAAGTTGATTAATTCGACCTTTTAGTATTGCATGTAATATGGTTTTTTTGGTTTGTTAATTATTGTGGATAGTTATTTATTATTTAACTAGTTAGTTAGTTGGTAATTATTATTTAATCAAAATATAGGTTTTTCAAATCATTAATCTAAATTAACAGATTATTATATATAGATAAACTGAAATAGTAATGCGTGAATTATTCGGTCTTCTTATATATACAAAAAATTGTTTCATCTTTAATTTCAATGAATTATTTTTTATCACCAGACATTCAATCAACCTATCATATTGACATTTTTGTCAAAAATTGAAAAGCTGTATATATGTGTTCCTTTAAAAAAGAAGTCAAACTCTGACTATTAGTAATCTTTAATGCTTCAGAAATGATCTTGAAACCTAAAATCTCTAAACACATCGATTTTGAAGCTCATGATGAGTCACCAACAACAATATTAATGTGATAATGTACTATTATTCAACCAAGAACCAAGTGAGTAAAAAAAATAGTGATAACATAATTATACATAGAATTAATAATCCATGTAGGTTTTTGTTAAAGGCAGAATGATGTGTTAGAATAGATCGTTGGTGGAGCATTGAATTGAGGTGAATGAGAAGGTACGGTCGGAGATATTGAAAGGGGGGGGGGGTTTAATGTGCTTATTAGTTAATGATAATTAATAATAATAATTATGAAGGTGAAGGTGCAGTGTGGTTTCCAGTGAAAGGGACAAGATAGAGATGTTGGACCCGTGAGTGTGACTGAGAGCAATAAGGGACAATTGGGGGCCCAAACGAAACTGCATCTGTGGAGCCCATTTTTGCATTCTTCACACTTCACACTATGCAGCGCCAAATGCGGATTAGGACCTACTCTCTCTCTCTCTCTATTATTATTTACCACTTTTCCCCGCCCTCAGAAATTTCCTTCAATTTTGTTGTTTCGAAAATGATGCCTTCAATATGCACACTCAAAAGACTCCATTCAATTCATGCCTTCGCGCTTTGCTTCTATCTTCATTAATTACAAAACAATATCCTAATACCTAAGAAATGATCACTCACATTTATCTCCATAAAAATATTAGTGCCACTCATTTTAGAAATCGGACATACAAGTAAAGATCGCTGTTATTTAACGATATGACTTCGTTTTCAAGGTATCTAGGATAGGGCTCGAAGGTTAGAACGCTGAAATTTAGTATTATTTTTGATAGTTAGATACTGAAATTAAAATTTTAGTATTCGGATATAAAATTTTAATCTCTTCAATATTTTTAAAAAGTAAAAATATGAATAATTGAAATTTTTAAAGATAAAAACTACAATTTTTTTTATTTTTTAAATACTCTCATTTAATTTTGTAAATTTTAAATTAATTTTTTAATTTTTATATTTTTTTAAACCAAATATAATACTAAATCATAACTAAATTTAGTATATTTTACACAAAATATAATATATAAACTTAATTTAATTTTTGTCTGTCAATGCAGTGTAGATGACAAATGAATATATCCATCCCATTCTACTACTAAAAATAATTATCGAAAAATTTTATACCATGTCTCGCTTAAGAATTTTTTATTTAAAATTTTTTAAAAAAACATATTGTCATCAAGTTAATTAAAATGAAAAATAAAATCTATAATTTGATAACCAATAAACCATAAGAAAGAGGAATCAAAAGTAAGAGAAATTACTCGGCTAAGAATGTGGCTATTTAGGATTAGTTAGGTTTAGTTTTTCGGCTCTTATAACATAAAAAAAAAAAAAGAGCCCCCCTCCCCGCCCCACTAAAGCTTTCGGGTCCAGCATGATACGGCGAGTAATTTTTTTTCCGATCACAATTTGAATCTCACACACATCTTTTGTTTTTTACGAGTTAATGTGTACATAGATTCAAAAAGTGTTAAGTATATATAAAAAACAGAAGAGAAATACGTGTATATTAAACAATTAATAAATAAAACTTGATAATGAATAATCGATTGAAAACCAATATTTTCAGCCAATAATTAAATAACATTTCTCCTTTGCTTTAAATTTCTCTTTTCATTTATTACTTTGTTTACTAATTATTAGTTTAAAAAAGTTAGTTCCTTTGTTTACTAGGTATAATAACTGATTCGTCCGAACACTGGGTAGGCCGAGTTTAAGCACTTCCGAGCGAATCTCCGATGAAGGGGAAGAGCTTTACGTCGGCCAAGATCAAAACACCGTGGCGGGAATACCTGCACAAGATACTCCGACGCTCAAGTCAGCAGTGATTCTTAGTAAAAAATGAGAGAGAATAATTAAGTGAGAGTGAGATAAGTTAATATGAAAACTGGTAGTGGAACCTGACTTTAGCTGAGGATATTGATTCGACTTTATAGGGATTGTTTTACCGTTTTCATGTGGATCAGTCCTAGTTTGTAGGTTGGTTACGATATGCTGTTTTGGTGCTATAAACCGGTTGAGCACGTTTCTTATTCTCAGTTGGGTGATGCTGCTTCGATCCTGATCATGTGCCGAGATTTTCGGACGGCTTGTTCCGAGCTTGTTTAATGTGATGTCAGCCTCAGATATTTGCATGCCGAGCTTACGGTGCAACCGAGGATAAGGGTGACGTATCAATAAACATTAAATTGATTTTGGAATTCATCAAGGATCGAACTCTTGACATTTCAGATCTAGCATTCTAATACCATGTCATGATACCACTCATTCCAAAAACTTCAGCTAATAGAAAAAGGTAACACTAATAATTATATCTCTAATACTCCATAAACCTTCATTGTATAAGTATTTTATTGGTTCCTCGTATTTTCCCATTCCTTAAATATACAACCACATATGATTCGTTATTAAGTAATCATAAAAAATCGGCTAAAGGTGTTATTAGTTTATTACATTGTCGTTCCTTTCGGAAAATCAGTGTAGTAATTAGTAGCCTAATAAATCAATAAGTGATACTTATATAGTAGTATCGAATTATATACCTAGTCAAGTTTTTTTTTTTTAAGTCTCTTAAATGAGATCAAATTACACATCTCGGCACTGGAAAGCAATCGAAGAAAAAATGTGATAAAATATGTAAGAAGTGTGTAAATAAAATTAAGAGTTATCTAATCTATTCGAATATCTAGGATTAGAGTTATCCAATCACTCTGACAAAAAAAAAGAAAAAAAGAAAACAGAGGTACACAAGGAACAATACTGCAAAATCTAAGAATACACAATAATGTAAATCAAATGTTCAGCCTGCTTGTTCTCGTCTTTTTTCCACCTTCTCCAAAGAGGGTTTCTTACTTTCTTTTACTACCCAGTTCCACCCAAATTGGGTAGCTAATTAAATAAGGGCTTTTTATTCTGCACGAAAAGGGCTTTTTCATGAGCTTAAAAAAGCTTAAGTCCACTTGGTTACAAGGGATATGTCTTTTTAAAAGTATTGGGCTTAATCAGTTTTAAAATTCTTTTGGTCACCTCAGACCTAAATTGAATTAAACAACTTCGACAAAAAAATGTCATAGATGGGACAATATCAATAAAAGAATAAAACACATGGTCAACCAGATATTAAAATAAGCTAATTGGGTCAACGAGGCCAATCCATATGACATATTATTGACCAAGCGATAATTAGTTAATTACCCTATTAAATAGCCAACAACTTATAACTCAAATGACATAGTTTTTTCATACTCGTTTAGAGGTCGCGGGTTCGAGTTTTCATATATTTGATAAAAAGAAAATTACCCTATTAAATAACGTAGAAAAAAACAATTACTCAAATCAATTTTTAAAATTTGTAGAAAGGAATATTTTAATCTCTAAAAAATTTTAATGCACAATTATATTCTTAACATTTATCTTCGTTAATCAATATAGTCTTTGGTTAATTTTGTTCGTTTGTGAATAATATCTAATACTAAGTTTAACATTAATTCGCACACATGATCATTAAATGTTCACGTACAGTGAAGTGAAATGGACATGGACAGATCAAACCCTCTAGCTAGTGGACAAAGCATTTCTCATGGCCATTGTAAAAAAACAATGTTGTTTTATTTAGGTCTCATAAAATGTGTGTTAAATCTTTTTCCATTTTTTTTGTTTCTTCGCTATAAAAAAAATGTTGAATACCATTGAATTTTACGTCGGAGGTTAGCAATGTAACACTCTACTGGAGCTTTATGCTTAAGTCTTAAATTAGAGGTGGTGAGATATTACGACACCTAAAACAAAAAAAATATACATATACTTATCGAATAATAATATCATAACGAAGAGCCTGTGAAGAAAAAGTAACAAAACAATAACCGTATCACTCACGAAGCATTAGAGACAAACAACGTTAGATACAGAACAGAGATACGTATATATATAAGATTCAAAAAGATACATAATAAGCACTAGTCTCAACTTGTAAAGAAAAGGCCGGTTAGACAATATTACAACCCAAAGTACACCAAAATACATCATGTTTCTCCATAATCAAAACCTCTAAGAGGAATATACAAATATATGTTCAAAAGTGGAGAATAAACATCTAAGTACAAAATGAAATCCAAAAGACAAGTCTTCGCTTTCACCAAAAGGAGTCATGCACGCTTAAACCGTAAAATAGAGGTGGTGTAATATTACGACCTCTAAATATATATATATATATATATATATATATATATATATATATATATATATATATATATATATATATATATATAGTTTAGTTGAAAGGAATTTATAATCAAGGAGTCTTGAAAGAAAGCTTAAGCAACAAGTCGCAAAAAAAAAAAGCACATCGCTCGCGTATCGAAAACTTGAGCACGAAGAAAGTAAAGACACATACATATATAATAAGAGCAGAAACTCAAAATATATAGAATATCAAGCTCCAGACTCAACTTGCGAAGTCAAGGCCGGCCGAAAAATATGTACATACATACATGTATATAAGTATATCACAAATTATATAAAGAAAGCACCTAATTCTCCAAAAAACTTCTAACTGGATTAAACATAAGTTATATATATACATAGGAGAATCTATAAACATAAATATATAACCAACAGCCCAAAATATAACATCCCCACTTCGTTTGCCATAGGAACCTCCGGACGCTCACCGAGGTGCATCTCGATCTGCATCTGAAAACAACAACATATGTATGGAGTAAGAACTGGAGGTTCTCAACATGGTAAATGTGCCAACGTACATAATATATAAGATTCCAAGAAAGTTAGAGGTAATCTTAGAACTCTGACACTCAGATTTAAAACTTAAGGAATAAACTAAACCATAAGTTAGGTGAACTGTCTAAGGTTCTCAAGTTCTAAATCTAATCCTAACTCAACACTTCACTTTTACCTCTTCCAATTCTCCAAAACACCAGTAAAACTACTCTCGTTACACCTTCGCCATACGATGGGTCTCTCAGTTGCACAGATATACAATTCAAGAAAGAAAAACACAAATAAATGCAAAAACGGCAAATAGGCAATTAACATATTGAACACAGTCAAGCAATTAGGCAAACCAAGATAATGGCCACTCAAGCAAATCATTCAAATGCATATGATGCATGTCTGTCCTATGACTGATAATATCATCTGTCGGTTACATAACCAGCCTGACATGTCCTGGTAGCTAATCGTGGACAGTCCCTCTGTACGCGCATCCCCAAGCTCAAAATTATCCATGGAAAATATCCCAAACGTATCTATGGGGGAGACAAAACTTCAATCTCAAATTTATATATATATGCATGCCCATGGGAGAACCCGGAGAGTTAAAGTGTCCGGTCATATCTTACATACAGGGGGTCAACGAATGTCTCAAAAATCTTTAAACGCATAAATCATGTGATCATTCAATCATAAATCATCAATGTCAATATCAATCTCATCTCATCTCAACTCATTCAACATTATCATTAGTTATAGATCATTTATCATTTATCACTTCATCGCCTTAACAACTCAAGCATTCACTTCTCAATCTCTTCCTAACTTTCCATTTAACTTCTTCAACACGCCCACCTTTTTTCTAAAGCTTGAAGACTTGTTAACGGATTTTAAACAGGTGTTAAAAAAGTTAGAAAAGATAGAGGATTGACTTAACACTCAAAAATCTCATTTTGCCTAAAACAGATGGCTCGCGTACACGAGACTATGTCCGCGTACGCGAGATTGCAAAACAGGGGAAGTGCTCGCATCGCGTGTACTGTCTATGTACGTGAGATTACAAAACAGTGGGCATATCTGGCGTCGAGCGTGCATGTCACATACGTGACACTTCCTTTTCCTCAAAAGCTGTTAAGTTTGCATAAAATCAGGTTTTTGCACCGAACTTCACACGCACATAACTTTCTCATTTTAAATGATTTTTCATCCGTTCTTCGAACTGTATAAACTTCACGGACCAGATTGTCTTTCGAAACAAGTTTCATATAAATTGGGATCCGAAAATCGAGTTATGACTCGCCAAAGTTGGTAAAAAATTTACTTTTTAACAAAACACCAAAATCCTATTCTTTCCAAAACCTTAATTTCAAATTATTATTTTACTCCTTAATACAACACCAAATTTCATCCAGAATAATTCAATACCCTTTTCACCCCTTTCTCAACATACCACTATCCAATTCCGTAAAATTTCACCCAAAGAATTCCTAATCATACCACATTATTCATAAATCATCAATCTATTGTTATCATTACTCATAATCATTATCAAACATCATCAACAATCAATGATTAACTATATTTTCATCATCCATACATACAAACTTCACCAACACACTCAAAATCTTCAATTCAATTACAATCGTTATCTCATCTTCACAGTTTACTATCATTATCAACCATCACGACCATCAACAATTGTCAATAATCTACTCATTCTTATCACAACACAACATTTTCACCAAAGCTTGCTAAACCTTACAATTCCACTTAGTTCAACTTATCCTACGGTGAACTAGCCTAAGTTTTTACGTAATATTATATATTATCTATGAAAAACCAAAACCATATCTTAGCCGATTCCTCCCTAAGTCAAAGACACCACAAATTCCTTCGTTCCACGAGTTTCAAGCTCCAAGTTCCTAACCAAAATAGAATCTCAGCTTCCAAGACTCAGATCCATCATCCAACATTCACCAACTTGATCCAAACACATACTATTTAATCTAATCCAAACAATATCACTCAAAATCAACATAGGGTTTCACTAATTAATGATTCATAGAGGATTTTGAAAATTCTTACCTTACTAACGGAAGTTTGAGACTAGACCCAACAAGTACCCAAAGCTAATTTAATTCTATAACACCAAAATAATATAATCTCTCAAAATTAAAACCTCAAATTCGAAATTTAAGAGAGAGTGGCTGAGTGAAAATTTGCTAGATTCATACCAAATTATTCAATGAATTTTGTTGAGAATTTCAAGATGAATGCGTGGCCGTTAGCAGCTCGTCAATCAGAGTTTTAGATTGAAAGTGTGGTGAATTGAAATTGGAGTCAAGGGTTTGAGATTTTATTTTCCTCCCCCTTTTTTGTTTCAGCGTGTTTGCATATGAAGGAGAAAAGAAATGACTGAAGCAATTTCATTTGGTGGTAATGGATTGGGCCTTGGGCTCAATGTGGGTCTAGTTCAATCGATTTTGACCTAACGGTCTAATTTTAGGCTAAATTCTTTAAAATTAGTGTCAAAATTCGTATTTTAATTATTTTTACTTCTTTAAACTATAAAATTTAATTTATGAATTTCGCAGGGTTTACAAACAGCTCATGAATTGGCCTCTTAAATCTCTTAGATCTTCCAATTGCCATAGGAATTTTATGTTGTTTGAAGTTGATCTATTGATATTCTTTCACTCTTTGGCCCTTTATTTATATAATTGGCATTGAACACAATTATGTAACTTTTGTTAATTTGTTGAATTCTTGTTGTGATATTGAACTGATTTGTTGAATATTTGTTATTTTTAAATCCTTTTTTTAACAGAAATGGCATTGAATCAAGCTAATACAAGTAAAAATTTGACTCCTGATAATGAATATGGTAATGTAGAAGCTTGTGAAACTCGTGAAGATTTTTTGATAGATGAAGAATAGGATAATTATTAAATAGCGTATTCAAATTTAGTTAATTTTTTTATGACTAGACTTTAGTTAATTAGTTATTCATTACAGTAGTTTAGTTGCTGTATTTGCTACAATTTATTTTAATGTCGAATACTGTGAATTTAACTTTTGAGTTGTGACTTTTAAGTTTTAACTTGTGAATTTGTGTCCTTATAATTTTTATAAGTTTTAATTTTTTATATTTTACGAGTCATATTTACGTGACGTCTTACGACTTAAGAAATTGTAAAACTTTAGATTTTATTAGTTAGAAATTAATAAATTTAAATATTTAAAATTATATATTGAATTTACAAATAAATTTTTTTAAAAAATAAAACATTTAAGTTTATTGGCGGATTTATCGTCGGTTAAATCCACTAGTAACAAGCTCCAGAATTAAATTTATATCTGCCACTAAATTCGCTGATAATTAGCGGCAGACGAAAAAAATTGTCTATAAATAGTTATTGGCAAGGTTTATACCGTCGAATTTAGTTACGATAAACAGATTACTGGTGAATTTTTTGATAAATCTACCAATAAATTCAACGGTATCTCATAACTTTCTTTTAGTGCTTTGTTCGTTCCCTTTTTTACACCATCCTCTTATTTGTACCAAGTTCTTGTGTTGCAGCCTCCTCGTGCTTGAAATATCTACCATGAATTCTCTCGTGCCTTGTTTCGAGTCATGGTTGATGCATTTCATAGCTACTTCTGCGTTGTTCTGAAGTGTTCTGACGTGTACTCTTCCAAAACTGTTAGAGCCCAGAAGATTCTCCCTTCTTAATTCTACTATTATGTTGCGGAGTTTATAGTAGAAGAATTTGTGGTGCCAGTAGTCGAGTTCCTAATTCTCGATCTCTTTTTCTTGCTCCTCTATCTTCTTTCGCTATTAGAGGTGACAAACTAATACCGAGATTGCCATGAAAGCAGTGTAGCTGATAATAATTCTGATTATCATGCCGCGAAAGAGAGAGAGGAAGAAAAAGTTGGAGGCTGGAAGAGTAGTAAATTATTTGTGTTTATTTCTTTTATAGAACTTGAATTGTTGAAATTCCATGCGATCTCTCTCTATTCTTTAATTCAATAGGTTTTTAAAGTAGATAACCCAACAAATATCTCAAAAGACAAGTAATTTTTCATGGTTGAATCTTTCTTGATTGCGACTGGATGCAGCTAAACTTCTCACTAATAGTCATTAGAACAGGGTATTTTAGAATCTGAACGAGGTAGGATTTTGTGACACAACATAAACAAAGAATTGAGAGAGAAAATACAACATTTTATGAATGACTACATCGATTGATCTATCCATTAGCTACAAGGATTTATCTGTCTACTCGCTAAACAGATTTTATTTACATTTATAAAATGCTATTTAAGAATAAGTTTAATTAAATCCATTATATTTGACAAAAATATACTCTAATCAAATTTAAATTAGTAGTTTAAACCTCTCTAATATCGTGAGACACTTTCACTTTAACAAATTTTTAGCAAATTATTGCACGTTAGTTTTGACATTTTAACTCTCTATTTTTTATATGATATACCAACACTTAAAACAATATATTTTTTATTATGAGCTTAATTTTGATATATAAAAAAATATGAAGAACCAATCGGGTCATACAAACATAAACAAACTTTTTTCTAATTCAAATTTTTTAAAAAATAAAAAATTAAAAGGAAAAACCACTAAAATTGGCAATCTAATTTCACATTCATACATATTTAGAGTACTAAGTAAAAAAATAATCGCTCAAATTCTTATCTCGTATTGTATTGCCATTTTTATGATCTCTTTGCACATTCGGCACTCTCCAAGGACTATCGATCACCTTTCAATGCAACACCTTCCGTCGCGAGGCTAACGCTGCCGATCATCGCCGTCTGTCGTTGATTGCCGTGACTGTCGAACGCTAAACGCAACACCTTTTTATCTCAGATGCAGGAGCCCCCACCACGCACAACATTCACGCCAACCAGCAACGCCGTCCACTGCGGAACCCAGCAAAGCCAAGAAACGCATTGCCTTCGAACGTGATCTCAGCACTGACGCATCTCTCTCCATCGATGATCTTCTCCAAGGTCAAACCGACGCTTCTTCTTTTCGTGGCGTCTGTCACCGCTTCTTCTTCTCTCCGCGTCTGTTACTGCTGTCTTCTTTTTCTTCGTTTTGGATTTTTTTTTGTCTTAGGTGTTGGATTTTTTATAGTTATATATGTTTTTTTTTCTAAAATGATTTTAGAATTAATTTTAGAATTTTTAAAATGGATTTTGGAAGTTTTAAAATAAATTTTTAAATTTTAAAAATAATTTTAGAATTTTTTTAGATTTTGAATTTTTTTTCATTAGATTTGGAATGCTTTTCGTAATAACTTGAATTGATATTCTCTCCAAAAAAAATTTAACATTTTTTTGGATGTCTTTTTTTAAATGAATTTTGGAATTTCAAAAATAAATTTGAATGTTTAAAATACATTTTGGAATTTATAAAATGATTTGGATGTTTGTTATTATTGGGGATAGATGTTTTGTTTTTAAAGTTTTGGATATTTTTTTATAATAGTTTGAATTCATGTTTTTTCTAAAAAATAAAAAAATAATTATCTGTTAGTTGGCTATATTACTAGTTGGTTTTCTAACAGAGTCGTTGATATATTGATCATGTAATATATTTTAGATAAAAATTCACATGTAGTTATTTTCATGTGACATTGATATATTGATCATGTAATATATTTTACGATGAAAACTCACATGTAGTTATTTTTATGTGACATTGATAGCTAAGAGTCGTGAGATGATTTGATAGTTTTAACTAAATTGTCATCTAATAGCTCTCAACTATTAACTTCACACGAAAACAATTGCATGCTTTACATAATCGTACAATTACAATAATTTTTTTATGACTATTCGTGTATTCAATATAAAAAAGAGTTATTTTTACTAATGTGATATTATATAATTAAATACACGTATAAAACTATTTTATACTAAAAAATATAAAAATTAATATTTTTTTATATTTATATGATTTTAATAATTTTTTAACATATGTACCAAAGTTTTAAAAAATAGTTATTGATAGTTGAACAAAGTAGCTTTAACCCTATTAAGATTCCATGTCTACCTGCCTATGGTTCTTAATTACCATGACAAAGCATAATTACTGCCCCAATGTATTAATTTTTGGCCTTTGTTTTGTGTGTGCTGCCAAAAGGCCCTGCCTGCCACCTTAATTAACTACACTTAATTAACTAACTAACTAATTAATTATTATTAGTAGCTTTATTAATTAATTAATGCATTCTCTCGTTTTCCTCTCTCTCTCTCTCCTACGCTGCTTCATCCATTTTTCCAGTCTCATTCTCTCTCTCTCTCTCTCTCAACCCACAATTCCAATTCCCTCCCTCAAATGCCAATTTCTCAATCCCTTTGATTTTCTATTATCTTTTTTTCTCTACACTGCTTTTGACCTAAATCCCCTTCTTTACTAACATCCTAGATTGCTTTCGGACCCAATTTCAGGACCTCCGCTGCTTCGAATCTCGTGGTAAAATTTCACTTTTTTTTTTGAATAAAAAATCTATTATCTGAGATGGGCTAATCCAAATTGTGCACAACTTCTGAAAACTGTGCCCATTGAATGGTGGAACTTTGGATAACTTAAAATTTATTATTATTATTATTATTATTATTATTATTATTATTATTATTATTATTATTATTATGTCGACGTAATTCGTCGATTTTTCAGGTGCTTAATTATCATCGATCACGGAGTTTTGATTTACAGCCCTCTGGGTTTAGTGGGTCTGAAGGGGTGGTGGTGGTGATTGTGAAGGTACACTACACTGCATGTTTGAGAATTAAGGGGAGGGTTCCTCTGCTCTGCTGTGGAGGATACCCGTGGCAGAGAAGTGATTTTGATATAGCTTTTTGTGGCTTTGGAGAGTGCTTTTGAATTGTGGGGTGTCGAATTTCAGAGGAAATGTTTGCTCCAGTAGCTGAAACAGGATTTGAGGGTAGTGGAGTGTCAGGACCCATTTTGATTCCAAAGCGGTTTGTTTGGCCTTATGGGGGAAAAAGGGTATATCTAAGTGGTTCTTTCACGAGGTAGGTACATGTATTATCAAATTCTTTATTGCTACTAGACTAGTTCTTTGTTATTCAACATGCTACATGGTAGATGTGAGAATGTGCTTGTGTTTGTATTCTAAGGGTTCTCTCTTTTTTTTTTTTCTAATTCCTTTAATTTTTTCCAGTTTCTTATTTATGTGGGAGAATTAATTTACTAAGGTTTAATTGTTTATTCGCAGATGGTCAGAACATATACTAATGTCTCCTATGGAGGGATGCCCTTCAGTCTTTCAAGTTACTTGCCCTTTAATGCCTGGATATCATCAGGTTATTTGTCCCCTTTGAATATTGAAAGCTTGAGGAAATAATTTTAATATGCTGAAACATTTACTAATGAAAATTAGGTTATTTGAACCTCATTATCCTTGAAGATCAGAGTAGGTGAATGAGATCATTCAGTTATGTTTACTCAAGTTGTGAGGACGACAAAAAAAAAAGAAGGAGGAGGAATGTGCCTGTCATTGTCAGTGAATTGTTAAACCTTTTGGGATTAAGCTTAACTTAGAACAGGCTGAAACAGACAAGGTTTCTTTATGAGTTTTGTTAATCACTTTATGACTGTATGTATGGGTAAAAGTTGACAGAGGCTTCAAATAAGGCACATGAGTTGTCTTTCCCCAATGGGGAAATATAGTGAAATATATCTAATATCTAATTCTTAACATAATATGGAATGTATATCTGATTCAAGCTGACACGGCTAATATTCTTTCCAACAATGTGCAGTACAAATTTAATGTCGATGGTGAGTGGCGCCACGATGAGCAGCAACCAGTTGTAAGTGGGAACTATGGAGTAGTTAATACTATTTATTTAGGGCGAGAACCAGATATGCACACCATTTTGAGTTCTGAAACACCTGGTAGATCTCACATGGAGGTTGATAGTGTTATCTTTGGGCATGTGGTAAGTCCTCACTTCTTACTTTTGTCCTGTTTTGGCATTGTAGTTTAATTATTGGACAGTATTCTAAGTTTCTAACTAACATAGGAGTGTGAGTCCAACATTAGCCATATTAAGGAACTGTGTTTAAGGTAGAGTCTCTCCCCTCTTAACAGCCTGGCTTGTGAGAGTGACTATCTGATTGGTCTTTAAAGTTAGTCTGATAATCACTGGTTTTCAAGAGTGGCTTTCCTTCTAGAAAAATAAATGCATGTTTTGTGTCCCTGTTAGTGTCAGCTTGAAACCTACTTGTAAGTTAAAATGAATTTTGAAGAAGTTATGTCTAATTCCGACGGAAGAGGGGGGAATATGGGAAAGACAGCTATAATTTAAATCTATAGATTGGAGATAATTATCACAAATTGCTCTTCTGAGGAGCTGCCTGCCTGTCCCCTTCCAAACTAGTATAAGAAAAATTGAGCTGGAAACATCTGGAAATATGTAATAATCATGAACGAACTCCCAAACCATGATTGTAAACCCCTGTTGCTAAGGCCATATTTTATCCTATGGTGAAGTTTATCGTCTAGTTAGAACAAATACAGATGGTCTGTTACTCTAAAGTGACTTCTTTTCTTTATGACATGGTGGCATTGGGAAAGAAATCCATCAAAAGAGGCAAATATAATTCTTGCTGAATTCTTAGATCATATTATGTTTCTTATATCTTCTTTTTGGCTCGGAAGTGAAACATCTTCCTCCTTTTTCTATATCCTATCTCATTATACATGATGTCCAGTTTTATTCCGTAGTCCTTGTAGTGTCAAACTTTAGGGCTTAGGTTACACTAAAGAAACTATTTGACTTGAGAAATTTACCAGGAGGCTAATCCAAGTATGTCAGATTCTGATCTTGAGGTCTCTCGCCACCGTGTATCTGAATTCTTGTCTACACATACTGCTTACGAGTTACTTCCAGATTCAGGGAAGGTTTGAATACTTTTCTGTTCTCTATATTCTTATGCCATCATTTAGTAAGAGCTATAGAAATTGACTTCAGCTCATTTGTAGTTTTATTTATATTGCAGGTAGTTGCCTTGGATATAAATTTACCAGTTAAGCAAGCATTTCATGTGCTTTATGAACAGGTATTTTTCTCTTTGCATGAACACACCCATGCCCATGAATGCATATCATCTGCCGGCCGAGTTTTACCAGTAGTAGAATAATCTTTTTTCAGGGCATATCTATTGCTCCTCTATGGGATTATTGCAGGAGCCAGTTTGTTGGAGTGCTCAGTGCAATGGATTTCATTCTAATGTTGAAAGAGGTTTGTGGGGAACAAAATTTTATGGAAATCTCTTGTGCTTAATTTTGGGTTGCAGTCATTATTGGACTCTTCAAATAATAGTTTATTGGGTTAACATTTGAAGCTACTTAACAACAGGTACAATTGATCTAAATAAGAACTTAAAAAGTGATAGGGAAAAAAAATTTTAAGTGAAAGTTTTTACATGTAGTGGCTTCACTGATTCCTAAATCCAAGTATGGTTGAAAGTAAATATGAGGAAGATAATGAATTAAGGATAGTTGCTCCTGTTTTCTACCACAAGCTTTAGTAAATGTGGCTTATATAAAATTGAGTTCTGGCATCTCTGTCGTTGATTATTTGCTATTCAGGGAATATTTCTCATAGACATGCGTGGTTTATCTTTGCTCACATGCATTGGTGTTGTATTTTTTATGATTGTTCATTTCTAATCTTTGGTGTCTCTAATTCATAAGCTACTCTTAAGAGTGGAATGCATGATGCATATTTCGGTTTATTCATTAGCTGTGTAACTAGCATAATTTCAGCTGGGAAATCATGGATCAAATCTGACTGAAGAACAACTTGAAACTCATACAATAGCAGCTTGGAAAGAGGGAAAACTACAGCATCATAGAACACTTAGTAGTAATGGGGGATCATATCCTTGGCGTTTTGTTTATGTAAGTGTTCCGGAGCACTTACGGCAAAATTTTAATGCATATAAGATTCTTGTGATTCCATATTTTCACATGATAGTCATCTTTTTATGTACGTTGGAGGGTTCAGGATTGTAACTTGTGCTCACTCAACATAGTCAGGAATGCATTTGCAATGTGGTGGATAAATAATAATAAGTTATACGACAAGATGTGTATAATGAAAAGAGAATTATATAGCTACTTAAGCACTGGTTTTAATTTCTCTCTCTTCACACACACAAATGTGATTTTTATGGCCTGGGACATTCAAACTAATCAATGTTAACTGAACCAAACTGAATATATGTGTGTAATCTTTAAAACATACGACAATCAAAAGTAGCAAGACATTATCTTATGTAGACATCATACCAGTTTAGAATCCCAAGATTGTTTAAGTAGATATATGTAGCAAGTGTAAAGGAAGATTCATGTGTGCAGTAGTATTAAGCACAGCCCTCTACTCGCAGTGCATGAAGCCTGCACCTTGTGGGGTTTGGGGAGAATAGACATACACATGTTTATCTCTGTAAACAGAGATTATTTCTAGGATCTAAATCTGTGACCTCGATGTCACAACTGGCAACCTAATTGTTTTGCTAAGGCTCACACTGTGTAGCAGCATATGTTGAAGAATTTTCACTTGTCTGTACTTCATTCTGATTATGATTCTTACTTCATAAAAAAGCACTGTAGGTGAAGTCTTGAATCTTCACTGATTGGACTTCCTTCTGTTTTTGTCTTTGATCTTCAGGCTGGACCTCATGAATGTCTTAAAGTAGTTGCTTTGAAAGTTCTGCAAAACAAGGTGTCAACAGTTCCTATCATCCATTCTTCTGCAGATGATGGTTCATTTCATCAGCTGCTACACCTGGCTTCCTTATCAGGAGTTCTAAAATGTAAGCATCTAGATCTATTGATTGTAGAAAATGATTTGGACAATGGAACTAATAGATGTACTTAAATTTCCAGGTATATGCAGGCATTTCAAGTACTCATCTGGTTCTTTGCCTATTCTTCGCTCACCGATTGGTTCAATACCTTTGGGTACACGGTTGCCTAAAGTTGGGGAACTAAATGGACAGCCACTTGCAATGCTAAGGCCAAATGCATCGCTAGGTGCTGCTCTGTCAATGTTTGTTCAAGGTGAACTTTCTTCTGTTTTGAAGTTGTCCTGATGTTAGTTCTGCTAGGTTTCCAAGTTTTGCTTTGTCTTTCCTGCACAACTTCTCATGAAAAAACTAAAGAGTGGAGAGAAAAGAGGGGGAGGGGGGGATTCATGGTGATTCTTTCGAACTTCCTTGAGTATAAAAACTGATTATCAATGTTAAAGAGGATAAAAAAAATAAATGTAGGAAAGATTGGTAATTGTGCATGGTGTCACCTTTCATTTTTGCACTCAATGGAAACAGTTAGTTTGTCAAATCTTGTATATTGCAGGTCAGACTGAAATTGTCAAATCAATTTGTGTAATTTTCATTGATCAGGAGTACAGATTGGTAGACCATTTCTCGCTTAAGCTTTTTCAAAATGTATGTTTTGTTTCAAAAATACGTATTTATGATATTTTAGTTTTCGGCAAGAGGGACAATATTTGGTGAACACGTTTTTCTCTTGCAGTTGAACTGGGAAACTTTATAATCTGTGATTTCGTATGTAGTATTTATTAGCTGCATTATACAAACAACAACAACAACAACAACAACAACAAAGCCTTATCCCACTAAGTGGGGTCGGCTACATGAATCAAACGACGCCATTGTGCTCTGTCATGTATCATGTCTACAGAGAGACCGTTTACATGTAGATCTCGTTTGACCACCTCATGGATGGTCTTCTTAGGTCTTCCTCTGCCTTTCGCCCTTTGTCCATCTTCCATCTCATCCACCCTCCTGACTGGATGTTCTATCGGTCTTCTTCTCACATGTCCAAACCACCTGAGACGCGATTCAACCATCTTTTCCACAATGGGTGCTACTCCAACTCTCTCCCTTATATCTTCATTCCTTATTTTATCCAATCGCGTGTGACCACTCATCCATCTCAACATCTTCATCTCTGCCACACTCAGCTTATGTTCGTGCTCTCCTTTAGCCGCCCAACACTCCGTACCATACAGCATAGCCGGTCTTATAGCGGTGCAATAGAATTTACCTTTAAGTTTTAAAGGCACTTTTTTGTCGCATATAAAACCAGATGCACTCCGCCATTTTGACCAACCTGCTTGGATCCTATGATTTACATCATGTTCAATCTCTCCATTATCCTGTATGATGCACCCAAGATACTTAAAACTTTTAACTTTTCGTAAGGTGTTCTCTCCAATTTTCACCTCTATATTGGAGTTTTCCCTTCTCAGACTGAACTTACATTCCATATATTCCGTCTTGCTACGGCTTATGCACAGACCATACACTTTTAGAGCTTCTCTCCATAACTCCAACTTCTTATTTAGGTATTCCCTTGACTCTCCCGTAAGGACGATATCATCGGCAAAAAGCATGCACCATGGCACAGGCTCTTGGATGTGCTCTGTGAGTACTTCCAAGACTAATGTGAAAAGGTATGGACTTAAGGATGATCCCTGGTGTAATCCTATACCAATAGGGAATTCCTCTGTCACACCACCTTGAGTCTTCACACTAGTTGTGGCCCCATCATACATGTCTTTAATTGCCCGAATATATGCGATCCTTACTCTCATCTTTTCTAAAACCTTCCATAAGACCTCCCTTGGTACCCTATCATACGCTTTTTCCAAATCAATAAACACCATGTGTAGATCCCTTTTATTACTACGATACCTCTCCATCATCCTTCTTAATAGGTATATCGCTTCAGTGGTAGATCTGCCTGGCATAAATCCAAATTGGTTCTCTGTTACTTGTGTCTCTTTTCTCAACCTCCGTTCTATCACCCTTTCCCATAACTTCATAGTATGACTCATAAGCTTAATCCCTCTATAATTTCCGCAACTTTGTATATCCCCCTTATTCTTGTAGATAGGTACCAAGGTGCTCTTTCTCCACTCATCAGGCATCTTCTTTGACCTTAAAATCTCATTAAAAAGCTTGGTTAACCAGTTGATGCCTTTTCCTCCAAGACCCTTCCAAACCTCAATCGGGATATTATCAGGTCCTACTGCCCTGCCATTTTTCATCTGCTTTAGAGCCTCTTTTACCTCGAAGTCTCGAATCCTTCGATAGTAGTCAAAGTTTTGATCTTCTTCCCTTGTGCATAATCGACCAAGGCTCGGAAGAGTCTTCTGTCCCTCATTAAATAACTCGTAGAAGTAGCTCTTCCACCTTTCATTAATCTTCTCCTCTTGAGCCAACACCTCTCCATCCTTATCCTTTATGCACTTAACCTGATCCAAATCTCTCGTTCTTCTTTCCCGGCTCTTTGCAATTCTATATATACCTTTTTCTCCTTCTTTCGTGTCCAAAGACTGGTAGAGACCCTCATATGCTCTTGTTCTTGCTTCACTTACAGCCACTTTTGTCTCTTTCTTAGCCGCCTTATATTTTTCCCAGTTATCTGCATTGCGGCATAAAGACCACTCTTTAAAGCATTCTCTTTTTATCTTTAGCTGCATTATACATTTCGAACAATTTATCTTAGTGTCTGAATATCCATATCCTATGTGAATATGCTTTCTTTTTGCAGCTGAAGTTAGCTCAATACCAATTGTGGACGATAATGATTCTTTGCTTGATATATATTCAAGAAGGTAGTATCTCTTATTCTTCGAATCCTTGTGTGTGTGATTCTCACATTTATACCTAAGTTTATACGTGCTGTTAAATTTCTTCTTAGTGATATTACGGCGTTGGCTAAAGATAAAGCTTATGCTCGGATATCCCTTGATGAGATCAGTATCCATCAGGTAATCACTACCTTGTAGCTTTTGAGACTAAAATTACATTTGTTTGGTTTCTTTTGTCAGCAAAAACTGAAACTAAATCTTTGCACGTTATGGTTATAGGCATTGCTTTTGAGACAAGATGCAAATTCTCCTTATGGGCTTTGGAATGGCCAGAGATGTCATATGTGTTTGAAGTCTGATTCATTGCAGAAAGTTATGGAGCGTTTAGCCAATCCCGGTAATATCTTCTTTACCAAGAAGCTCATTGCCTATAAAAAGAACAGAGGATGTTAAATTGGGTGTTTGTAGACACACTTTGGTTAATATGACTAAGAATTAACTATCTGTTCTACTAACTCAAATTATTAATTCTTTTTAGCTTTGTTTAAGATCTCATCAATTACAGAAAGGTTATACTTGTTAAAAACAAGTTTATGGAAAGATTTTTACTATTTTTTAAAAAATATTATGTGCACACAAAAAATCAGTCACTATATATGTGTATAAAATATAAATATATGTGTTGTTTAACTAATATGTATTTTCTATAAGTGGTTGATTTTTCGTGTATCCGTAGTATGGCGGTTGTTTTTTTTTTCTTGCACCAATTTTCTTCAATTTTTGCTACAGGAGTTAGGAGACTTGTGATTGTGGAAGCTGGCAGCAAGCGCGTGGAAGGGATAATTTCCTTAAGTGACGTGTTCAAATTCTTGTTAGGCTAACTGGGAAGGGAAAAGCAGTTTGGAAGAATGGATTTAGTTTAATGGCACTTGTTTTCTGAGCAATTCTCCTTCCTTTGCTTACATTTTAGAGTTGTTGGATGGGCATCTTTGGTTCTTGTTGCTCACTTTTAGGGATACAAAATGGGAGAGAAAATTCTGTAAATTTAGTTTCAACTTTCTCCTTTGAAGATCTTAATGAAATCTTTTTCTCCATTGTGCCGGCACATCTACAATGTGTGTCCAGTGCTAAAAGAAATCATGTAGACACTTAGAAAAGGAATAGTGAATGAAAAAAAAAAAAAAACAGAAAGAAAGAAAAAAAAAAGGTGCCAGGAAAGATCGCATGCAGCGAGCGTACGCTGTTTTGCTGGCTGGTTGTAATTTCATGTTATTTTTTTGGATGTTAATTTAGATTTTTCTGTTGAAACGTTGATTAACGACCTATGTTTTTTTGGTATTCTTAACGACTTATTTTTTTAATAGAGCTGTCACTTACATTACACTGTAGTGAAGAATGATATTACAAATTACCAAGAACCAAAAAAGGAACGATGTTGTAAATATTCTCTCTCATCATTATTACTTAAACTAGAGTGAGTTTGTGCATAAATTAATGATAATATATGATATATTTTATAAAGTATTATATTGTTTAAACATTATTTATAATATATATAAATTAATATTAAATTTGATGTGTTTTTTATTTAAAATATTTCATAATACAAAAGTTTTTATATTGAAGTTGTATAGAATTATACCTTTATTTATTATTTTTATTTTTATATTTTTTTAATTGACGGACTTAATTTTTTTATATGGTGTTTGTTCTTTTTTTTTGTGTTGTTGGAGTTTTTTTCATCTTCCTATCATATGTTCTTGTAGAAACATGTTTTTTCTGAACTATTGACTTGTATATATTTTTTTATCTAATATCTTTTTTTTTGTTTTATCTTTGTATATATATTCTTCATTTGAAGATGTGTCTTAAATTCGTTTATTTTTCTTTTTCTTTAATCTCTTGATTTGTATGTTATCTAGATCTCATGATATTAATGTTAGTGAAGTTAGTTCATATAATCAATGAAGAATATAAATGATATTTTGAATAAATAAAATTTTTGTTGTATTACCTGTTTTATTTGTTGTAATAGGAGTTGAGTTTTGGTATTTTTTGTTGGGACAAATGTCTTGGTAATAATATATTATTGAAAATATAATTAAAATCATTTACTTTGACTTTAAATATAAGTGAAATTATATAAATTTTTCAATTGGGATGGTGTTTGAGTGCCATTGCTATCTTAGAGTATAATTAGATTTAAGGTAGTTGTACCCAATCTTTTTTTTTTTTTTACTTCTCTATCAAATAGCACAAAAGTTATTGTAGCACTTTGATCTAAAACCTTTAATTTAATATTGAATCTATAATAATTATTTAGTAATTTATAATTTGATAAAAAAAATTTATGATAGGTATAATTTGATAGAATTTGATGAAATTTTTTATAATTTGAATTTGTAATATTTTTTGTTGTAGCACAAAAACTTTACTTTTTTAATTTTTTTTGTAGTTTTTTTTGACATTTACTTATTCTTTTTCTTTAAGTTCATATAGTTTTTTAATGACATTTATAATAGTGAAATAATTTTTTTTAGAATATTTATTATTGTGTATATATAATATATTGAATAAGCTATTTTAATAAGAATAATTTAAATAGCATAAAGTAAAAATATATGTTAATAATATTTTATGTTGTGACACAAAAAATTTATTTTTTGTATTTTTTATAAGTTTTTCTTTGATATCTATTTATTGTTCTTCTCCTAATGCATATAATTTTTTAATGACATCTATAATAGTAAGATTAAAAATCTTTAGAATATGTATTGTGTGTGTATATGTATTGAATAAATTATTTTTAATAAAATTAATTTAAATAGCACAAAATAAAAATATCTGTTAATATTTTTAACTTACTCTGTCAGACAATATCTCATGTAATATAAATTTAAAATAGTGCTGAAAAATGATCAAAATTGATTCTTTAATTTAAATAGCATATTTAAATAAGTATAATTATAAAGATCTTAAAATATAATTATATGTAAAGTATGACAAAATAATAAAAAAATATAAATAGTAAAAGTAATAAGAGTATTTTTTTTCATAAATTTATTTTAAAAATACAATAAATATTTTTATTTTGTACCTAATCATCTAATAGAATCATTTTTAAATAAATAGACTCTTTTTCATTTGTTAGTGTAAATATTTTTCATAAGCGAATTATGAAATGTGAAATAAAGTAATAGCGATAAGAGTCTAATGCATGATATATAAGTATGTCAAATAATATGAAATTTGAATAGCTTGTAAAAATTTGTTATGATAATATTATTATGACTTTTAATGTAAATGTTTATTGTATTTAATTAATATTTATATTTTTATTAAATAAGAATATGTAATAAATTAATTAATTATGGGAATTATGGTTTTATTTTTTTAGTTTTTAATTTTTTAAAATTTGATTGATTGATTTTTAAATTTTACCAAGTAAATATATTGACGTGACATTATTAAAAAAATAAAAATGACTTAAATCTAATGTACACAAATTTTGACATAAATTTTTATATAATAAAAATAGATAGATATATAGATGGGAAGCGTTGGATTTCAATTAATTGAGGGGGAATTTTTTCCGTATATTAATATTATTATTGCTTTCTCGAAATAGCTTAGAGGATGATTAGACTGATTCATTAGGGAAATTTCTCCTTCCCGTAAAAGTAACAAGGATGAAAGAATTAAATTTCTCGCAAGAAAATAAAAAATTTAAGTAGGGTAAGTAGGGTGAATAAACTAGTTTTTAGTTTTAAAGCGACATTTTGTTGGCTAATTACTTTAAAAATTTGAACTTAATTTTGGTTCTCTATAATTGTGGTCAAAGAATAAATATTTGAACTTTGGAAGAGACAATTAAAGAAATAGTATTATTACAATACATGATATAAATTTACATAAAAGTTGAATCTTTAATTTAAAATCTTAAGTGCGTTGAAAAAAAAAACAAAAAAATATTTATAATCCTTCATGAAAAATGTAAATTCATCCTTGCTCATATCAAGATACTAATGAGTAATGACTGTTATATGTTTATCAGCGTACGTTCCTAAAATGCCACTCAATTCAAC
Source organism: Arachis hypogaea (assembly GCF_003086295.3). NCBI lineage: Eukaryota > Viridiplantae > Streptophyta > Magnoliopsida > Fabales > Fabaceae > Arachis > Arachis hypogaea. Next base: position 5,071,059 of record NC_092041.1, on the reverse strand, counting down.
CGCCGAAATCCATAAAATAAATGTATTTTACTCAATCAAAGTAAAATTCCCATCCGAGCCAGGAAAATGGGTGCCCGCCATTGTTATTTGTTAGGGCTAAAAGAATATCCCAATTCCAAAGCTATTCTAGCTAAACAAAAATTTATTTTAGATACAAAGAAATTACAACACCTGGGTGGTCAAGTACATTCTTTTCCCTAAATCCACCGCTTGGCCTTGTTGACCTTGACTTGATATAACAGCCATAAGTTACAAGGTTGGCTCGGAACTTTATGTCATTCGAAGCAATATTTCAGCATCCTATATACATACAACTCATAGAAACTCAACAATTCATGTGGATGTTGGGATGAGAGCTAAAATCTGGGTCTTAATTCTTCCCATGCACATTTGAATTTCCCTGTAAATTGGAAGGTTTTGGGGACAGCATGGATGCAGGCTGGTGACAGCAGAATCTAATATCTGAGCCACATCGGATGGAGGATATTGTCGTTCAGTACAAGTCTGCGTTGAAGAAACAGTTTCCAAAAATGTGGTTAGTATTCTCAGATACATGGTAATAAACGTCAACTGAAGTTGAAAGGCAAAACGGTTAACAAAAAGAGATGTTCACTCAAGACCACACGAACAATTTGTGTCCAGGTTCTGGACACGTATGACAAGAAAAATGTTTTAACACATTTGGAAATGATAAGTTGATGCATGTTATAAACTAAATTACCTGAATCATGATCAATATGGCAACACAGGAAGTGATGAGTTCAGAAGGAATTTGAGCGTCTACTTTGTCAGAATCATTACGCAATTTTTGACCAGATACATCACCAAGTAAAGGCTCAGACGAAGAGAAAATTGATCGAGTATGGTTATCGAGACTTCCATTCCCTTGCTCTTGGGACTTCATTGCAGGCAAGGAAGTGTTGGGGGCCAACTGCTGATAATTGATAGAATCCAATACCTGTCCAATCTTGAGGAAAGCATCTTCGCCTTCCTTCACTGAAGCTAAGGCCTGAATAACATCATCAAGTACAAATTTTAGAAACACATAGCTTGAGGTAATACATGAACAAAGTTGACATAAAATGTATTCAACCAGGGTTCAGGGATCTTAGGATAAAATCGCTAGTTCATTACATATGGCTTTATGTCTAGTTCTCCGTACCCGAAATGCAGCATCCACCATTGCATGTGCTTTTACCCTGGATCCTTTAATAATTTCAATAACAGTTGATCCTAACTCTTGAGCCAGAGAACCATCCAACATACCGGGAAGGCCATCATGGACATTTAAATTTGCTTGGGGTTTCAGTGGTAGGGAGTTTCCTGTGTAAGTATTACGTTGCCTCAGATGAAGCAGAGCATTAGAAACCTGAGAATGAAATAATCAATCTTAAGTTACTATGATGTCAAAGGACAATATTGTGATAAATAATAACCCATGGAAGCCACATGCCTGTTCACTGGCTTCCTTTAGCTGTACAAGTACCGTGGCATAATGTTTCCCGAGCGCCTCTGAATCTTTAAAGCTGCCACTATCAATTTGGTTCTCCAATATGGCATTGTTGCTATTTTTAAGCTCCATTAACAGTATTTCCTGTAAGATTGCCACAAGAGAGTCAACAAGCTTATCAATAGGCAAAAGAAATCTACATACAGATGGATCCAAATAGATGCCAATAAAGCACCTAAATGAACCACGAGGGAGAATTATAAGAGTTTCAAAATTACTGCATGGAAACAAATATACATTTATGCCCATGGAGACCTTTTTATCAAGAAAACGTGTCAGCTCAGAAAGGGCATGTATGTTAGCTTCCTTGGTTTGATGGTCTGTCATGTTACATGGTTGAGCACCCACTGCTTGCTGCATATAGAGTTGAAATAATTAAACCTTGAGGAAGGTAAGAAAAATTTTAAAATTCTGGGACACATCATGTAAAACCTGCAAAATCAGCTGACGTGGAAAAGCATGGGAAATAAATACCATAGAACAAACACCTAATTTTTATAGTTCTACCCACAAGTATTATACCAAGGCCAAACATGTATCCTATTAGTGTCCGATAGGTTGCCAATACTTCTATTCACATTAGCTGATTTTATGGAGACAAGAAAAACAAGTAGTGATTAACTCATCCAGTTAACTGTTTTGATAGACTTCATTCAGTCAAATGTATCAGTGAGAAACAATTGTAAAATATATTACTTGAAGGTTGTTACATCAGTCAAACAAAGTATGAAAGTAAACAATTTTTAAGTTGCAACTATGGATCTACCCTACAAACTGCTAATTATGTAGTGTTGTTGGGTAACCCAAAGAAAACTTAATTAGCAAAAAACATAATTAAAAAAAAAAATACTGGAATCCCTCACCTTGCCAAAGATGAGAGATAAATGGAGTATATAATATATTATAATAATAAAAAAATCTTCATTTTAAAGGGAAAAGTAGGTGATATAGGGAGGAAAAAGGAATAACCATATCATCAGGGATAAAGAACATCTAAAACTCAACCAGGGTATTGATCCTCATTATCAATAGGCAAACTAACCTTTTCCTGCTTAGCCAAATTGGGTGCTCTCTCTACAGGATTGCTTGAAGTGCATGTCAGGCAGCCCCCAAAACTTGAAATTCCATCCATTTGTGGTTCTTTACTTATACAAGGGAATTTACAAGCACCAACCTGCCTCCTTAGAGCTTCTGGCATATTATCCAATGGATTCAAAGGCATACAATCAATGTCCTGCATGCAAAATTCTACTCATTAGAAGGTTCAAGAAATTTTTACATTTAGCGAGGAAGAAACCTTTTGGACTTATTTGAAACTACCTCTTAGAGTATGGGAAAAAGAAAAGGCATGAAATGATGAATATAAGAGATCATGTTACCATGACAAATTCAACACCCAATTCAGGAAGGTCAAACTGAACCCTGCACTTGTCGTGGTCAACTGTAAGCACACTTCCATCATGAATCTCTCTTGTTTTTGGATGAAGAGCAATTACTCGCTGTCCAACATATAAAGGCTTAGCTAAATCTGTTGGTAGTCCATCCCTGATACCAGTCCGCAGTTCAGTGTAATGTTTCCTAACAGATTGCCTGTACTGTTCAAGCTTTTGTCTTTCTTCTCGAAGGAAGTGTTCAGAGAATCTGCGAGGTTTGCCAAGGGAACTGCAGAGACAAATGCAGTGTCAAATGTTTTTCTCATTATAAACTTCCACTTTAAAAAATTTGCAGTAGATATGCAAGCCACACCTGAATTTCATACCTTTTTATGACACTCCATTCAACACGAGTCAATCTTGGGATATTCCCTAGTCCAACATGATTTAAGTACTCCATGAACTCCCGTTTGGAAAACCATGGATAATCAATTGCACTATAAAACCATTCAAATGCACACCACCTGCGAATCATAGAAGATGACAAGCAACTAGAAAGCTTTTCCTGCATGTAACAAATTAGAAAAGGGGAAAAAAAGAAGGTATTAATATCCCTCTAAGCTTCAGGAGCTAAATACTTTAAATTGAGCAAAACTTTTACCTTTAGAATTGATGCCTTATCTTGGGGTTGGCTAGAATATTTATTAGGTTGACCTTTTAATTTGTTCTCAGAAGACTTCTCTTTGGGTATAAATGTTCTCTGCAAACTCATTTTACGTTTACTAATTCGTTTAGTTGGTAAACTAACAAGTTGAACTTCTGCAGTTGATACGATCAAATCTTTCTGGTCAGCACACAGAGAACTTTCTGATGATCTTACTGACTTTTGCTTTGCTGGAGTGGATGTCTGACCAGTGTGCTTTCCTTTAATCAATGGTTTGTCCTCTTCATCTACAGCCTACAAGGCATGCAAAATATCTTTAACAAGTACAACATGAATACATACCAAGCATCTTTTATAGTATAATAGAGTATATATATCAACCTAATTTTCTGGGACAATTAACACGTTGCCAAATAGGACCAGAATAACTTCTAACCACTGTGCCTCTACATAACAGATTAAACTTTTAGGAGAGGTGGTTCATGATATGGTGTCAGAGTCTCTAACTAAAGGGTCTAAAATTCGAACCATGTTGAATCCCCATTCTTTTAAATAAAGCTAGACTTTAAGCATAACACGAAACAGACCTATGCATAAGACTATAAAACTATTACTACTTATCCCTGCCACCTCAATAAAGTAATAGACCATAAAGGTCAAGTATGCTTCCAAAAACAATAAATGTATAAAGATTTCCATACCTCATCATTTAATGGATCATTTGGATCAGAATCATGCTTTGCATTGGCCAGCTGAGAGCCACAAAAAGATAAGAGGTGCAATCAATTCAACTGAGGAACTAAAGAAAGTCAAATATAATATCCGATCATTGTTTCATATAGGGATACAAAATCACGTGGTATTCTAATTATATTCTGATTTTGAAAACCGCCATTACTAAATAATAGCAATTCAAAAGAAAAGAACAAAAAAATAAAGCATGTAACATAGACAGAGATTGTCTGTGCCATTATAAATAGTTATAAATTAAGAAAGAAAAGCAGCAGTTATAAATCCTGATCATCCTTCTACATCATTACTTCACATCTACTTAATCAAAATCTACTTTTGTAAAATCTTATGACTAGCATAAATTGTGAATTACAAACTGTGTTTACCTTTAGAACCATGGGTTTGCGCTTTCTTTTCCATGTTTTATCATCAGTGGGAAGCAGCTCTTTTGATTCAAACAGAGCCTTACTTTCCTTATCATTTATTGTTGTCCTTACGACTTTAGACTTTCTGGATGATGAAAGCTCAACTCCACGAACTGAAGGAACGACCTTCTGTTTCAAACTAAGTTTACTTTTATCTCTGTTTTGGCTGGTTGATGTGACTTCCGGCACAGCAGGCTTTTCGTCTTTATCAACAGTTGTTCTTTCTTCCTTCAACTGGACAGATGATTCTAGATGGAAAAGGGAGAGGAAACATTGATTAATAAACCAATAAACATGGGCAAAAGTAGCAACAAGTAGGTTGAAGTTCAAGGTATTTGTGCCTGAATAATATGAAGTCAAAAGTACATATAAATAATCATGCCTTCCAATTTGAAGAACTTAGAAATTGCATGCTTCTTTTCTTGTTCTAGACTATCATGCTCTCAGTCTCAAGCAATTGGGTCATCAAAATGCACCATAACGAGGAAATCATTCCAAACTAGGTGAATAGAAGTATAAAAAATTGCATTGACAACAAAAATGCTAGAGACTGAATTTTTCTTATTGGATATAACTATGTCGTCTTGTCTCTCTTTGCATGCTACTGTTCCTATATCAGAAAGCAACACCACACTTACCAGATTCCATAGTAGATGCTGGTATCATTAATGACAGATCAGCCAAAGCATGCAAAGCATCCACGGCAGAGCTTTCATCAGCTGGAGGAAATAAGTGAATATTGTCACTATAAAAGGGTGAAAAAGTTAACCTTGCTCAAGCCCAAGGTATAGAACAGAACTTATACATCTGCTTTTTGCACAAGCAGCCGACATAGATATGTTAGTGACATAATTACCTCCAAAGAAGAGTTTCTTACTCCTTTTCTGAGGTTTTGCATTAGTAACCTCAACATCAATTTTTTCCTTCAAGCTAAAATTAAGTCCTTCTTCGGTGCCACTACATGCTTCTCCGCCATCATCAAGAAGATGGTTTCCAACATTTTCCTTTCTCTCTTTCTTTCTATATACCTTTTTTCGTTTCTGATTAACTTCAACTGTGCCACTACCTTCCATATCCTTCAAGGAGCTAGTATCTCTAGCTTGTTCCCCATTTTCAGCACCCCTGCTTTCTATACTACCTTCCATGAATTCCTCATCCAAATATGTGTCATAAAACTTGGCAGGAACTGTCCCAGATTGTTGCTGGTAGACATAGTAAAATCATAAAAAAAAATTTCAAAAAATCAAATTCCACATAACTTATATTTGAATGGTTATTCTTATTCACAAATTTAAAATCTAAATTTATTTTTGAAGCAATAACATTGCCAATACAAACAGATGACGAAATGCAGAACAGCAGTCAAATACCATTCTTTCCCAGCTCTGAACAGGAGAGACCTTCTGCTGTGATCTTCTGTGTGGTGTTTGGGATACTTGAGGAGAGCCACCTCTTTTTGCAGCCTCAGTTAATGCCAGTGCTGCAACATGTGCAACTTCATCATCATTAGCATCAAAGACCGACTTTAACATTCTTTTATTAGGCGAAACATAATTTTCCCTTTCATCTTTCTTATAAGAGTAGTAAACTGGAACACGAGGTGTCCTTTTCCCAACTGCACGAGGCTGGCTACCTGATTAGTTGAACAACCATTGACATTAATCAATTTTGTATAATTCATTATATAGTATGAAAAATAAACTTGAAATATAGACTTTGATAAAGTAGAAATGAAGTATACTAGTAACTAGTTGCATGTTCAATTCTAGTTAACATCCATTGGAAGGGATGAGGAGTTCAATAATGGTCAAGTTATATCAGTGCCAGAGCAGAAACGAAGGTAAACTACCATCAAAGCGTCTTCTCTTCAACAGAGAGAGGCAACCATCATTAGAAGCAATTGACTGAGTATGGACAGAATCTTTTGAGGCACCAAGCTCAATTTTTCCACGTTTTCGTTTCACCGGTTTTCGGGATCCTGGTGAATCAATACTCTCTTTTTCACTATCACTCTCTTCCTGTCGATTACAAGAACAGAAGATTGCAACTCAGAAACATATCATTGACGCCAATGAAACAATTAGGAGCAGAAAATAGAAAATCCAAACCAAACTCAGGAGAAATCAACTTCTCCAAAAATCAGTAAGTCTTAATTCTCAAACAGAGGTAAAATCCAAATGTAACAATGAATTACATCACTTCTATTGCCATGACAGCGGCTTAAGAAAAGATATGGTAATATCATACTACAAGGCAGGACATCGGCAATATCCAAAACAGATGTTTTAAATTTTGTTTTAAAGACTGTGAGTTCCAGTCTTCTTTCTGAAAGCTGAATGTTTGCTATTGCAGAAGTGTTTTTCAGAAGAAAAGCTTCTTTCGGATAATAATAGGCAAAAGTCACAGTGATAATGGAATTTCAGAAGCATAAATGAGCAATAAACTTCATCTAAAAATCTAACTCTTTTAGACGTACCAGCACATTATAGTGATCTGTCATCATTGCAATGAGACCAACAACAGAAGCTGTTCCCTCCGGCAGAGATAGGTAAGCCTAAGAGTTACAACAAGTAGTTTCAGTGGCACATAAAAACGAAAGAACTGAAGCACTGAACAACATTAATAAAGTCAGTTCACATTAACCAGAAGTAAGAACCTTGTAAGGAAGTATGTATGTATGTATGTATGTATGTATTATTATTATTATGATTATTATTTTATTATTGTTATTTTATAAAAGAAGGATTTCCTTAAGATAGAGAGAAGAACAAAACAAGATAGAGATTAAGAGGTCCTCTATACGGGAGCAAAAAAAAAAATCACACGAGCTATCTTTGAGACATAGCTTTCCAATCTCTCAACTTGTCTGAGGAGGGGCAATCCTCTATAAAGATCATGGGCTTTATGAAAGAGTATCACTTTTTGCGGTTTAATAATTACAATCAGACGAACTGATAATCATGGATGATATCTAATATAAGAAGCAAGCATGGAGGGGATAGGAAAAGGGGAGGAAAAACAAAAGTCTGAGCCATCCATAGGTGTAAATCAAGAGTCATTTAATCATTTTCTAGAAGAAGTCATCTAAATAAGCCCAAATAAGATGAGAAAGTTAAAAACAAAACACACACAATATATATATATATATATATATATATATATATATATATATATATATATATATATATATATTGTAAAACAGGAAGCAGAGTATATAATGACGAGTTTCATGGCCTGTAACAGCACAGTGCCCACTAACTTTTATGATATTACCATACCCTGTTCATATTGTAAAGAGCCTCCACCATTTCAACAGATCTGTTGCGTACAGCTGCAGCAACCTGGAAATCCAAATAAAGTAATCAGAATGGAGAATAGTATTAATAACTCTACTACCTATGGTCAATTTTTGAAGATAAGTTTCCAATGAACTAGCAACATGATGGGACAAAATAACAGCAAATCAGAAGCTCACCTTCTTCCAGTCTTTTCCGTACTTCCTATATGCCTCATAAAAACGCTCTAGCTCATCTTTGTTCCACTGAGATCCCAATTTATCCGACAGCTTTTTCTTCTGCATTAAAAAAGTCAGGCTTTAAACAAGAAAAGAAACAATGGCCAAAGCAAGTAGTGTAATGGAATGGAATTAATCGAAGTTATACATAGAAAACGACAAAGCGTAAACTCCTATCATCATGTGAAATACATATACATAACAATAAGTTAATGAACCAACATTAAATGTTAAGTATGACCAACAACTATCATGCTATTACGTAACAACGGCTGTTTTGACCGTACCACGTGGAGTATGGCAAGGCACATTGCATATACTCCTGCCTAATTGGGGCCTGCCTCAAAATATAAATGCAATAAAATGAAACGTACCTTTTGCTTATTTTTATTTGAGTTCATTCCCTCTTTCTCGGGAGAGACCTCATTTAAACTCGAGAATCGCTTATTCATACTTCTAGGCTTCCTAGTTGGAGCCATAAATTCTTTATCTTTCTGCGACAAATTAATTGGGGGAGAAAAAATCAGTACACAAGCCAAGTTAAGAAAATCATCCATTAAACTGATCAATAATGCAAAAAATTGCAATATAACAGACAGACAGACTTTGCTCTATGACAACCATTCAATAAATGTCCACATTATATGCGTCCAAAATCCTCACCCTTCTTGCTTGTTCCAACGAGATATACAACTAAAGATATAGCTAACTCCAAACAAATTTGAAGAAAAATGTTCAACAAATCATTATCACTCTTATTGTTGCCCTCATATTTTACAAACAAGAAAAGTACAGCATAAATAAATTATAGTCATACACTAGAAATTTTCCTCGAGGTAGAAATGTTCTTCTGCAATCAAGAACTACACTTCTGCCCCGACAAAAATTTCTTCTAATTGATCACCAGCTCCAACATCAGCTTAGATCAGATTGAATCTGAAATACGTGAACCCTGCATCAAAAACTTAAAAACTTAATTAAAAGCAGACTGAGAGAGTAAGCATAATTTAAATCCGTAAAATCAGTAGACTAATTTGAAACACACATCAAGCACTTCCAAATCCAGCAAGATAAGCAGAAAATTTTACTCGTTTCGATTCCTACATAAAACATATCCAGTGAGTAATCAAGCTCCTCGTCTCCGAATTCAAACCATAATTCTCACTATCGCATCGTAAGCGCGAACACACACCGAAAACGAAAAACAAAATAACGCAGCTTAGAAAGAAAAACGCAAACGCGAATGAGCTAGAAGAAACAGATTATAGCAAGAGTCAATAACGTAAGAGCTATTCTTTTTTGAAAAACGAAAACGGAAAAAGAAATTAGAAGCTCATCCGAAGAAAAACAGCAACATTATCAGCAAAAACAGTCAAGAAGCCAAATCTCTTAAAATCAAGCAAAGATCGCTGCAAATTGCTTCTTTGCATGGAATTCAAACCCTAAATTACAGATCGGGAAGTGAAATTTGGCTCTGCAGTTCTCACCGTTTTGTAGGGTTCGAAGCATATGCGAGAAGAAGAGAGAGAAACTTGATGGCAGACAGGGTTTAGAGAGAGAATGAGAAAGAAGGGAAAAAAGAAAAAAGAATGAGCGATTGCCGCCAACTCCAACTCAATATATGGTTTGGGTTTTGGGTTGGGTTAAGGGATGCAAAATGCAATGAATGAAATTGAAATGATATTTTTTCTTTTGTTTTTTGAAGCAGTGCGTGTATCATTATCATGGTGAAGGATGAAGACGGTCTATGGACTGTGGGAAACCATGCACCTTCGTATTAGGCTGCTCGTTACCCTACACGTACCCGGGTGTATCTTTTAGACAGTCTTGATTGTGCGACTCATACGGAAGTCCTGGTTGACGTTTTAGACGATTATATTTGAAATTTTGGTACTGCATCTTTAAAGTAGGTTTCCGCACCAACCCCAAGGTTCTCGCTTATTGTCAATTTGACCCCGGAATTTCTTTTTATCCCCACCAACACCCAGGGTTCAAAACCCGATTCGGTCCGAACTCGGTTCGTATCCAAGATATATTTTGTCTGATTTAAATTTATTATTTTTATTCGGTATTATTTTTAGATTATGTTTTGATAGGGGTAGCAAATAAACTGAAATATGTCAGGTCGGCCTGCGTAACCCACTAAAAAAGGTGGATTAAGTTGTAAATTTGAAACCGTCAAACTTAAAAAAGTCCGTCTAATTTGTACTGTCTAATTCGTAGGATTTGGCGGGCTTTAGCGGGACGGGGTATGCTTTCTCGCCGAGCCAGGCGTTTTTATGGTCAGAGTCATTTTTTTACAAATTTTTATGATGTTATTGATCTACAATAAGATGAACATGATAATTGAAAATGTTTTAAGTTATATTTTGGATTATGTTTTATGTTTAATTGATTATAAACTTGAAGATGTTTAATTATATATTTTGGATAATGTTTGTTTTGCTTTAGATAATGTTAATTTTATTATTTTGTTTCAAAAAAATTAATTTATAAATATATTTATTACATATTTATAATTATAAAGATTTTAATATTTGTGAATTTAAAATTATAATTTTTATTAGATATCATAACAACATTGTTTGTACTTATTAGCCCATGCTTCCCTTTCTCCTTCCTTTTGGCATCATGCTTTGCAAATGTCAATTTACCTTCTCAATATTCTTCCTCATAAACTATTACACTATCAATCTCTTTTTTGCATTCTTTATAAAAAAAATCCGTCTTATTTCCATCTTCGGATGTTTAGGTATTTATGTTATCCTCTTATTCCCTCTACAATCATAAATAAACTTCAACTCTGGTCAATTTCTTGTATTTTTTTGGGTATCCTTCATATCATTGTGGGTATAAATGCCTTGATTTGTCATCTAGAAAAATCATTATTAGCTGTCACGTCTTATTTGATGAGACGCAATTTTCCTTTGCAAAGGCACATACTCCTTAAAATCACACTTATCGATTTTTGGACGATGGGCCATCTCTGTACATGGTCCATCATTTCACTACTCCAACAAACTCACCAGTCGCACCCCTTCCTACCTCTCCTGAGCCCATCTTACCGAGCCTAGCTTCTACTTCCACTCTCCCACTTATCTCTCTTCCTCGCCCAACTCCAATCTCTCAATCTAATCTACCCACAGGTCTTGTTACTAGGAGTCAACATGGGATTTACAAGTCTAAGAAGCCTTTCAACCTTCTTGCATCAGTGTCTAAATCCCCTTTACCCCGTTATCCTGTGTCTGTCTTCGTGACCCAAATTAGAAACTGGCTATGAATGATGAATAAAATGCTTTTATTGACAATAAGACGTGGGAGTTGGTGCCCCGTCCTCCAAATGTTAATGTCATTTGGTCTATGTAGATTTTTGCTCATAAAAAAAATATGATGCTTCTTTTGAGAGGTATAAAGCTCGTCTTGTAGGTAATGGTAAAACTCAACAGGTGGACGTAGACTGTGGTGAGACATTTTCGGTAGTCAAACTGGCGATTATTCATGCAGCTTTCAGTTTGGCTCTTTTTAAGGCTTGGCCGATTCATCAACTTGACGTCAAAAATGCTTTTCTATATGGCGAACTCAAGGAGACTGTTTACATGTATCAATCTTTGGGGTATCAGGATCCTAATAGATCTGATCATGTGTGTTTGTTGAAGAAATCTCTTTATGGGCTGAAACAGGCTTTGAGGACTTGGTATAAGAGATTTGATGACTATGTCTATACTCTTGGGTTTTTTTATAGTACTTCAGACTATTCTTTGTTCATTTATTGATGCGCTACTTCTCTGGTTTATTTTTATTGTATGTCGATGATATTATTTCGACTGCTTCCTCAGATGAACTCCATCAATCTATCATATCTCTTCTTAGCTCAAAATTTGCTATAAAAAACTTGGGCCTGTTGAGCTATTTCTTGGGCATTGCAATCACTAGTCATAAAGTGGTTTATTTTTAGCTCAAAAGAAATATGCTGCTGAAATCATTGATCGAGCCGGCATGTCATTATGTAATCCATCTCCTACTCCGGTTGATACAAAACCGAAGCTCGGTGCTACTACGAGCAAACCTTTTGAGGATCCATCTCTTTATAGGAGTCTTGCAGGGGTACTTCAGTACCTTACATTTACGAGGCCCGATATTACCTATGCGGTGCAACAAGTATGTTTATTCATGCATGACCCACATGAGGAACACATGCACGCTCTTAAGCGCATTTTGCGCTAGATTCACGGTACTATGGATTTTGGTCTTCATCTTTATCCATCTTTTACATCCACTCTTATTTCATATACTGATGCTGATTGGGGTGGGTGCCCCGATACACAACGTTCAACATCGGGTTATTATGTCTTTCTGGGTGATAACTTGATCTCTTGGTCCGCTAAACGTCAAGCTACTTTATCCCGTTCTAGTGCAGAGGCTGAATACCGAGGGGTTGCCAATGTGGTTTCTGAGTCATGTTGGTTGCGAAACTTACTGTTGGAGCTTCATTATCCTATTCAGAAGGCTACACTGGTGTATTGCGATAATATTAGTGCCATATATCTTACTGGTAATCTTGTTTAGCATCAATGCACTAAGCATATTGAGATAGATATACATTTTGTACGGAAAAAGGTGGCTCGTGGCCAGGTTCATGTGTTACACATCCCCTCGCGCTATCAGATTGCAGATATATTCACCAAAGGTCTTCTGTTGGTGTTATTTGAGAATTTTCGGGACAATATCAACATTTGGCGACCTCCTGCTTCGACTGCGAGGGTGTGTTAGAATATATGATAAATATATTCTGACAGATTATGTATATCATCTTTGTTAAGTGTATATTTAGTTTTTCTATTTATAGTGTAATTATACTCTTGTATTTGGGGTATATAAATGGATTATTCTAATGAAATGGACGGGGAATTAATCTCTTTCAGAGATAATTGGTGATAACTTGTTGGCCTTAAGCGAATAAGTGTTGCATCATGTATAATGGCATGCTCCAAATAGAGGTGGGGAGATTCGTTTGTAAGGGTCTGGCAATCATTTGGAGTCTTTTAATAAGTGACTCTGCTAGTCCATTTTGTGTATGAACATGAGCTACTGGATGTTCAACACTTATACCATTGGTCATACAATAAGCATAAGAAACTTGGAGGTGAATTCATCAGCATTATCAAGATGAATTATTTTGATTGGATTTTCTGGAAACTGTGCTTTTAATCAAATAATTTGAGCAAGTAATCTCGCAAACATCAAGTTGCGAGAAGATAATAAGTACACATGTGACATTATCTTGAAGATGCATCTAACAGGACTATAAAATATCTAAAAGATCCATATGATGAATGAATAGGTCCACATATATCACCTTGAATCCTTTCTAGGAATTTAGGAGACTCAAATCCAATTTTTATTGGTGATGATATTAAAATTAGCTTTCCTTGAGAAGTGAGAACATGCAGCACACCAAAATTCACTAGACTTAAGAATCTTTTGGTTCTTTAATGAATGTTCATGAGAATTTTCAATAATTCTCCGTATTATGGTTATTTCAGGATGACCCAATTGATCATGCCAAATTATAAATTCATTTTGGCTAATATGCTTCTGGTTAATAATGACATGTGATTCAATTGCACTAATTTTAGTATAATATAACTTATATGAAAGTGGGGGTAACTTTTTTAAATTAACCTTTTTATTTAAATCATGAGTTGTGATATATAAGTACTCATGATTTCTCTCATTCATAGTTTCAATATGATATCCATTTTGACGAATATCTTTGAAACTGAATAAGTTCTTAGAGACTTATTAGACAATAATGTATTATTTATTATAAATTTTGTTTCTCCGAGAAACAAAATTATAGCTCTTCTGGAGCCTTTTATCACATTGCCTGAGACAATAATAGTATTAACACATTCTTCTTTTGGTACAAGATGAGTAAAATATATATTACTTTTGAGAATGGTATATGAACTTACACTATCCGTAAGGTAAACATCTTCATTATATGCCCTTACCATTTTTTTCAAAAATAAATAATAATAATAAAATGAGTAAAAATACATGCGCAGTAAAATTGTATTCCTGATTGGAATTGTTTTTCTAAGAAGCACTGTACATAGTATCATATATTAAAAATTTTAATATTATTATTATTATTATAGAACTTGACATATTTAGTGATTTTAAAATTCTTAAACATAAACACTAATATTTTATTAAACATTATTTTTATATATCATACTTGAAATTCAAATACATAGGAAATAAAACTTAATAAGAAGTTTTTTACATTATTTATTTACATAAGTACTTAACGAACTCAAATATTAAACTTTTCCATCATTGATTAAATGATCAATATTTTCTTCAGGATTCTCAAAAAAAAAACAGATACTTCATAATGAGTGGTGTAATTTTCAACAACATCATTTGAAATAAATTTTGTCTCCTTTCCTTTATAATTCTTTTTCAAGGATAATTGATAAAGATCAACTAAATGTATTGGGGTCACCAAAAAACTAAGTGTATTGGGGTACGACAGGTACGCGACTAATGACCATTTCCACCACAACAGAAATATTTACTTTGTTGATTTATTTTACCAATTATTTCTTTTTTTATTCTGCTGCTGAGATCCTTTATTGTAAACATAATTTTTCTTCCTGCCATAATTTTTTTCTTATTAAAGCATTGCCATTTACCTCTTTTGGAGTTATAACTTACCGCATTTGCTTTAGAAAATAGGGCAGCACCAACCGGCGCGCTTCATGATTTCTTAAAAGCAATTCATTGTTTCATTCAATAACAAGAATGTAAGAAATTGGTTTAGAATATTTTTTAAATTCTTTTTCTCGATACTGCAGTACTGCTGCTGTAGGAGCACATTCGAACCATGGAAAGTCGAGAAAGTTTTCTCTAACATGTTATTATCAATTATCTTTTTTCCACATAATTTCATTCGTGAGCTAATTTGGAACATTTCTGAATTGTATTCATTTATGGATTTAAAATCCTGTAGATGCAAGTGTGTCAACTTATTTCGGGTTTGAGGAAGTATCACTGTCTTTTGATAATTATACATTTCTTTGAGGTTCTTCCATAGATCTGCAGGATCTTTTAGTATGAAATATTCATTTTTCAATCCTTCATCAAGATGATGATGAAGGAAGATCATGGCTTTGACTTTATTCTTTTGGGATACTTTATTTTCAGCCTTAATAGTATCTACAAAATCCATTGAATCGAGATGAATTTCGGCATCTAATATCAATAATAAGTAGTTATTTTCAGATATATCAAGAACATTAAATTCAAGATGAGAGAGTTTTGACATAATAAAAATTTATTATCTGAGTTTTCCTAAATTTTGATCAGAGACTCGTGTTGATAACATGTTGTAAAATAGATAAATAAGAAAGAAGAAATAAATATAAAATAAAAAAATATAAATAAAAAATTTTAGTATTAATATTCACTAATATTATTATCTCAATATAATTAAAATGATTCATCTATATATATATATATATATATATATATATATATATATATATATATATATATATATATATATATATATATATATATATATTCACTAGTCACTACTTCATATGTTGATGAGAGTACATATGTGAAGAGAAGTGTTTATATGCTTGTGTTTTTATTTACTACTTTATATGATTCATATATATATATATATATATATATATATATTTCAAGTATTGCTTTTTCTATTTATATACATACAAAGTCTAACTTTTCAATTTTCATTAATTAAATTTGTCTTGAGAGAGTGATTCTTTCAATATTAAAAAGCTGAGCCGACTATTTAATAAAACAAGTCATACTTTATTAACCGGTGAGGTGGTGCGGAATTTACAACCCACACTATTAATCGGCAAGTGCACCGGGTCGTACCAAGTAATACCTTACGTGAGTAAGGGTCGATCCCACGAGGATTGATGGATCAAGCAATAATGATTGATTGATTGGATTAGTTAGGCAAGCAAAAATTGGTTTTGAGATGTTCAAAAGGTTTAAGTTCGAATTCAGAATATCAAAAGTATAGACAATTAAATAAATTGGGAATAAAATATGGATAAATAGTTAAGGCTTCAGAGTTATCTATTTTTCCGGATTAACTTTTCTTACTAACTATTTTAATTATGTAGGATTTAATTTATGGCAAACTATATATGACTAGACCCTAATTCCTTAGACCTTCCTAGTCTCATCTAAAATTCATTAACTGCCAATTCCTTGGTCAATTAATTCTAATTAAAGGGTACATGATCAAATTCCAGTTTGCATGCCACAAAAACTCTAATTACCCAAAGAATAAAAGGATTATATGTCACATATCCCGTTAAATCCAGATAATTAGAATTTAGGAGAATATGTTTTCAAGCTGTTGTTCAAGTATAGAGCTTTTCCAAGTTATACAAGAACTCAAATAGAAAGAGGGTCATACTTCCGTTCCACCCAAATTCATAAGATAAAGAACGAAAACAATTCTTAAATATAAATCCAAAACATAAATTAAAATAGAAAAAGTAATAAGATCAATCCATACAAATAGACAGAGCTCCTAACCTTAACAGTGGATGTTTAGTTGCTCATGGAATGTAGAATGTAAATTTGTATAGAATTTCCTAATGGAATCCCTCTAATCTAATGTGATGTGTTGTCCCTAATAGAAGAGAAGTCTCCCCTTTTTATAACTAATCCTAATTAATTTAAAATCTAATATTTTAAATTAAGATAACATCTTTTCCTAAAAGATAAGATTTGAATTTAAATTCGAATTAATTAACAGATTTTCAGTTGATGGATGGGGACCACTTGCTTTGTCCATTCTGCAGCTTCTAATATGTGTTTTCTGGGCTGGAAAGTGGGTCAAAACAGCCCAGAAATTCGTAACCAGTGTTTTTTGAATTATTGCAGATCGCGCATGTGACGCGTCCGCGTCACCCACGCATTCACGTCATTTGTACATATTCCAATCCACGCGTTCGCGTCAGGCACGCGACCGCATCATTACGATTTCTCCATTCCGCGCGGTCGCGTGAGCCATGCGTCCGCGTCGGTCTTCGCTGGTCATCTCTTTGATTTCTTCTTTTTCTCTGCAGAAACTTTATCAAATCTCTCCGAATGCTACCTAAAATAAATAAAATTGCACAAAACTCAAAATAGCATCCATAGTGGCTAAAATATAATTAAGTCTAAATTAAACTCAACAATTTAGATGCAAATTCACTAGAAAAAGATAGATAAGATGCTCACGCATCACAACACCAAACTTAAACTGTTGCTTGTCCTCAAGCAACCAAAACTAATATAAGCTTATGATGTGAATTTGCATGAGAATGAGAGTTCGATTAAGCTCATGTCTCTTTTTATAGTGGGGTTTATAACTGTAATCCTGAATAGGTTTGGCATCTCACTCTTCTTTGAATCAAGAATGTTATTGTCATTCAGAATTAGAATCCGGATGATATTATGAATTCTGTGATCTTTACATTTCAGTTTAATCTTTCAAACACAACAACATTTACTTTAATTTATTTTTCTTTGGTGCTTTGCACCTTGAGCCTAGCCGTGACTTTAAATGCTTTGTCTCAAGAGTTACTTGACACAGAAATACCACAAGCACTTAACTGGGGAACTCTCTTTGAGTTCTGATTTTTCTTTTAATTACTCCCAAGACAGTGGTGCTCAAAGCCTTTGGCATACTCTGTTAAATATAATTGATCTCGACTCTAAGTGTTCTGTCTCAAGGATTACTTGACACAATCACACCACAAGCATATGACTAGGAAAACAACTCTTTGAGCTTTTAATCATGTCTGACCTCCCTAGTCATTGATGCTCAGAGCCTTGGACCTTGTTTTTATTTTATTTTAGTTTCTTTTTTTTTTGCTGTTTCATTTGCTTCAAGGATTAAATTTTTATTTATTTCAGAGAAAGCATAATAATTCTCTAAATTCCTGTTCCTTATATATCAACATCCCTTAATTCAAATTCAAATATACACTGTTCATATCATGCATTCAAAAATCACAGAAAATACCACCACATTTAAGTAAATAAGACTATTCTTAAAATTAAACTCAATTTCTCATGCAATACATAACTTCTTTTTCTTTTCTTTTTAGATTCAAGTTCAGTGAGTGGTACATGAAAGATCTTTTCAGCATAAAAAAAAGAAACTAAACTAGTCCTAGGATTCTAACTAATAAAAGATCATGCAATAAACAAAGCAAGATAGCAGAAAATCAGAACATAACATAGAAAAAAGAAAGGAGGAATAAAAATGAAAGGAACTCAACCACCTTAGTTATCCTAGTGCTCGCTTTATTCTTCAGGTTGTGCTCCTCCGTGAAGATGATTCACCTCCCTTTTGGTGCCAGAAAACCAATAAGCGCAGCGTCCAACAACACCAAACATAAAGGTTTGCTTGTCCTCAAGCAAATAAGAACTGAAAATAGAAGAGACAAATATTATGAGGAGAGAAAAATAAAAGGATAAAAGCATAAGAGAGAATTAGGATTGGGAAAGAGAGAGAAAGAAAACTAGGCGGCGCAAGCGACGCGAACGCGTGGGGCACGCGTTCGTGTGATTGCGTTTTAGTTAGTTGACGCGGTCGCGTCGGTCACGCGGTCGCGTGAACCATGTTATGCTTCGGGCGCGAGTGCAGCCTCGCGCCTGCACAACTCTTTGTTTGAATTTAAATATTTGCCAATTCTGGGGTGACGCGATTGCGTGGGGCATGCGATCGCGTGAGTGGCTTCAGAAGGGAATGACGCGGACGCGTCGGTGACGCGTTCGCGTGATAGGGATTATGCGTCTAGCACCAAGCCAGCACCACTCCAGCACAATAATTGGTTGTGCACCATTTTTACGTCGAAAATCAGGGCACGCGGCCGCGTGGGTCATGCGGTCGCGTGGGGTGATTTGTGCCACTAGCACGGCTCCAGCCACGCTCCAGCGTGACTCTCTGTTCGTTTTTATTTTCTCCCCTCTCCTTGCGACGCGGACGCGTCGCTGATGCGGTTGCGTCGCGTGGCATTTTTTTTAGCTTGAGGTGTTCGGTTCTTGAGATAAAATAGCTGCATGATCAGAAAATTAGTAAGAACTCAATAAAAATAAAATAAATGCGAAAACTACTACTACGAAAAACAACTAAGAATGAAAAGAAACGATCATACCACGGTGGGTTGTCTCCCACCAAGCACTTTTAGTTAAAGTCCTTAAGTTGGACATGTGGTGAGCTCCTTGTCATGGTGGCTTATGCTTGTACTGGTCCAGGAATCTCTACCAATGTTTGTAATTCCAATGGCTACCGAGATCCCAAACCAGGCGTATAACGCCTTTGAGCAAATTGAAGCAAATGATAAGGCCCCACGAGAGTTGATTGTGGAAATGAATTCCAGGGTCCCAAATCTTGCTTTTACGTCCGTCTTCTTGTGGATCACCATTATTTCCACCTGGTGGCAAGTAATCTGAATTCTCAAAGAGACATTCAAACAACCTTCTAGACCCATTTAAGTGAGCTCTACACCAATCCTTGCACTTTGATTTGGAGCATGCAACCATACTGAACCTTGCTTGACATCTCTTGCCACTAACCATCTTCCTCTTACTCTTAATGCCACAAAGAACTCTAAGTTGACCATCCGTCTCTAGTAGCCCATATTCAAGTGGGAAGGTAAGGATTAAGGATAGGAATTTTACCCACTTAAATGTTGTATTGGATGGTGATGGCTTTGGAAGAGGTCTTGCAAGCTCCACTCCCTTGTGTTCTTCTTTGAATTCTTCTACCTCTTTGCAAGCTTCCTCAATTTCAACCTCTTCCTCTTGGTAGCTTTCTTCTAATGCAATCTCTTCTTCATTACTTACCAAGGGCATTGGAGGTTGTGCATCTTCCTCTTCTTCTAATTGCTTGCTTATTTGGCTCATTTGCACTTCCAAGTTTCTTATTGAGGCTCTGGTTTCCTGCATAAAACTTTTCAAGATTGCTTCCAAATCATTGTTTTGTTGGGACTGAGAAGACTAAAACTGGTGGTTAATAGAATTATTCTGTTGAAAAACACCCTGAGAACTATGATTAAAATTTTGTGGCCTCTGAGGTTGCTCTCCCCACTCAAAATTTGGGTGTTGGGTGTTGATAGTTGGGACTTGCATGCCACTCATCTATTGAGTAAGTAGACTTAATTGCTGAGTCATAAGCTTGTTCTGGGCAAGAATAGCATTAAGAGTTTCTACTTCCATAACACTCTTCTTCTGTGAAGTCTCAATATTTGATGGTGGCTCTTGACATGGGTAGAAAGATGATTGTTCTTGGTAGTTGGAACATGGAGCACTGAAGTTTCTTTGGTTTTGGCTTTGCCAACTAAAATTTTGATAGTTCCTCCATCCACCATAGTATGAATCACTACTTGGATGTAAGTAGTAACCCATGTGATCTCTTTCCACTATTTTTCCTTAGCACAAAACACTAAAAAGGATTAAACGCACCATGTGGTAAACAGGAAAGCAAAGAAGACAAAACAGAAAATTTTTTTTTGAGAAAAATTACTACGGGGACACCAAACTTAATTTCAAAAATTACCAAAAATATTAGTGTTATTAAATAAGTTTTTTTTTTAGAAAATCAAGTAAAAGAAGAAAAAAAATTTAAAATGAAACAGGGGGGTTTCACGTAAATTTTTTTATAAAAAATAGATTTTAATAAAATTAAAAATAAAATGCGTAATCTAAGCAATCAAATAACTAATAGTTGTTAATCACAGTCAATTCCCGGCAACGGCGCCAAAAACTTGGTGCGGAATTTACAACCCACACTACTAACCGGCAAGTACACCGGGTCGTACCAAGTAATACCTTACGTGAGTAAGGATCGATCCCACGAGGATTGATGGATCAAGCAACAATGATTGATTGATTGGATTAGTTAGGCAAGCAAAAATTGGTTTTGAGATGTTCAAAAGGTTTAAGTTCGAATTCAGAATATCAAAAGTATAGACAATTAAATAAATTGGGAATAAAATATGGATAAACAGTTAAGACTTCAGAGTTATCTATTTTTTCGGATTAACTTTTCTTACTAACTATTTTAATTATGTAGGATTTAATTGATGGCAAACTATATGTGACTAGACCCTAATTCCTTAGACCTTCCTAGTCTCCTCTAAAATTCATTAACTGCCAATTCCTTGGTCAATTAATTCCAATTAAAGGGTACATGATCAAATTCCAGTTTGCATGCCACAAAAACTCTAATTACCCAAAGAATAAAAGAATTATATGTCACATATCCCGTTAAATCCAGATAATTAGAATTTAGGAGAATATGTTTTCAAGCTGTTGTTCAAGTATAGAGCTTTTTCAAATTATACAAGAACTCAAATAGAAAGAGGGTCATACTTCCGTTCTACCCAAATTCATAAGATAAAGAATGAAAACAATTCTTAAATATAAATCCAAAACATAAATTAAAATAGAAAAAGTAATAAGATCAATCCATACAAATAGACAGAGCTCCTAACCTTAACAGTGGATGTTTAGTTGCTCATGGAATGTAGAATGTAAATTTGTATACAATTTCCTAATGGAATCCCTCTAATCTAATGTGATGTGTTGTCCCTAATAGAAGAGAAGTCTTTCTTTTTTATAACTAATCCTAATTAATTTAAAATTTAATATTTTAAATTAAGATAACATCTTTTCCTAAAAGATAAGATTTGAATTTAAATTCGAATTAATTAACAGATTTTCAGTTGATGGATGGGAACCACTTGCTTTGTCCATTCTGCAGCTTCTAATCTGTGTTTTTTGGGCTGGAAAGTGGGTCAAAACAGCCCAGAAATTCTTAACCAGCGTTTTCTGAATTATTGCAGATCGCGCATGTGACGCGTCCGCGTCACCCATGCGTTCGCGTCATTTGTGCATATTCCAGTCCACGCGTTCGCGTCAGGCACGCGATCTCGTCATTACGATTTCTCCATTCTGCGCGGTCACGTGAGCCATGTATCCGCGTCGGTCTTCGCTGGTCATCTCTTTGGTTTCTTCTTTTTCTTTGCAGAAACTTCATCAAATCCCTCCGAATGCTACCTAAAATAAATAAAATTGCACAAAACTCAAAATAGCATCCATAGTGGCTAAAATATAATTAATTCTAAATTAAACTCAACAACTTAGATGCAAATTCACTAGGAAAAGATAGATAAGATGCTCACGCATCATGAGGCACTACGACCTCTAAAATAAAATACATACATATAATAGCAGAAAGAATATAATAAACTAAGAGCCTTGAAAAACAGGTAAAACAAAATAGCAAAATAAAAAAGCACAACGCTCAGAAAATGAGATTACTTGCGTGCTAAGAAACCTAGAGATTATAGGTGTAACTAAGTAAAAAGTGGGGATAGAAGATCAAAAGTACAGAATATCAAGCTCCTAACTCAGCCTGCGAAGCTAAGAATGGCCGAAAAATATTTACATATATATACATATCTTGAAAACCCAAAATACATAACTGAAACCCTAAGTCTCCTTAAACCTCTAAGAGGAACAAAATAAACAAGATGATCGGAGAGAAAGTCAAGTATATATATATAAAGCTGTACATCAAAATAAAACCCATAGACTACTCCTCTTCAGAAGTCCAGATGCCTACCGATAAGCCTCCTGACCTGCATCTGAAAAACAACAACACAGTATGGGGTGAGAACTGGAAGTTTTCAGCATGGTAGAGGTACCACACACATAATATATAAGGTCTGAGGCAATCCTAGAACGCTGATACTCAGATTATAAAGCTTAAGTACTAAATAGAAACCACAATCGGGTAGGTGTTCTAAGGAAAATCTAAACTCAGCTTGACTTAATCTTAACCCTACCCTGACCACCTTTCCTCCGTTCTTCCGTCTCCAGTGAGTTTGCACAGACATATAAACAAACAATTGTAAGCACAGGTAGGAGACAAGTAGTACAAGTAACAAATATAGCAATTAACAAGGTATATACAGTTAGGCACTCCCAAATAATGCATAGCAAACAAACAAATATAATGCATATGATGTATGCCTGTCCTATGGCTGATCAGGTTCATCTGTCGGTTATCAAGCTAACCCGACAAGTCCGAAACCCTTGGACTGTCCCTCGTCACGCATCCCCATGAGTCTATACATAACTTTTTCTCATTTCATTCTCAAATCATACATTCATATATAACTTTACTCAATGGGGGTTACCATTTCCAGGAATTTATACGTGCCCGGTCACCCTTAGGACGTGGGGTCAACAGAGTATCGAATCTCAACTTGGAACATGTGGTGGCAAGCCACGATACTTTACCCAGGAAAATTTGTATCTCATATAATCATTTCACATTCATTTATTAACATCTCATAATCATTCATTTTAGCTGTAAAATCACTTTATACCTCATATGTTTGCATCTTTATATATAATTTATCATAACCCGGAACAAGTGGGGTGAAATCACAACCCTTGCGTCTACTTGGGGAGCCTCTATACTAACCAACCTGGAGCAAGTGGGGGCAAAATTACAACTCTTGCATCTTCCCAGGAGGTACGTTCTCATATGCCCAGGAGGAACAAAGGAGGGGATCTTAATCTACCACGATCTCGCTGGGGGCAATTTTACAATATCAGGAGGAACAAATAAGGGGATCATCACCTTCCACCATCTCTTGGGGTCGCACTTTCAAGAAAGAGTGCTCAAATGCAACATTTATTCCTTTCATTAGCCAGTTTTATAATCGATATAGTACATATTTATACATATATATAAGCACCCTACCTTCTCGTACCTAAACCATCACTTTTAGCCTTTATTTCATTCCCAAGTTACCACCTATTCCTAGCATCATCTTATTACTAGGCTTATTATCATATTTTATAACTGAAAGAATGAAAATAGAGGTTTAGAAGTTTGAAATTCCATTTAAAAACACAAAATTCAGTTTTACAGAAAACAAAGGCCACGCGCATGCGTCGGCCACGTATACGTGTGGGCGTGCAAGTTTGGCCCATGACGCGTAGGCATTGGCTCGTTCGCATACGCATGCATGGGAGGCAATAGCCACCACATGCGAATGAGGGTTCCGCGTACGCAAAAGTCTCATGTCACGCGTACGCGTGGGCCACGCGTGTGCATGGGCGTACGTTTTACCAAAAATTTTATTAAGTCTAAAAACTGCAGATTCACCATTTTAAATCCCAAACTTCTGATACGCATAATTTTTTCGTCTTAAAACATTTTTCATCCGTTCTTCGAATGGCATAAATTTCACGGACCCAATTTTCATACAAAATAAGTTTGAAATCATTTGGAGGTCCGGAAGCCAAGTTATGGCTCGCCGAAGCTCGGCCAAAAACTAATTTTCACAAAAACTTTAAAATCTCATTTTCATGAAAACCAAACTCAAATCCCACTTCTTATACATATATCCAGCATAACAATATACCAATTAAAATACCAAAACTTCCAAATCCTACCTCAATCAATTATAATCCTATATACACATTCTCATCCCTAATTTCATTACTTAAATAAACAAGTTTCATCAACAATACATCACAAAATACATATTCACCCTCATACCTTAGCAAACATCATCAATTCACCATATAGCATTTTATCACCAAGATCAACAAGCAATAACCATCAATCCATTCTCATACTCATTCAACATCCTTCATAAGTTTTATTAGGCATTAAGTACAATCATGCATTCAACCTATCTTATGGTCATCTAGCTTAAGTTTTCACAGAACATTATATATTAAATACGCAAAACCTACACTATACCTTGGCCGATTTCCACGTATTTTTTCCAAGGCACCACCAAAGGCACTAAACACAGCCCCAAAGGTTCAAAGTCACCTAATCATTGTCACCAAACCTCCACCAAGTCTCCAATAATGTATACAATCAAGCTTCAATTTACATATACACAAACCTAATTCACATATATGACACATACATACTCAAAATTCAATATCTAACATACTCAATTAAAGAATTAGCTATGGTTCTGAAATTCTCACCTTATCCAAGTGCCATATAAGTAAGAGTGAATGTTTTGCTCAAACTAATTCGAACCTAAACACCGAAATTTAACAATTTTCAATACCTTTGTTCACAGATTTCGAAACTGAAAGTGAAGAAATTGAGGAAGAAAATGTGGCTTCCTTATCTCGCAAGGTTCCAGACTTTGTAGAGCTCGACAACACGAACGCGTAGTCGCAAACGGTGTGGTAATCAAAGCTCCGGATAAAAAATTACATGAATTTGAATAAAATCAAGGGTTTTTGTGAATTTGATTTCCTTCTTCTCCCTTGTGCTGAGCTTCATCGTTCTTTGCATGCAGAGGAGGGATAAGTGAGCTGAAAAGCTCACTTAAATGAGTGGATTGGTTGGGCCTACGGGTTTAATTCGGACCCGGTTCGACCGGTTCGATTTGTTCGGTTTAATTTTGGGCCAAATTCTTTGAAATTAGTGTCAAAATTTTTGTTTTAAAGAGCTCTATCCTATTTTAATATAATATTAACATTTTTAATTTTTTTAAATTTAATTTATTAACTAATTATTTACTAATTTAGCGAGATTTACAAACAGGCATCCATATCACAACAGATGTTAGTTTTTAGCATTTTTTTAAAAAAACCTAATACCTTGCTGTGACTTTTGTACAAATTAGAAATCCCAACATCCATAATAAAGTATTTTTCTTAATAAATCAAAAAATAATTATTTCTAAAGGCAAAATTAAACAACATTAAATACTAAAATAGACCTTTATTTTCAGATTGAAAAAAATCATATCGACCATAAATTGATTATAATTTTTTTATAGACATTTGTGTTGTATCTATATTAATTTTAAATAGTAAAACTTTTATAAAAATTATTGTGTACATAAAAAATCAATAATTATATATTTGTTTATATATACATATATTGTTTCACATATTTTTAATGTATATTTTATATTTTAACATATTTGTTTATAGATTTGATGTTGTTTACAGTGAGGGGCCGTCGAGGATCTGCTAGAGACGCTAGGGCAGCTCTGCGGGCCTAATACAACTATCTTCTTGGTTGGCGAACTTCAAAATGGTGAAGGATTTGTTCCTTTTAATTTTATTTTTGGATCCTAATCCTCACAAGTATTATGAGTTCTCAGATCTTTTTTTCTTTTCTGGTTTCAGATGTCCTTCTTGAGTACTTCCTAGAAGCTGCAATGAACAAATTCAGAATTGGTCGCATCGATAAAAAAAATTCCACATATTATCCTGGTGCTACACAAAAAATAATGGCAAAAGCTTCTAAAGAAAAAGACCAAAAGATAAAAGCTAACAGTAAAAGACATAATCATAATTGAAACTTACATATTATATACACATCCAAAGAATGTTAAAAGGCTAAAAATTATTGGGTGTTATTAAATTATTATTTTTTTAGTGTATTTGATAAAATTTTAGTAATAAAAATAAAATTATTAAAAAATTATATTTTTTTTAAAATTAGGATATATATTTTTTTAAAATTTTTTACTTAAAAAATTATTTTTAATATAATAAAAAATATTTTTATATTATTATATTCAAACTAATTATTAAATAAAAAAAATTATATAAAATATTCAAACATAAAATTACTTTTATTTTTTTTAAAAGATTGATCTTTTTCTTGAAAAAAAATATTTTCGTAAAATCTCATCCAAACAAATCCCATATCAACATATAATATTTACATTAAGAAATTACCAGGGAATTATATAATTTTTTTAAGAGTAAAGTACTAAATTATTCTATTTTGGTCCTTATGGTTTAAAGTGTCCTATTTAAATTCAAAAAAGTTTCTTTTAATTTCAATATAGTTCCACAGTCAAAGTTAAATAATTAACGAAATGTCCTACATAACAGCAATATAAGAACAAGATCGATAATATGGAGAATAAGTACAAGTTCCAAAGATACAAAATCAAATGTGAATATATCAATACATTTATTTATTATTTTCTTTAACTATATAGAAAATATTTTATTTAAATTGTAAGAAAAATGATAAATAAATTTATTGATGCATCCACAATTGATTTTGTACCTCTGGAGTTTGTACTTGTTCTCCAGATTATCGAGACCTTGTTCTTGTATTGCTGTCATATAAGATATTTCGTTAATTATTTAATTTTGACCTCACAGTAGGACTACATTAAAACTAAATAAAACTTTTTTAGAATTCAAATAGGACACTTTAAATTTTAAAGACTAAAACAGGATTATGCCCAAATATAAGAGATCAATTTAATATTTTATTCCTTTTTTAAATAAATATTTTATTTATGGATATAAATAATTCGAATACAACTTATTTTTTTTTTATATTACTTATTTCGTTTATAGTCTAAGTAATTTGATTGTGAATATATCTCATTTATATTATAAACTAAATAAAACATAATTTAAACACGTAAGACAGGTGCACTCGTGATACATAGGAAATTACATGCTAAACGTATCTTGATACATGTAAAAAAAAAAATTGGACACATAATATGTTAGAGATAATTGGACACATAATATGTTAGAGATAATTGTATATGTCTAACAAAATACTATCATGAATTATCATTATTATTATTTCTTTGTATAAAAATAAGCTTTCATAATTTATGATAATATTTTTAATTAAAATTAGAAACGAATAATTACAATAAAGATATTGTAAGACCCACATTTTTAAAAATTAAATAATTAATTATTTATAAATTATTATGTTTGTTGAGATTTTATTTTTAAAAAAATTATTTTATTAAAGATAATTAAATAAAAAATTATAATTAATAAAATTTAATTTAATTATAATTTATTTTATTAGTTTGAATTATGTATTAAAAATTATTTTAATAAACAAAATAAAAATTTATTATTATTATTAATATAATATCATCATCATCATTAAAAAAAAAAAAAAAAAAAGTGGCCGAAGGCCATTATCCTACATATATGCCATTACATATATATTCAGTATGTATATACATATTAAAGCAAGAAAGAAAGCAAGCCAAGGTGGCTTGTATACATATATGACACATGTTTCTTTTATCTATAACTATGACACCTAACAATTTTTTATTGTACTTATCATCACCACCTAATCTTCATTTTCCTCTCTTGAAATCGAACCAAACATGAAAGAAAAGAAAGCAAGAGTGACCGAGAGTGAAGGAGAGAAACCGTGGAACCTCCATGTCTCTAACTCCAATTTCTTGTGATTCATAACTCTAATAAAAAATTTAATTCAGTAAAAGTATTTGTATTCTCCTCCTCTATATGTTGATGTCACTTTTGTTCGGTAGAAGTTGACGGTGACGTAGCTCTATTTTTCCTTGAATTTGGCCAATTAAAATTTTAGAAGATACAGACAATTTCTCATGTTTTTTTCTTCAGCAATTCGGTCAAAAAATTTTCCAAAACTTCCGTTGTTTTAATTTCATACGAAGGTAGAGAATTTCATTTTAAAATTAATAGTTTTTAATTTAAGAATGTTCAAAAGTATAGTAAATAATTGCAAATATATTAGTAATTATAATATTATTAAGATTAGATTTCTTTGCTGTGAATGATTGGGTGATTTTGCTTGATTTTGGTAATTAATTTGATTGATTCTAAATTGAGTACTGATTTAGATTGAGACAAATTAGAAATGATGGAAGTAAGGGAGTCGTAAGCGTGGTGAAGTCGAGTCTTAAGGGGAGGTTCTGTCTGAGTTTTTGTAAAAATAAATGAAAAGGTGGTTTTGGTTAATAATTAATGTGAAAAGAACATGGTCAAAAGGTTTTGAATGAATGTGCGAATTTCTCCTTTGGTTTTAATAGCAAAAGATTTGAAAGAGAGCTGAATTTTATTGAAATAGAAAGAGGCGTAGCTTTAAAAAAAGATATGATTATTGAAAACTTATTTAATATTTTAAACGGCATGATTATTGAAAATGATTTGTTACTTGGGAATGTTTTGAAAAGGGTTTGAAAGGGGGTTAGGTTGGGACCCTTGTAGGGTGACAAAGCTCGAATTTCAGAGAAAATGCTACATAAATTTTTACAAAATTTCGAGACTTTGCTTAAAGCATTATTTAAAAGAAAACTGGATTTAGGGTTCAAAATAGTTGATTTTCAAGTTATCAAGAAAAGTATTATGTTTTAAGTTTAATCTATTGAGAAAAGATTTTTGTTTTAAGTTATAATTTGAATTCGATTTATTAAGAAAAAGAGTTTTTATTAAACGTTATGAAGTTTGATTATTTAGGAACTAATCGATTTAAGATTATAATAGATGAGTGAATAGGTGGTAGTGTGGAGATGTAATTGATTGTTTGGTGATGTGGAGGTATGTGTAACTAAGCGGTGATGCGGAGGTGTGGGTATGTAATTGGTGATGTGGAGGCTTAATAAAAAGAAAGTAAATGAGAACTAATGAAGGAAATAGATTCTTAAGAGGAAAAAAATGAGAAAGAATGAATAAGATAGATACTTGAAAAGTGTATGTTAAATAGGTCTTGTGCCAAAGTGCTAATGCAGAAGTGCCCGCTTAACTGATAGCCTAAGGTTGCAAAAGCGGGAATGTCTGCCTAACTGATAGCCTATGGTTGCTAATGCGAAAGTGCCTACCTAACTGATAGCCTAAGGTTGCTAATGCGGGAAGGTTCGCCTAACTGATAGTCTGTTCTTACCGTGATGCCAAGATATCCTAACTGACATGGGTTCGTCCATGATGATAATTGTGCCTGACTGACACGGTAAAGGAACCATATTCGGGGTTCGCTCCGAGTAACGTCAGGTTGCGGGTAGACAACAAACGCGTGAGCTCATGGCCTGCTTATGACAGACATGCATCATATTGATTGCGTATTTGTATTTGATTGTAGTTGTTTATCTTGTTTATTTGTGATTGTGCTGTTGTCTTGGTGTCTTGCTTGTGTACTTGACTGGACACTCTACTTGTGCTGTGGACTTCATAATGTGGTAGGGGCTGATGTTTGTGGATTGGGTTTAGGTATATTATTTGCGATGCTGGCTTATTTAGATATTGCGACAATTGAGGAATATTGTTTATGGATGAGGAATTGTTATTGTGACAGAGTTTTTGTTTAAGTAATGTGGTTTAAGGAAAGGGGTTTACCCGACTTTAGGTAACGCTTAGGAAGGATTTCAAGGGTTTAATAAAGAAAACTGTTTTTGGGTTATGAGTTAACTATTTGTATATTATTCTGTATATTTTTACGGCATTCATTATCGTTACTGAGAACATACGAGGACGACGTTCTCACCCCCTACAGATCTTCTGTTTCAGGAACAGGTTCAGGAACCCTTGACGCAGAGCCGCGACTAAACTACCAAGTTTTGCGTACATATGTATTTGCATTTTCCATGTTTGACTTATTCTTAGATTTTATTTTTTCCTCGTCCTTGGTATTTTAAAGTGTTGTATTTTTACAGAGGGGTAGGTTTATATTTGAGTATTGCATGAATAGTTATTATGTATCAATAGTAATTATGTGAGTATATGTTTATCAGACATAGTTGAGCTTGAGTTATATATCAAAATAAAAGGAATTTCGTTTTTCTTAAAAACTACCAACAAATTAACGTGTAGAACTCAATATTAAATAAATATAATTAGTAAATAAGGAAAACAGGTTAGTAACGCCCTACTTTTGGTACGATCATGACGTGCTAAAAGTTAGGGTGTTATGAGATAAACGTTTTTGAATACTTTTAATTTAAATTATTCTTAATAATACAATCACTAAAATTAGAACATTAGTGATTCGGGTATATATATATATATATATATATATATATATATTCTTTTACTTGTAACTATCATAGTAATTGACAATATATTTATTATACTTTGATTTCGGGCACCTAATACCCTATTGTGCTAATTGAATTGATATTTGGTATGATTTAAATACTTGTAGAATTAATAATTAGTCAATATAAAATTCATCAACTTTGATGATGAGTTCAAGCTCTACGATTATAATGAATGAATTAAAGGAGTTTGAATGAATAAAGAAATGAGTTTTTTAGGTCATTCATAATTCATTATAATAGTAACAAGCAAAGTTAGAATTTGACAATCATATCGTACTCTAAAAGTTAGCCAAGAGTTGAAAAGATGGAAGAAATTATATTTTTTTGTTCTTCTTGGTTCTTAGTAAAAATATTAGGGTTAAGTACAATTTTAGTCCATAAGGTTTATACTGAAAATATTAGGACATTAGTGATTCATAATATTATAAATTTTTTGACTTGTGACTATCATAGTAATTGACAATATATTTATTATACTTTGATTTTGGATATCTAATACTCTACTGTGCCAATTGAATGGATATTGGGTATGATTTAAATACTTATAGAGTTAATGATTAGTCAATATGAAATCCATCAACTTTAATGATGAGTTCGTGCTCTATGATTATAATGAATGAATTAAACAATGCCTTGGTCACAGAGTTTGAATGAATAAAGAAATGAGTTTCTTAGGTTATTCATAATTCATTATAATAATGGTAACAAGCTAAGTTAGAATTTGACAATCAAACCGTACTCTAAAAGTTAGCCAAGAGCTGAAAAGATGGAAGGAATTATATTTTTTTGTTCTTCTTGGGTTCTTAGTAAAAATATTAGGGTTAAGTACGATTTTGGTCCCTAAGGTTTATGCCGAAAATTTTATTCGTCTCCAACCTTTTTTTACATACAAAATCATTCATAAGGTTCATCTTGATTTTAAAATCGTCCTTTCTCTAATTTTCGGACAAAATTATCCTTCTCCAATTTACACATACTGACTCCCGCTCTCTCAGATCCACCATTATTGAATAAGGATTACCAAGTTCTCATACGCAGCAACACCAATTTCCACATATACTCCAAGAATTCAAGAATCAGCAACATCAGTTTCTCACACAAATTTCACAATTTCTTAGAGACCACACTAGAAAGAGATAGGAATGAACGAAGAGAATCAGCAATAACAAGAATGAAAAGCTAACAGAGATTGAAGAAGAAAAATCAGTAACAAGGAACATAAAAAATCATTGCCAGATACTAAGAAAATTATGCGACAAGAGACTGAAGAACAGAGCTTGAGGGAGCACGAATAGGGGGCGACCACTGCAATGAGAAGAGGATGACTTAGACCACCGCGAGCATCTGTGCCTACCCGCATCACTGCCGCCTGCATCTGTGCACGCCCGAGTTGCTGCCGCCTGCATCTTTGCCTGCTCGCATCACTACCGTCTGCATCTTTTCCGACCCGTGTCGCTGCTGTCTACGTCTCTGTCCTCCTATGCTTCGCATGCGTCTCTTCTAGCCCAGGTCGCTGCCTCCAGCGTGTATTCCCACCTGTGTCGCTGCCGCCAGCATCTCTGCCTCTCTGTTCTCCTTTTGTTCCAGTGAAAGGGAAAGATGAGGGATTGAAATAAATTGGGAAAGAAGGGTATTTTTTTTCCAAAAGGGCAATTTTAAAACCAAAATGAACTTTTGGAACGATTTTGTATGCAAAAAAATGTTGGGGATGAATAAAATTTTTTGCCTATTATTAGACCATTTGGCCAGTACTCTCAAGAGTACTCCACAGACAAACAAGCCCAAATAAGATGATCAACAACTTTATATTTTTCTTTTATTATATTACATGTTTATTTTGCCTTCCTTTATTATTCTGGAATGTATGAGTCAATTTTTATTCTTTATTCTGTTAGCATCTTATTAGCATATTCTACAAATTAGAAAGATTTGATAGATATGATTATATTTACGATGAGCTTGTAAAAGCTGTATATATTACAGCAGCATACAGCAGAATAAATCAAGAGAAAAGCATTATACAATTTTTATTATTCTCTTCTCCTTACTGCCTAGAATTTAGTATGGTATCAGAGCTTTAAAGCTCCGCTATATCCATCCATGTGAAGACCACAAATCCAAACGGAACACTTTCTTCTCATTCTCCTTCTTCTTCCTCTGTCATACAAACGATGAATGATAATGATTTAAACCCCTCTCAAAATCCTGCTAGCCCCTTCTATATACACCCAAGTGAGAACCCAACATCAATTCTTGTTTCCCCTGTACTCACAGGAAACAACTACCATTCCTGGTGTCATTCCTTTTCTATGGCCATAATTTCTAAAAACAAATATGGCTTCTTGACAGGCTCAATCCCTTGTCCTTCACTTGATGACCCTGTTTATCCTGCCTGGGAAAGGTGTAAAAATTTAGTCCTTTCCTGGCTATTTCATTCCCTTTCACTTCCTATTATCCAAAGTGTCATCTATCTGTCTACTGCTTCTTCTCTTTGGGAAGATCTTCGAGATCGCTTCTCACAGTCAGATCTATTGCGCATTGCTGAATTGCAGTAGGAAATTTATGCATTCAAACAAGGTTCACTCTCTGTCACTTACTTTTTCACTGCCCTAAAGACTCTATGGGAAGAGATAGAAAATTCACGCCATCTCCCTCTCTGTACATGCCCTGCAAAGACTTACCGTAACCAAGACTTCATCATCCGATTCTTGAAGGGACTTGATGAACGTTTTTCAGTGGTAAGATCCCAATTGCTTCTCCTTGATCCTCTGCCTCAGTCAATTGAGTTTTTGCCATGGTAATTCAGTAGGAAAGACAATTACAAGCAGCTTCTGGAATTCTGGATGAACAACGAACTATTGCCGCCGCCATTGAAGGTCAACAACCAGGACATGGTCGCGGACGCAGCTCTGGTTTCTCCAGCAAAGGATGCGGTGGGAATTCCTCCAAGTAGTGTACTCACTGCAGCAGAACAGGACATACGGTGGATGTGTGCTATGGAAAGCACAGGTATCCACCTGGACACCTGCGATACCCTAGACGACCGCGTGCTGGTGATTACGTTGCTCCCTCCATCAACAGCGCCGCTTCCTCCGTTGCTAACCCTACTCTGTTCTCCAGCGGCGCCGCACCATCATTCTCTTCATATAGCCTGGTTCAAGAAAAACAAGCTATTAGGGCACCAACTGAACCAGTTCTTGGACTGACCCAAGCCCAGCATGCAGCCTTAATGAGATTTCTGAAAAGGGTCGAGGCCCACAATTCAGTTTCTAAGGATGAGATCAAACCCTTCAGTTCCTCTTCTTCTCAATCTCGAATTGGGCTTCTCCCCAGTTCAAATTTGGGTAGCCATATTTTATGTTCTTCTCATACTTTTTCAATTTTAAATTCTGCATCACACTGTTTTTAATAGTGCATGAATATTAGATTCAGGTGCCACTGATCATATTGCTTCCAATTTTTCTTATTTTATTTCATACATAAAAATTATGCCAATAGTTGTCCATATGCCCAATGGTTCCAAAGCTATAGCGTCTTTTAAGGGTGTAGTTCAATTTTCATCCTCTTTAATTCTTTTTGACGTACTTTATTTGCCTCAATTTCATTTTAATCTAATTTCCATCTCAAAACTTACTTCTAAACTTTCTTATGATGTCACTTTCTCACAATTTTCATGTATTGTGCAGGAACCGAACAGCTTGAGGATGATTCATTTGGGTAGTTTAAAAGAAGGATTATATGTTCTTAAGCAAGCTTTCCACAACATAAGTTCATCACCTTCCTCCATTAATTCTACATATATTACACCCATCACATTTTTAAACTTATGGCATTTTAGATTATGTCATCTTTCTGGACAACGACTTAATGCCTTGCATAAACAATATCCCTTTATTTCTTTGCATCATGATGAACCTTGTGATGTATGCCATTTTTCTAAGCAACGAAAACTTCCTTTTTCTCTTAGTAATAATAAAGCGAGCATGAAATTTGAATTATTACATATGGATATATGAGGACCTTTTTGTCAAAATTTAATTCATAATCACAAATATTTTTTAACCATAGTTGACAATTTTAGCCGCTTTACTTGGATTATCTTGTTAAAATCAAAAAGTGAGGTATCTCAACATATCAAAAATTTCATTGCTTTGGTTGAAACACATTTTAACTCTAAGATTAAATTTATTCGATCAGATAATGGTCCAGAATTTCTTTTGACATTCTTTTATTTTTCAAAAGGCATTATTCATCAACGAAGTTGCGTTGAAACTCCCCAACAAAATGGGAGAGTCGAACGTAAGCATCAACACATTTTGAATGTTGCTCGTGCTCTCATGTGTCAATCAAATTTGCCTATTACTTTTTGGTCTTATGCTATTAACCATGCAGTTTATTTGATAAATAGAGTTCCATCTACCATTCTTAATTTTAAAACCCCTTTTGAAATTCTATTTCATAAACAACCCGATTACAATGAACTCAAAGTTTTTGGCTGTTTATGCTTTGTTTCAACTATTTTGAGTCATCGCTCTAAATTTGATTCAAGAGCACAAAAGGGTATTTTTCTTGGTTATCAAAGTGGTTTTAAAGGATATATTGTTTATCTTTTTGAACATAAGAAAATTATAATTCCCAGAAATGTGATCTTTTATGAGCTTATTTTTCTCTTAGCCAAAAATAATCAACAGCCCACACAAAATGATCCCATTCTTATCCCACATCAAAATAATCCAAGCCCAAATAACATCAATAATTCAAAAACACCCTCCATTCCTATTGGACCCATTCCTTTACCCAATGATCCACCCCATACTTCAAGCCCACTACACAACAATAATTCCCAACCCCCTCTTCTGGAAGCACCGAACCCCCTCTCTCTCCTAATTCCCCTTCGTCTTCTTCCTCCCAATCCCTTTTACCCTGTTCCCCCAACTCTTCTTCCAATGTGACTTCTCACCCATCCTCTCCTCAATCACATACATCCCCTCACTCCATTGAGCCAATTGAACCTGGACCAATCACTGTTCCTCCCTCTACCCGACATAGCCACCGTCATATCTGGCCTCCCGCTCGTCTCTCTGATTATATCTGTAATACTTGTTTTAATCCCCAAATTTATTCATCCTCACGCTCAAGGTATCCTCTATCTTTAGTTTTCTCTTTTGCTTCTTTTTCTATCTCACATACCAAGTTTCTCTCATCCTTATACTCTGACTGTGAACCAAAGACTTTTCAGGATGCTGTTAAGGTTCATCACTGGCAGCATGCCATGACAGAGGAAATTACTGTACTTGAGCTGAACAAGACCTGGGTTCTAGTTGAATGTCCTCCCACCGTAAAACCCATTGGATGTAAGTGGGTTTACAAGATCAAACGCCAGCCTGATGGTAGTATTGACCGCTGCAAGGCTCGCTTGGTAACCAAGGGTTTCACACAGACAGAAGGAGTAGATTTTCTTGAAACATTCTCACTAGTAGTGAAACCTGCAATTATCAGAATCGTTCTTGCTTTGGCTTCGATTAAGGGTTGGCCAATCCAGTAGCTTGATGTTAACAACGCTTTCTTTCATGGCGATTTGACGGAAACTATCTATATGGCTTTACCTCCTGGCCTCAAATCTTCTCAGCCAAATCAATGTTGCAGACTGCTCAAATCATTATATGGATTGAGTCAATCCAGTAGAATGTGGTACGAGAAACTCTCCCTTCTTCTTGTTTCTTATGGATATCAGCAGACGATTTATGATTATAGTTTGTTTTTCAAAATTCTGGGCACTGACATTTGCGTCATACTGGTCTACGTTGATGATATTGTGATTACGGGAAGTTCTTCTTCTGAGATAACAACAATAAAGGAACTTTTGAACTCTAAATTTAAAATTAAAGACCTTGGTACCTTGAAGTATTTTTTAGGTATGAGGTAGCTCATTCTTCTCGGGGAATCTCTCTCTCTCACAGAACAAATACTGCTTGGACCTTTTGAATGATTCTTGACTTTTGGGTGCAAAATCCACACCTATTCCTATGGATAGTACCACTAGACTTCATCAAGATGATAGTCCTCCTTTGTCTGATCCATTTATTTATCGGCATCTTGTGGGTCGATTGATTTACCTAACCACAACTCGTCCGGATATCACCTACGTCACCCAACAGCTTAGCCAATTCATGGCCACCCCTACTCAAGTTCACTATGCAGCAGCTCTTCGAGTACTTCGATATCTGAAAAATAATCCAGGCAGAGGTCTTTTCTTTCCCAGATCTTCTAGTCTTCAGATATATGGCTTCAGCGATTCCGATTGGGCAGGTTGCCCAGATACCCGTCATTCATTAACTGGTTATCGTTTCTTTTTGGGAGATTCTTTAATCTCTTGGAGGACTAAGAAGCAAACTACTGTTGCTAGATCTTCAACGGAAGCTGAGTACTGAGCCTTGGCTAACACTACATGCGAGCTTTTATGGATCTTGAATTTGTTGCAGTTTCTTCGTGTGTCTTGTGATCGTCCACCTGTTCTGTTTTGTGATAATCAAAGAGCCTGACACATTGCTGTCAATCTTGTGTTCCATGAGAGAACTAAGCACTTGGAGGTGGATTGTCATCTGGTTCGCCAAAAGGCTCAAGCTGGCGTAATGAAGTTACTTCCAGTCCCATCTTTGCGCCAATTGACAGATATATTTACCAAGCTTCTCCCAACACATTCCTTTCGTACCAATTTATCCAAGTTGGGGATTCTTGACGTATATCATCCTCCAATTTGCAGGGGCATATTTGGCCAGTACTCCCAAGAGTACTCCATAGACAAACAAGCCCAAATAAGATGTTCAACAATTCTATATTTTTCTTTTATTATATTACATGTTTATTTTGCCTTTCTTTATTATTCTGAAATGTGTGAGTCAATTTTTATTCTTTATTCTGTTAACATCTTATTAGCATATTCTACAAATTAGAAAGATTTGATAAATATGATTATATTTATGATGAGCTTGTAAAAGCTGTATATATTACAGCAGCATATAGCATAATAAATCAAGAGAAAAGCATTATACAATTTTTATTCTTCTCTATTCCTTACTGCCCAGAATTCAGTACCTATACCTTAGGGAGTAAAATCGTACTTAACCCAAAATATTATTAGTTCACACTATTGGATCGTCAAGAAGTGTTGCTAGACGCCAGCCTTGATTAATAAATTTAATATGACTTATTTGCTATCCACTTAGTATTGAACCTATGAGGTCACACAGTAACGAGTGTTCTAATCCTTGGTAAAGAATTATTTAATTAATATTTTAATTTGTTCAAATAAATAATTATATTAATTCAAATAAATATTATTATATTCTTTACTAGCACCATGAATATAATAATATGATAATTGAGAATATTAAATAATTAATTATTTATTCTATGATGAGTTTTAAATATGGATAAGATACTAAATGTTTTAATTCAGTTATCAATCTCATATTATACATATGTATATGGTAAAGAAAACACAACAAATTTTTCTTTACCTCCACATACACAAAATAGTCTAATTCTTGGTGAAGAATTTCTGGTGCAAGGAGTTGTAAGAGGTTTCTCAATTAAAAATTCATTGGTTAAGGAGTTGACAACAAGGATCAATCGCGGTGTAGATATATAGTGCCTTCGTACTATCGAATGAGAAAGTCTTATTCACTAGCGTACTCAAGTATTGGCATCTAACCTGTCTTATTTCGATAAAATTTTAAGTACAAAATAGATCAATAGGATTACTTTATTACTTCCGTTGTGTGTTATGAACACTTTGTAATCATACAGTTTAAATGTGATACGACCATAATCAAATCGTTTACATTGTAAACGAGATAGAGTACGACAAATTCAAATAAACTATATAAGAACCTGCAAGTGTTAGCATTCCTCAATATAATTGAAGCAAATCATGGGAACCAATGCCATCTTTGTCTGGATCTCCATGTCATCTTTCAGCCAGTCTGGTGACATGGCCTGCAAATCTGAGTCATCATATGACGTCCATCGGAACTGTAAAATGTACAAAAAAATTTTAATCATGAAACATTATACAAATAACTTTATTCGTTTACTATGAAATAAAAGAAAACTTTCTAACCTCATCGAGCGTCAACTAATCCAACCAAAGACGTTAGCGAAGGAGTCTTCCCTCAAAGTGGTCTCTACTCTGTTGGGCCACACTTATCAACCTACCGCCATGTGCAACAATAACAAGTTATATATGACTCTATGCGAAAATAATATTAACTATTAAGAAAGACGACATGAGAAGCTAATAAATGTATACCTCATGGCCAACGAAAAGGTCAATGTCTGCCTATCAGATGGGCACCATGTCGGAAAATGATGGTATATCCATGACATCAGTAAAGGCATGCATCTTGCAATGTCTGTCATGGATCGATGTGCTGCAGAGCATAATGAGTGATATGTCCATGCAAACACAGCAGATTCCCAAGATAAACGGCGATACTGATCAAAGTCAGCCAACAAGAGAAGGCACCCAATGTCCACCTGATTGTTCGACTTATCTATCATCAGGTAATCCCTATCAATAGAGGATGTAACACCTCGTGTACTGACGAAAAATAGCCGGATTTGCCTCAACTAGAATATGCTGCACTCTCTCCCTAAGTCATGTCATTTTAATCGAAAACGACTCATTCTTTTGCTCCTCCTGTTGAGTATGAGGAGACCTAGCATCGAGAAGCTCCTCTACCCAATCCCACGTGGAGTGTTGGTACCATGTCTAAAACTCCCTAAAGCAATCACCCACTGCCTCTCCATTGGTGCGCAACCTAAAGGTGGTACGTCACATCTTGCAAGTTGATGGTCCACTCACCCCAAGGCAGGTGAAAAGTGTGGGTCTCCAGACACCAACACCCCACGAATACAGAAATCAGGGTGTTGTCAAATACAAAGTCTTTGAGCTGCACTGTGTCGCCAAAGCCAGCCTCCTTAAATAAGAGATAATAGCGTTCGATGATACAAGGGTATGGCTAACTCGCTTAGGAAGTAGGAGGCGAGACATCTGTTAAAATAAAAATAAATTAATTAGTAATATTTAAAAAATAAATTTTTTTATATAATAAATTTACAATATAATAATATTAACAATAACATCTACATTAAAATGACATTTATAAAGTTTAATAGCAAATTTAATTCCTAAAGTTTTAAAGTTCAGTAATAGTAAATTTAATTCCTAAAAATAGGTAAAAAGAAGTATAATACTAAACTACAAAATAAATTTCACCCAAATTTAATTCTTAAAGTTTACCCTACATATATATTAAAATAAAATTTATTAAAGAATTATTTCAAATGTAGTAAATCCATTATCATTTATTTTTGAAATAAAATTTTTAAAATACTCCTTTAAAAAAATCCTAATATTCAGTAAAACAAATTCCTAAAAATAAATATCAATAACTAACAAAAATTAAACTAGCGCTTAATTAAAATTATGTTCCTAATACAACAGCTATTCTAATCATGCATATTAGAATAAAACCAATCAAATATTTCAATAAAAACTCTAAGAGAGAGAAGAGAAGTAAAAACGTAGTGAAAATAACAAATGACTTCCACTGTAAACGAATCATTTGAACATATCTCATTTACAGAACAAACGAATATTATCAATATATCTGATTTATATGCTCTATGTCTACGTTCACAAGGATATGCATTTTATCTCAAATCTGATTTATACGGTAAACAAAATAAGTAATAGGACAAAATAGGTAAATTGTATTCAACTTACCTATTTTTGTAAATAAAATATTGAGTAAATTACCAATTATGCCCCCGAATTTGTAGAACGCTGACAATAATAACCCTAATTTTTGTTAACGACAATTATACCCTCAAAAATTTAAAAAACGCAACAAATCTGTCCAACCGTAAAGAGAGCCCTTCTCTGTTAAACGGAGCTTGGTAATGTGGCAGATGAAATTCCAACGTGGCATCTGTTAAGGCCTTCAGTCCCGTTTCTTCGTTATCCCTAATTCATGAAATCCTAATTGCCCAATTCCAAGTAAAATGATGAACCCAATTTAGGAGACAACCATGAGACACACGTTGAAGGTGAAGAGGGACAATCTCATCCTGAAGAAGCTGATGGCCGGGGAAGAAAATGCAGACCTTTTCTATGTCTTGATGGAGCATTTTTGAAGGAGTACTGGGCTGATACAGAGGGACTGCCATGTCTCCTTCCACCTTATAAGAGGCCAACAGGAAAGCCTACAAAAAAGAGAGCTCGACATGAATTAGAGAGACAGAGTGGTAGCCATTACAAACTTAAGAGAAGTATGGCAAAACAAGTTGTAAATATTGCAAAAAGAAAAATATAAAATCTTTCCATCTTTGTGTATGGTCTCAATCTCAGCACTGGTAAATCTCCCTTTCAAGACTCCACATTCATTGCATACTAGTGTTCCATTCTTGGATGATTCCTCCAGCCCAACAGATTTCTCGTTGGTTTCATCTATCCATTGAAAATAACGGCACCCACTGTTCTTCGTCTGCCCAGCACAGAAGCCATTCATCAAGCTCAATTCTCAATAGGGAAGGGGGACATATTCACTAGACAATTCATACATACCTTCCATAGAGGACACCTGAGAAACCATCTCCCTGAATTTCTCCTCGTCTTCGACTTCAACGCCACCACCTGAAGACGGCAGAAGCATGTCCTGTCATAGGGCTTGCTT
The DNA here is from genome assembly GCF_003086295.3 of Arachis hypogaea. NCBI lineage: Eukaryota > Viridiplantae > Streptophyta > Magnoliopsida > Fabales > Fabaceae > Arachis > Arachis hypogaea. Next base: position 5,029,186 of record NC_092041.1, on the reverse strand, counting down.
CCGTGTTCTTCGAGCGCTTCAGAGCTACTATTTTCCATTGACTCTGTCCTTTGATTGTTATTGGACATGCCTTTGCTTCCACCATGCATGACAGTAGTTAGGGTTTATCTTTCTGGTGAATTGAGAAAAATGTTCTCTCTCATTTCCATATAAAGGAAAAACGGGACTGAAAGCCTTAACGGATGCCAGTTGAAATTCTATCTGCCACATCACCTAACTCCGTTTAACGGAGAAAGACTCTCTTTATGGTTGGGCAGATTTGTTGCGTTTTTAAAATTTTCGAGAGTATAATTGTCATTAACAAATATTAGAGTTATTATTGTCAGCGTTTTACAAATTCAAGGGCATAATTAGTAATTTACTCTAAAATATTTAAAATACTTATGTAAAACAAATCCAGCATTACATTATAGGAAGGTAATTTTAAAATTGAAAAACAAAAGATAAACAAAAGAATAAAGTACTGTTTTAATATAATTTCTTGAAACAAAACATTAGGCAAGTTTTGTAATGACTTTTGGAGAGGCTATTGGTTCCCCTCTCTTAGAACTAGTCCATCGGCCCAAAATCTAAATCCTACCAAGAAAGAAAGAATGCTGTGAAAATTATATTAAAATATACTTAAGTTTTTTAAATTTTGTCACGCTATACTCGAACCAGTGAAGTAACATGATTTTATTACATGAAGGGTATAACATTTAAAACTTCCAAGGATGTCCCGGCCAAAATACAAAGCTCCCAAAGATGTATGGAGGTAGCTGTAGCACGACATGAAAGAAAATTTCAGGCTGCCGTAACAAGGGTGCGGTGGAATTGAGGTGCATAGCAGATTAACTTGGCTGACAAACAGCAATTCAGAGTCACGCAGAGATAATTTGGCTGCCATTGAAACACTTCTATAGGCAACTCACAAACTAAACAATGTTCAATGAGTAGGTCAAGATACGTTGAATGGAGTTGTTTTCCCAAAGTTGTGGTTTCCGATAGTTTCCATGAAATGATCTCATGAATTTATTCATGCTTTTACAAAGATTAACCCTTGTGGTCGGCAGCAGTTATGTGCAACAATAAACCCAGTCCAAAAATTTTGTTCCTGAAGCTACCGGTGCTATCTTTCAATCACACGCCTACTATTTTTAAATTCGCCAAAATCCTTCTCATCCATACCATATTTATTGAACTGTCCTGCGCTACGCCCCCTGTCTTCAAACCTCCGTGAATTTCGGTCACTACCTCGAGACCCTCTACCATTACCAAACGACTTCCCTCTACCATTTCCGTAGGAAGTAGATTTATCAAAATCTTCAAATTTTTTCCAACTACGGTCATTTCCCTGTGAGCCTCTACCATTCCTATAAGAATGTTGGGACGACCCACCATAATCATCCCGGAACTTATTTTGACTGCGACCGCCAGTAGATCCAGACTTCCTGTATTCAGTAAAGCTCCTTTTCCCAGAATCAGGCCTAGTTCCTTTATTTGGTCTGGATGAATCATGTTTATTCCCTTTATTTTTTCTTGATGAATACACATCATCTAAGTCATCATCATCATCAGAGAATAAACCACCAGCACCAACATCATCTTCATCAGAATCAGAACCAAAGCTTAATTTCTTAGTTGGACCTCTGCCCTTTCTTTTCTGGTTGGCACTATAAGAATGGCTAGATTTAAAATTGGAATGAATGGCCCGTTGTTCTGTATCCAAATCAAGTTCATCATCCTCGGAACCAGAGAATGGATCTCTCGATCTCATATTTTTTCTGGAACCTGTTCTGTTACGTGCATGCTTCTTATCATATGTGTCTTCAACATCATCTAAATCCGATGAGCCTTCGACTTCAGAAAAGTGATTTCTAGATGGTTGCACTCTTGTACTACTACTATGAGTTTTGGATTCTAGCTCATAGCTATCTATATCATCGTCATCTTCATCCTCAAAATCATCAAACCCTACTCCGGGTTTAAGAGCACCAGGATTAGCATATTCTTCATCCTGAGACCCTTGCACTCTGTTGTTTTTTCCGAAATCACCTTCCCACCCTCTATAATTTCCTTGTCGAGCAAGATTATCTGAAGGAAAATCTTCATCTATAGCTTTAGCATCTGCATACTCAAAAGCAGCAACATCTGCACCATCTGATTCGTTGTCATCAAAATCAAAATTCCAGGCATTGGAAACCTCTGGCCGGCTGACCTTATTGTTATTGAACCTTGGCTTGGAACTGAGCTTGGTATCTTGCATTTGACTCTCCATAAATTCATCATGTGGCCGTTTGCACTCACAATGAAAACATACCACGTTTCTTCTGTAATTTAAGAAGTTGCACCTGCCAGAGGAAAGAAAAGCCAAACTCTATTTTAACAATATATGCTACATAGGACATATAGGCCTCGCATGATTTTTGTTAAGAAAAATTACACAAGCTATAAATAAAATGTCAAAACAGATGCAATCTGCTGGATTTCTATGCAGTCAATCTTTCCAACACCATCAATATGGTCGCCTCGTGTGTGTGTGTGTGTGTGTGTGTGTGTGTGTGTGTGTGTGTGTGTGTGTGTGTGTGTGTGTGTGAGAGAGAGAGAGAGAGAGAGAGAGAGAGAGAGAGAGAGAGAGAGAGAGAGAGGCTCAAACTTACTGAGGACATTCCCATTCTCCTGGTAATAACTGTCTCTTTGGCCGCTTGGCATCACACTGTAAGCATATAGTATTCTTTGCAAAATTCATGAAATCGCACCTGAGAAGCGTCCAAAAACTTCAGTCAACATTTACAACAGAAAAAAAAAACCTTTGTATGCTTCATGTTATTCCACATAATCACATCCAATTGATTCCTAGTCAAACTCTAATAGATTATATATCTTCAATTATCAAAACGAGAAGCAGAAGTAAACTATATAACCGATCAGCTTTAAGAATTCTGTCTGCAGATACTACAAATCTACTATGCCCAAAAAATGGAGTTCATATGGTTCACAGGGAGTTGGGGAGTATACCAAGCATAAGGAAAACATAAGAATATTTCAAACGGACAATTACCTTGAAACTTCTTGCACTGAGGTGGTAAACTAAGTGTTCACTATTGCAAGAAAATTACAAAGATTAAGATAACTTACTTAGGACATAGCCAATCCCCCTTTTTCATCTCAACGTCATCCCTTCCAACGCGTTTCTTTGGAGGAGGAGGAGGTTGTTTCACTTTTGGAGGAGGCTTTCTAATTATTGGAGGAGGGAGATTTGGATCAATAGGAACCGAGCTCAACTTAACAACCTCATGAAGCAATTTCCGAACCACAGTTTTGACAGACTTCTGCTTTAGAAGTGACTTATTTGTGATTGGTCCATTTACAGGATCAAAACCGAAAGACAGTAGGATCCGCATGACATCAAGAGTCCGTGCATCATCCTCTTTGTTTGTTAGCAGATATGCTCTATCACAGTTGTTTCTCAAACTGCAGGAACTACAGACCTGATATGAATGAATTTATCATAATCATAAATCATGAATATATACAATTTGTATCCATTTAGATGGCAACAAATTAGAATAATCATACTCACATCTCCTTCATCAAGGTGAGCATGCTTCCTTAGAAGTTTTGCAGAGAAAACCACCTTCTTGTCCACATTGGGGCAACCAAAACCAACCAAAACCTGAATATCTTGCCTTGACAAGGACCTGAAATCAATCACTTGTTTCAGCAATTGTGATTCAGAACCAACAACACCCCAGTACTAGTATATTATTTAACAAAACAGAGCACTATTAACTACTACATATAAATTGTGCTAAACAACACCCAACATTCTTGAAAATTGTCACTTCAAAGTCAATTTAATTACCCAAAAAGCCAACTTCACAGACAAGCACAAACAAACCTCAAGATGTCGAACCGGTCTTTCCCAAAATTGAGGCAAGCGTCATGAACGCTTTTGAAATCCTTGGTGAAATCAATATCCGAATCGTCAGCAACATCGCCCGGGGCATCGAACCCTACATCTTGGACCATTTTATCCTCGTCCTTCCTCCTGTGATCGAAGTAGTTCTGGTGGACCAACGTCTCCATCAATTGGATCCATTCGGGCCAAGGGTGCACCAATTCTACCTCCTTCTTCACCTCCTCCAGATTCGTCGCCGCCACCGCCGGCTCAGCCGCAGCTGCATCCGCGGAATTAGGCTTGTCATCCTTAGCTGATTCTGAGCTAGGAGGAACGGCGTCGTTTAGAGGGGATTGAGGGTTCTTGGATTGGCGCCAGGCTCGAATGCGTTGCAGCGCTTGGTTCTTTTCGGAACGCTCTTTTTCGATGGCGTCGATTTGGTCGAAGACGAAGCTGAGGCGAGCGGAGAGAGTAGAGGGTTTAGGGTTAGGATCTTGGGAGGTTGAAAATGAATTTGTGAAAGTGAGAAGATGAGAGAGTGAAAAAGAAGAGGGTTTAGGGTTCAAGAGGCGTCTGGTTAGTAAAACAGAGAAAGGGCCATAAGCCATTAGAATGGAGTCTGTCTCAGTGTGTGTTGGTTTCAGTTTAGACTTAAAGAGTCCTCACTCACTCTGCAAGGATGCTTAAACCCTACATACATTTTCTTGTTTTACAAACATTTCTTTTTCTGAGGGTAAAAATGGTATTTTCCTTTAATTAATATATTTACAAGATAAAAATGTTTACTGTTTTCATCTCAGTCGTCTTCAACATAGAATCCTTCGGCACAAAACAAGAAATAATGTTATCTTAGTGAAAATAATTAATGGTTCAGTAGTTATTATTTGGGTTTGTAATAAAAAACAGTTAAATATTTTTGTTTATAATATATTACATAGTACATAACTGAATATAGGTGTGAAATTTTTTAAAAGGGAAGTGAATGTAAGTTAATCTTAGTTGATAATATTTGAATGGTATCTGAACTATATACAGAGACCTTCATCTAATTTTCTTCTTTTATAAGGATCGGTGAATCGAATATCCTCCATAGTACTTTTTTGCCTGAATACATGGATTCCGATTTCTTTTGCAAAGGGCTCGACTGGGAACTTTTCTCCTATAAAAAGAAAATGATCACTAGCGGTGCACGAAATCTCTGCATGATTCCATTCGTTTTCTGAAAGTGTCTCACCCAAATCACATTGTATCATCTGTAGATCAAAGAGAAATATCTGTTCCATTTCAGTCCAGAATTCAGGAAAACCTTTCTTGCCATTGATGGTCACGTCGGGGCTTACGAAAACTGTGTCCTTATCCGTCAGGCCAATTGCAAGAAAGAGAGCTATGGCAGGGAACTTGTTGCGAAACCAGAAAGAAATTGATGCTCCCTTGCTGTGGTGCTCAAACCATGCTGGAATTCTTGACCCGGGCAAAGCAAACCTTGTGTTTCCGGCTTCATGCAGTTCCTATTAGTCATAATTCACAAATTTAGAAGCATAAATATAGTCAGGCACAACGTGAATATCAATGATCCCAGCTAAAATCTAAAATAAAATAAGAAGGTAAAAACCCACATACAGTTGCTTTCATGTGAAGTTGATAGTTGAAAATTATTATATGATGACAATTTAGTCAAACATGTCAAATTATCTAACTATTCTCAGCCATCAGCTTCACATGATGGCAGTTGCGCGTGAGTTTTCACCAAATAAGAAACGAAAAGCAACCTGATTCGTTAACATGCTCGTGCATGAGGGAGTCCAGGATTTGCAGCCTATTGCTGAGAAATGTTCCAAATTTGGTGGAATCCCTCTAATTTCCTTAAGATTTGGGCAATAGTCCACACTAAGCTTCCTCAGAAAGTGACATTCTTTGATGCATTCAGGAAGAAATGTGAAATCATTGCCTCGTAGGTCTAGAGGGAAAAAATCATCCGACAGATTGCAGCGTGAGATACTTAGATATTCTACATTTGAAGACACCATTGAGCTCACTGTTTCTTCACCCTCTATCGATAGCCGCTCGTTCTCAAGTGGTGTGAAAGTCAACATAACCAGTTCAGGCATCATGACAATGGCACTTGGTATCTTACAATATTTATTTTCACTCAAAGTCAACCGCTGCAGCCGAGAAAACTTATGAAACGAAAGTGGCAAAGCTTTTATTCCAGTGTGCTCCAAATGAAGTCCTGTTATCTTTTCCATTTTTTCTAGTATTTCAGGAAAATTCTCAAGACTTGAGCATCCTGAAAGTCTGAGTTCTTCAAGAGAAGGCAAGTTGATGCACGGAAAACTTGAAAGCTTACCGCAACAATAAGCACTCAAACTTTTAAGTTGTTTCAGGAAACCAACTGAATTGTGGACTGAAATTAAATTCTCACAATGCTCAAATGACAACTTTTGTAGATTTGGAAGACCAGATATATCAGGTAGCTGTGTTAAATATTTATTGTTGTCGAAATTCAAAACTTTTAGGGTTGCAAACTTCTGCACAAGAAAAAGAATAGAAAAATCAAGAAAGAAGAACCAAATGAATAATCTCAAGTGAATTGATCAACATACAAAATCAGAGAAATGAGTTTATTACCGTTGCCTTCAATAAGCTAGCCAAATAGAGCGATAAGAAGCAACTATTCGGTAACTTGAATATGGAAAGTTTCTTTGGATGAAAATTAGATGGTAAGCATTCAGAAGGATATCTCCACCATTCCAGAACTCTTAAACTATTTGGAAAATGTCTGGGACCTTCAGAAAAATGACCATTTTTTATAATGAGTGTTTTGAGATTTTTCATCTTCTTGAATGCCTTCCCATCCCATTCTACTTTTTCTTCTTCTTCATCCTCGGTTGAGGGAAAATTCAGATGAATGATTTCTATTTCGCTAGTTCCCTTTCAACACAAAAAACCACGGATTAAAGAAACAACTATGAATTAGTACTAGTGATAAAAGATTGGAAACAATGAAAAACAACCATCCACATCAATCTTACTCACTTGATTGTTTTCCAAAACTTGAACTATATCTTCATGCCACCATAACCTGCTACGTTTCCCAAGCACTTTCGGTGACTCCTGTCGGACAAGTTCTTTACCCATGTGCTCTATCAGGTCATGTAATGTGATCTCACCAAGCTCTTGAATCTTTATGAGAGATTTTTCAACCAAAACACCAATATGATATTTCATACAGGCACCATGATGAGCATGAAGTATATCTTCAACTTCTGCTAATGTATATCCTCTAAAGCAACAAGCAATGTCAAGAAAAACACTCTTCTCTTCTTCCTCCAAAGCATCAAAACTTACTTTAAGTATCTCATGGATGTTCTTATTAGGAATTCTTTCATATTGATTTATTGCAGATTTCCATTCTCCGATACTTTTTCCAAACATGTTGGAACCTATTACTTCTAAAGCCAATGGAAGTCCATGAGCATAAGTCACTGCATGATTCAAAACATCCACATAACTTGGACTGACATCAATGGTTTTAAAAGCCTTCCAACTAAGCAATTCAACAGCATCTGCATAATTTAAACCTTCCAACTCATATGATCTTTCAACCCCATGACATGAGAGCAAATGTGTGTCCCGCGTCGTAATGATGACTCTACTGCCAGGACCAAACCAGTCAGGATTTCCAGCAAGAGCTTGCAATTGCTCCTGTCTGTCGACATCATCCAAAATCAGAAGTATCTTCTTTTGCTGGAGCCTATGCTGTATTATTGAAATTCCTTGTTGAACACTGGTTGATTTAAATTTATTCTCACCTAATAATTCTGAAAGAAGGATATTCTGAAGATGTACCAATCCATGTTTACTTGAACTTTCTCTCACCCTTTGAAGAAAACACAAACCTTCAAAATGATCAGCAATGCAGTTATATACAGCTAGAGCAAGTGTGGTCTTACCTATTCCACCAATTCCATGGATCCCAAACATACGGACTCCATCATTAGATCCAACCTCCAGAAGGGAATTTACTTGCACCACCTTGGACTCCAGTCCAACCGGGTAATCAGCAACCGGCAAAACGCCTCGTCTAATATTTCTCGAGACGACTTCCACAATCTTTCCAATAAACTTGTACTCATATCCATCCCTATTCAACAATCAACATGACACCCTTGTGTTAAGCCATACAAAATCATGACCATGTTGACGCATAACATACTCAATAATCAGTAATCACAATTCTAGATTTAACAAGGTGATTGTTATGGTGTTTATAGGCACCAAAGGATTGGAAACTAAGGTGTATATTTCAACATGAATTTTAAGATGTTGGTTCATTTTTAATTGAAATAATTATAAAGACTTTTCAATCAACTAAGTTTAATTTAACAGTTGTTACTAAATAGGCCTAGTAGATATGGTATGAGTTTCGCTAGGAAAAAACAGAGGTTAAGATTAAGAAAAAAGAAAAATTTTAAAAATTAATGTTATACTTTTTTAAAGTTTATATTTAAATGTGTTAACATAGTTTAATACAATGAACATAAATTATCATAGATAACTATAGAATTTATTACCGTTTAACAATTAGACAAATAAAAAGGAGAGGAGAATACAGAATACATACCCTTGTTTGAAATGCCAACCGGACAAGTTAGCAGCTTGATGAAGAGCATTCCTCCAATTATGCACAATGTCCAAATTATCCTTGAACCTTTCCTCATGCGTAGCGAGAGCTTCACCATAAGCCCCTCTCTGATGCCTCACATCACTGGGATCCACGCCATAGAAAACCGGCAAAACCAACCTACCCTTGGACTTGACACAGTTGATGATGGTGGCAAGTTCATCCAAGCAAAAAGAGGAAGATGCATAGTTTGCAGAGAAGACAAGGATAGCAATCCTGGATTCTTGGATTGCCTTGAGAAGAGAGGGTGTGATCTCGTGTCCTCTTTGAAGGTCCTGATCGTCTATGAAGGTGCGGATTCCCCTGTGAGAGAGTGCACTGTAGAGATGACCGGTGAAACCATGGCGAGTATCGGTGCCCCTGAAACTGATGAAAACATCATAGGTCCATCCATAGCTGAAGGAAGAAAAGGAACAAGACAAGCTAGTTGATCCACCACTCATTGTCGAGAACTAGCAGCGTTGTGTCATGCTGATATACAAAGTACAAACTAGGAGAAATTCTTGGCAGTGGAAAGAAGAAGAGAAAGTGGATTCATCCTTCAGCAGGAATAGAGACAGGAGTTGGGATTACACGCAGAGAAAGTCTAGAGCAACAACTTTTGTGTTTTATGGTCAGTATCTAATCATAAAAAAAAATGAATGGGTGATCTCTCACCATTAAATATAATATCACACTACTAAAAATATTATCGATGACTAATTTATAGTTACAAAATAAAAAAATTATTGGCTCCTACCATTCTTCTTAAACACATGTTCCAATATATATATATATATATATAAAAGACAAAAGAGTCACTAAAACAAAAATATAAGAAGATAAAAGATGTAAATTAGAGTAGTGTAGTCCCCGAATTTCTACAAAATAATCCCTCTTTTAAGAAATGTCTTAAATTCTTCAAATTGAATTCTATACATTTCCAGGGCTCCTAACTCAACTTCATAGTAGAAATGACAAAACTCTCCCAAACATAAAGATCTCTGTAAAAATTGTTCTAAAAAAGAATTTAAAGAGGGAAAATTTTTTCCAAGAATAAAAATGGAGTAAAATTCTCCCAAAGCAATCGCAGAAATTCGAGTAAGAACCTACCCTCCCTGTTAATTTTTAAATTATTAAATTTATTTAAATATTTTTAATAATTTATTTTTAATATTAATTTTTTAATCATTTTACACGCATATATATATATATTAAAAAACTTAATCCTAACTTAAAAAATATCTTTTTTTTCTATAACATTAATATTTTTTGTCTCCCATTTTCAATTTCTTCTCTTTATTATTATAAAATATTATTTTATATTTTTAAACTTGTAATTTTAGACAATATTCTATTTGTATATTGTAATAATATTTTATAATTTTTAATTTTTTTATTTTTTATTAAAATTTTTATATAAATTAATAATATAAAGAGATAGGAAATGGAATTCTCAAAAAATGGAGTCTCCGAAGAATGAAAATGGGACAATATTTCCCCACGATAAAAATTGGGACGAAGACGAAGAGCAAATCTGGGAGCAGAAAATTGAGAGTAGTGAGGCATTCTCCACCCCCCACCCTGCCCCATTGCCATCCCTGTTCATGCGTATTGCGAAAGGGGACTTCTAACATTAAGACTTAAGAGACCAAGTTTTGTAATTAATTTTTTTTCAAAATCTACAATAACTTTAGCTTTAATTTCATACTTTAATTTATCTTTTTTTATTGTTTTTTTTATTTTTTATGTATCCTCCGACTTGAAGTAAAATTTTATAGTGGTTCTCAAGATTCACTCAATTACCCAATTTGATATTTGAAATTTCAATTTTCTCATAGTGATCCTCCACATTTAGCTCTGAATACTATAGTAGTCCCTGAATTTATTTTTTAGCAATGCTAGGGAACCAAAAGGGTATAGCCAAAAACCAGCCAAATACTTTTGGGTGAATCTAAAATTTTTACGAGTTAATATATATGGATGTTTCTTTTGCTAAATATCAGAATATTTTTTTTTTATACTAAATAGATGTTCTTTTATATATTTTTCGAATTTTTTTGTATTGCAAATGTAAATGTCTCTATTTCTTTAAGAATTTCATATTTTTTTAAATTTTATATATATTTAATTATTTTTGCTAAAATATAATTGAATGTTTCCTTTTTTATATTTTTTTAAATTTTATAAATATTTAATTATTTTTGTTAAAATATAATTGGATGTTTCTTTGATTAAATATTAGGATTTTTTTTATATTAAATGAATGTTTTTTTACAATTAATATTGACAAATAACAATTCTTCTCCAAATTCATTCTTTCAAGATGTAAACTCCGTACAAATATACCTGCATCATCGTCAAGATCCATATTGTATTTAATGTATTGTATTAAGAAAAACATTGCAAAGCGAAACCTAGGCACGACTTGACTTCGCCATCTAGCAATGTCAAACCAGTAGAGGGAGAAGGGCTTCCTGATAGAACATTGCAAAGGACTCCCCCTACCTTAACTAGACGACCTTCATTTCCGGCTCGAATGAGGCCAGTTGGGCTTGATGTTCCGAATGCAACAAATGATAACGGGAAGTCAGGTACAAATAGAACAGCTCAGGAGCCTGACATTAGCTGTCAGTTGACCAATGGCAATGTACCACATCTTTCTAGACCAGCTGCTAGAGAGCATCAGAAGGCTTTTGGCCGAAACTCCAAAGGAATGCAAACAGACAGCAATAATTCCGCATCATCTTCGGTCTCTATTTAAGGATGTGAAATTTATGATGATGCAACAATTTTTATTGATATGAGAGAAGAAACACTTCCTGATAGCGAGAATGTACTCCACGATGTAGGTGCAAAGGTGCGTGGTAGAGGAGGGAAGAGGAGAAGGTTTTGTCATTGACGAAGTCGAAGGTGGACTTCGTGTTGAAGCGGTTGTCTTGGATGCGCTTGTTGAGGGTGTCATGGAGAGCATGAAAGTCGCGGCGCTTCCAGCAGCATTGGTAAGAGAGAGAGGTCTGTGCGTGTGATTGTTGGAGGTGGGTAAGTTAATGTGAGAGAGAAGAGGAAGGCTTTTATAGGTTTTAATTAGGTTTATTTAATTAATTTTAAATTTTTTAAATTTTGAATTTAAAAAATTTAAAATTAATTATTAATATAAATTAATGTGATGTTGTTTAGTTTTTGGCTGATAACCTTTTAGTTCTATATACTTTTCCTTTATTTTCGGTGCTGACTAGTCTACAAAGTGCTGATGTGGCTATTTCTTTCCATGCTGGAGGTAACCAAAACAACGTCGTTTTAGTTTGGCGCTCAATATTGGGCAAAATGATGTCATATGGGTTCAGTTTCTTCCAATTGATCAAACACAGAACTCGTTTGCTTTTTGTACTTCCACTATCGTTCTTCTTCTTCTCTTCTTTCTTGTGATTGTTTATATAGCAACAACGCTAGTGAAATTGAACTGGTGGATTAGACTATCTTCTCCTCACCTGGAAGCAAGCATTTGCGACATTATCATATACAGTGAAAGTAACCTTCGTTTTTTTTTTAAATGTTGATTATTTCGTATAATAGTTGTGTCGATGGCTTTTGGTATAATGAATTTTTAATGGTTTCTTTGTTCATTAGGGTTTGAAAAATTTTATTAGTGAGTTGGGGTTTATCCTCTATTTTTCGGAGGGGTTGGATTGATTATTTGAAAAAAAGGGCTTATAATGAAATCATACAAAGAGACTTACAACTATCACATCAATCCCATTTTTGAGCAACCTTTGTGGGAAAAAATAGATGAATGCAATAGGCTTCATGCTCGAGTTAATACTTAAAATGACACCTGAAATTTGACCATCGACTCAATTTAGTCCTCTAATTTTCAGTTGACCCAAATTATATCCTAAAACTTCAAGGCATGACTCAAATTGGCCCCTCCATCCATTTCTGTCACCAGAGAGATGATATGACACGATTAAACAACGTCGTTTTACTCCTTCCTTCTTCTTCTTCCTCCTCCTCAATGTCTGAACCTCCCACCACCCCATTGCTACCACCCTCAATCATACCTTCCCAACCCCACCATCCTCGCCATTATTACCACTACCCTCCTCCTCCTCACCTCCCCTTCATCTACCACCCCATCATCCCCTTTTCCATCTCCCTCTTCCTCCACCTCCTTAACTAGAGAATACCACAAAGAAAAATGGACCATCCAAAAAATCATCAACCTATTGTTGAAGTAGCGGCGAGTTATGGTGGAAGTGGGTTGAAAACTATTGTTAGAGCCATGGCTGCTTGAGGTCACAGAATCAAGTTGTCTCATTTGTTGTTGTATTGATTCTGTGAGAAAAAGAGAAGGAAGGGAGAGGGAGAGGGAGAGGGAGAATTTACTGATCAAATTGAGAAAGAGAAAGAAGAATAGGAGGAGGTGAGGAGGAGGAGGGTGGTGGTGAGATTGAGAAGATATGATTGAGTGTGGTGGTCATGGGGTGGTGAGAGGTTCGGACATTGAGGAGGAGGAAGAAAAAGTGGAGGGAGGAGTAAAATGACGTCGTTTAAATGCAAACGATAAAACGGCGTCATTTTATCGTGCCACGTCATCTCTTCGGTGATGGAAATGGATGGAGGGACCAACTTGAGTTACGCCTAAAGTTTCAGAGTATAATTTGAGTCAATTGAAAATTGGAGGACTAAATTGAATTGAAACTCAAATTTCAGGGGTCATTTCGAGTATTAACTCCTGCGTGCTCCCACCTCCCATCATAGTTTCAGAAAGCTTCGATTAAGAGGAAGAAAAAGAAGAGTAAGAAGAAGAGGAACACAATCTAAAAAATTGGGAATGAATTAGGGTTTTATAATGGAATAGGGACCAAATTGAGTCCAATTGCAATCTTTCCACATCATCTAGCCGTTGGAAATTTTTAGCGTGGCAAGGAATAGCCACATCAGCACTTCGCCAGCTAAGTCAGCACCGAAAATGAACTTAGGGACCAATATGGTGTTCGGAGCTGAATGTGGAGGATCACTATGAGAAAATTGGAACCTCGAGGACTAAATTGGATAATTGAGTGAATCTCAGAGATCACTATTTACTCATCCAACCTGACAAGTTAATGACTAATTTGTCACATATCAGAACTCTATTTAAAGATTTTTTTTTTTTTGGTTTCCCACGCTATCCTCCAACCCGGCAGGTCAAGGACTAATCCGCCGCGGTACTGAGCTCCATTTAAGGGTTTGCCGCTGGCCAATGGGTTGCTGCATGCACAAGGCGGGATTCGAACCCCCGACACTTGCTTAAGCGGACTAGTAGATTGCTATATGCACAAAACAGGATTTCGGAGCTCCATTTAAAGATCTATCATTAGCTAATAGATTGCTGCATGCTCAAAATAGGATTTGAACTTTCAACACTTACTTAAACGTACTAATAAACTAATCATTAGACCAACCCAACTTGGTTTAATTTGTTGTTATAGTATAAAATATTTATATAATTGTCTAATTATATTCGTTTAATAATTCATGGGATTAATGTAAAAATCAGTTATTTTCGTTAATAAGAATTTATGCGATCATGCTATCATTCACTACGAGCTTGTTGGTGTTAGGTTGCACTAAATAGAACCATTTGGGGGTTGTTTGACTTGTTTCTAGGCAATATATAAAACTTAAGCAAATGACATAACAAAAACATCGACGAATTGTAAAAAGCACATAAATGTACGATTTGATTGTTATTTTATTTTATTTATTTATTTTTTTTTGGAAAGAACTCAACACTCTAGTAGAGGTGGAGCAAGTACAGATAGACAAAGGACATAAATTACAACAACTCCTATGTCATCTCCGACATAGCCATCGACGTGAGTTATTTTATTCTTTCGTGAGCTTTACAAATCCGTGATTACAAAAAGAACAAATGTACATGTTTCTCTTGGGTTTACATCGAATGGACATAGAATTACAACTCAGAAGGAGAAATGAAGGTGAAAATACATAGAGATACAGTTACAGAAGAAAATATATACACGGCAGTAGTACCCTACCAAACGAACGTCAAACCCTACACGATTTACTTCAAGAATCACGACCTTTTTAGTTTTTAGAAATTAGAACCATTCTACCGTGCATTTCGGATAGAAGCCTTTCTCTGCAGCGACATCAGTGGCAGCAAATAATTCTTTCTGAACTTTCCGCCTCTCATAGAACACCGTGCATGCAATGGACGTGCACTTCACCCCACTTTCGAGAAGCCTATCACCGCCGCCACAGTGGTGACATATCTATAACAGAATGAAATCCACAGCTATGATCACAACTATAACAAGTAAAACTTATCAAATTTAGAGGACTAATAGAAAGGAGCAAAAATTCAGAGGAACTATAACTACATTGGCGCAGCAGCTTTTCATTTTCAAGCAATTTCTTCCACATGCAAATATGCTATCTCAAAAGGATTACCACAACAGGATGAAAATTTAAAAGAAAAATACTTACAGCAACAAGATGTTGCATCTCTTGCTCCAACTTAGAAGTTTTACTAATCACTGCTGTTGCAGCAGCTGCTTCATTTTTGGAGCATTGACTACACAAACGTGCTGAAGCCTGGACCAACTGCCCACATACTATACAATGTTTCGAGAGATAGTAATAATCAATTCTGGTTCTCTGAAAATTTGAAGAGAACTTATTCTTTATAGATGCTTCCCTTACAGGACGGGGCATCTCTAAAAACCACTGGATCAGGTCAGCGCCAACAAGGCTAAAGACACGCTGCAAGGCTGGTATTATTTGCTTGTTAATGTAATATAAATCATTTATTCTAAATGGAGAATCAATTGCCAAGACTTCTAATGGATCCACAACCATATCAGACAGGCGGGCTCCAGGCTCACCATGGATTACAACATAAGGTATTCTCTCAGCATATCGTGGTTCTGCCCTACGATCAGATCTCATTGCCTTAGTGGCCACAATTGCAGCAGGAGGAAGTGAAGAGATCCTTCCACTGTAGGTACCCAGACGAACCTCCTTTGCAAAGACGAAATCTTTCAGGGAGAATCTTCCAGAAAGTATCCTCTTCCACTGACGTTGCAAGTAACATTTGACCTGCAGGCAGCAAACAAAAAGGTTGTAACCATGGCATTTGCACCGACTTCAGACTACCTAAGACTAAAAATATGGGATAACTGAAAGCGGAGTTCCAACTCATTGATGTCATTATACCTCCAATAAATCCTGATGCTGAAAAAATAATCTCAAAGACTGTTCCATTATCTTTGCAACTGCACCACACGTGTCCCTGCGGATTGTCTCAATACCTTTAGCATCAAAAACAGGTTCGATTTGTTCAGGGCTTTCATAACTGTAGCCAACATATCGCTTCTTTGTCAGGAGGAAACAAGGTTGATAAACTTTCTCCATCTTCAGGGTAACAGGACTAGGATTCATAGCAGTGATAGCAGAAGCAATCTCACTCCCAATTTGGAAAGATTCTTTGATAGTGCGTCCTTTAAGGAGGACAAACATACTGCAGAATGACAGAAACTTTACCAAACAGTTTTTCTTTTCAGCCCTAATACTTTACTAATCATTTCTTCATAAAGAAATAACAATCACAAATCACCGAGAAATAGACAGGTTCTAAAGACATAAGAATTCACAAATGAAAAAGCTTGATTTCCAATTATGCAGTTACTAACAGAAATCTTTCTTAACATCTGAGGACAATCACAATATAGTGACGCAGGGCCAGAGGGGAATCACGCATAATATATAGTTTTCTATTTCATTGTCATGGGGAATATCTTTGGGAATTTCAGCAGTTATTTTAGATAGTTAAAGAATACTTCTGGTTCTTTTTTCTTGTGTGTGTTTTGGGGGGGGGGGGGGGGGAGGTTCGATAAGAAAAGGAAAGAAAGGTGAAAAACCTATGAAGAAAACAATAGGGAAAAAGAGGAGGAAAGAAAAATATATCAGCTCAAAGAGCACCTCATGAACCCAATCCCTTTGCAATGCTAACCCAGAACTCATAAAATGTGATGAGCATAAAGAGCGTAATGAAGCCATGTTTTAGAACTAAAATACTAATAGGATATATATAACTTAAGAATGTTATACTCCCTCCAGTCCCACATAAATGTATAACACTATGTGAACAGTTGATTATCATTTAGGCAAATCTCAAAAGAGGTTATTATGATTAACTCTAATTAGATATACTAGTGGATTAATAGACACTAATCCACTCATTTATTTATTTATTAAATCGTGGTAATAATAATAAATATAAATTGATCAAGATGGTAAGTGCTTTGTTCTCTTAATAAATGATCTTTAGGTACCAATCTTATAAATAACAAAATATCTGTGCACCAAAACCCCTCCCAATCCCCTTTATATATAGTAGATTGTACAGTGATACCTATCAGTATCTCCGTAAATAACTCTAGCATTCCACTTTTCATGTAGATTTACAAATGAGATCGCCCTCTCCAGTGTACTACGGCCACATTGAACAATACTGTCTGCAAGTTCTGCACAAGGCATGCGACCACTAAATCCAGCAGCAGTGTAACCATATGTTACATTGGATATGAGCTTCAATGCCAGCTGCCTTGCATTAAATATCTGAAAGAAAAATTGTACTAATTGGCGATTTCTTCCTCATAATGAATACAGAAGAACCACATCTTTGAATCAGATGTCAGATGCAAATAAATACCCAAAGTAACTTATGAAGGCAAAAATATTTAAAATGCATTCATTTAGAAAATAATCTTTAAATTTCTAAACTTATCTTTCAGAAATTTCCAGATTGAAAATATGATCTTTTTTGTCTTTACTATTATACTAGTAGTATTAAATAAATATACAACTAGGAGTTATTAAATCCAAGTCACAAGATAATACCCGCTGAAGCACTTGCTCTGAGGGAGCCAACTTTTTAATTGCTTGTTTCACCATTATTCTGGTTGACAAGATCTCTTCCAATAAGCGGGGAAGCACACCTCTGCGAACCTGAATTACATTAAGTTATTTCATACTCTATATAAATGAGTTATGCAAAAATGTTTCCATAACAGTTTGTCAAACAAAAGAAGGGGGAGGTGATGGAACAAAACGCTCACATAGTGATCAACTAAACAAGAAGTAATTCCGCAATATTAAGCAATTTACAGTTATATCAAGTAAATGTCATTCATTCAGCTTCATTGATATTAAGTTCAAAACTCCTTCATTTTGCAATGGAATATAAAGGAAACAGGCCACAGTGGTTTAATACACAAAATCTCTAGAAAAAATATAGATGGATTTCCTATAATCAATTAATCATAAGCTAGCCCTATCATTTGCAATTTACAGTTCTGACGAAATCAGGCAGGTTTCTTAATATTAATTAAATCCAGGACTCCAAAAAAATGTAAAAGTCAATAGGTCAAGAAAACTGGGTCATGTCTACTCAATAGAAACATAAAGACCGATAGAATCACCTTGGAAGGTACAAACATAACACCATTTGGAGTGAGCAAAATTTGATCTTTCAAATACTGAAGAACATGTTGCTCTGGCGAAAATGAACTGACCCCAAGCGTGTTAGCCTTCGAAGCTACAACTTTGCCAAGACACGTACAAAAGCAAAGGTTGTATGCAATTATCATAGATGGATATAAAGATTGAAAGTCAAATACAACAACAGGATCAGAATAAAATCCTGACTCGGGTTCCATAACTAGAGGCAGGCATTCCATGGCAGGTTGAGAAGCAACCTAAATGAGGCGACAATGAGCAGTCAAGTCCTTGGATTTGAGTAAAGAAACCAGCATTCAATACAAGACGTGTAAAATGCAACTAGTTTAGTAAATAAGATATACTAATTAATAGAACATCATCCAACAGAAATTATAGAAAAACAAAAATATACAAAACCAAATAAATGGATACCATAGAAACTACAAACTCACAATTCACATCATTTTAGGAAGGCAAGTGAAATACACAATAGAATGAGTAACAACTCAACATTGAAAAAATTAGAAGAAAAGACCTCCAGAATCTGCTCATTTTTACAATAGTCATAAACATTTGACAAGAGGATGGAAAATTTTATACAGACCTGTTGATTTCCAGGTGAGATAGCAAGATAGTTTTGTGTATGGGCCAACCTCAATAACATGGATTCAACCCGATATTGTGAACCACGTGATAGAACAGAAAAAAAGTCTATGCCAAAGACACGAGCAAGTTCTGATGTCCGATTCACCTGCAGCAGAAAAATATATATGACATAAGGAAAAACTACAAACTAGTGAAACCAAAGTCATAAAAATAAAACCTAATTTATTTTTGGAAACTGTAATCCTAACCATAGATTAACAAATATACCAGAATCTGTTTCTGTATCATCATCAATTAGCTTTTATAAAAGAAACTTAAAATTGCAAACATGTTTTGAGATTTCTAGCATGCCCAAACAAGGATAAAAATAAAACTCCTAATAGAATAAAATAGCCAAAAAGAAGTACTCAATCTATCTGCATATAAATATTCACCAAGAACAACCCCATAATGGAGTTAAACTTGTCATGCTACCATACCATATCAAGTTGGTTTAAGATCTCAAGGTTCAGCTTTGTTCTTTCTACAACATATTTGATACACCGATATCTTGCTCGTCCAGGACCACTTGAAAACCATCTTGTCAGCACCTTGTAGTGAAAGAATGGAATTTTCCGCCTCAATACAGCTTCAGCTACAGCTTCAATTGAATATAAGTTCAGCTTAACTTCTCCGCGGATCAGCCGCCATACATTAAGGACAATTCTGCCACCTACATGAACTCCACTTGCATGTGTCCGTCCCCATTCATCCTCAATTATTGAACTTCCTTGTACACAACAATCTATACTAGGAGTATCAGGATCGTCAAATTCCAAGATACCTTTTCCGGAAATTTTCACATCTTCAGAAGCAACCGATGAATCAGATGGAGTTCGTGACAAACTGTTAAGTAATCCTAAACCAAGGCGTGAAGCCCTTTCTGCCAGGAAACCAAGAGAATACCCTTGAATATCCCAGCCCATCAAAATATCAGGGTCAGATGAAGAGACAATATTTATAAACTCCTTTAACAAGTGTTTTTCATCAGAAAAGACCAACACTTTGCAGCCTACTAAGCCATCAAAACTTCTGAAAACAAATGAAGAAACATGATTTTAAAGAAATATAGAATATAATGGAGTATAAAATCTGTCACCTAATACTAAAAATAAAGGAAATGAGTAAAGGATGAAACAAAGTAGACAATATCATACCTCTGACAAGGTTCAAACTTATTATGCAAAAGAACAAGAACTTCAATAATAGAATCACAATCATTCTGAAAACCAAGAGCTACAATGTTGATAGCGTCAAACTGAGGGTCAGGTAAAAGGTCTGCTCTTGATTCAGCAAGGACCTACCGATGTTGATGCAAAAACTAAGTCAGCTAATATGGTTGTTTATCATGCCCATCTCATTTAAAGCATAACCAGTGATTGACCAATTTAATGCTTGTGTATAGGAATAAGTTACGTATCTAAATCTCACTGAATTGTAGGAACAAGTTAATTTGAGATCCGTATACCAAATTAAACTGTTCAGATCAGAATCCAGCATGCAGATTCCAGAGACAACAAAGAACTCTCGACAAAAGTCTACATGACTTTGCATGTATAAAAATTTTAAGAAAAACATTATCCAGGTACCTCTATACTGAGTAATGTCAATTGCTGTCCACATCCAACACTTGAAGGGTCTCGAAAGCCAATTTGACTCAGAGGGGTAGAATTTGATTTCCTCATAGGGCCTGATATCTGTGAATTATCCTGTGAACCATCTGCACTTGCCTTCACTCTTTCTGTTTGTCCTTCATTATTGCATGATGGTTTAACTGGTTTCTTTTCTGCACTACTATCATCATAAAGCTTTGGCTGGAGAGTAGGTCCCGAAGTGTGTTCAGGCACATCCTTGGCCTCTACTTCAGTTTCTTGACTTGTGTGATCTGAAATATGCCCAAGTCAAGCATAAATTAGCACGATTAGAAAAGGTATATAGTGTATGCTTGTCATATTCATTACAACCAACAGGGTAAAGAAAAATCAACAAAATTCCAAAAAGATTTCCATTTAATCACTTATATCTCTCTTTGAATACTTAAATTGATTCTTTAAAAAGAATAAAAAAGGTATAGCTTCATATGTGAGGGTTTCATTCTTTTCATTACTATATTTTAATAAGCAAATAAGACAGGTAAAAGAGAAAGTCATTTGTCATCTACGAAATGCTCTTTTGGACATTTAGTATATAGTTATTTACCTCTCTCATCTAGAGATAGCCATCTCTGCACACTGGTTACAGACGGAGGCAAAATATTAGGTGTAAGCACGTATACGTGAGAGCCATCATTTTGATAGTGGATAGCAACATCCTTTTTCCCATGAGATCGAGGAGCTTTAATTGCAACATATTTATTCCAAGTCTTCATCTCTTTCTGGGAATCCTTTGTGGAAATGGGAAGAAAAACATCCAGAGCATTCCCTTGATGAAATAAACAAAATCTAGTCAGAAATTTAATCACACAACCCAAACGATCATACTAGAAAATGGAAGAAGAAACAACATAATAAAGTCAATAACAACCAATCTGTCACACTACATGGAATGTTTTAAACAAGAATTGAGTCTAGAGATTGCAAAAAATGCCTCACTTTCCATTAGATCAACATACTTCATAGGGATGATATGTTAGGGACTTGGGTTTATGGGGTGCTCAAAAGTCCCACGTCAGGTAGTATGGGATGCTTGATGTTGTATATAAGGAGAGTGGTTCTTCCATCTCATCAGCTAGCTTTTAAGGTGTGGTTTCTCACTTTCCTTAGATACTTAACAATGGTATCAGAATGTGGTTGTTAGCGCCATGGAAAGGGCTACCTATAGGCTGCATTAAGGTAAATACCGAATATTGATAGCCAATGGCCAAGTGGCTACCATTGGGTCAGTGTCGATAGAGTGAAGCTGCCGTGGACGTCGGCTCTCCAGGGGCGGTGTATTGTTAGAGACTTCGGTATAATGGAAAGGGCTATCTATAGGTTGGATTAAGGTGAATACCGAATACTGATAGCTGGTGGCAAAGTGGCTACCGTTGGGTCAGTGCCGATAGAGTGAAGCCGCCGTGGACCTCGGCTCTCCAGGGGCGGTGTATTGTTAGGGACTTGAGTATTATGGGGTGCTCAAAAGTCCCACATCAGGTAGTATGGGATGCTTGATGTTGTATATAAGGAGAGTGGTTCTTCCTCCTTATCAGCTAGCTTTTAAGGTGTAGTTTCCCACTTTCCTTAGATACTTAACATGATATTTTGCCAAAATGTATATATCTTAAGGATAAGGAAAATGACATACCCACCTAATAAATGATGGCTGATTAATAGTGAGTATATTAACACACAAACTAAGTCATCAGAGGTTCTCTTGTTTACCAATAGGCAATAGACATGAAAAAGGATTCAGCACAATGTATATGACGGAAATAGAATAAAAAAGTAAATGACATAGCCACCTAATAAACGATGGCTGATTAATAGTGAGTATATTAACACACAAACTAGGTCATCAGAGGTTCTCTTGTTTACCAATAGACATGAAAAAGGATTCACCACAATGTATATGACGGAAATAGAATAAAAAAGTAAATGCAGGGGGCAAAAAGAACATGCAAGGCTAAAGGAGGTAAGGTTACAACCTGACATTTCATCACAGCTTTCCTCATCCAAATGTAAATGGGAATCAGGCATGGTTGGCAAGGGTAAAAGATTTTCAAGATTCTTGTCAGTTGAGCAGGTTTCCTTAGCTACACTTACTTCAGTTAATTCCATGTGTTTATCCTTCAAGTCATCATCAATAGACTCTGAGACAATATTCTTCTCACCCAGTAAATTTACACCATGTTTTTTATTATCAACTCTCTCATTAAGCAACACTCGTGTGTGACTTGCTGGAATTTGGCTTTCTTGTGCAAAAGATATGCTGCCATGAGAATCCTGATTCGTGCAATTAGGCTTGCATAACACTTTATTATCAATGGATAAGTTCTGTACACTGCTTGAAGATGCAGAATAAGTTTGTTGACACCTCTCAGGAGTTATGATTTTATAATTGGTATCTGTTCTCATTAACTGAACATCTGGAAAGGGATTTGGCATATACACTAAAGAACCTTGATTTCCAGAAGTCCTAAACAGATCACTTGCTTCTGGAGCCTCCATTTCATTTTCAGAAAAACATTCATCGCTTTGCATATCATCCTGTAAGAAACTATCCTTACCATCTGGAAGTGGCAGTTTCCGACTCACTAAATTATCATGATTGGTCAGTTTAAGATCACAATTTTTCAGGAGTTTTGTTTCTTCCTCGTTGGTTTGAATTGTGCTCAAATCCATTCGTTTTTTCCAAAGGCAGATATTTGATCCCTCATGTCTGTCCAAAACAAGCTTTTTAGTTGTTCCAGAATCGCATTCAGTTTGTTCAACTCGAAAGGATCGCTTCCGCCTCATCAAGTCCCGCAAAGAGCAGTTAACAAATCTCTGTTGTTTTGATTCTGAAACAGTTCTGCCCACATTTCTTGTAATACAGGCACTCTTTCTAACCCCATTATCAGAATCAGTAGAATCTCCACTTTGACTTTCAAATGGGCAAGTCACTTGCATTATAGCTTGTTCTCCTTTGCAGTTAACCTTATCAGCCACTGAAAAAGGCAAAGACCCCCATTGCTTACTCCTCTTATCTTTACTAACTACGGCTGTATCAGTGCTGTGCATGACATGGTACTCAGACAGCCTTCTGGATTCACTATTTCTCTCTGCTGCAGAAGAGGTTTCAGCCAAACTAGCAAATGGAATTGAATATTCATCATCAGCTGAACCATCAACTTGGGGTATTATACTCTCAGTTGACACTTCAATAGGATCACCATGATCAATTGAACGACAAGGCTTTTGCTTAGAAAACTTCAACTCAAGCATATCATCAACTGAATCTAGAATATCCTGACATTCCTTTTGCGACTCACTCTCATATTGCATATTAACTTTCTCCAGCAGTTTATCAATCGTTGCATCTGGTAGCTGGGGACTCAGCATCATTTCACAAACAAGTTCATCATCAGAGTTAATATCTTCTGCAGCTTGAGAAGTTGCAAGCCACTTGAGAAGATGTTGGGCTTCCCTTTCTGCAGCCTAAAGAGTGGAATATGGAAAATGCATGACATAATACCAATAGAGTAGATTGTTTGGGGAAAAAAAAGGTTGAACATATCTATCCCTTCAGCACCATTCAATCAAATAGATATAAATCAAAGAATACTTTTGAGATAAAACAACAGCACAACAAAGCCTTTTCCCAACTCCTAAATCTTATCTTCTCAAAATGAAGGGTGAGAATAATAATGTCAATTTATTTGTAGAAGAAAATCATGGATGACTCCTTGCCTTTATGTCCGACGATCCAATTATTTCAGATGAATGCATTTTGCCCACAGGCAACAAACTGAAGCTGTTATCACCCCCATCTTCGTGTATTTTGGCATCATTTAATGAACATGGTGGTGATGCTGAGCCTATTATATCTGTTTCTCTGCAAAACAATTCAAGTGTTCTCCATCAGCATCATCAGGATTCACATGTGAGATTAACCAAAATTTTCATCATGTGAAAATTATTCCGCACAAACCTTAATTCTTTCTGAGAAGGAGTTAAAGTCACAGTGGTTCCAGCTATGTTACACAATTCAATAAGTCTTTTCTCAAAGTCAATACCAGCAGAAAGAAGCTTCATAACATCTTCTGGAAGTGGTTTTCCAGGATCAGGAGGCATAGTAGCCTCATTAACTCCAGTCCTTTTCTGCTGTTCCTGTAACATAAGTCAATTGATTTAGCTAAAATTTAGACAACATAACATGCAAAATAGGAGGAGAGATTGATCATTTACCTCCCATATAGGTACAAGTGATTGAACCATTTTCACATCCGAGCATGTTTGTGAGAGAGATGAATACATTATAAATTGCTGATTAAGAATCTCTGCCAGAACACAGTATATATCATTAGAATCAGCAGAGAAAGCAGTAGCAGAAGAAAGCGGTACATATTCAAGTGTAGGTGTGTACGTGCATTTTGAGTTTGAAAGTGTTAGTATGGCGAAGAAACCAAACAAACCATCTACAGAAGCATCTCCTTCAAGCTCAGATGTGCTTTGCCTTTTAGGGCAGTAAGGCTTATTGTTTGATGAAGCACCAAAGTCATCGGCAGGTGACCACATCCAATCAGATGGGACAGTGGAAGATATCCACATCTTTGACTCCAAACATACATCAGCACCTGAGTCTGCCTAATGAAAAG
Source organism: Arachis hypogaea (assembly GCF_003086295.3). Taxonomy (NCBI): domain Eukaryota; kingdom Viridiplantae; phylum Streptophyta; class Magnoliopsida; order Fabales; family Fabaceae; genus Arachis; species Arachis hypogaea. The sequence continues at coordinate 5,004,214 of NC_092041.1, read as the reverse complement.
ATTATGAAATCAAACATAAATATGGAAATATATCAACAAACCAGGCAACAATTAGTAGGTAAACAAGGGCATTTTGACAACTTAAGAATTTCAATTCACCATTATGTGCTCGCTATAAATACTTGATTTCTTGTGAGAAGAGTCTGGTACAGGATGGCGAAATTTCATCTTTGTTAGGTGCAAATGACCCATGCCATACAAGTTGTAATCAACCTAACAAAAACAGAGGGGGGGGGCAATCGCCAGGTGAATGCAGTCAGAAGATAAATATGTGGTTATGATTAAAGCATTAAAGCCATATAAGCAACAGAACCGACTTAATTTAAGAAGATAAAGATTTTGTCATGTTTAGGTAAGCCTACCAAGTTATAACAATTCATATGAAAGAACATACCAAAAACTGAAGAATATAGGGAATATGTGATTCATGAGGTTGTAAACATTTGTCAAGAACAGCACCAGCCTGGAAAGGAAAAGTCAACATGAAAGTTAATTCTCGTATCATCAAACTAATGTATACTAGTTTCAAAAATACTTTGCATTAACAGACAAAATTCTTTGTATCCTGAGATTATACCAAGAGAAGATTAGCAGCACGGGAGACATCTTGCGGATAATATCTTAACCTCCAGTTAAGGCTTCCCTGTTTTTTTTTCTACGACGGCTTCTCATAATTTAAGTATGTGGCATATGCATGCCATGAAACTATGCATGTGAAAACATGTAAAAGGAAAACAAATAAATAAAAATTATTTGGATACAGGTATATCTTAACAAATAACTCCTCAAACGAGTGGTAACCATAGAATCTTCTTGCTCGTACAAGGCTGCAGCCATGCACATGCTGCCTTGTTGAACCAGCACTGCCTTTAAGCTGCAGGAGTTGAAATGAAGCTCAATTATGTCACATATTTATGTAAAAAATTATATATATATATATATATATATATATATATATATATATATATATATATATAAACACAGCACCATATTTATATAAGACTATATATATAAACACTAGCACTAAAATGAAGGACTAAATTTGAGAGTTTTAAACTAATCCTAATCCTAACACATACAGTAATACCTGCAAGGCTTTCTCAAGAGAAGCAGCAACCTTATACGTGTATGCATCACCTGTGCAATACCATAAAAAATTGCATTCCAAGAATTAAGTCACTATTTTTTGGGAACACAAATGTTGGAGATCATTCGATATATCAAAAGCATCATCCAGATGCTTGAAATTGACCTTGAAACATACACACAAACACACTAAACTGGGAGCACTAAATACACAAATTGTTAATTTGCCATCACCTTCTTGGTCTGGTTGAAGTGGTATATCCGAACATGGCACATACATATATGGCAAGGCCTACAAACATATATACGAATACTCAATTCGAATTCAAAATATAATCCGAACATATCATAAAGTACAAAAAAACAGAAACAACGGTAAAGCCTGAAAAATAAACACGTTAATTTGAAATAGCAAAATTGGCAGCAATTGCACTCAGTAGTGAAATGGGACTAAACATGAAACTTAATTATGTAAATCCGGTTTCTTACTCGGTGAATGTGCAAGCAAGTCTTCTGGCCTGAAGGAGTAGAACCATACACTCTTATAACAGGAACCTCCTTCACTTTTCCCCCTTAGTTCACAAAATTCAAACAGCGAAAGAAAGTCAACTATTTTATGAGAACGAAACAGATGCTATGAAAATTTGAAACAGAGTGAACCCTAAAATTCGTTGTGGTTTTGGTACGTACCGTGGAAGCTGCTGTAACAGATATCGGCGCCTTGGATCGGCGGAGCCATGTAATAGTCGATGGAGACAATCCGAACACTGAAAATCTCTGAATTGGACTGCGAATCCGTCATTTTCTTCTTTTGTTCGTTTGAAAAATTCTTCTCCAAAAGACGAAGAACGCATTCACCAAATGACGAGCGAGCGAGGGAAAACCTTTTGGTTCATTTATTATTTTGGCGGTTAGAAGTTAGAATACACTAGAATACAAGATCATACACAACTACACTAGAGGTAGAAGAGTATAGCTGAAATCTTCTTTTTTTTGGTCACGAGGTTACATTTTTTTTTTGGTCAAGTGGATTGGATAGCTCTCGATCTTAGACATTAATCTCATGTATTACACACTCACACAACACACTTACATACTACATAGATACACACAAATGATTCTAAATTTCTTCATGAAAATTTGAACCCGACGCAGCTCTATGTGAGGCAAACAAAGTTTCCTTTTTAAAAGCTTCTCCAATACGCTCTCTTTTTTTTTTAAGCATCAGAACTGAACAGTTCATTGGGCCAATTTCAGCCCAAAATAGTTAAGCATGAGATGAGACAAATTTAGATTTTGGAAAATAAAATTGGTTTAGTCGAGTGGTCAATTTACTTGTCTTAAAGATTGGAATTTAGATCACAACAAATAAATTTTTAGTTTGTCAGAATAAAAATATCATTGACAACAAAAATAAATTCAACACAATATTTATATACCAAAAATCAATTATTAATTTTATTATGTATCAACATATGTATTTATTATCTCATGAATTTGTTGTTATATTATTTTAAACAAGTTTGATTATTCGTTGACGAATTATAAATATATGCAAATACATAGTACTTAATTTGTTATTTTTTAATTCTTTTGGTTTTTTACGATATTGTTCATTTCGATTGATCCGTCACGGATCAGTTTTATAGGATTTGTTGTTGACCAATAGATTATTGTATGCACGAAAAGGGATTCGAACTTCCAACACTTGCTTAAGCGGACTAGTGTGCTAATCACTAAATCAACCCAAATCGATTAATAGTGTTTAATTTAGTGATGATTTTAATATATATGAAATATTTTTTGCAAAAAATTAATCATTAATCGATCTAATTTGGTGAACATAAAAAATATCTAATTATGCTGTTGGAAAAAAATTTATTCTAGTATGATAAATTTGACTATTTTAATTTATGATTGTTTTATTTAAAAATATATTTAAAGAGTTTAATTTTGATGCGTAAAACGTTTTACATAATCGTTCGATTATATTTATTCTTTTGGAAGATTATTCACGTAGTCAATAAAAAAATAGTTATTTTTGTTATTGTGTGGTCAAATAATTGGATGCATGTGTCTACGAGTTACACGGTTTATCAAAATTAAATTCATATTTAAATATTTACTTGTTTATTTCGATCCAAAAAAACTCTACACTGGATGATCACATAAATACATAATCAATAGAATTAAATCATATATATATTTATACATGGAACTAGCAAAAGCAAAAGAGAGTAGGGAATCCTATCAAATGGAGACACTGTTAGGAATTCCCTTGCCTGTTAATCCACCTTCACTTGTTGGATAAAGCAATGTGTATGGCACCTTAACAGGTCCAACTCTGTTCTTCAGTTTCTCATCATTGTTCATGCTCACAATTCTCTTCTCAATCTCTGCTAGTTTTCTTCCAAATTTCTCAAAGGCTTCTAATGCCTCCAAATCACTTGTCCAGTTAGGAGAATCTCTTTGTCCAAGATACACTTCATCAGATGAATGCCTAGACAATATCTCTATCAATGAGATACCAAGAAGAGTTTGTAACTGTGCTGTGATTGTCTTAAGAAAAGCCTTCTCAGGATTCTCCACAAGTTCATCATATTCTTCTGTTCCTTCCTCTGGCATGAATCTTCTGCTTATGGTTGGCCGGTTCGGAAGGTAACCTGCATAAGGGTACTGTCCAAAGTTAACTGCAGCATGGAGTGCTGAAGCAATCCATATAACAATGGTGCAAACTTCGATGAGGTCGTCGCGAGTTTGCATCTTTGGCCACCAAGCCTCATCTTTCTTGTCACCATGACCCTCTGATTTTAGTTCCTTCCACCAAGATTGAAGCTCTTCGTCTTCCTTAACCGTCTCGTCCGCCTTGTAGTAGAAGGAACAATAGTCCTCCACCCATGTCTTGATGGCAAACCAAATCTCTAGTCCATCAACTGCATAAGGGTAATCCTCAATCACTAGTCTAAGGCCATGTGGAGCTCTTGAATCTTCAACAGCTATTCCTCTGAAAGAAATGGTAACAACTAGTTAGGAGCTAAGTAGTTATATCATTTGAGTGAAAAAGATCTTCTAAAGTGAAGAGACTTGTAAAGTAAGCAACTTTGATTTAAGGATGATTAGACTCTCAGTTTCATACTTTACTGCTTCCTCACTTTAGAGAAGCTTGATCCACATCTCAATGCATTTGGTTTCACTAAAATGTTAGGTTAATTCTATAATGATTTCAAACACATTCATACCTTTTAAGAAGATCTGCTGGTAGTGCTTGCTCAGGAAAGACCCAATCCTTGTAAAGAACAGATGACATCTCCATAGAATACTTGGCTGGAAAGACTGTTAACTCTAGAATACCACCAGCATTGATGAGGATTTGTCGCGCAAGCGCATTTATATTCATGGTGTCGCGAAAGTGAGGCTGCAAAAGTTTGTAAATAGGGTGAAGCACGCTGAGCCGTCTATTTGTAGCTATAACGAATGGCTCGATCACTGCATGAGTATGCAACCTATGAAACATGAACATATATCAGAATTTGACCTGAATGAACTATTTTTTTGTGTTTGATTTAATTGGTAAAGTTATTTTATACCAGTGACTAATAAGTTGATGATTGCCTGAGTCATTTACTGCTACATAAGCTTTGGCTAATTGCCAAATGGAATTTTCAACACCTTGCTCTGCAGGTGTGTAAACTTTACTAATGGCACCATATTCATCTCCTTCAGGATGAGGCAAACTCAATTCAATTGCCAATGGCTTCAAAGTCCCATTATTTTGCAAGAAAAGAACTGTTCTGCTGGCATAAAGCTTTGTAGAAGTGTTGTCATTAATCCTCCTCACATATGGCATTAATGTATCATGGTGATCCAATATGAATAGCTTCTTTTGCTTAATTGCCTATTTAACCAATTTAAAAAGCAAAAATTATAATGTGAATATGAGTATCAAAGAAAAAAGTGTTGCAATATTCACAAAAATACCTCATCAACAGTGAGTCCATTTAGGTTGTTTTCTATGTTTTCCTTCCTTATTGTACTGTTTTGATTACCATAGATTTTAGGGTCTAGCTTGGATGTTGGTGAAAATTCCTGCAATTAATTTCTCATCATTACAATACTAAATGAAAATAATAGTCAATTAACCATACACTACAATTAGGTGAAAACTCATGTGCAGTCAACTTCACGTGAAATTGATAGTTAAGAGCCGTTAAATGACTTAACTGATTTGACTAAATTTTCATCTAACGGCTCTCAATTATCAACTTTACGTGAAATTAACTGCACCTGAGTTTCCACCCTCCAATTAACCATAACTTACTTGGAGGCAACGAATATTGACAGGGTTTACACCAGCTAGCATTTCTCTTGCAAATTCTTCATCAGTTCTCCATGCAGACTTATCAGCTGCACCAAATCATTAAGAATGTCAACAACATTTTCTAGAAATGATTTACAAAATGCATGGTTTCTACAAAGATACCTTGAATGACTTGAGGCATGGGATATTCAAGGAAGCCTCCACCATCGGAATTGAGAATTTCTTTGAGCATCTCTAAAGGGATGTTATCTCTAATGTCCTTAAGTATGCCCTCAGGAACCTTAATCCCACCTTCATAGATTTTAAGTACATCTTCCAAGCTATCAAACTCGTTTGGAGTTTTGTCAAATAAAGATTCCAACTCAGGTTTCAGGACTTGAACTATGGCTTTCAATGCATAAGCAAGAAAATCTGCCATTTTCAGGTGGCCAAATCTTTCATCCCTTGGAACATAAATGTCCAAGCTCAGCAAAAGATTCAATCTACTCTCAGTATTAACATCTGCTAACATAACAACATAATTAAAAACCAAATGTTAACAAAAATATTTCAATAAGTATTTGAAGCTATAGGACATAAATATAGATACATAGATAACAAAAATTTTATGTCTCCAAATAGAAACTACTTTATATTCACAAAAAGGACAAAAGATGTTTGGTTGCTAAAATAATGGATTAAGAAAAGAATTTAATTTTGATGTACCGTGTAAAACAGTTTTCTACATACATCTAATTACGTAATGTCATATTAATAAAATAACTACATTTTACATTGACAATGTAAATATCCAAAATAGCGATATAATTGGATGACAGTATAAAAATAATTGAAAGTGCAAAAGTGTCAACACACTCGAAATATGGAAAAAAACACAAATAGAAATAAATAATAAAAAAATATAAGATAAACCAAGTCATTCAAAACACAACTGTAAATCAAAGCAGCTTAAAACATAAATTTAAAGGGAAAAAAAAAAGCAATAGAGAAGCATAACCTGATGAACTGGGTGGTCTACCAGTTCTTCCTCTTCTAGGGTATGGATATTTACTAGAACCTCCTAGAACAGGACGAGCATATTCTGAACCTTTATCTGGGTTCCCCAAATCATTGTAATATGCATAATCATAAACTCTATCCCATTCTTGAAGCTTCCCTTTTTCATCATGTCCTCTTAAGCATTCAAGTTCTTCTTCCCTATACTTAACAAGTGCCTTTGGTGTTTCATTTGGAAGGTATGTCTGAAACAATAACAATAAAAACATCAACACCACAATACTTATTTGAACATAACATTATAGTTGTAACTATGGTACCTTGTTGCTGAAGAAAATGCGATCCTTTTCATATTTATCAGAAGGGTAGACCCAAGAGTTGCAAATAAAGTGGATAGTACCATGGCCTGGAACATTTTCAAGTGTCAAGCTTCTTAGATAGAACTCACTGTGATGATGATTTCTAATTAAGAATGCACCAGGTGTTCCTATATCTTCATCCCAATCAAATGTAACTTTGAATGCTGTTTCTCCTGCTGTTAGGGGTGTGAATGTTGTAATCCAATCTTCCAAATATGCTTCCTTCCCAAGTGTTCCTTCTTTCAATGCATTCTCTTCAATATTTGCAATTGTAATAATAATTCCATTAGTTTTTTTTTATCAAGATAAAAAATATATCATTTCTAATTGAGCACATATAGTCATCGTATAAAAAAAGTCTATGTATATATTTTAATAAAAAAATACTATATTGCATACTATATATTTTAAAAATACTATATATATATATTATTTAATCTTTCACCAAAAAATATATATTATTTAATCTACTTTTATTTTAGATTTCATTATGTATTTTATTCTAATAATTAATTTGGTGGTTATTTTTTGTGTATACATAATATGATTACAATTTAATATATGAAACATTCTTATGAAAATTGAAAATATTTGATTTGAATAAATTTTTTTCATAAGATCTTTTATAAATAAAAAATAAATTTAATTTTAATACATTGTCAGTGTAAAATAATTTTATGTGTGCATCTAATAATTATGTAAAGGTGAAAATTCAGGTGCAGTTAACTTCACGTGAAGTTGATAGTTGAGAATCTATAGGTGAAAACTTAGTCAAATCAGTCAAATCATCTAACGGCTTTTAATTATGAACTTTACGTGAAGTCGATTGCATCTGAGTTTTCACCTTATATAAAATAATATGAATAATCATCGTAAAAAATGAATGCAATTTAATAATTATGTAAAATATTTTATATTAATAATGCATTAAAATTAAGCCCATAACAAATATCATAAAATCTTTTTTTAAGGCAAGATTTTTACTCTTTTATTTTATTTTATTTTATTGGTATATAATGTTTTTACTTTTTACTCTCTTATTATTGAGTCTGAATTTATATGGACTCTTCAATTATGATTTAGTTAAGCAAACAAACAAGGCACTGAGTCATAGTTGGACTTGGCCCATTGATTATTTCACAGGACCAAAACAAAATGATTTTGTTTCTTTCGCAAGACCAAGACCAAAATTCTACGTTGACCAGCAATTAAAGAATAAACTTTTGTTTCATATAACACGTCAGCATCTTCATCTCCTTCTTCTTTATTTGGCAAAAAGCAACCAATCTTCAAAACGAAGTATGGTGGTTTGAAGGGGAAAAGAAAAGGAAAAAAAGAGGGTGCTTCCTATGGCTTTCCCGGAAGGAGAAAATATTTTTTATATTCACATTGACCCCAGAAAAATCATTAAAAAGAATAAGTGTCACAATTGTTGCACACAGGACAGAATGTGAATAACGGAGTAAGTGTAACAAATACGACTACCTTTATTCATTTGTGTTTTTCTAGCCACTTAACAACTTCGTTTATTTTATGGTGGTATGTGAGATTAGTTGAAAATACTTAGAAAATTATTTAGTCAAATATATTAAATTATTTAATAATTTTTAATTAGTAATTTTTTATAAAGATAATATAAACACAATACATTAGTATGTTAGTTTAATTTTGACTACAATCATTTAATTATATTTATTTTTTAAATAATTACTTATACAATAAATAGGTCATTTTGTTTTTTGTTAACATATGATAGTTGAATTAATAGTCAAATTAGTTTCTACAAAATAAAATATTCTCTAAATTTTTTTTAAAATATTTTATCAATTAAATTAATTCTTTAAAGATTACGAATTAATTTTTATCTTTCAGTTATTTCATTAATAATTTTTGTTAATAATTAATGATGTGAAATGCTAATTAATAATATACATGACATTTAATATGTCCAATTAGACGCTGATCAAATATGTTTTGAAAATCTATTAATTTAGTTACTAAATATATTGGGAATAGGATTTATGTTGTAATTGGAGAAAACAATTAAATTAATAGATTTTTATAAATATATTTAATCAATATTTAATTAGATATGTAAAGATAAATATGATTAATTTTTAATTTTTGATGGATCAATTTAATTAAAAAATTCAAAAAAATTAAAAATATTTTATTTTTCAAGTACTAATTTGACTATTAAATCCTAACATAAATTTTTTTTACAATAATAAATAGTATATAATTTTATATATTAACCTTTAGACTTATTCTTTATCTTTTACCTATTCCCAAGGTATAAACTCAAAATCATTGATTCTAGACTAAAGAATTTACTATACCCTCTTAATTGATTTCGTATCATTGCTATTCTACACAATTAATATTTTTAAATGATAACATAAAAAAAAAAAGTACTTCTAATAATAACAAAATTGGCTTGCGGTTGCATGACTTGAAACCCATTAATTTCGGTTAATTTATTCGGCTTTTTTTATTTTCAATGTGGAATATATACATTCTGTATACGAGTTACTTAATTATGTTTTTATGAATTAACATATATAACAATTAAAAAAAATTGAAATAAGATACTTCGTTTAAATTTTTCATATTATAAATTTAAAAATATTACTTATATAACAAAATTAATCATTAAAACTAGTGATTATATATTTATTATTTAATTTATTTTTAATATATATTTTATATTTAAATTTATATTTTATATTAATAGTTGATTTTAATAACTAATTTTAATGTTTAATATAGATATTATAACACATGGAATTTCCACATTGTTATAGCTATTAAATCTTGGCTTCTTGTTTTCGAGAGTTATTAGATGAAAAATTAGTTAAAATTTACTGGACCTAAATTTTCAAAAAAAAAATCATGACTTGGCAGCTTCAGAATCAAATACCCCCACATTGATGATTCGATCCATCACTGGTTAAGAAGAATAAAAGATAGTAGAACCAAATAAAGTGGAAATGATAATAATAGAGGTTAGTGGTGGAGAATCCTAATTAAACCCTATACTACGTTATCCTCAAAAACAAATGAGAAAAATGATGATTATGATACTGACCAGGATTAACGTTAGTGGCACTTATGAGTTGAAGAGAAACGCGCTGTCCCACAAACTCATGAACACGATCAAGAATTGAAGCAGTGAAGTCGTTGAAGTCCAACACATTCTTCTTCATCAACACCACTCTCCCTCTTATCCTCTTATCTTCTTCATTATTACACGCCAAACAATTCACTACTTTCTTCAACATGGTAAATATATATGACTTAGCTTCTTATTATTATATATGATCAACCGTACCAGAATAAAAACTAACAAATTAAGAATATACAAGAAAGATATTATTATGAATATGAGAGACCTGAGAGAAAGGGCAAGTAATATAAATTAATGCTCGAGAGAAGAGAGTTATTGGTGTGATATTTATAGAAGAAAATGAAAAGGGTCTTGTGTTGGGCAAGTAAACATAAAGAAAAAGAAAAAAGAATTGATATGTGATGGCTATTGGATACCCGGCTCCACATTAATTCCATTCAATAAGAGGCTGCCACTTGATACTATGTATCCAACAACCTATGGGATCGGATTTCATTCTTTTCCCCTCCTTCATTTAATGTCTTTGCTTTTTCTTATATTTTTTTCATATATTTTCATTTACTTTTTTCTGCACAAGAGGTGGACATCAGCATATATTTATATATTTGTTGATATTAAATTTTAAATTTCTTTAAAATAAATTATTATATAATTTAATTAAATATATTAAATTAAATATAATTTAAACATAAATTTAACATAATAATATACACATAAAATTTTAACATATAAATTAAAATAAAATAAATTAAAATTATTTATACAACTTATATATAAATAAAGATATTTAAGTAAATTTTTTTCGTAAAAATTTTACGAGTTCTCGTAAGATAAATACTTTAATTTTCGTCTCCTATCTTTATTTATTCGTGGAAATGGATTTATATTTTCGTAAAAATTTTACAGATCTTCATTCGTTTTTTCTATGCAGATATCTGTAGTTGCAATTTTTTTTTTCTATCCATAATCGCGTCTTTGCTTTTTTGTCAAGTCTCAATTTTGTATGTGTAGAATCAATTAAGATATATAGTTTTAGATTTTATATATATATTATCAATTTATTTTGGTTGATTATATTTTAAAATTAAATATTTTTAATGTCATGACAATTTTTTTATTGATACGGAACATAAAAAGCTTAAATCATATATTAGGTTGTTTTTATAATGCATCATATGCAAAGTTATTGTAAATTAATCAAAACCACAAAAATTACAGTAATACACTACTATGTATTAGAGATATAATTATTAATAATATTTTTTTATTAATTTAAATTTTTAGAATAAATAATTTTATTATATGATATCAAAATTTTGAAAAATCTAAAATTTAAAATTATTAGTAATTTTAAAAATAAAAAAATAGTATAAGATAAATAAAAAAAGTTTATGAAAAATCAAATAAATCTAAAAAAATTCTTACTTAAAAAAATATTAAAAGTATAAACATTAATAACAACTTACATAATAGATATAATATATACATCTCAATCCAAATATTATATTATAACATTATTATGATGGCTTTGATCACAAAATTAAATAAAATAGGTAGTCAAGCATTCAATATATATCTATCGTCAGCATTCAGCAGCCTTATTATTTTATTTCGTCAACCCTTCAGCCCACATATTCAGTAATTAAGATTATGTTAGAAAATTGCCAATTTGCAATTCTTTACGAATATATATTGTGCGCACTTTATTAGACTCTATTTACTACTAATTTTATATTATATATGATGTCTTATCTATTTGCAGTTTTGCACTTTTTATAATGAATGAGAGAATCCGGTTTATTCAACTACTCTCAGAGATTTTGGTTGCTTTGGAATTCAAAGGATGAAATCGAATACAACGTTGTATATAATAATTAATATCCATACGTTACATATCATATAATGTATATAATGACCTATTGAGTTACAAAATAAATATCCTTAGAATTCACTAAAGATCGAATTCTTAATTTTTTGGATGTAGCTCTCTAATACTATGTTATGATACCACTCATCCCAAAAACTTTAACTAATAAAAGAAATAACACTAATAATTATATCTCTAATATTCTATAAACTTCTATTATATACATTGTATAAATATTTCATTGGTTCCTCGTACTTTCCATTTTATAAAACGGTCTATGCATGCATATGGTGTTGTCAATAATAAAAAGAATATAATTTTGGTACGGTATAAAATAATATTAGTATTTTATGCAAATAGTCAATTATATATTTTCAAATGTATTATTTAATTAAATATAAATAATAACTAATCAATAATTAATTAAAATTAATAATTGGCTAGTTCAATATAATTAAATAATTTTATAAAAATTTTATATAATTATTAACTAGTGTATCAAAATTAAATTTAAATAATAATAATAACTAATTAATAATCAATTAAAGTTTATACTAGTTGATTAATGACTAATTTTTAATATCTCTATGTGTTTATCTTTTAATTATGAAGTATTTAATTCATTCAACGCCTTGAATATTTGCATGTCTTTAACTTTTTATATTAACAATTCTAAAAAATACTTGTTTGTAGGAACGAAAATGCATCAAACTTTTAAAAATTTTAAAAATCTTATTTTTGATAGATGTGGACCTTATAATACATTTTTTTATTCCTAGAATGATAATTTTGAATGTGAATATTTGCATACAGTCAGCCCAATAACATTGAATTAGATAAATTTTAATATTATATTAAAATTAAAAGTGAGTGAATCTAATAATTTAACCTCAAAAATCATCTCATAAGGTGAAAAATTGAGAATGTCTCACACTTATAAATTTTCTAAAAATTTTATTGTTAATAGTTGTAAAAGTTGTAATAATATTAGTAATGAATTAAACAATAGAGTATATATTGTTATACATATAAATTTTTTTAACATACAAGTTAACCTTAATTCAATAAAATCCATTTATATAACACACATGTAAAAATTATGTTATTCCTTTTTGTATCTTACATTTCTGTTCTTTCTCTTCTTTCTTCTCTTTTTTTTGCGTTTTTTTTCATTTTTCTTTGCGTATTTTATTTTCATCATCATTTTTTTATTACTGTTGTTATTGCTACATTTTTTTTCTCCTCCTCTTCTTTCTATTGATTTTGTAATATTATGGTTTTTTTCTTTTTTGTTTTGTTTTATTTTTTCCTCTCAAGAAGAATTATGAGAATATGAAATAAAAAGATGAAGAAGAAGCAGCAGAAGATGAGGAGGAGGAAGAAGAATTTTAAATTATGCAGAACTTATCAGCACACATAGACCAAAAATTCTTAAACAATACATTCAAATATCTTCGTGTTATACCTAAATTTGTTGCGAATACAAAAAAATGCTTCCTCTAATGCTGCATTTTTTCTTCTTTTTTTCCTAATTTCTTTGTTTCTTTTAGTTGAATGAATGTAAGTTCATCCTCTTTCAAGTAATTTTGTACCATTATGTGTTTCTTCTTTTTATTTGTTTGATTTTTTTATTTTTATTCTTGTTAAAAGAGTAAAACAAGAAGGAACTTGAAAAGATAAAATAAAAAAAGATGAATAAGAAAAAAATTTTGATGATGATGATGATGATGAAAAAGAAGAAGAAGAAGCATCAGAAGATGAGAAGGAGGGAAAAAAAGAGTTTTGAATTATGCATAACTTATCAGCACACATATACCAAAAATTCTTAAACAATATACTCAAATATCTTCGTATTACACCCAAATTTGCTGCAAATATAAAAAAAAATATTTTCTTTAATGCAGAACTTTTATATTACATTCAATTCAAACTATCAACGATGAACAATAATTTTCACAAACAAAAACATTATTATTCACCTACAGAATCATAAACTACTAACGAAAAAATTAAATAGAATCGAACAACGCCTCAACTACTTGATTGGATTCAAAACAATAATCAATTTTGTTCTGGTTTAATTGACAATTTGAACTTGAATTATTCATTATCTTCAACAACGAAATAACTGATGATGGAGGAGAAGGAGAAAAAGAAAGATGAGAAGAAATTTCAATGAAAAGAAAAAGGACAAAAAGAAGGAGGAAAAGGAGGTGGTATTGGTGACGACAATAACAAAAGAGAAAAATAATAAAAAAAATAATAACTTATATGTATGTGAAGAATAATACTATACAATAAGTGTATACAATTAAATTGGTTAAATATACAGACTTAGCTTTCACCACGATAAGTATTAGTTAAACATAAATTATATACAGTCCAATAATAATTTCATTGATGAAGAAATCTTGGACAAAATCTTATAAGGTAACGAGGCTTAAGAAAAATGACCAAAAGATATATATTATTACAAAATTTAATTGTTAAAAGAGTAAACAATATATTTTTTGAAGAAAATATCGAAGATATAAATTAAATAACATGTATACAAGTCTTACGTGGGTATATATATATATATATATATTCCCACGTGCCTATGTATGCAATAGTGTAATAAACTAATAATATAGAATGTTTTACGATTGATTAGAAAATATACATTATAATTATTACTATATGTACAATATATATGTATAAAGTATAAACCAATGAACTATCATATATTGGATTATATTATTGACCTAGTATCATAGCGTTGACCGGGCTCACACACATTTAGATTTGACTTGACTAATTGAAATGGCCAAAATACTAGTACTTAATATATTAATATATAATATACAAACGTGTTTAGACTCACTTGATGCTAATATAGGATCAGATGGTCTCGGAGAAAATTATTCTCTTTCAACCTTATATATGTGTCACTTCTGACTGTGATTTTATTGACGGTGATTCTAAATAGATTAGAGAGTAATAATATTGATGACAACTATTACATAGACGCGTTCTATTTGCAAGGAAAGTACAAAGCGTATTTGAGGATGGCTTAATTTGTTTCTAGGGAAGTTTTCAATGTCATTACTTTTTTTGGTATAGGTGATGGAAATGGTCCAAATTAAATATATGACTCCCTCCCCACTTTTTTCATTCCCTCTATAAAATAAAATACTTTAAATATTTTCACTAAAATTTCAAATAAATAGCTTCATGTAGAAAGATATTTTTTGTTTTAAGTGGAACAAAATTTCCCACAAAACTTTGTGTTTAGTTCAGTTTTGGCTTTTGTGAAAGACGGAAGTTGAAAAGGATTGCAGAATTTGAATGATAGAGAAAAATGGAAGGGAGAGTAGAAAGAGAGGGCTCTGAAATCTGTTTTAGCAAAAAAAAAAAAAGTAATATGGATAAAATGACAAGCTAACAGAATCAGATAGCAAATCCTGGTTTATATACCAACTTACATGATAAATATCTTAGACTAATTGAATATGCTAATTAGTAACTAACTATCAATTACAAATGCTAACTAAGCTAAGTATGTCAATCCACTATACCTAAAACATTCAGGTAACATGCTCCCTCAAGCTAGTAGTGCTTGGTTGATGAAAACTACGCATACCAAGCTTGGACACACAAGAATAAAAAGGAGCAAGGGATAGAGGTTTGGTGAACAAGTCCGCCACTTGATCTGTAGTAGTGATTGGTAGGAGATGAAGCAGGTTGCTGAGAAGCTTGTCTCGAACAACATGACAGTCGATTTCGATATGCTTGGTACGTTCGTGAAATACAAGATTAGCTGCACTATGCCTAGCTAACTGACTATCACAGTACAGGGAGATTGGGAGTTTGTGATCTATGCGGAGGTCCTTCAACAAGTAGCTGAGCCATTGAGCCTTACAGGTGGCCACAGCCAGTGACCTATATTCAGCCTCAGAAGACAATCTGAAAACAGTAGATTGCTTCTTACTCTTCCATGAAATGAGTGAAGAGCCAAAGAAGAAACAAAAACCAGTAATGGAGCGTCGTGTGTCGGAGCATTGTGCCCAATCCGAGTCAGCAAAGCCAGAAATGCGAAGCTCAAAATCTGCTGCAAAGAATAGCCCCGAGGCCGGAGCTATTTTGATATAACGAAGGACACGATATGCTGCTTAGAGGTGAATATTAGATGGTTTGTTGAGAAATTCACTAAGTTTACCCACTGCAAAACTAATATATAGATGCGTGTCATTGAGGTACACTAATCTGCCAATCAATCTGCAGTATTGTGATACGTCAGAGAGTGGCGTTCTTGAGTCCTTAGAAAGCTTGAGACTATATTCCATTGGTGTGCTTGCTGGTCTTGTGCCCGACTCATCCAAGAGATCTAGAGCATACTTCCTCTGATAAATAGCAATTTCTTTGGCAATTCTTGCAACTTCAAAGCCAAGGAAATATTTCAAATTTCCTAAGTCCTTAATCTTGAATTGGTGATCAAGGATGGTCTCGATGGATTGAATCTTAGCGAGATCATTTTCAGCAAGGACGAGATCATCAACATAAGCAAGTATCACAGTGAAGGAGGTATCCGATTTGTGTTTTGTGAACAAAGAATAATCATTCTTTGATTGTTGGTAGCCGTGAGCATGGAGAATAGAGCAAAGCTTAAGATTCCACTGCCTACTAGCTTGCTTGAGTCCATAGAGGAACTTGTCAAGTCTGCAAACCAAATCGGAAGAGGAGAGCGGTAATCCCAAGAGAGGCTTCATATATACTGTTTCCTTCAACTCACCATGAAGGAATGGTGCTAATTCCATACGAATCAATACTGAGAAGCATGTGCCCATCACTCTAGCAATGGCACCGAAGATGAGATATAGAGTCCCTATATCCTTGTGGTTGGTGGAGAACAGCCATCGGACCGGATTTGTCATAAAATGGAGAATCTTTCGTTTCCTTCCTTATCAGAGAGGGGCCCCTTCTTAGGGAGCGGGGATTTTTTCTTGAAAAAGGGGGAGTGAGAGGGTAAGGAAAGAGGGGTGGGGAAGGCACTAAAAAAAAAGGGAAAGCCCTCACTTTATTGATGGGAAATTTGGATCCCCTTTTCCTCTCAACCCCTCCCCCCAGGTTCAGGAGAGGGTCAACGCAAGGTGTTTACATCTAATTGGTGACAGTGCCAACCCTTGATTGCAGTGAGAGCAAGTACTAATTGTACAGTAGTGATCTTAACCACTGGACTGAAAGTGTCCATGTAGTTTAAACCATATCATTGTGTATAGCCATTTGCAACCAGGCGTGCTTTGTGCCTCTCCACTGATCCATCAGGATTAAACTTGACTTTGAACACCCAATGGCAGCCAATAGTTTTCTTTCCTGATGGTAAAGCGGTGAGAGTCCAAGTTTTAGTTTGCTCAAGTGCCAAAAGTTCTGCATCAATGGCATCTTTCCAACAATCTTCTTTGACGTCTTCTTCATAAGTTTTTGGCTCATTGTGTGTTGAAATAGCAAGAAAAAAAATCAATTGGTTAGTGGACAGAAAAGAGTAAGACACTGAATCTGAAATTGGATATTTACATTTTGAAACTGGCATAACTTGTTAAGCAGTGGTATTATTTGCACAATGAAAATCATTTAGATATGCTGGTGCTCGTATAGTCCTACTAGACTTCCTAAGAGGTGCAGGATGAGGTGATGCATGAGTGTCCATGTGAATATGTGAATGAGACAAGGATGAGGCTTGTGCATTAGGAATTGAGCTTGCAATGTTATGAGAAATAGAATCAGTGACGGAAGTCGGTTGATGCTAATGCAAAATTGGAGTTGAATGCACATGTTGGTAAAACGAAAGATGATCATGATATGAAAAAGGGTCTATCCATGGGACATGTGATGTGGTTGTAAGAGCAGCAGGGTTGACATCTGAAGAGGTAAGGTTGCTTTTGAATGAAAACTCAAACTCATAAAATATGGCATTTCTAGAAAGAAAAGTTTGCCTTGTTTTTAGATCATAAAGAAAAAATCCTTTGATCCCTTCTTTATATCCAAGAAAATAACATTTTTGAGCTCGTGCATCTAACTTCTTCCTATTTTAAGTTAAAGTGGATGTAAAGGAAAGACAACCAAAAACTTTGATGTGGTTTAGATCAGGTAATTTGCCATGTAATTTCTGAAAGGGGGAAAAATTTTGTAAAATGAGACTAGAAACTCTATTGATGAGATGCACAGTGTGTGCCACTAATAGATCCCAAAATTTTTTTGGAACATTTAATTGAAAAAGTAGAGTTTTAGTCACCATAAGAATGTGTTGGTGCTTCCTCTCAGCTATCCCGTTTTGCTTAGGGTTTTCACACATGATTTTTGCTGTAAAATTCCTTTAGAAGCAAAGAAATTATGCAAGCTGTATTCCGAACCATTATCTGATCTGACACATTTGACGGTTTTTGAAAATTGGGTTTCAACCATTTTAATGAAATTGGGCAGAATTAATGAAACCTCAAATTTATTTTTCATGAACTTAATCCAAGTAAAACGGCTATTGTCATCGATGATAGTAAGAAAGTACTTAAAATCAAAGGTAGATACAATTGACAGAGGGCCCCAAATATCAACATGTATTAAATCGAAAGGCGAGCCAGCTACTGAACTACTGGTAGGAAAAGGAATTTTCTTCTGTTTTGTAAAATGATAAGGTTCACAAGCTAAAGCATTATATGTTACATTTAATGAAAGAAAATTTTTTTTGTAGCGTTTGCAAAGCTGAATTATTCAAGTGTCCTAGTCTGTTGTGCCACAGTTGTGACGGTTGTGTAGACAAGACCGTGTTCTCACATGTGTGATGTAGTGTTTGTGATGAATGTTGTGCAATGCAGTGAGCTACAGTGTAATCATTTGAGTGATCCAGTACATATAAACCAGTGATGTTTTTAGCTGTGTCAATCATCTTCAATAGATGGTGATCCCAAATCTAGCACCATGTATGTGAAAATAAAAATAGACAATTCAATGCCTTTGTAACTCGTGAAACTGACACCAAATTTAATTTAAAAATAGGAATGTAGAGAACATTCTCTAAGAAAAAAATTGTATTAAAAATCACTATACCAGCAATGGTAGTAGTAGCAATAGAGCCATTAGGCATGTGCACTGTAACAGGTTCAATATTTTTGAAAGATTGAAAAACATTTAGAGAAAAACAAACGTAATCAGTAGCACCTGTGTCCACTATCCAAATATCTGATCTAAGAAATTTTTGATTGATAGATAATGATTCAGCTAAAAGTGTACCTTTGGTGATCTATAAGTCTTTTGGCCCAGTTGATGTAGTTATTTGGTTGATGGTTTGATTAGATTGGGTTGACTGTTGTAGGATGAACATTAAAGCAATCCGTTGATCATTGGTCAAGCTATAACTTGGATTCTCACCATTTTTAATAGTAGTTGAAGGTAATGCACTGATTTCATCATTCTCATCAGTAAAAGTGTTATTGATGCTTTCACGTTTTTGCA
Source organism: Arachis hypogaea (assembly GCF_003086295.3). Taxonomy (NCBI): domain Eukaryota; kingdom Viridiplantae; phylum Streptophyta; class Magnoliopsida; order Fabales; family Fabaceae; genus Arachis; species Arachis hypogaea. The sequence goes on along the minus strand of NC_092041.1, from coordinate 4,984,976 downwards.
AATGCGGGGGAAGGCCATGCTTCTTATAGCATGTATCAACAATGTGTCCCGTTCTGCCACAAAAGGAGCAATGGTTTGTGCTATGAGACCTGTCTGAACTTCTTCCTCTACCATTCACACCCCCTCTACCTCTGCCTCTGTCTCTGGTGGAATTGTGACCAAAATTAGTAGCATATATAATTTGTGAATCTGGAGTATCAATTGAAGGACTGAGCTGGCGTTCTTGTTGGGTTAGCATTGCAAACACAATATCCATGTTAGGGAGGGGTTTTAAGAGCATAATTTGGGTTTTGGCAGTTACAAATTGATCATTGAGGCCGCGCAGAAATCTTACAATGTAGTCTTCATTGCGGTACCATCGCATTTCTTCTAAACCACAGATACATTTACTAGTACAGGTAATACACATGGGAATCGGCCTGAAGTTATCAATTTCTTCCCAAATTCCTTGCATCTTGGTAAAATAGGATGTGATTGAAAGATCACTTTGTTTTGTACTATACAGCTCCTCATACAATTCAGAGACATGATACAAATCTCCCTGGTAATAGCGTTTCTTTAAATCATTTCACAGATCTGAAGCCACATTTCTCCAGATGACACTTTGAAGAATATCGTGTGAGAGAGATAAGTGTAGCCAAGAGAGGATATAGGTGTTGCAACGGCCCCAAGCCGCATACATTGGATCGGTAATCTCCGGTCGAGGGAGAGAGTCATCAATGAAGGGAATTTTGTTCTTTGACTCGAGCTCCAATGAAATCGAGCGGGACCAATTGGTGTAATTTTGATAATTAAGGCGAAGAGAAATTAAGGGATTACCAGGACTTTCAACTGGGTGCAAGAAGTATGGACTGTTCTGATTGATAAGAGGATGCACCGTTCCTGAACTCGTGCGGTTCTGAAGTTGAGTGAGTTGAAGAAGAAGATACGAGAGGGTGTTGATATCGACATTGGAAGCTGCAGTGGAGCTGACGTCACTATGAGTGGAATCCACCGAAGAGAAAAGGAAAGAATGTGAGGAGAATCCAAGAGATGAAGATTGGAGGTAATTCAGTACAAAACAGATCGCGATTAATGAACAAACTCTGTCGAATGAGTTCAAGAGAAGGGGAAAGAAAGAAGAAGAAAGCAATTTCAAGACACGATTCTCTAACTGGTTGATCGGAACACTATTACCAAAATCCTAAAGATTCGATGAACATCTCTCATCAGTCTCTACTGTGTGAGTATGGGATAGATGTTGGATCCAAAGATAGATGAAGAAGTTTAGAATATTAAAGATGTCCAGAGTTATTTCTGGCGATAATACCATTTAAAAGATAGAAGTTGAAAAGAGTTACAAAGTTTGATTGATAAAAAAGAATGAAAGAGAGAGTAGAGATAGAAGGTTCTAAAATCTGTTTTAGCAAAAAAAAAGTGATATAGATAAATTAAAATAACAAACTAATAAAATCAGTTAACAAATTCTACTTTATATACTAACTTACATAATAAATATCTTAGACTAATTAAATATTCTAAATAATAACTAACTATTAATTATAAATACTAACTAAGTATGCGAATCTGCTATAGCTAATACATTTAGACAACAGCTTTTAAGATGTATATCAAAGTGTCAAATTTTTTCATTATAAATGATTTCAAAAAGTCAAAACAAGCATCCTAGCTAATTTAACTCAACAATGTTTTATTGATTAAAAAAAGAACACGCACACAGCATTACGTGTTAGTCTTCGCCGACTTGTTTTATTCTGAGTTGGCAATTTTGGCATATTAAACTTGCTGTTATATATATAGCCTTTGTTATATTTTTTAATAGCTTATTTTGATTTATAAGGACAATACTTATTAATATTTAATTTGCTAATATTGGCTTAACTTATTAATTTTATATTCTAATAAATTAAAATTTTCCTATTAAATGATCTACAAAATAAAAGCCCAAATTAAAAGACAACAAGGTAAATAGAATAAACTACTAAAATTGGATTCAATTTTTTGAAACACCGACAAAAGTAATTCTCGTTTTTTATAACAACAAAAATTATTTTTAAAATATTATAGAATATGAAAAATAAAAAAGAAAAATTTTTATAAGTGGCCAATTACTTATGTATTTAATAAACTACTTGTGCATTTAATCTAAATTTTCTTAAAAATATTCAAATAACTACTTAGAAAGTATATAAAAGAAGGACTATGTTCTTTTTCATTTTTCAAAAGTATTCTTACTCGTTAATAAAAAATCACAAAAAAACTGATTTAGTATCAAATTACAAAATTTTAAAGATAAAACTGTCTCATTTTTTAATTATATTTGTAAAAAACTACATTAAAATTTAATTTTTAAAAATATATATTTAATATTAGATTTTTTTGTTACGTTTTTCAAATATTTTAAAACTATTTTTGTTGTTAACTAAAGTGAGGGTATTTTTGTTAGTGTCTTAAAAAATCTGGGATGATTTTGGTGGTTTAAATTTAGTTTCTAAAATTTTTACCTAATTACATATTTTAATACTTATTTAATTATTATTGTTAGAATATAATTAAGATCAATTAGAATCAATTAGTATTATTTAGTGTTAGAATATAATTAGAATCAATTATGATCAATTAATATTATTTAGATATACTAAATAATACTAATAGATCCTAATTATATTCTAACAATTATATAATAATTTTCTTAGAATAATTGATCTTTAATTTATGTTTATATTATGTATACTACTTGTAGTCTCCGTCTCCTTCTCAATTTTTCTGGTTACATTCCAGTGGCAATATATACTCTATAGCTCCTGATCAACCAATCAACACTTATTATAAATCAAACCTTAAATTAATTATTTAACAATAAATAAATAAAAAATACTTATTATTAAGTGAGCAAAACCTCGTGGTGGATGATGAACCTTTAATTTGCCCCAAATTTCTTAGCTGGATAAATAAATATATGATAACATGCATACCAAGTAAACAATAAAAGAAGAAACAATGTTGCTATACTTTCTGCTTTTATTATTATTGGAGAGAAAATGTGGAATGAGCATGAGACCACAACCACCATGCATGCAATAATGCACGAAACGATAAACAGCAAAAAGATCGATCCACACACACAGAGATAAATTATTGTACTTTTTATTCTTTTTATTTGCCTCTAATATTCTTTCAGTAAAGTTAATAGCAAATCCAGACACACACCGTCATCAACACATATATACACCAAAATATTAGAATCTATGTTAATATATATCCTTATGGAGAGAAATTATACGTATAATAATTTAATTCGTACCATATACGTATACATAAAACACAATCATACATCTTCTTTTTATGTTGATAGCGAAAACTAATAGTGAATTTAATATAAAAATAAATTAACAAAAGATTAAATGATGAGAAATTGTTTTATTAGGTTCATAAGTTCATAGGATAAAGAGTAAAGATTCAATTTGATCTGTGTTTATTTTTATAAAAAATAAGGTAAGTTTTGAATTAAAAAATTTATTAAATAACAATGATAATTATTTTTGTTGGAGTTTTATTTATATTTTATAGAAATTTTAAGTTTTTACAAAATTCTTTTTAAAATAGTATGATAAATTATATGATTACTATTATCATTAGTTTATCATTTTTTTCATTCTCATTATTATCACATTTATTTTTACTATTTTTAATATATAGTCATATTTTATCATTATTGTTATCTTGTCTATCGTCATCATCACTAGTATCAATATTATCAATATTAATGTTCTTTTATTTCGTTTCTTGTTAGATATTATTTTTTTTCTTTAAAAAATATGTGTACTGTAATTATTTTTTTCTTGCAACATCATTTTTAGTAATAATTTTTCTCTACTTAACTACTACTAGTAAAAAAAATTTTTAAAAATAAATTCATTAATAATTTATGAAATTTTAAAACCTTCACAAATTATAAATAAAATTTCTACAAAATTAATTTTATTAGTATTTAACAGATTTTTTAACAAAAAAATTATATTATTCCAAAATAAAAAAGTTAAAGATTAAAATGTCTATTTTTTTTAGACAATAATCACTTTGTCTCCTTGGTAAAAATGAAAAAAAAATCATGTTGAATATTTACTCTAAAATAAATAAAATATAATTTCGCTATATCTATGCCATTTATAATAAATATTGTTTTAGTATCAGTAATTTTTAATAATCAAACACATTTTCTTTGATCCTATTTGGTTAGTTATTGCTGCTGTCCATATCCATGAGAAACATAGGCACCGTAATACATGTATGTCTACTATTTATTTACTGTGACAAATTTTTATAGACACGATAGCATATAAATGCTCATATTATATTTAATATTTATATAAAATATTGAGACATCACCATACAATTAATTATATATAAAATTTTGAGCATATATTTATTTATTTTAGTCTCTAAATAATTTTGAATCAAACATTTGAATCCTCAACTAAAATTGATTATTATTTAATTAATTTTTAATAATTAATTTCGTCAGTCACTTATATTAGATCAGGTCTTTTATTCTATTAATTTTAACACAAAATGTTCTCTGACAATTCTAACAGTAGAAAAAATAGTTCTTGACAACTCTAAAAGAGGACAAAATAGTCTCTGTGCTCACTATTAAAAAACGATGCCGTTCTCCCACAATTTCCATCGTATCTTGATTAACTCTAACATTCAAATTCTCCTTCTTCACATTTACAGTCTTCTTCTCCGTCTTCTCCTTCCTCCTCTGCAGCTCCAAAATCAAGCCATGGTGTAATCGCCACACGTGTTGCACCTACCTCAACATGTCATAGACCACACACTTCTCAAATTTCTATGATTAGTACACTCACCTTCTCCGCACTTCACCCACCAGAAGCATCCACCTCCACGTCCTCGATAATAGCATCACCTCCAACTCCGACAACGTCCACTACATACTCAATAACAAGTTCCACAACTACTCTAAGGGCACGCATTTCTCCACTCTCCGACAAGCAATATAGATTGTTGGACATTAGGATCTCATGAGAAGATTCTCCTTCCACATCATAAGCAAATTCTCATTTGGGATGGATTCTGAGTGCTTCATTCCTTCTCTCCCGGAGTCCAAGCTGGCAAAAAACTTCGACCTCGCATCCAAGCAATCAGTACAGCGAGCAATGTCATCGTTGTCGCTCATATGAAAATTGAAGCGATTACTGAACATTGGTTCGGAGAAGAAGTTGAAGGAAGCGATCGATCAGAATAGTGAACAATGTGGCCAATGTAGATGATAGGGTAGAGGAGGAGGGACATGGCTATGATGAAGATGACAAGTCTTAATAAATCGGATTTATTGTATAGATTTATGAGATTCATCGCAAAAGACAAGTATTTGAGAGACATAGTTATTAGTTTTCTGAGTATGAATTAGTTGATAACAAGTTAAGGATTTTTCTTCTTGTGAACATTGAAATTGTAGAGTGTGCATTGTATAGCTTGAAGTTGCAGTGTTAGACTATTAGGGTTATGTGAGATATGATGAAAATTGGAGAATAATAGTGTCGTTTCCGATCAGAGGGGGTCAATGACCATTTTGTCCCCCGTTAGAATTGGCAGGGATCATTTTGTCTTCCGTTAGAATTAATGGAACAAATGACCTAAGTGACTGACGAAATTAACTCTGAGAGACCAATCAAATAATTAATTTTAGTTAAACATTAAAATGTCTAGTCTAAAATTTTGTGAAAACCAAAATGGATAAATACTCTAAAATTTCACATTTTTATGGCTTATTAATTTTTAAAATTTTAATTTTATTCTTAGTCCTAACTCCTTTTTTTTTCATCTTTCCTTCTCCATTCTCTCTTTGCTCACCATACTCCTTCATCCCTTCTTTATCTTTTTTCTGCCACTACTATCCTCTCCATCATTATACAGTCCGTCACTATTATTGCTGTTGTCACGTATTCTTCTTCTTTGTCTAGATTCGCCATTTTCTTCTCTTTCTCTTTTAGATTTGTTTCTCTTTTCCTTCGCATCGCTTACAGTTGCATCTTTTCCTCTTTCTCTTTGAATTCACCACTACTGTCCATCTCTTTGGTTTGCTTCGCCTCTACCTTGACACTGTTTCACCTTTATTTTTGTTGTCTTTTATCTTTGCTAGCTGCTTTTTTCTTTTCCTTTTGCAAATTTGTGTTGTGTCCTCGAATTCTATTTTTTGTTTTTTTCTTTTCTTTCATTTTTTTCGAAAAATAAATAGTATTTTTGTTGATTTTTGTAAAAAAAATTTATTAATTTCTGGTGAAGTGCATGTGATGATGAATTTATAGTGATAGCAAAGGTGGATGATGTATTTTTTTGTTTTAAAAAAATTAGGATTTTTTTAATTTTTGTGTGTCTTATTTAATGTTTTACTAAATATAATATATACATTAATTATTTGTGTATATAAATGTTTATGTTGTGTGTTTATGTCTTAATATATATAAATCAAACATTTTTTTGGTTTCGTTAATTAAAAAATAATTTAAATTTATAATTAAGTAGTAATAAATGTATTTTTATCGGGTGTCAAAGAATGTTTAATGGATGACAGGATGAGCGTAGTATTTCTTAATAAAATAATAGAGATAATAAGGAAGGCGTAATAATATTTGGTGGTGGCAATGTCTTTGTCGTTTTTATTTTTTAGTGTGCCATTCATTTATAGTTCATTCAATGCAATCCAATTAAAGGATACGTACGGAGAAGGTGATCACCACAATGACCAGAAATCCAGAATAGAAATTAAGATCGATGTTTTTAATTTCTTTCAACGCTCTTATCTTATCTTTCCGTATATTGCTACTTCTACTTTCCCCAAAGAGATCACTATTTTAGTATTTTTCTTAAAAGTAAACTGTAAAGTATCAATTTAATCTCTGTCTATTTTTTAAAATAACAAGACGATTCTTAATCAAAAATTCTTTCTATTATGGTTTTTAATTTTGTATTTTGTCTGTCAATCCAGTCTTTCTGTCAGCTTTACGATAAAAATTCGTTAAAAATTACTGACGTGTCAGATATAAAAATAGACAGAAATCTAATTATCTCTAAATTTAAATTTATTAGAAGTTTATTTGTCCTTATTATTCTTTAAGCTCAAATTATTTTGTTAGAATAATTTTAAAAGTAATAAATTTATAATTATATATATTATATGTATAAAATTATAGATGTCAAAATTAAATAAGATAATTTTAATTATTCTCTCCGTAATAATAAAATTTAAGACTCATGCTTAGGCATGCTCACAAAATAAAATTATTAGTTGAATCTTTAAATTTTTTTTGAAGGCATTAATTGAATATGTAATTAAATTAGTTTATCTTATTAAACAAACTTAATAGGGTTTTAGAATTATTTTTGTATATGCGAGGACCAAGGTTTTAAATTAGTGTATTTTGTGTTTTTTTTATAGAAAAAATATAGAGACACTAATTAAGGATCGGATATAATTTATTTTTTTATTTTTGTTAATTTTTTATAATTATATATTTTATTATTATATTTTTCTTCATAAAATTTTTGCATGAAAAAAGAATAATAAATTAAATTTTAATAATTTATTTTTTTATTTAATCTATTATCAAATAAAATATAAAAATATTAATTTTTGTTTCTCTATCATTTTTATCTTATTTTTAGTATCCTATTTTATTCTGTCTTCATAATTAAACTTAATAATATTTTGCTTAATGCAATCTAATATATTCGTAATTATGAGATTTTAAATTCAATCCCTATATATTAACAATCACTAAATTAACTATTTATATAGAATACATATTAAAATTAATAATTCTATTATGTTTTATTTCATTTAGTATTAGTAGTTTACTTATAATGTATTTTAGTGTAAAGATATCAAATAGAATTATTAATTTAGTTTAAAGAGATAAAAAATTAAATTTGTTATTAGTCAAAAAAAGTTTACTATATATCAAATATTGTGTTCATTAATTTTCACTTTATTGTAAAAATTAGTTAGATCATAATACTAATAGTATATCATAAAGTTATTATTATTAGTGTATTAACTGAATTTTAATGTTTATTATTTATATATTTAAAAATTATTTATTTGGTTTTATAATACATGATATTTTTAAATTTGAATAATTTATTAATTAGTATGTATTTATTTTTTAAAATTTTTTTGAATAATTTATTAATTAGTTTATATTTATTTATTAAAAAAAGAATATTAATACAATAAATAAAAAAATAATTAAAAAATATTGCTTAAAGAATAATAAGGACAAATAAACCTTTAACCAATTTAAATTTAGAGACAACTAGTTCCTGTCTATTTTTGCATCTGACACGTCAGCAATTTCCGACGAGTTTTCGCCGTGAAACTGACAGAAGGACCGGGTTGGCAGATGGAGTACAGGGTCAGGGACCGTAATGAAAGGAGTTTTTCGTTAAGGATCGTCTTGTCATTTTAAAAAATGGACAGAAACCGAATTGATAGTTTACTCTTTTTCTTAATTCTAAAGTGGTGAACCAACATCTTGACTTTTATATATCTATATGTATCTTTTGTTGAGATAATGAGCTAATGAAATTTGGAGATTTTAATTTTATAATATTATAATTAAATTAAAAAGATAATTTATAAACTATTTTAATATTTAAATCAGTAATATATTAAATGATAGTGTATTAAAAAAATTATCTGTCAAATTTTTTTTATTTATTTATAATTTTATTAGTCTTAATAATATATTCGTTAATTAGTAGCGTAACATACTTATTAATTAGTAACGGAACTTACACATTAACTAGTAATGTAGTATTCTCATTTAATCATAATCTCAAATATTATTTTTGTTTAGAACAATATTCCAATTCGAATTTTTTGACTTAGCGATTTTGTTGAGAATACCCAAGTTTAATGGACCAAACCCAAATAAAATTGTGTACTCAATACTTTGGTTTGTTTTATGGACAAGTTTTTTTTTTCGTTTTGTCGAATAGCTCTTGTCTATTTTAAAATTATTTAGACTAAGTTTATTTAAACTTTATTGCCTTTAAATTTATAATTGTGCCTTTACATGTTATCATTTTTTCGATATTAGTATAACAACGCTTTTAGTGATTACCGTTGAATCGATATCATGTTATCGAAATAATGATTTCATGACCTCGCTTAATGAGCATTTAATAGATTTTATTCTTGTCCACAATAGTTCCTAATTTAACGAGCTCATGATTTAATGACCTTATTTAACAAGCATTTAATGGGTTTTATTATTGTCAAGAATAGAGCCTCAATTCGGGTCTCTTGACTTTTCAACTTAGTCAAGAGTAGCTGAATTCGTTGGACAAGCCGAGTTTATTCTCAAAGCGATCCTTGTACGAGGAGGAGGTTGACTTCATCTCCCAACATTCCGATCTCAACTGGTGGGGACATCTCAAGATCCCAACCTCTTTTGACTGTATTCTTTCGAGGAAGTTTCAGCCTGTCGTGTTCGTCGATAAATACTTAATGACCGAGAAAACCGAGTCGGAATTGGCTTAGTTGCCTCTTATGGATACTTTGTCCCGAATTTAGAGGATGCTCTTTTGTTTCGTTACTTATGTCAGAAATATTGAGAAAGAGATCTCAAATCTCCAATCTGAGTATGTGAATAGAGAGAAGGAGTTTAAGAACTTTACAACTCAGATTCAGAGCCTCAATGTTTCTCTCGCATTCTTACAAGAAGAGAACACCACCCTTCGAGGATTAGTGCTTTCAAAAATAGAAAAATCATTGAAATGATTTAGTTTGATTTTTATAAAAATTTTCTAAATTTATTGAACTCGGTTATTTTTACTTTTTTGTATTTTGAACTTAGTGCTTTGGGATTAAAACACTTTCTGTTATTAGTATTTTGTATTTAAACACTTTTGTGCTTAATGTTCTGAACTTGTTCGTTCTATATGAGGCAAGTTTATTTTATAAACTTAATTGCCTTTGATTGTTTCTTTATCTAGGCTAAGTCTAATAGACTTATTACGTTCGTTATAATTGCGTTTTAATTTATTGTACCGTTTTTTTTATATCATCGCGTTTTAAAGTATGCAATAACGTTCAAAATAATGACATTAAAGCTTTCAAATAAATTAGCATTATGAAATTGTTATGAAATACTACAAAAAAACGTTGAATATCATCGAATTTTCTGTCAAATTTAGCGTTACAGAGTAGTAGTGGATCTACTGTTGAATTTACTAGTGGTAACGATGTCTAATTCGTAAGGTTAAGTAATTACCTGCGGATTTCGGTTTCCGCCGGTAATATTTGGAGGAAAACAAATAGTTTGGAGCATTCTTTAACATTGAATATTTCTAATAGTAAAGCTAATTAGTGAAACGTTACGTTTTGGTGACCTGCAATGGTTAACCCACGGTAAATTCGACAGTAATTGGGCTGTAAATTCAAATTGCGAACCATCTTTCCTCTCATTCGAGATTCTCTCTCTCTCTCTCTCTCTCTCTCTCTATATATATATATATATATATATATATATATATATATATATATATATATATATATATATATATATATATCACTAAACCATTTCCTTCCCTCTCCCCAAAACCACATATGCCGCTGCTAGCACTGCCACCATGACAGCCCCCTCTCTGTCGCCGTCAATCCACCCACTGCCGAGATCCCTCCGTTCTTCTTCTTCTCCCTCTTTTCTGCTTGCCAATTCACTGTTAACCTGCTCCGTGCTCTGAACCGTCATGCTGTACTACAGAGCCACCACCGCCGTTGCCCTGCTTCGCCTGTCTCCCTCCTCATGTTTCTACTCAACTTTGCTTCCTGCTTGTGTCTCACCACATCTCCCTCTTCCGCTCTTACGTCTTTATGGGTGGTTGTTGCTGCTTGTGGAAGGTCATATGTGCCTCGGTGGTTATGCTGCCTGTATGCTGTCGTGCGTCATCCACCTTCTCGAATCGATTCTACTTCTGCAACAACAGGTAACAGATTCAAATGCAAATATTAAAATAGAAGCTTGTCTGTTTAATGCTAATGCATGTTGAAATTCGATTAGATTCTACTTTGTTTTGTTAATTGAAACCTCTATATTAGATCAAAATATTTTGTTGAAAATTGGAAAAAAGTTGCCAAGCTATCCGTTTTAAAAGATCCAAAAATGATTGAGAAATCAAGTTATATTGAAGCATATGCTGCTTATTACGGATGCATATTTGAAAAAAAAAAACTACTTTAACCTTTTCTTTTGTTTGATAAAAGTGGAGATGGGTGTTTATGTCTGATTGTTTATATCTAACTATTTTTCTTTTAATAGATTATATCCACATGTATGTAAACTATATATTGAATGAAACATTATCCTAATAGATTTTGTCTTTAGAGTGAAAATATTTGTTTTTTATTTAATTATTTTTTCTTTTTCCTATGAAAATCTAGTTAGATGATGCATATGATGAGTATGAAGACTGCATTTTTATAGGTGTTTGAAAATGGCTGAATTTGAGTTAATGAGGGACTTTGAAAACTGTATAGTTGTTGTGGTTCTAAGAGATTTTAATATTTGATTTAATTTCAGTATCACAATTTTCATTATCTTATCTGTAGTTCTATTGTAGACTGCCTTTATATCTTGGGATTAGGGATGTCAACAGGACAGGGCGGGGGCGGGGGATACCTCCCTGCTTCCAGATTTGCTCCCCATTCCCGCCTCCCGTTTTCTGCCGGGGGGAATATTGCTCCACATCTCCATTCTCCGTGGGGACCCCATTCCCCATCTATCTAATAGTTCTAACTAATTATTAATTTCCATATGAATAGAGCTACAAGTATCCATCCTATACAAAAATAGCAAGATTTTATACAAAAAGTCTAAACGACAAGATGGTGACTTCTTTCGAAATGACGTAGTAGGGGGACGCAATGGCGAGCCAGAGGATAAAGCAATGGATGAGGTGGGAGACGCAAGAATAGAAAGGAGAATGGACACAACGTCGGAGTTACGAAAAGGAACACCGCAAATAGAGAGGACAATGCAGTGAGAATGATGGCACGGTGAGGTGTGACAATGCAGCGAGAAGAGAGAGTGACGAAGGGGTGACTGCAGAGAGGTTGGATGGAGTATGGACAACGTTAGGGATCTTTGAATTGAAGAAGGGTTATGCATATGAGGATTAGGATAATTCAACTATTAAGGGCAATTCAATAAATTTATGAATTTCGGGAATTAACGAGGACGGGGCAGGGATCCTCGCTCGGGTCCCCACACCTGCCTTGGGGAATTGTGTCCCCTGTCCCCATCCCCGTGGGGAAAATTTCCCACAGTCGAATCCCCATTCGAAGTAGTCTCCGTAGGAATCCCCGCGTCTCGGGGAGTTTTGTCATCCCTACTTGGGATGATAGGTTTCAGTTTGAATGCATTGATTTTCGTTGGATCGCAAGTGTCTTGGCATGGAGTGTCCAGGGATTTGATGAAAAATGGGGGTTAAAAACAAGAAGATTTGATGTTATTGCTGTTAATTTTATTGTTGATTGGTTTATGATGCTAATTAGAATATGGTAGTTGCTAAAATATTGAATTGGTTTATGAATTTGTTTATGAATATGAATATACAGTGGTTTTGCTAATTATGAATATGCTGAGGTTTTATTGATTGTTGAATTGGTTATCCTTATCATGATTGTGAATTTGAACTTTAAAAAGTGTTTCGATTATTGAACTGTATTGCTGAATATTGTTACTCGGGTTGTTTGAAATTGTCTGAAATATGTTGATTCACTGTGTTACGGCTGGTTTTGATATTTGCAGACATGACGACAGATAGAGATGTTGCAGATTAAGCTGCTGGTTGTGATCGTAGTCGTGGTCGTGGTAGAGGGAGGATTTCTTCTGGTACCCACGGGAATTCTGGATCCTTTCCCTATGCACTAACTACCCTGATGACGTCACAGATTGCGGATTTAGCGGACCAGCCATTCATCATGGTCTCTAACCCCAACTATGTGCCTCCGTCTATGGTGACGCCGTCGCCTCCTACCACTCAGTAGCCCGCTGCCATGACGACATCGCCTCCAGTAACGGAAGCCCTGTTATCAGGCTGATGTACGACCATTCTTGGCCTAGCTACAAAAGGATCCCCTCTGATATCAGAGAGTGATTGTTTCAGAAATAGATGGTAATTAATTTTTTATTTTAGTTTCAAACCTTTTAAGCTAGTTTATATATCTTCTATTTTTATTAACTAACTTTAAAATTTTCTTTATGCAGTTGCACTTTATATGAGACGTTGAGTACGATCTTACCATCAGGAAGATATACGACCACTGAATGGGTCAGCGGCTACAATAGATGTTGGAGGATGTTCGTGAGGGGTGAGACCACCTGACGACTTGATTCCGACCAGAAATAAAGAAGGCTTTATTAGTTCATTGGGAGACTGATGAGGGTTCAAGCATCGGCGTCTCACCAACAGGGCTAATAGGCATCGGCCAGGTCGTCCAAGTATACCAGCGGCTCAGCGACCTTCATGAAGACTATGGCCAAGCTGGTATGTAGTGTCTTTAATTTTGTTAATAACTTAGTTATATTCTTTTATATATCTTCTACTAGGCATCCTAATCATATTGTTTCAATGCAACATGTGTAGTTGAAGTTGTTGACATTGGCGAAGACGTTCAAGTACATCCACACGCTGAAGGAGAACAAAGAGAGATTTTCTAATCAGCGGTTTCATGACCATTATGTGAGTAAACATACATTTGATCTTCTAGTATAAAATTATTAGAGATTAACTGGATAACTGTTGTACTATATTACACAGGAGTCCTACATGCAGAGACTAGAGATCATACTCATCAATTTCAACAAAGCGGGGAGGACGCTACCGATGGCTCTGCTGCCTCAGTCGTCAATCCTGATGTGATTTGGCGTGAGACCGCTTTAGTGTTGTACAAGAACCACGTACACGGCTGGGGCCATTCTTCACCAGTAGCATCTGCACCTCCACATTGAGGTTGTCGTCAGGCTCTACCACCAGTCGATCCGTCGAGCTTGAAGAATATGTGGATTTGAGGCTGTAGGTGTAGGAGCTCCAACACAGCCTTCACCAGCAGGCTTAGGAGCTAAATGATTATCGAGAGAGGTATCAGGAGATCCTCACACGAGTGACGAACATAGATGAAGTCAGGCTGGAGTGGAGGCAGCAGCTGGAATGGCTTCAGCGGATGGAGGCTCAGATGGAGGTGTACTAGGTTCAGATGTATGCCGCTGGCATCATCCCTGCTAGTAGCACACAGACATCACCACCTTCTGTGCCACTTCTTTAAGGCCACGGGGCCAAGGACGATGACGAAGACTACTTGGATCTTAGTTATTAGTTTTTCGTTTTATTGTTTCATTGTATTTATTTGATGTACTTGACTTTTAATTTATTTGAACATTGTATTATTTATTTTAAATAAAAGGTTTTCATTATTTATGAATTGACAATCAATTGTGTGAAAAATAAAATTAAATAAAAAAATAAAAATTGACCATTTATTTCAAAATTAAAAAAATTAACATTACCGTTGGATTTATCGAGGGAATAACCTGACGATAATAGCGCAGGAAACAACATATCTCGGCGTTAACATTATCGTCGGAAAAATCTGCCGGTAACCAAATGGTTTTTCGAACAGGTAATCTATTGTGGAATCCGATGGTAAGTAATCCATCGTAGAATCCAACGGTAATTACCGTCGGACAAAAATTTCGATGGTAGATCTGATGTTACTCAGCATTTTTCTTATAGTTAAATCAAATACTGAATTCAAATACAACTTAATGAGAATTATAATTAAAAACATAGTGAAAAAGTATAGTGGGGCCTCGTTAAAAATATAAATTAATAGAATGAGAGTATACCTTATTCTTTCATCGATACTTCTTAAGAGTAGTACCTCTTGAGATGAACAACATTCCACGCTTTCGGGACTTTGGTACCGTCAAGATTCTTTAACTTGTATGTCCCCTTCCTGAGGTTTTCTTCCGCCCTAAAGGTCCCTTCCAATTGCGGGGCCAGATTTCCTTGAGTTCTTGAGGTACTAACATCAGTCTGTCTCCCTTTGCTTTAATGCTTGTTTAGCTAAATTAGTTGCTGATCTTATTTCATCAATAAGTTCAAGATCCATATGATGATCGAAACTCCTGAGTAGCAATATCGAACTAGGTTCTCTAAATTTTCATTGGGTTCTGGTCTCAACTTCTCTTAAACTCGGGAGTCCAAGTCCACTAAAAATACTCCAGTGGAATATTTGACTTTATCCTTTAAGGTCAAACTTGTTTTATTGCACTTTAAAGCTGCTACTCGATCTTCTCAAATAGTGTCTACACGACCTTTAGAGGTCAATACTTCATCACACAACTTTGTTGATATAAACAACAGCTACTTGATCTTCTCAAATAGTAACTTCACAACCTTCAGAGGTCAGGAATTCATCATATAACTTTGTTGGTATAAACAACAGCTACCCGATCTCCTCGGATAGTGGCTACACAGCCTTCAGATGTCAGGACTTCATCATAGAACTTTGCTCGTATAAATGCTCACAGGTCATTTATTGTCTTCCTTTTTAGATCATATTGTAAGCTGTTGAATCATTTAGGATGATATTTATTGTCTTCCGTCCCAACTTGTGGTGTTGACGACCTTAATGTTGAGGTTTGTCCCGAACTTTCGACTTCATTAGATGACGAAGCTGGGGTTTTCCTTCTCAACTTATGGTGTTGATGACATTGGGGTTGAGGATTGTCCCGAACTTCCGGTCTCATTAGATGACAAAGCTGAGTTTTTCTTTTTATTCGAAACCACTTTCGAAACTTCTTCATCTCGCATAAATTCCAAGGCGATCTGATGAATTTGTTCCATAAACTTCACATCCTTGGAAGTCAAGTGTCTCCTGAAATCACCTTCTAGCAAACCAGCGAAATGACAAACTTCAGTGTTCTGAACTTCACAATTTTGAATCCTAGAGGAACTTGTAGTTCTTGATTGGTAAGTGGGGTGATATCAGTTTCATGTCCATCATCTTGATTTTGTTGTTCATTGAAAGGAGTGTTTGGGTTAATTGTATTTTGTGATTAGCAATGGAACT
Source organism: Arachis hypogaea (assembly GCF_003086295.3). Taxonomy (NCBI): domain Eukaryota; kingdom Viridiplantae; phylum Streptophyta; class Magnoliopsida; order Fabales; family Fabaceae; genus Arachis; species Arachis hypogaea. The sequence goes on along the minus strand of NC_092041.1, from coordinate 4,968,811 downwards.
AACAGCGTAAAATCCCCACAAACGGTGCCAAATATTCGTATCTTTTGTGAGGTGATGAGCTAATGAGATTCGAAGATCTTAATCTGACAACGTTGAAACCAGGTTGAAAAGACAATTTACAAAATACTTCGATACTTAAGTCTGTAGTATTTTAGGTGATAGTGCATTGAGAGGAAGTTACCTAACAAGTTTTCCTTTTTTTTATTTGTATCTTATAAGATAAGAGTTTAGACATTTATTATTTTTAATGTACATGTTTAATATTATGATTTCACAATTTTATAATTTTGTGATTTTATTAATCTAAATAACATATTGATTAACTAGTAATAGAACATACCCGATAACTAATAATATAACATTCTCATTTAATTATAATTTCGAATATTATTTTTATCCAGAATAATATCCGCATCGAATTTTCACGGAAGTTCAATTACAAAAATTTGGATATATGGAATTTAATGCATGGCAAATTTTTCAAATATGATTTCACATTTCATCAGCTTTCCTTTTGCTTGGATTTAATTAGCGTTTACTTGTATAAAATAAAATAATTGTTTCAGTGAGCGTGAAAAACATTAGTACTAGCTCGCATAGCTTTTCTTATTGGGCAGGGCATTGGACATATATATACCACCATATTAACTCTCTATCGTATATGATTACTAGTAGTGGCAAGTGCACATACAATAATGGAATGGTGACCTGTTTTGGACATGGTGTATTAAGGTGGAAAGTGGTTACACACTTGCATTAATTACTAATTCATCAACAGAAACTGGTAGACACAGGGACAACGTGGTTTGCTGCTCCAACACTAATTCCCCTATTTCTTTTTTTTTTCCACAGTATCATTCAATCCGACATGCTAAGAATTAATCCGTCGCGCTACTGAACTCCATTTATGGGTTTGCCGCTGGCCAATAGGTTGCTGTATGCACAAGGCGAGATTCAAACCCTCGACACTTACTTAAGCGAACTAGTAAGATAACCACTAAACCAAGTAACCAACCCAACTTGGTTTAATTCCCCTATTTCTATGGGGTCCAACAGGATCTTTTATTCTTTTGATCTGGATCCAAGGCTCTTCAATCTGTTACTTGATAGGTCATTCCTCAGAGAAAAGGCTCAATATAGGGCCTAAGCAATGCCTTACCCGACTTAGGCCCAAAAGCCCAAGTAAAGCCATACCACTAGACTCAGGTGCCATTTTGAGAGCACGACTTGAACTTGAACGACATCGTGCTCCCTACTACAACTACTCACTCCTAAACCACTTATAAGATAAAAACTCACATGAAATTGGCTGTGTGTAAAATTTCGAATTAAAAATAGTTATATAATTTAATATATTTAATTAAATTATCATCTAATAATTTTTAATTTTTAACTTCACATGAAACGTATTCACCTTTAAATAAACTTATACTTTATTTATACGCCTGCTCATTTTAACACCAAAATTTCTTATACTCCAAACTCCAAAGTTCAAACTATCGACCGACGACCGTTTGCCGCTCGTAACTTTGGACCATTTCTATTTCTGGCCCATTTACCTTTGTTTGCATTTTTAGTTTTTTGTTTTTATTTTCATTGTGTTTTATTTTTTAGGAGATTTTGTAAAAAAAAAAAAACAAAAAACAAGATTTTATCATTTTTAATATTTTATATTCATTTTTCACACAATTTTGAAAACACGAAAAACTAAAAATGAGAATGCAAATCAAATATGTTGCCACTTTCCAATACCAGTTACTCCATACATAGATAAGACTCATACGCTAAGATAGCCAATTAAGAGAAAATTAGCATCTCCTACTCCAACCATGGGTGGTATTTTCAACCAAACTTGTATACAATGATACACATGATATCTATAATTCTATATAATCAATTTGTCCAAAAAAAAAAAGTAAATTACTAAAATATCTCAATTGCATTAACCATAATGTGTTATCTCACCAAATATCCTCCAAAACATATCTCAAAAACCCAACACAAAAGGTGGCTCCAAAAAATAACACAGCGTATGAGAAACATCTACAACATGAGGCAGCTAGTATTTTAGTTAGAAGATCATCTTTCTCATCATGTATAATCATCCAAAATCTTCTCACCCTTTCAGAGATTTCGAAACGGTAAACAGTTAAAAAGAATAACATACACCATGTAAATGTGTAGAGTTTCATCCGCTAGTGTTAATATTTGCAGCATAATTCAGACATCAAGCTTTTCACAAACCATGATGATGTCCCTCACCAAGCCCATATGCGTCCATATATTCGGCTCCATAGACGTGAGCATCGATATGGTGATCATGATCGTGGTGATGGTGTATATGATCATGATCACCACTTTTTGCTTCGTCAAACATCTTTTGTATGTGTTCTGGGATGGGTTCTTCCTCAACTTTCCTCACAGACTTTGGTAGTGACAAGATAAACTCAGAAATCTTTTCAGCTATCTCATCCGGCGCATCCTCCTAAGATCACAATTGCATTAGTTTCAAATTAATTTTCGATAGTTAAAAAGGAAAAGAGCATCAACATACAATACATATAATAAATAGTACGGCAAAGAGCATATGAGCTTTCCTTTAATTAAAATTCTTTTGGCAAATCCAAAAACAATGTTCATTATTTCTTCCTCATCCCACAAACCATAACAAAGTATAGCATAGCATCTCCAAAGCTGCGTTTGGAAGGGAGACTAAAACTGAGAGATTAAGACTGGGAGACTGAGACTTAGAGATAGAGAATAAATTAAGTCTCTGTATTGTGTTTAATGTAGAATGTACTAGACTGAGTTATGTCTTAGTATTATATTTAGTTTAAGATAAATATGGAGATTGAGGAGTAGATTCTGAAATTGAAAAGTTAAATGAGGATATTTTTTAAAAGAAATGTTATTAAAGTTTCAGTCTTCCTCTAAAAAAAATTCAATCCCCTTTGTCTCCACTTTCTTGAGGTACTGAAGGATTGAAATTTTGTGTCTCGAGACTAAAATTTAGTTTCGAGCTTTGGTCACCAAACACAATACACTGAGTCCTGGTTCACCAGTCTTAGTTCTAGCCTCTAAAATCAATGCTACCCAATCTCTGCTATTTTTCCTGAGTTACCAGTTTTGATCCTTTGTTTGAACTCTTGAAACAACTAATGTTGTTCTTCAATGCAATAAATGGGGAATAGGATAATGAAAGAAGCACTACTAGTACTACCTAATCTGTCATAAAAACCTACCAGATAGAAAACGGGCATAGAACCTATATGCACCCTGCAGTTTCTATCCATTTGCAAATCCAATTAAAACCTCTCAAAGAACAAGAAACTATGAAAGGAAACAAGCATATAACTGAAAAGAAAATACTATGCAAATACATGAAAGAAAAATTATTGCAATTTGCATGTGCGAAAGTTGTAGTAATAGAATAAGTTCTTCATTTGGGAGACTATTTAATTAAACAACAACAAAGCCTTATCTTACTAGGTGGGGACATCGATGAAGTGACTTAGCCCCATCATGTCTACAATGAGAATATTTAACTAAAATGGAACCTAATGAGATTAGAAAAAACCCTTTTAAGTTATTAAAACATAAGAAACCAGCTCAGAATATAAGCAAGCTCAGAATATAAGCATTGCTTCTTTACTATATCAATAAAGGGTTGGGAACTTTCTAAAATTCAACTTGATATTTGATTAATTTAAAATTAGAAAGTTCAATCAAACTATAACAAGTTTGAGACTCCAGAGATCTTTAGATGAATAGAGCATGTCACACTCACCACACTCCACACTCTAGTATTGAAATTATGGTTTCCAATTTACAATTCAAATGCCATTGCAGCAACCAGCTAACTCAGGTACTAACTAGAAAGAATACAACTTCCACAAACAAAAACAGAATTACATAGCCTTTCAGAGTTTCTATTCCAACCTGATTAGAAAGTAGCATCGTAACACAAACATTGTGCACGAGCATGATAGCATGCGGAAATAAGGTAGGCATATCATTATTTTAAAGGCAATCGATTAATCAATCAATCAATCATTTTGTGCTCACCTGAGGCCACCGTCCTCCAGAATGTGTGACAAAATTTGCCTGTGGAAGAGCACGAGCGACTCGATTACCCTCATCACTCCATTCCTTAGACCAACCAGAAGACCACAGCACTTGCATTGGCACAGTTTTCAGGTTCTCTGAACCACCCCATTCTGCAATATCAAAGCTATAATTTAGCTTCTTCCCAATAGCGACAACTGCCTTTTCTCCATCCCTGCCCTTCAACAGCAACCTCTGTGCATCCGCATCCGCAACTCTAATCCTCTTGGAACAGCACATGTTCACTATCTTTGCAAAGGCCAAGGAGAACCCCAAAACCACTTCTCTAACCACAGGGTATTCCAGAACACAAATAGGGAGAGCTCCTGAAGTTGAGGATACAGGATCAACAAGGGTCACACTCCTTACCTGTGAATCACCAATATGAGTAGGATTATTAGATATGCTAGAACGGTTATGCTAGGGAGATAACTGTAATGCTAGGGAAATAATTCAAAGTTACCGTATTTAACTTAACATCTATAATTTCATACATATAATATGTAATTCCAAAATTACATATTTATTACATCTAATATTATGTATTTGTTTCAAAAATAGTTAATGAATGTAAAAAATAAGGCAACTTGCGACTGATTTAGGCTGGTTTTTATTGTTTTCCAAACTTCCGTCGAGACCACAACCTAAAGTTACCTTATTTAAATCCATAGATGTCATGAGCTTTTCAACCCGGATGAAGTCTGGTCCGATAAGAAAGTGGCAATCATAGCTAGAAATATGAGCTTTGACCTTAGAAACATTCATTACAACCAGATTATCTATTCAGAAATTGAAAGGAAGTTTAAGTGGGAGCCTCCACCCAACGACACTTTCAAGGTCAACTGCGATGCTAGTGTTCTTCAGGGAGTCCAGCGAGCTGGTTTTGATTGTGTTCTAAGGGATGATAGAGGGAGATGGGTGTTGGGCCGTTCAGGTGCTCTTCCTTTCTGGTCTGTTTATCGTTGTGAGCTGCTGGCTTCTTGGGAGGGGCTGATGTTAGCCTGGGAAACTGGTTGCACGAGTATTATTTGTGAGACGGACTCACTCGATGCCTATCTTGTGTTGAGTAACATCACCAGCCACACAACACATGAGGTGAAGGATATTGTGTTAAAGCTCCAAGATCTTTTGTCCAAAGACTGGGAGGTCCAGTTCCATCTCATTCGAAGGGAAGCTAATGGTGTCACTGATTGGTTGGCTAAATCTGGAGCAAGAAGTGATTCAGCTCATGTTTCTTGGATCAAGCCTGGTATAGATTTGGAGCAAATCCTAGTGCAGGAGGCTGCTGGTTCTAGCTAGTTTGGCTTGGCTTGTGTTTTGTTTCTCTGTTTTTTTATATTTCCAGTCAAAAAAAAAAAAAAAAAAAACCATAGACTCATGTATGTAACATCCATAATTACACTTATTACCTTATATTATTCAACTAATTCTAGCCGTAATTAACGAATGCAAAATGAGTTAAATTTGTGCTTATTTTCAATTGTCTCCCACCCATTTTTTATGCTATACTTATATATTAAATACAATGTCATTATTGCATAGTAAAATCTTTAACAAGTGATAATGTAAATTGAGGGATAAAAAAAAACAAATTTTCACATAAGAAAACTTGTAACATAGTAGCTATTCAATCCTTGAGATATATGAAAGCATGAGCATAATACTTAGTGCATCATGATAGCTCCTTACCAAGTGAGAATTCTGAGAGATCCAAGGAGCAGTGAATCCCAAAGCTGAATCATGCAGAAGCAAGTGAACAGGAGCAAGACCCAAAGAATCAATGACTTGCCCCAAAACCTTACCCATCTCTTGAGGCCCTAAATCAATAGGTTTAGACACTTTCCTCTTTGACATGCGAGCTAGAATCTCTTCATATGGAATCTGACCAGTTTCTACCATCTGATCAAACGCCCAAAACACTCCCTTTTCCTTGATTTCACTGTACACATACCAAAACCTCCCTAGAACCCCATTGATCCCTTCAACGGTAACTTCCATTGACTTATCCGAGAATCCATTTCCCGGTAGATCAATTGCAAGCGCGCGAACTCCCTTTGAGGCAAGAGAGTGTAAAACATGGCGGTAAGAATATGAGCTGAGTCCGAAACCGTGAACGATGAGGATGTTCTCGGAAACGGTGGAAGGTGAAGGTTCAGGTTCTTGAATGGTGAAGAGTTCAATGGGGGAGTGGTTGGGAAGTGGTTGGACCTTGACGGTGCGGCCATTGGAGTAGTGGTGGCGGATGGAGGTGGGTAAGCTGAGGAACCATGATTTGTAGTCTTGGGAGGAGAGAGAAGAAGAGAAGAAGAGGAAGTAGAGGATGATGAGGGAGAGAGAAAGAGTAAAGTAGAAGAAGAAAGAGAATGGGGAAGATTGAGATTGGGGTTGTGATTTGGGTTTGCGGGGTTTGGGTGGTGGGATCTTCTTCTTCGATGATTGTGGTTGTGGCTCTGTTTCTTCTTCTTCTTCTTTTATGATCGCCATGAAAATCAAAGGTGGTGGAAGCTTTTGTGTTTGAACAGAGTCAAAGTTTCCAGCCTTGAAGAGATGCTCAAGTGAGACTGCGAGAGAGAAATTTTAAGCTTAATTATTCTGTTAAATTATTGGATAAACTACCATAAATGTAATTGAATAATTTTATCCCCAATAAAAATGGCTCAAATTTTGTAATCGATAAAAATATTTTAAATAATTTAAAATATAATAAAAATATTTAATATTAAATATATATTTTTTAAAATATATTTTACAATTAAGTATAATTAAAAAATAAAATATTATTATTTTTAAAATTTAGTAATTTTTTGTTAAGTATATATTTTTTTGTGATTTTTTTAAAATATTATTAATTATTAACAAAAAAATTATGAAATAAATATATATTTAGCAAAAAATTATCAAATTTTAAGGATAAAAATCTCATTTTTTTAATTATGTTTATAAAAAATTGTATCAAAATTCAATCTTTAAAATATTTTTTAAAAGTATATATTTAATATTGTGCATTTTTGTCATTATTTTAATATATTTTTTTATGGTTTACCTTAAATTATTATTAAGAAGATATTAAGATGAAAACGTCCAAAATATCTTTTTTTTAAAGATACTTAGCTGCCATAATTTAATTGAACATATTTATTAAATAATTTAATAATTTATTCTTTAATAAACCATAACAAAATCGGTTCGATCTAATCTATTTACACAATTTGGATCCGATCATGTTTAAATATTTTTGAGAAAAATAATTAGATCTCTAATTTTTTGTCCCAAAAATATTTAAAATCCCAAAAATTTGAAAATACATTCAATTTTTTGTTTTCTTTAATTTTTTTGTTGTCTATAGTATTTTTCAATCCGACAAGTTAAGACTAATTCATCGCGAAGGTCTATTGCTAACCAAGACAAACAAACTCACTACTCAACTAACCTAAATTGGTTAAATACCAAATTTTTTTAAAACAACATTGTTTGTCAAAAGTTAAAAATTAATCCGTAAAAAAAAGAGAGTAAAACAGTAGCCCATCTTTCTAATCATTCCTCAAAATAACAATTCGCCCCTCTTCAATTAAAAAATAACAATGCGGCCTCTAATCATTAATTTTGTAAGACTTTTTAGCCTCTCTGATAAATTTTTCATCTAGGATTAACGGATTTTATCTATGTATCACGTTAGTTGATGACATGTAAATGAACCATTCTAAGAGACAAATCGTACCTTATCATGTCAATAGTATACTGCAGTAAAATAGGATAAGTAAACCCCTAAAAAATTTTTTGAGATGCAGTAAAATAGGATAAGTAAACCCCTAAGAAAATTTTTGAGATACTTAAACCTTTAACTAATTATAAACGTAGACACATAAATCTATAATGAACCATAAAATAGGATAAGTATTCCTAAATTTCAACAAGTCATTGTATCTACTGCACTGGTTGCTTGCTGGCATTAGTTAGTCTTTAATGGTGTTACTTATACCACTTTGATTGATAAACATGCAAATATAAAAAATTGATTTGGCCTTGAAGAATTTTCAAATAATGATCAATCAGGGTATTAGACCAAACTTGATCACCTACAATACGTTAATCAATAGCATTTATAAATGATAAGATCTGCGATTTGAAAAATGTTAGAAAACTTGTAATTAAGATAAATGAGAGGTTTAAAACTTGACATGATCATGTTTATAACACTAATAGATGGATATTGCAAAGATGAGGACATAAAATTTGCATTAGAGATCAAAAAAAGAATAATCGAATGGGATTGAACTTGATCAGGTAGATTTTCCTGCGTTCATATCAGGATTTTATAGAGAAAACGAAGGAGAAAGAGGAGCAAGAAACTGAGGCTGCCACCAACTAGTGCAACAGATACAATAACTTGTTGAAATTTAGGGATACTTATCCTACTTTATGGTTCATTATGCGCTCGTTGTCGCTGATGGCAAAAGCAGCAGGTCCAGGACTGGTTGTCGTTGGCCTCTGTCTGTATCTTTCTCCATCTCTCTCGCTCTCTATGACTACTGTTATCATCTTTGATTTCTTCTCCATCACTTCTCTGTTTCGTTCTTATTTGCCCTGTTTTCCTTTTTTGAATATGTTTCTTCTATTGGTTACAGGTGATAGAAGAGAATCTGTTGAAACAACTCTTAAATATTGAGATTGAGTAGAGTTAGAATCTTGCAGGTGAATTCTTTTGTTTCAGAAATCAGAGTTGTGTATATTAGGCATACGGAGAATTTGTCTTACTTCTTTGTAGAACAAATGATATGCTTGTGTCTTATTTCACTTTGTGGATTTAGTTAATCAAAATGTGTGTTGGAGTGAAGATTTGAGTGGAATTAAAAGTTATCAGAACACATTTAAATGGAATTGAAGTTTACAGATGATGGAAACCTTCTACCATTGTAGTTGATAATACTTTCTTTACAGGATGAAGAGCATTTTTTTTTGTTGGGGGGGGGGGGGGGTAAAAGATTGTGCACCAAACCTCTCCCAATCCCCTATATATAGTAGAATCCCCTTTATATGCTTTCCTTCACGTTGTTACATCTTGGTAACGTAATCTGTTCTGTCACATCTATCAATATCTTATACTAGTTCCATATTGGCAGGTCAATACTGTAAAACATGATATACTGAAGCTTTTTGACAGCATTGAGAAAAATGGTATGCATGGCTATGTAATTCTCATGCATGGAGTAGCACTATAGAAGCCATGATGTCTTTTTGTAGCATTGGTGCTTCTCCTTTTGGTCATTTAAATGGATATAGAATTGAGGGTTCATGGGTTAGCTGCCTCTCTTTAGTTGGCATGTAATGGGATATTACAATTTTTTATATACTTAATGCCCAACTTTTCGATAGTGTGCAGTGTTTAATCTTACCATTTATCACATTCATTTATCACATTCTCTCTCTTATTTATTTTTGGTCCCACTTAGAGAATCAAAAGTAAAAAATCACACTGTATTCTATCAAGTGTTAAAAAAACTGGAAATGATCCATTTCCTCCGAGAGTAGATGCATCTTTAGAATTCTTGAATTTTGAGAGTTCATTTGATTAGAGGTGAGATTGTTGGATGTTTGCTTTAGTTCACTCGTTTCTAAAAGGTGCCATTTGGCATCAAAGTGAATAATTTTCTTGAAGATTCTTGCACTTGATTTTTGACCCATTAATGTAAAATATCTATTGGTCAGAATTACTTCTCATTATTAAAATTAACTATTCATCTGACTTGATATGCTTTTGACAAACACACACATGTGCACTCACATAATTTAATTGATCTTGTCGTTCTTTGACGAGTCAAACCTAAAAAGTTCAATTGCAATTTATAAAACTGGTTTCTCTTCTTCATTTATTATATTACGCAGCTGAAAAGGCAGAGGAAACAAAAGATGCTACAATGCCATTAAGAAGGCTGGTGAATACTCAGATAATGCATCTCAAAAAAAGCCACGGAGGCTAAAGATGCTGACAAGTAAGAAAGCTGGTGAATACACAGATTATGCATCACAGAAAGCAAAAGGAAGCAAAAGATGCAATAGATTAAGTTCCAGTGTTGCTTTTTAAATTCTAGTAGGAGCATTGGATTGTATTAAGCATATGAACATATTGTGAAAGCAATTATATGAATGAAATTAGATTGGCTGGTTTGCTGAACATTGGATTATTGAACATCTTTACTTTTAAATAAAATGTTGTGATGGTTTTAGTGAATGATATATTGGCTGGTTTGCTGGAAATTAGACAAACATATGATTGTGCAAAGTTTTGTCTAAATTGAATGAAATTAGATCGACTGTTTTGGAGATTTATGCTTGCACAAATAAATTGAATGAAATGACTGCAGGATAAGTGTGTCCATGTAAGGCTTCTGCCAAATAAATTGAACTACATTGCATATTAATTCTTATTGCTTATAAATAAAATCAGTGGAGCAGAACATTATTGATGCTAATTAATTCTTATTGCTGATGCATTAAACCAGAGGAACCATGCTAACTACTTCTTATTGCTAAATGGCTGCAATATAGTGCAAGTAAACCAAATGTGGTAGGAAACTATGAGTTTGACAGATTGAGTACTTCAACATTATAAATTCACAAGTAATAGTAGGTTTCATCTAATAATAACAGCTTGGACATGCTTACAAGTTATAACATGTTTCACCTAATAAGTAATAAGTACTTGAACATTGTAAGTCTTAAATCAACCTAACTAAGTTCCAAAACATCATCTTAGACCATGTAATAAGTTTCACAAGACATCACATGAGACAATTAGCACTAATTCTATCTGAGAATGGATCGCACTAATGCACTCTTCTGAGAACTCTTAACTGTAAATTGAAAATTAGCCTGAATAAATTAGCAACTAAAAATGTAAATTAATAGTTAACAATAGTCAGAATACCGTCCACTTAAAGGGTCAGTTTCTTGCAGACAGTGTTAACCTTCCCCTCTTAGGATTTGTGGTGTTTCAATCATAAATTACCAGTATATGTCATATTCACCTTCAAGCATTTGAATTGGAAATGTTCTCAATGATTCCCTTCCCATCAAAAGCATCAAAAAAGAAAAAATTCTTGAGAGGATCTCCTTTCCCAGATATTGCCTTGATAACCTCCTGTGATTGTAAGAATACTCAAATTAGTTAGTTAGAAATATTATGGAAACTTGAAAGAAATATGGTTGAATAAAATACCTGCCCAAGGATTCCCCCAATAATAGCACAGACTGGTGGAAACTCTAGTGTACTTGTTACCAATCTTTCTAAAAGTGTATCAGGTACATGGGATTCATTCAGAGACTGTCAACAGTTCATCACAGAAAAATTAGATGAGCTAATGATCTCCACTACAAAGAGAAAATAAAGTCAAGTAGCATACTTGCTCAGCACAAAGCTCTTTTTTCAACTTCAGAACTCCAGGAAGATCTGCAACAGAAACTTCTCCTGCACTACGGCCTTCAGCCTCTTCAAACTTTTCAATTACTGCAACAGACAATTTGATTTTATTGTTTGATTGTTACCAAGGTTTAATGTCTAAGGAATGAATCAAAGAGGCTAGATACTATTGACTAAACGTTCCAATACTGAACTAATTTAAATAATTTTTGCTTTTATATCATATATATTACTAACAACATATGTTTTTTACAATTTAACACACCTCTCATAGCAAAGTACAGCTTTGATGTTTTCCTAGGAAGTTCCTTCCAAGGTACTGATAATGCTTCCTGCAACAGAAATCAGATAGGCAAACTCATGAGAATGAAGCATTCAACCACATGCCAATCATGGTAAAGCATAGCAAGTTATGCAACACATGTGAAAACTCCCAATAGCATAGGACCGAGACAGAATTGACAAGCATATGCCAAAGTTAATAAGCATCTTAAAGCCCATTTTCCCTCTTTTTTTTCCAATTTTTTCCCTCCAAAGCCACAAAAAAAATCCTATAAGGAAATCATAAGTGTAATATGATAAGAAAAATGCTAGAGGACCATCAGAATTTATTGTTTTTAACCATCACTTTTAGCTATCAATCCAATTCCTTTAGTCTAGTAATGCAACAACATATTTTAACCCACACTTTTTAAACATTAATGGCTAATTAATGGCTAAAAATAATAAATTCTGATGGCCCTCTAGCATTCATCATGACAATTCGATACATGATAAGAAGGTTATGGGAGAACACTTGTTTTGCAGCTACTGATATCTTGATAACTATTTTAGGCTCACTTAAGTTAAAATTGAGCATGAGAAGTCACCAAATGGGCATTTGATCAAACCCATCAATCTAATGCAAGTAAATGCTAATTTAACAAATATGAATGAAATTTTTTTAACTGGTATGAAGAAATGCAAAGAAAGCAATGCAGTAATAAAAAGTTTTAAACCAGCATACCTCAAAAGATGGATATCGTAGGTGGCATTCAATAGTTTCCTCCAGTTTTTTCTGCCAAAGAAAAATGAAGCATAAATAAGAATATAACACTGCTTTAGAAGTGAAGAACAGTATCCTCTGGTGTAACACTAGCATTTTCCAGAAATTCCGTAATTGGATGTAATAATCAAACAGTCAACAAACAGCAGTCATACAGGTTTTATCCATCCCAACATACATTTGGTCTAGGTTTTAGTTTCAGTCATTATGATCATATGCTTATGATAGGATATTATGGTATCATCTAATGTAGCCAATCCCACCAAGTATGATAAGGTTTAATTGTTGTTATTATTGTTTGTCTATCATCAAATCCAAGACAAAACGCATACAGCCATCTTTTGCTATATAGATCATTTACAAACATAGAAATAAAATATAACGGAACGAAGATAAAATTAAGACTCAAAGACAGAAAACTAGCTGTGAAACTATATCCGGAAAAGCAATACCTTCGAATACTTATAGTCCTGCAGATCAACAAATATTTCACCACAAGAATCCCTACAGTCAACAGTATAAAATGCTACTCGTTTCGATATCTTGCGGCATTTCTCGTTGGCCAATTTCTACAACAAAGGAATAAATGCAAACAAGAGCATTAATGGCAAATAGACAAATTGCGTCTGCACAATATTGCAATTACTAATTTAGAATTCTTAAAGACGTACATTACCTTGGCTGGAAGCGAGCAAGAACTGACAACAACAACATCGAAGTTGTTGAAGAATTCTACATCGAAACTTGACAAATCACCTAAAGGCAATGCAAACAAAAGAAAATTATAGCCAGAAAAAGGCAAATAAAAGTAAATCAATGCGGAGAGAGTAAGGCAAGAGGCAGGGTTTGAGAAAAACCTTTCTGGACGGAAACACGAACCATAGGATTGAAGTCTTTAAGGGAATCACAACAAAGCTGAGCAAGGGTCTTGCCACCATAGACATTCTCATCCGGAGGGATGAGAAAGTTGGATGAGAAGGCTTCTTCAGAGGCAATCCGATCATCTATTAAGGTAAGACTCCCCACCCCAGCAAGAACAATATTCTTACAAAACTAAACAAGAAGAAAACACAAACTCTTCTAAGACACCGCCAACATGGAAAAATAATAATTTATTTATTTTGGGGAAGGTTTACCTCCGCTATGGTTCCTTTCATGCCATAGACTAGGACATGAGCTTTGCTCAGTCTGAAACAAAAGCATAACAAAACAGCAGGTAGAGAAATTCAGGGGAGCAGAATTTAAATTAGGTTAATAGAGGAGGAAGGTGAAGAAAGGACCTTCGTTGAGCATCAGCTCCCCAAACGCGAATCTGACGGTCATACAAGGCGGTCTCCTGCGCCGTCAACTCCTCGCCGTCGCCGTCCATTCACACGAGAATGTGAATTGTGGAAGAGAAGTCAGAATGTAACCGAAACTCCAACAAGCAACAGCAGTGCTACTGTTAGACTACACGCTTCTTCGGTTCTTCCCCAAAACGACCAAGTTCGTAATCTTCCTGCTTACTGCCTCACAACAATCTGCCTTCGTTAATTGGGCTTTCCTTGACCCATTAATATGAAAAAAAAAAAGGAGTGGACCTGTTTTTGTTAACTATCACAAAAAATATCGTTTGTTAACTACAAAAAATAATGTATTGTGACAGATTAATTTTTGTCCAGTTAAATTGAGAGATATCGGGAGAAATAAAAAAATTACAAAAAATAATATTTTAAAAATTATCCTTGCAAAAACTATTGCTTTACGGTACATTATAATCCATTTACTCATTTACAAAAACAAAAGGTTTACGCTTGATTAGATGGCTAAATCTTTTTATCATTTTATTTTCGAGAATTTTATGGAAAATGATTTTGTGAGCGAGGCATCCAGACTAAATACTTATTTTGGTCCTGAGATTTATGCGATTACTCAATTTGGTCCTTGAAATTTAAAATTTTCTATACTAGTCCTCCAGATTCAAGTTCGGATACCAATATGGTTCCTCGACTCTTTCCGGCGATAACTAGGCAAATGGAGTGCTGATATAGCACTCTCCCTACTACATTGGATGATGAGTAAACGACATCGTTTATCTTTGGCGTCCAAACAAGTCATAAATGAAGAATAGTGAAGGTAGAGAAGAAGAAGAATACTTTATTTTGGGTCTTCATTATTTCTTCTCCCTTCTTATATAAAGTGACGACATTTCTGACTTGTTTGGATGTTAAGGGTAAACGACGTCGTTTACTATCATCCAGCGTGGCTGGAAAGATGCCATCTCAGCATTCTGTTTGTCTAGTCATCGCCGAAAAGAGTCGAGGAACCACATTGGTGCCGGAACTTAAATCCAGAGGACTAATATAAGTAATTTTGAATCTTAGGGATCAAAATGGGAATTTAGTCGGCATCCCACTTTATTTTGATTTCAAAATGGTCAAGGGTGTCAGGAATTTTTTAATGTAAACTAACATGAATCAATAGCACATTTATCAAATTGTCATCTTTTTTTTCTTGCAAAATTCACAAACTAAAATAATTAGGGTTGCATATGTATCAGATTGGATCGGATATAGTCTATAATTTTATCCGATCCGCATTATATTCATCGGTTCACGATCGGATACGATATCCACAAATTTTCAGATCAGATTCGATTCGCATAATTAAAAAAAAAACTGTTTTTAAGTCCTATTTAGGTTTTTACAAAAAACTATCCAAAAAATTCATTTTTCACTCATTTAAATATATTTACTCATAAAATATTATCAATAAATTTTTTTTTAAATAACCAAAAAAAATAATAACACAATATCTAAGTTTAATTATTATAAGTTAAAATACAACATAAAAGATAAAAAACAAGATATAAACTATGTTATTTATATGAGACGTGTGGATATGCGGATCTATATATCGAATCTGCTTATATCACTAGCAAATCCGCAATTCAATTTTAACATAGTGCAAATCGAATTTGATTTGATCTGATAACTCTGTGGATCAGATAATATCCACAAAATACGAATCGAATGTAAATAATTACTATAGATATACGAATATTATCCGATTCATCTACGGACGGACCGAAAATCCATATGCAAAGAAAGTGGCCATTTCCTTACGTCTGATGGTCAACAAGTCAAAATTAAAATTACACACACAAAAAAAAAAATCATTGGCAAAAGAAGCAACCCTCTCTAAACACTTATATGTTACAGCTAATCCAACAGAGCATGTATACGATAAAAGAATTAAGAAGCTAAGGTTGCATTTGCCACAAAATGGCCAAGCCTTAATTATAATTACATGAAAGAATTTTGGCCTGGGTTATACCATTATTGAACAATTATAAAAGATTTAGTGCCAGTCCTGGGACATTTTTATTATGAATTTTAATTGTCTAATTATTTGCGGGCTCAATATGTCTTTACAGAAAAAAATAAAATTGAAATAAAATAATTATTAATAAAATATTTGTATATAAATGTAACATTAAACATCATAAATAAAAATAAAGATCTTGAACCAATAACAGTCGAAAAATGTCGACAAATGAATGATGGACTAAAATAGGAGAAAACTATGAAGATTGAGTTAGACTTACTTGCAAAATGTGAAGTTTTTATACATATAGTCTGTACACCAAAATATGTAAAACCTGTTGAATATAAATGGGTATTTGTGAGAAAACAAAATGAGAAAAATGAAGTTGTACACTACAAAACTCGACTTGTGGTGCAAGGTTTTTCATAAAGACCCAGTATAGATTATAAAGAAACATATTCTTCTGTAGTTAATGCAATAACATTGCGTTATTTGGTCAACTTATCCGCATACCATAAACTACATATGCATCTAATGAATGTGGTAACGGCCTATTTATATGGATCATTAGATCGTGATTTCTATATGAAAGTCCCTAATGGACTAAAGATATCTGAACCATCTCATGAATATTCGTAGGGGTTATACTCAGTAAAATTGCAAAAATCCTTATATGGTCTAAAGCAATATGAACGAATGTGGTATAATCGTCCTATTGGGTATCTGGCCAAAACGGATTCAAGAATGATGATACCTGCCCATATGTTTTCATAAAGAAATCTGCATATGAATTTATTATAATTGTTGTATACGTTGATAATTTAAATATTATTGAAACTCTTGAAGAGATTTTTAACAATTATAAAAGCTCTAAAAGAAGAGTTTAAGATAAAAGATTTTCGAAAAACTAAATTTTGTCTCGATCTGCAAATTGAGCATACAAAAAATGGGAACATTATTCATCAGACAACATATACAGAAAAGATTTTGAAGAGATTTTATATGAATAAGTCACATCCATTAAGTACTCCAATGATCGTAAGATCTTTAGATGTGGAAAATGATCAATTCTGTCCTAAAGAAGAAAATGAGGATATCATTGGTTCTGAAGTATCATATTTTAGTGCCATTGGATTACTAATGTATCTTACTAATAATATATGACTTGACATATCATTTGCTGTGAATTTAATAACAATGTATAGTTCCTCTCCAACCAGAAGACATTAGAATGGAATCAAACAAATCTTTCGATATCTTCATGGAACGGTTGATATGAGATTGTTTTATCTATATGGATCCAAGTCACAATTAGTTGGCTATGCAGATGTAAGATATTTGTCTGATCCACACAAAAGAAGATCTCAAACATGATACTTGTTCACATATGGTGGTACAGCTATATCATAGAGATCCACAAAACAGACGATTATATCAACATCCTCTAATTATGCTGAAATACTAGTGATACATGAAGCAAATCATGAGTATTTTACTATTTTTGGCTCAAAATTTTGATCCAATATATTCTGTCATCATGTGGACTGATTGATTATAAGATAACTCCAACTGTTCTATTTGAAGATAATACAGTATGTATTGCACAACTTAAAGGTGGATATATTAAAGGTGATAGAACAAAGCATATTTCTCCCAAATTCTTCTTCACTCGTGATCTTCAAAATCAAGGAACAACTGATGTCCAACAGATCGGTTCAAGCGATGATCTAGCAGATTTATTTACAAAGTCACTTCCAAAATCCTCATTTAAAAAATTGGTACATCAGATTGGATGCGCCGATTTCGAGATATTAAATAATGGTGACAAGAGGGGGAGACTATACTCTTTTTTTCTTGGTCAGGTTTTTTTTTTTCAATTGGACTTTTCTTGAAAAGGTTTTTAATGAGACAGTCCCTATCACAAAGAGTTTTGTACTTTTTTTCCTTTACTAAATTTTTTTCCATTGGATTTTTCTTTAGTAAGGTTTTAATGAGGTATATCCTAAATGGTCATTTAAGAGAGAGTGTTGTAATAAAGATGATGATGTGGATGCCCATTCATTATGGGCAGCTCACATTCTCAAAAGTGAATGATATTAAAGAGGTATTGAAAAAAGGAAATATTTTGCCTCTATAAATAGTGAAATATAGTTTTACATACGTATACACACAGAAACAACAGAATACTTCTCTCTTCATATATATACTATAAACTTTCTTTCTTTTCTTTATCTCTCTATAAGCGCCCGTTTGGGAAGCTTCAAAAGTTTTTTTTTTTTTTAGTTTTTGATTTATAAAAATAGTAGTATTAATGTCTGGCGTAATTTTCAAAAACAAATTATAGTTTTCTAAGAAACTATTTAGGAGGTTATAAAAAAGTAAAAAAAAAAAGACTTCTCTCATAATAATACTACTATTTTTATCACATTTCTATAAAATAAGTACTTTTAGAATTAAAAATCCAAATACAAAATAACTTATTTATAAGCTACTTTTAATATAGTTATTTATTGTTTAAATTATTTTTTCAAAAAGAGTTTAATTAAGCTGTTTATCCAATCTGGACCTTAAGTAGAAGTTGCAACATATATAATATAAATATATATATAAATTACTTTTATTATAATGAGATAAGAGTATTGGTGAACATTAATATTAGAGCCTTCTATTTATACTTTTTCTTTTATATTTATTTCTCTTTCTTATTTATTCTACAACAAATAAGACCTAATTAAAAATTTTTAAAACCGTGGCTAATTTTTTTGGATATGACACTTTGGTGCGTGCAACGTAGCGTTATGAACGTTAGGGGTGTTTTACACTGCTGTGACAGCGGTTAACTAACGGGAAGAAATCGGACAGTCTTATTTCTTTGAGGAGAGAGAGGAACACAAATTGGACCGTTCGATTTATGCTGGACAAACATTTTTTTGCTAAGAAATCGGACCCACCGATTTCATGCATGCTTGACGAAATTTTTGTGTGCAAAGAAATTGGACCCACCGATTTCTAGTTTATAGGACAAAATTTTTCTTTGGACAAGGAAATTAGACCCACCAATTTCATGCATGCAAATTTTTTTGGCGCAACGTAACTCTAATCGGACTGTCTGATCTAGGTTCTTCAAAAAATTGAAACGGTCAAAAACAGGGGCGGAGCTAGAAAAAATATTAGAGGGGGGCAAAAAATATTTACACAATAAAATAAGACTAAAATAAAATTTTAAAGGGGGGCTAAACTGAAATTTATATATAATTTACATGTAAAAAATTAAAATTAGGGGGGGCCATTGCCCCCCTTTGCTTGTACCTAGCTCCGCCCCTGGTCAAAAAGGCGGTCGGACGGTCCGATTCCAATGTTATTATATACCAACTCCCTCACCAGGCTCTCCACTTCATTTTCTTCTTCTCACAATCTTCAAATCGTCTGAAGTTCCTCTCTGCTCCTTCTATTCTTTTTCGGTGATTGAAAAAAATTAATACCGCAATGTGAGTATATTATCATGGATGATAGAGTTATGTTAAAAATATATTATCATGGTTAAATTTTGTTATAAACATCTGAAGGAGTGAAATTTATGTGTAAAAACTCATTATATATTATTATTCCATTCACACAGTCATTTGAAGAATTAAAATGTGTGATTTGTGAGAAGATGAATTCTCAACTAATTATTCTATTTAACCAATTTTAACATGTCCATTTTCAACATAATAAACAGACATTCTTAACTAACTATTATAATCTAATCTAACAACACACAACAAGTCATTAATCCTTAATTAATTCACTTCTAACAAATATTATATTTAAACAATTTTAAAGTTTTTTTTCACTTCTAACATAATAAACAAACATTTTCAAATAATTATACTATTCTATTCTAATCTAACAACACACAACAAATTATTAATCCTTAATTAAATATTTAAATAATATACTCATAATAATAATTAATTCAATAATTTTTTAAATATCTTTTAAATTTATTTTATTTTATTAATTATTTCTAACAATTAATAACTTAATCATTTTATCATATCATACCTATGATCTTAATAATTATTATTACAATTTCTACTAATTTCTAACATTATCAGTATTATTTTTATTAAATAAAAATATTTGATAATAAAAAATTACATAATTAGGATGATTAAGATAATTACTTAATTAGCAATGTAAAATTTTGGACAATTGACATCGTTTATTTTTTGTCGTTTTGGTATTGTTGAATGAAGGTTAATGATGGTGGTGATCCAATTTTTGGACCCTGGACCAATGCTGCTTCAACAATGGGAGAAGAAGAAAGAATGTGGGATTGAGGACGAGGAAGACACTGGTAAAAGAGAGTGAAATGAATGGTTTGATTTGGGTGGCATAGAGGGCAACATACAAGCAAGGACGGAGAGCGGTGCATGTTTGACGCGTGGCATGCAATGCACAAATCGGACGGTCCGATTTATATACATGTGATGCCTGAAATTGAAGTGTTCATTTCTTTTTTCCCAATCGGACCGTCCGATTTGTTATTCAGCATCGTCACAACCTCTAATACACCAATAAACACGCTATACACCACAACTATTCCAATATCAAAATTAAAAAAACTCTAAAACCGTAATTCCGTAAAGACCAATATTTAAGAAAAAAAGAGTATATATGTTTTCGTTTGAGTGAATGTTACATGCCTGTATTGACGACTTTTTCATACATAAAGGTCTTTAGTGAAACTTGCAAGAAAAAGAAATTGATATATAATTATATGAGTAGAAAATTATTTTTAACTAAGAAATATTTAACAATTTTGCTAGAAAACTAAGAGGGGTTCAGCCAACTCCTGCCAATTTTTAAATGGGTTGGACTTTAAAGCTCATCTTAACAAAAATAAGTTAATATACATAGATGTTTCTTTTGTTAAGTATCAGAATATTTACTTTTCATACTAAATGGACGTTCTTTTATATATTTTTCGATTTTTTTTGTATTACAAATGTGAATATCTCTATTTCTCTAAGAATTTTATAGTTTTTTTTAAATCCTATAGATATAAAATATAACTGGATATTTCTTTTGTTAAGCATTAGGATATTTTTTATTATATTAAACGAATATTTTTTTTATATTTCTGTAATTGTTCAAGAACAACTCGTGCTCCACCACTCCTTCCTTAAACAAGCAGAGACTGATTGGATGTGATGGAATCGCAATTTGACCGATTCGAAGACCTGTGCCGCTTGCTGCAGGAGATGCTGCAGAGAATCAATACATGAGTGGATTCCATGGAGCAGGGCACTCCGATCCGTCGCTAGTGGCTCGCAAGAGAGAAACCGCACCGGAACAGTGGAGAAAAATGGAATTCTTATTTTTTCGCGGTGAGGATGAGATGACTTGAATTGAGCGTCTGGAGCAGTTTTTGCTTAGAGTGGTGCCATAACAAGAGTGGGTCGCGGTGGCGATGTTCGCCATAGAAGGCCGCACATTCACGTGGTTCCGACGATGAGAATTGGCCGCGCCGATGCTAACGGTGAGAGAGAAGGATTTCTGTGTGTGGTTGTTGGAGGTGGGTAGGTTAATGTAGGAGATAAGAGAAAGATTTTCATAGGCTTTAATTAAGTTTATTTAATCAATTTTTAATTTTTGTAAATTTTTTAAATTTTAAATTTAAAAAATTTAAAATTAATTATTAATAATTATAATTAATTGAGTTGTTTATTTTTTGACACTTGGTTTTCTATACTTTTTTAATATTTAAATATTGACAAATGACGATTCTAATTATAAATCCATCCATTATATCCATTATCCATTATCCATTATTCCATTATATATATCTAATTTTGAATCCAAAAATTGCCACGTGGCATCTTCTCATTATCCCTAAATAAAAAATGTTTCCCGCTTTCTTAATCTCCATTCGCGCTTCTTTACTCCAATCTCAATCCCCAATTGCAGATTCAGATTCCAACTTTAACCCTCTTTCATCTTTGAAATTTCCATGCCCTGTTCCGCTTGAACCTTGGTCTCCAACAGCTTCCGCAAACTTCAGAGAACGCTGCCTCACGAGTCCCTTCACTGGGTCTTTTTCTTCCATTTCCATCAACTGAGTCGCTCAATCATCTTCTCATTATCCCTAAATAAAAAATGTTTCCCGCTTTCTTAATCTCCATTCGCGCTTCTTTACTCCAATCTCAATCCCCAATTGCAGATTCAGATTAAATGTTTAACAAAAAATTTCTTCCAACTTTAACCCTCTTTCATCTTTGAAATTTCCATGCCCTGTTACGCTTGAACCTTGGTCTCCAACAGCTTCCGCAAACTTCAGAGAACGCTGCCTCACGAGTCCCTTCACTGGGTCTTTTTCTTCCATTTCCATCAACTGAGTCGCTCAATCATCTGCTCTCTAGCACTGTCGACGATTCAACTCACCACCTTACCACTGCATCAATTACTTCAGTTTTATGTGAGCAACTGTGTTATCCATTCTACTCTTACCTTGATTCTAATATGATTAGACATTGGGTTTGTTCATAACTCTATGCTTATTTTTATGCAAGAGATTGGTCAATCCCCTTACTTTCTTTCACTGTATAGTACATGTTTGATGATTTTGAACTTAATAATCGGTGAATTACTTTACTTCTTTTTTTTTGCACATTACATGTTTGTTGAATTGCTATGCCTAAACTTAGTTGCTGATTTTTTTGAAGCATTGCTTCCTTGCACATTACATGTTTGATGAATTGCTTTGTATTATAAATATTAGGTAGCCGAACTTAATAATCAGTAAATTGCATCACTTCCTTTCTCTTGCACAATACATGTTTGATGAATTGCTAGGCCTAAACTTAGTTGCTGATTTTTTTATAGCATTGCTTCCTTGCACATTACATGTTTGATGAATTGCTAGGCCTAAACTTAGTTGCTGATTTTTTATAGCATTCCTTTCTATTCCTTACTCTTCCTCTGTCCTTATTTTTCTTCTTCTTTCAAAAACAAAGAACACTTAACAAGAAGAAAGTCTTTCCACCAGGTCCTAGAAGCCTTCCAATAATTGAAAATCTTCACCAATTAGATACTTCTTCCCTTTATCTTCAGCTATTCCAATTCTTAAAGAAATATGGCCTTATATTCTCCATTCAATTAGGTCTAAGGCCAGCAATTGTTATTTCATCCTGGCCAAAGAAGCATTGAAAAACCATGATCGTGAATTTGAAGGAAGACCAAACATGATTGCTCAACAAAAACTTTCCTATAATAGATTGGAGATGTTCTTTTAATTTTATATTCTTATAAGCACACTCTAATATATTAATTCAGATTGAACTTTGTGTGGACCTAATCAGTGTGGTGTATTGCATTACATGATATAAATTGAAACTTTAATTATCACATGAACCTCATTTCAATCTATTATACATGCTATCATTCTTATTTCAATCACATATGGCATTTAACTTGAATTTATACATAAGTTGTTTATACATATCTAAGTAATACTTATTCATTAGTTTGTATAAATTTTATTAGACATCTTTAATTTAAATTGCTTTCTATTTTAAATTATTATATTATGATTTAGTATTTGATATTAGAGCTTATTAGTTTATTCTGTTGTAATTTTTGCAGTTATTATTAGAAAGAAAAGAATGAATTCTACTAAAGATGAGTGTAAAAAGGCTAGATTAAGAAGAAAATCAATATTACTGCTGAAAAGAGGGCGACAAAAAAAAACTGGTGACTCTCAAACTAATGAAAGGAATATGAAAAATTTAGGAAAAAGAAAAGTGTTAGCTGAAATCACTAATAGAGAGTAAAAAAAGAAAAAGATTTTCATTGGTATTGGAGAAAATTCAAAAAAAAGCTGCAAGGATAGAGAGTTTGTTGCAAGTACTTCATACCTACCAGCACATATGTTGACTGATGAACTTGAAAGACTAGAGTCTTTTACACAAATATTTTTTAATCCAAATGCATTTCAATATGGAGTAGCTGCTGGTCAAGATTATTCAAATACAAAGAAATCTATGACACATCCAAGTTGTCATTTATCTTCTGGACGACATGTGATCAGTGGGATGAAGTTATTTTCTCAAGATTCTGAATTTGATATTTTAGAAGATGGATTAGTTTCTGTTAGAGTTGATTATGATTTCAACTATGATGATATTTCTGGTGAGTTTGCTATGAGAAATTAATTTTTTTTATGCTATTAGTACTGTTACCTATTCTGACTTAGTTTAGTGTTTAACTTTTCTATTTTATATGCAAGCAGCTTCTCAAAAATTTTACTCTCTGAGCATTGGTTTATATCAAAGTAACACTGATTTTCAAGAAGGTACTATTATGCTATGTTTTTATTATATTGTTTCACATATATTTATTTTGTCAATTACTTTTACATTTATTTCATTTTGAAGTTAAATTTATTTAGTTGAGAAATATTATATTTGATATGATACAGGTAATGGTCACCAAGAAAATAACTTTCAGTTCACATATGGAGGTAAAAGGTTACTTTTTACCTATAAATATTCTTTTCCTTTTGTATTGTATATTCTAAAGAAAAAATTTTGTCATATAATGCAGATTATTTTGATTTCGGTGATCCAATTTCAATTTGTCAAGAGTGTGGTGCTTTAATGTGGTATGATGAAAGAAATCGAAAAAATAGAAATTATATCATTCCAGAGTTTAGTCTATGCTGCAGTTTAGGAAAAGTGCAATTGCCTTTTCTAACAGAGCCTCCTGAAGTTCTAAAAGAGTTACTTTATGACTATGGTTCAAAGCATTACAAGAATTTTCAAAATAATATCAGAGCATATAATCAAATGTTTGCATTTACTTCTTCTGCTGGAAAGGTGGACTCATCTATAAACAAAGGCCATAGACGTGCTCCAACGGTCTACAAGATTAGTGGAGAAAATGTTCATTATATTGGTAGTTTAATGCCCATGCCCGGTGAAAAACCTAAGTTTGCTCAGTTGTATATCTATGACATAGAAAACGAAGTAAACAATAGGATAGCACCATTTAGGTAATTTGCTTTATCTAAACTCGATTACTAATATGTTTTTTTTCCATTTATATTTTCTATCTATTTTCTATATCATTTTGTTTAGCTATAGAAGTTCTTATTTTTTTTTTTACTTCTTTTTTATTGATGTTGTAGGTCAAATGATTCTGAATATGCTATTGACTCTGAGATTGTTGGCAAGTTACAAAAGATGTTAGATGAGAATAATGCTTTGGCAAAATCATTTAGAATGGCGAAAGAAAGATTTGCAGGTTCTAATACAGAACATGTAAGGTTGAAGCTTTTAAGTTCAAGGGAAAAAGATGGAAGAATTTATAATTTGCCTGATGTTTCTGAAGTGGTAGCTTTAGTTGTTGGTGATATTGATTCTCTTTCATCAACCAGAGATATAATCTTAGAAAGGCAAGATGGTCGCTTAAAGCGTATAAATGAGATTCATGTTGCTTATCTTGGTTTACAATATCCACTTCTTTTTCCATATGGAGAAGATGGCTACAGAATTGATATTCAACATAAAATCATCAGGAGTTTGAAACCTAACAAGAGGAGCAAATTGACCATGCGACAATTTTTTGCATTTAGGCTTCAAACCAGGAAAACAGAAGCTCCAACAATACTGGTTTCTAAAAAACTTTTTCAGCAATTTGTAGTGGATGCTTACACTATGATTGAGTCAGAACGTTTATTATATTTTAGGATTCATCAAAAGGAACTTAGAGCTGATGATTACAAGAGTTTGAAAAATGCTAAATCTACAGGTCAAACAAGTGGCTCAAGTGTAGGAAAAAGAATAGTTTTGCCATCAAGTTTTATAGGAGGTAGGCGTTATATGGATGGCTTATACCATGATTGTGTTGCAATTTGTGGTCATGTTGGTTATCCAGATTTGTTCATCACTTTCACATGTAATTCAGAATGGCCAGAGATCAAGCGACTCTTAGACCCTTTACATCTCAAACCAGTAGACCGTCCTGACATTGTTTGTCGAATGTTCAAAATGAAGCTTGATATGCTAATTAAAGATTTGAAAAAGGAAAGATTCTTTGGTAAAGTTGTTGCTGGTAAGGTGTACATTAAAAAAAAAGTATATACTATTTTAAGAACATCAAGTATATCTATAGTTGCTAATATGTACTATATTATGATTTATGTGCAGATGTTCATACAATTGAATTTCAGAAACGAGGTCTACCACATGCTCATATTTTGATATTCTTGGATTCTTTAAGCAAATTTCCAGATCCAAAAGATATAGATAAAGTAATTTGTGCTGAGATTCCTAATCAATTTGAGCATCCAGAGTTGTACAAGGCTGTAAAAAAATTTATGCTTCATGGTCCATGCGGTTCTGTAAATATATTTTCACCATGCATGAAAGAAGGTCGTTGTTCAAAGTTCTATCCCAAGTCTTTTGCTGATTTAACAACTATTGATGCTGAAGGGTATCCAATATATAGAAGAAGAAAGACTGGTTGTTATGCTGAAAAAGGAAATGTGGCTATAGATAATCGCTATGTTGTTCCTTATAATCCTTCTTTGCTAATGAAATATCAAGCACACATGAATGTTGAGTGGTGTAATCAGAGCAGAGCAATTAAGTATCTCTTCAAATATATAAACAAGGGTTACGATCACGTCACTGCTATTTTAGATAATGCTGATGATAGTGAATGCTCAAATAAAGTTATTGATGAAATAAAAAACTATCTTGATTGTAGATATATATCCCCATGTGAAGCTGTTTGGAGAATATTTGCATACCCTATTCATTCTAGAGAACCTGCTGTACAGAGATTGAGCTTTCATTTGCCTGGTCGAAATCCAATTCTATATGAAGATGGTGAAGATATTGATGATATTCTGTCAAAACCCGGGATTGATCAATCAATGTTTACTGCATGGATGGAGGCTAATAACAATTACTCGGAGGCTAAAGAGTTGACATATTCTGAGTTTCCAAGATTCTTTGTTTATAATAAAAAAGAAAAAATCTGGTCAAGAAGAAAGTGTGGCTATACTATTGGAAGGCTTTATTATGTACCTCCAACATGTGGAGAGTTATTTTATTTACGAATGATGTTGAATTTTGTTCGAGGTCCTACCAACTATGACCAAATCAAAAGTGCAAATGGTGTTATTCACAATAGCTTTAGAGATGCTTGCTTTGCTTTGGGATTACTTAATGATGATAGAGAATATATTGAAGCTATCAAAGAAGCTTCATGTTGGGGTTTAGGTGATTATCTAAGGAAGCTTTTCACTGTAATGTTGATGTCAAATAGTGTGAGCAGACCAGAACATGCTTGGAAAGAAACTTGGAGGCTTCTATCTGATGATATTTTGTATAATGAAAGAAAATTGTCTAAAAATTCAGGTTCTCCTTTAATTCTAATAAAAATTTATTTTTTAATGATTCATATTGTGTTTCTTATTATAACTATTTTATTTGTTCTTATATTGTTTTTTCTTTTTGTTTGCAGATTTATCTTTGACTGATGATCAGCTGAAAACGAGATGCTTATATGAAATTGAGATGATATTGCAAGATAATAGGAAGAGCTTAAAGGAATATCCTCATATGCCTTTTCCAGAATGTTTTGTGAGGCTGAAATTTCAAAATGGTTTAATTTATAAGGAGCTAAACTATGACAAGAACAATTTGAAAAATGAATTTCAAACATTATTCTCATCCTTAACACAAGAACAACAAGGTGTTTTTGAGAAAATTGTGGAAGCAGTTTCTAAAGAAGATGGTGGAGTATTCTTTGTATATGGCCATGGAAGAACAGGTAAGACTTATCTCTGGACAGTTTTGACTTCTTTTTTAAGGTCACAAGGAATGATTGTTCTTACTGTTGCATTGAGTGGAATTGCTGCTTTGCTACTACCTGGAGGTAAAACAGCTCATTCTAGGTTTGCTATACCATTAACGGTGCATGAGGATTCTGTATGTAATATTAAACAAAATAGTGAACTAGCTGAGTTGTTAAAGCAAACAAAGCTTATCATATGGGATGAAGCATCTATGGTTCACAGATATAGTGTTGAGGCAGTTGATAAAAGTTTAAGAGACATTATGTCATCTACAAATAATAATAATGCTAATTTGCCTTTTGGTGGGAAGGTAGTGGTTTTTGGTGGAGATTTTAGACAAATTCTTCCTGTCATTCCTGGAGGTGGCAGGACAGAAATTGTTAATGCAAGCATATGTTCCTCTTACATATGGGACTATTGTAGTGTTTTGAGACTTACAAAAAATATGAGATTAGAGGAATTTTCACATGCTGATAATGATGAATTGGCTTTGTTTTCACAATGGATCTTAAATGTTGGAGATGGCAATATAGGTGGGCCTAATGATGGCATCTCTGAGATTATGATTCCTACTGAGTTGCTCATATCAAATTTTGAAGATCCTCTTAGTTCTATTGTGGATTGTATATATCCAAATCTTCTTGAAAATCACTTGGATTCTAATTGGTTGCAATCACGAGCAATTCTTTGTTCTACGCTTGATGTCGTTGAGAAGGTAAATCAATATATTATCATGAAAATTTCAGGAGATGAAAAAATTTACTTGAGTTCAGATAGTGTTGACAAATCTTATGGAAGCGGACAGTATGCTACTGAAACACTTACTCCAGAGTTTTTAAATAGCCTCCAATGTTCAGGATTACCTCATCATGCTTTGAAGTTGAAGGTTGGAATTCCTATAATGCTTTTAAGAAATCTAGACCAATGTGCAGGTTTATGTAATGGCACCAGGCTAATTATAACAAGGTTATCTAATCATGTTATAGAAGCAGAAGTATTAGTTGGAAGCTATCTTGGCAAAAAGGTCTTAATCCCACGCATGTGCATGTCTCCTTCTCAATCACCATGGCCTTTCAAATTGGATAGGAGACAATTTTCTATTGTTGTCTTATATGCCATGACCATCAATAAAAGTCAAGGACAATCTCTTAGCAATGTTGGAGTGTATCTTCCTAAACCCGTGTTTAGTCACGGACAACTTTATGTTGCTATATCTCGTGTTCGAAGTAAGAAGGGGTTAAAAATTCTTATTCACAACAAAGAAGGGCATGTTTTAAGTAGTACAACAAATATTATATTCAAAGAAATTTTCTCAAATTTAAAATAGCATGTTATTTTTTATTATTACTATTTGTTATTTTTTTATTATTTTTATTCTACATTACAATTAAACATTTTAGATATTTTTATTATATTTTATCATAGTTAATTTTAGTCTAAATATACCCGTGATTTTTCAATACTGACCTTTTAAATAATTTTATTAAAATAATTGAATTTTTAATAAATATTAGCATTTTATTTGGAATTTTGGATAAAATGAATGAAGGGATTTGGTGGTATTTATGGTGTTGAGTTGAGGAATCGGAGATGGAAATCAATCAGCAATGCAGCGACTCCTCGTCTCAACCCACCCACTCCTCCTTCCGCCTCCTCTCGCCGCCTTCTCATGCCGCCAAATTCGCAGGATTCTCCCACAATCTAGGACTGCGAAACCCCCTTCCTTCTCTGTTTGCAATTGCAGCAGCAACTCCTCCACCTTCAAAGTGAAGACCTCTTCTGAGCTCAGAAGCACACAAGCCTCTTCGTCCACTGATTCCCAACCGGACCCTAAGCTCACCGCTCTCCGCCGCCTCTTCTCCAACCCCGGAATCGCCATCGACGCTTACATCATCCCTTCTCATGATGCTCATCAGGTATCCCTATTGCTAACCCTTCATTCCAAACACAATTTAATTCATTCCGTGGTTTCATCCCTTTTTCATCTTTAGAGCGAGTTCATTGCCGAATGCTACATGAGGAGAGCGTACATATCAGGCTTTACCGGTAGCGCCGGAACTGCCGTTGTTACCAAGGACAAAGCTGCTCTTTGGACTGATGGCAGATATTTTCTCCAGGTTCCTCAATTCATTCGCTCTCGTTGTATCTAACGGTTCTCAATTATCATCTTCGCACAAAGAAATAATCACCTTGTTCTTTCACTCTGTTGTTTTAGGCAGAGAAGCAACTGACCTCCAGCTGGATTCTCATGCGAGCCGGAAATCCGGGAGTTCCCACCACCAGCCAATGGCTCAACGATGTCCTTCCTCCCGGCGGCAGAGTCGGCATTGATCCTGTCAGTACATTTATCATTTCAATAGAATTTGCAGAGAAAAATTAGAGGAGAGGTAGTTAGGGTGAAGAAGGGGATTGAGGCAAAGCAGAGAGCTTGCCATTTCTGATTAGATAGTATGAAAGATCTCAAATGCTCTAGCTACAATTAATGAGATATATAACTAGCTAATTAACTAAATAATCACTGAACTAACTAAATAATCACTGAACTAATCTCTAACTAACTATGCCAACTAGCAGTAGTTTATTCACCATCTTCAACTAACAGTGCCAACTTGCTATAAATATCTACCAACCGTTAACTACACTAAAACTCAATAACACTTAGCTCATGGAGTAGATATAAATAGTTGATAACGTAAATCATAGACATTCTTTTAATTGTACCCTTTTTTAGATTGCAAGCACGTTTTGTTATTCTGGTGCCTGATATATCATTTTCTTCTGTAATGTTAAGGAAGCAGTTTCTTTTTACCTCGGATGCTGCGGAAGAACTTAAGCAGGTCATCTCCTACAATAACCATGAGCTTGTCTACTTATACAATTCAAATCTTGTTGATGAAATATGGAAAGATAATAGGCCACAGCCTCCAAATAAGCCAGTTAGAGTGCATGACTTGAAGTATGCTGGTTTGGATGTATCATCGAAATTGTCAAACTTGAGGACAGAACTTGCTGGTGCTGGTTCTTCGGCTATTGTCATCTCCATGCTTGATGAAATTGCGTGGTTGTTGAACTTGGTAATGTATCTCAGCGGCTTCTTTAGCTAGATGTATTGATGGTCGTTTATGTACGATCTCATGACCTTGTAAACCTTCTTCTAATCCATATTGTTTTTAGTATAACGTAACTAGCTAATTCGATTCATTCTTTATTTTTGTTTCCTGCATTGTTCAATGTTAATGTTGCAATCAGTGAGAGTAACTATTTACGTTTTTCTTTTGAAGAGAGGCAGTGACATTCCACATTCACCTGTTGTGTATGCATACTTGATTGTGGAAATTGATGGTGCAAAACTATTTATAGATGATTCAAAAGTCACTGAAGAGGTGAGTGATCACTTGAAGAAAGCAAGTGTAGAGTTGAGGCCATACAGTTCAATCATATCTGAAATTGAAAGGTAATTGCCGAGAGTCTTTTTTTTCTTCCTCTTCCAACGACCCTCCAATTACATTTTTATAATGGAAATGATGTCTAAGAATATTATTGTAGATGACCCAGGATAGTTTTCTATACTGTAAATAGTAGCTTTCATTCTGCCAAATGTCCATACATATTTGTTTTGCTCGTAAGAGCAGCACATCTTTGGGAACTATGCTTGACTGTGTTTTGCTAGTTTGGCAGCACAGGGTGCTGCCCTTTGGCTGGACACTTCTTCTGTTAATGCTGCTATTGTGAATGCGTACAAAGCTGCCTGCGACAGATATGGTCAGAACCATGAGAAGAAACACAAAACTAGGACACAAGGTTTTGATGGATCCAACGAGCAATTGGATGGACCCACTACCCTACACAGATGCTCCCCTGTTTCTCTGGCAAAGGCTATAAAGAATGAACAAGAGTTAGAAGGAATGAAAAGTTGTCATTTAAGGTTGCCATATCTTATCTCGGTGATAACGAATAGTTGATGCTCTTGCATGTTAACATAGATCTCTATATTTTGTTCATATTTTTTAAATCAGAGTTATTGTAAATAGAATGCCTTGGATAAGCTACGTGTTGCACTCTCTGTAATTGAAAGTTTCTGTCTGTGTTTTGGGAAAATCATCGTTGAAGAACTTTAAGTGGTTAACTTTTTCTTTCCTTTTTTCTTTTTTTTTATTTGTAGGTTTTTTGGGGGGGGGGGGGTTGATGCCTTATTGTCCATTTTTACTGTGCAAATTTGGTTTTCACGTGTTAATATATTCTTATTTATTTAAATAAGAAACATGTTGCTACCCTTGTAAATATTAGATACTCTTGAATTTGTGTTATAACTCACATATAGGAGTTAACATTCAGCACAAATGCGTATTATTTACAGGGATGCTGCTGCCATTTGCCAGTTCTGGGACTGGCTAGAGACGGAAATTTCTAACAATAGGACATTAACAGAAGTAGATGTTTCAGACAAACTCCTCCAGTTTCGTTCAAAACAAGCTGGTTTTTTGGATACCAGCTTCGACACCATAAGTGGTACGGTGATAGATTAACATCTGATTTATTGATTGTTATACTAACATGAAAAGATATGTTGCTATAGTTTTTCCACAAATTTCATTTAGTTCAGCAAAAATTACAGAAGCTTAGTGGGGAGAGGGGGAAAAATTATTTATTAATTATTTTTCAGAAGCTGTTTTTAGCTTATTGAGAAGTTAATTTTTTTTAATTATCGGTTTTAACTTTATTTTGAAAACTCGCCTGGTTTTTCGCTTAATACATGTATGTTAATTTTTTTTTTCCATTTTAGAAAAGAATAAGTTTCTTAAAATTTATTGTAGAAAAAGAAAATGAACTAATTCCATACCAAAAGAATGTATTTTCTATCAAAAGATATTCATTATTCCTCCTTAGTATGCATATTTACTGGCATTTTTCCAGTTTTCTTCTTTTGTCCACTTTGTGCTGATCTGTAATGTGTTTATTTCATGGGGTTAGGCTCTGGTCCCAATGGCGCTATCATACACTACAGACCAGAACCAGAGAGTTGTAGTATTGTAGATGCGAATAAGTTATTCTTATTGGATAGTGGTGCTCAATATGTTGATGGGACAACTGATATAACACGAACAGTTCATTTTGGGGAGCCTACATCAAGAGAGAAAGAATGTTTTTCCCGAGTTTTGCAGGTATATCGCTTTTATGTTTCTTATTTGAGTTTATTTCTGCATTTTGTTTATTGAGAATAAGGTATACCTCATATATTAATGTGTCAATAATGCAAATCCACACGTTTTTCAAGTCTATGTATAATGTCCTTGTTATTAACATTCAACAACTCTCGTTGGCAATTGATCTTAAATAATTATCTTAACCCTTATGTCAGGGTCATATAGCTCTTGATCAGTTGGTATTCCCAGAAAATACCCCTGGTTTTGTGATGGATGCATTTGCCCGTTCTTCTCTTTGGAAAGTTGGACTTGACTACAGGCATGGTATATTTCCAATTCTATTGGAGGTCTGTTATTTACTTATTTTAAACCAAATGGATTTAGTGATTGATTGAACACTACTGCTTAACCATGATCTATTAGGGACTGGGCATGGTGTAGGAGCAGCATTGAATGTTCATGAAGGCCCTCAAAGTATTAGTTATCGCTATGGAAATTTGACCCCTTTAGTAAATGGCATGATTGTTAGCAATGAGCCTGGCTACTATGAAGACCATGCTTTTGGTATTCGGATTGAGGTAATATTTTCTTAAGCTATCTCACATTTTCTGAGTTTGAACTTTAGCTTCAGGTTTTCTTGTTTGTATTTGTGACAACTGATTTGTTTAGGTATTGTTGTAGGTGTATTAATTTAATCCCCTTTATAAATCTCACCTTTTGCACATAATATAAAGTACATCGATGTAAAGTGTATTTGGAATCTCTGAAGAGAAGCTTAAGTCTCTCCTCTCTTGAGATTAATTGAAGCTCGGTTGACATTTCCATCTCATGCCCAAACCTATGGTCTGTACTGGCACAGTCAGACAACTAAGATAGAGGATTTGAATACCTGGGATTTTCATAATGCACAATATTCATGGCATCCCTTATTAA
The DNA here is from genome assembly GCF_003086295.3 of Arachis hypogaea. Classification (NCBI taxonomy): domain Eukaryota; kingdom Viridiplantae; phylum Streptophyta; class Magnoliopsida; order Fabales; family Fabaceae; genus Arachis; species Arachis hypogaea. The sequence goes on along the minus strand of NC_092041.1, from coordinate 4,935,011 downwards.
TGAAAAGAAAATGACTGGATAGTGTCCTACTTGATCGTCACATATATTCATCATTATGTTCTTCTTATGCTCTGCATAACTGTTAAAATAGCATTTTGTCAATGTTCTATCCTGGCTTGTGTGGTGACGACACTCTTTTTGCTTGCAGAATCTTCTGTATGTGAGAAGCGCTGAGACACCAAATCGTTTTGGAGGTATTGAATACCTGGGATTTGAAAAACTGACTTATGTACCCATTCAGGTATGCCTGTTGGTCATGACTGATATAGTTGTCTTCTTTTTTTCTTTTCGTGACTTATGGAAGCTTCGTTGTTGTTAATCATAAAACCGTGGGTATTTCTATTGTGCAGAAGGCAGTAAAGTAGCCTATCTCGTGCAAAAGTTGGATCTTAAACTATCATGTTTCTGAAATAAATGAATTAATTTCCAAGTCATGGAGGTCCGTGAGGTTTATTTGATGGTTGGAACTCCATTGTAATGATGTTTTACCAAATAACATGAAACATTATACGGCATATTAATGCTTAAAATGCAAGCCTAGCAGAAATTCTATTCAGAAATTCTAACTGATCTATTTGCAGATAGTATTCTTGGCAAATACATAATTCATTTGAACTGACCACATATCCCATTTTGAAAACTTGTTTATTTTTTAGATATACGTCAGGAATCATGAGGATCTAGAATGTTATTGCTTTGAGTTTTAGTTCAATCTTCTCAGTTTCTAGTGAACTTTAATGTGTCTTGTTCTGAGCTATAGATATTATATATTATTCTCACACTAGTTCTTAACAATGACGTATCTTGCAGATTAAATTGCTTGATTTGTCCCTGCTATCAGCTGCAGAGATTGATTGGCTTAACAACTACCACTCACAAGTCTGGGAAAAGGTATCATATTTGTGGTTGACCTTTCTGAGACAGTCTGCAATATCATGTATAGGCAATCCATGCAATGCAAGATGATTCCTTTTGTAACTCCACTTAATTTCTATTTTGTATGATTGAATGTTTCATAACGCTTTCAGGTGTCGCGGTTGCTGGATGGCTCTGCTCGACAGTGGCTTTGGGACAACACAAGGCCTATTATGCAATGAGACTTGACAGAAGCTAATGGATTTTCATGTTAAGGTCCCATGCCACTCGTGCTTCAGGTTCACATTCTGGCGTATTCTCACTCCTTCCGCGCTTTGTCTCTAATCAATCTGCATAATTCATATAGCAAACTATGTGTATAATAAAAGAGTGAGAATTAGAGGCTGTGTAGATATCTCAAGTCAACTCCAGATCATATTCATTGGATTTTAGTTGGGTAAGACGAGCAATTTAGCCATTTGCAGTTGCAACTCAGCAGTTACAATTTTATATTCTTTATATAGATTTCTTTTTACAAGACTCTTATTGAATCGAACATCATCATTTATCAACACTTTGTATTTGAAGAAGAAACTTTGAATGGAATAATTAAAATAACTTATCATTGTTATCTAATGACTAATGGTGTGTGTGGGCTTTTTGGTCTTTCGATGGGTTTATCCAAACACATTCTAATCTACTTTGGCCGCAAATGAAGAAATGATTTTGTGTCATAATTATCAATATTTTGCCATTTTGGTTTTGTTCATATTTCTATGGATCCTTAAATGAGTTAAATCATATAATGATGTCAAAGAAATTTTGGCATTCGAAGTTGATTGCATGTTGTTTATGTTGGTGGCATATGTACTGGTTGGCGTTTGGCATTTTTGATATAATAAAGATAGGAAAAGTATATGGAATTAACTAATAATCAGCCAAGAATGGAACAACATAATTAATTATAATTAGTTTTATTAATTTATAATTTAATTTGTTTGTTAAATTATTGTTGACCACGTTCAAAACATGAGGGAAGATACGTTAGTGTTAGGAGAGAATTACGAAACAGATGCTTTCATCATTCATTAGTTGGTTCTATATAATTAATTATGTTTTATTAATGTGTAACACATGAAACATAGAAATCATATCCAAAACCATAACATCCATGTACCTATCAGTAGCAACATCCGGTTAAAGTCACCGGTACCTCTAGTTTACTAGTTGACTGATTCTTGACTTATATAGAGTTGGTTCCCTAGCATTGTTGAGAAAGATATTGTCGACCTCGACGGATAGGATTTTTTATTTAAATAAATAATTTAAAAAATATTTATCGAAATAAAAAAGAGATATTTATTTTGATAAATATTTTTTAAATTATTTATTTTGATAATTATTAAATTTATTTTATTTATTTAAATAAAAAAATCCTGGCAGATATCCGACAAAAATGCAAAATTACATAGAACAAAACTTATGAATTATGATAATATAGGTCCACTACTATTTGTAATATATTAAAAGAGAGATAAAAGTAGATTTTAGATTCATTTTTAGTTTCTTAGATTTTTAACATGATGCCTAGTCAGTTTAAGTGGCATTGTTAGTTTTTATTCCTCTTTTTTTATATGTCTTATTATTTATTTTTTACATCTTAACGTTCCATTAAATTTATCAAATGTTATAAAGAATAAAATTAATGTCAATTTATATTAAAGTCTAATTGAAATTATGAAATGTTATACCTAATAAAGGTCTCACTAAAATCAATGTAAATTCCACTTTAAGTTTCTATTAAAATTATGAAACGTTACACACTTACACCTAATAAAATTTAATATTCAAAAAAAATTAATTTATTTTGATCAAATGTTATAAGAAATAAAAAATAAACGTGTAAATTCTTTTAAGCTTCTATTAAAGTTAGGATAACCAATTTATTTTAAATGTAATTAATTATAATATTAATTTTTAAAATTAATTAATGAATTTTTAAATATAATTAAAAATAATATAATTATATATTATATAATCAGATATTATAACAGTCACTTTAAGGATAACAAATAACAAAGAACAATATAAATATATATACATTTAAATACATATATTTAATTTCTTTTATGTAATAAAATATGGGTCGTTTAAATGGTTATAAATAATAATTTCTATCTCTGCATTATGCCATAGAATTTTTATTATATTTTTATTTTTTCATTATAACCTATTTTTATATAATATTATAGGATTCTTTTTTAATCTTAATTTTTTATATTCTCTTATCCTTTATTTTTATATAGGTTATACTACTGTTTTTAATGTTAATGTTAATTCTTTTTAATAGGTACAAATTTTATTAAAAACTAATTTCTTCGCTTCTCCTTTCATACTCATCACTCATTTTTATATTTACTATATAAATTAACATTCATTTCACATATTTTTTTTATCTCCTCTCATATAATCTCATACCTCTTTCGTTTTTTCCTTATCCCTCTTAATTATTGCTCATTTTTTGCACAACTAGAATTTGGTTAATAGCCATAGTTTTATTTTTATTTTTTTTAATTGACTAAACGTATATATTAGGTGATTGTGTGATTGTATTAATTAGTTTTTCTATTTTTTTGTGTAATTGTATTCACGAGTTATGTATTGTCTTTGTCGCTTATATATCACTTCTTTTTCCTTTCAACAATTTACATTTTTAATACCATTTAGTTGTAATAATATCGTTGAAAATACATGTTGTAATGATTCATGAAAAATAAAATTAAAAAATTAGATATCATTTTTTATTATCAAAATATTAATAATATTCATACTTATATTTTATCTAATAATTTTATCATTGTATTATAGTATTTAAATATAAACTAAAAAAGATAAAAAAAACTAACTATTTAAAAAATAAAAAATATTATATGAAATCAAGTGAATAAACTTCAATTGAATTTTTTATTACTTATCATAATATATTAAGAAAGAGCACAAAGTAGTTTCATACTCATTCTTAAACATTTGATTTCACTATATATTACCACATAAGATTTTTTTTTCTCTAGGTGGCATAATCTTTTATCTTGCATTATGCCATATAATTCTAACGATACTTTTATCTCATTATAATAATCCGTCTTTCTATAATATTATAGGATTTGTTCTTAATATTAGTTTTTCATATTTTTTTTATACTATTACTTTCAATGTTAATATTAATTCTTTTTAATAGGTATAAATTTAATTAAAATCTAATTTCTTCTCTTCTCTTTTAAGTACAATTTTGGTTCTTAAGATAAGGGTTAAAAAATTTTTTCATCTTCAACTCTTTTTTGTTTATAAAATCATCCCTAAGATTTAACTTAGTTTTAAAATCGTTCTTTTTATCAAAATTTTAATTTTTATTACCAAATTACTCCTAATTAAAAAAAGAAAAACGAGTTAAAGGGCTGGGGAACAGAAAATGGGAATCACGTCGGGAGATTTAGGGAAGGAGGTGGGGAAGGGAATTCGCCACCGTTGCTCCTCGTCGTTCGGTCGGTTGATAAACCATTATTTTATGGTTTATATTGTGTTTAATTGAGTTAAATAATTGTCCACTCATTTTAATAATATTCATATTGTATTTTATCTAATAATTTCATTACTATACGATAGTATTTAAATATAACCTAAAATAAGATATAAAAAAACAAAAGTGACTATTTAAAAAATAAAAATAAAAAATAATGATATAAAATCAAGTGAATAAACTTCAATTAAATGTTTTATTTATTTTAAATTATCATTTATCATCATAAAATTTAAATTAATAGTTATATATTACTAGACAAAATTTTAAGTTTTTTAATCAATTAAATTTAATTCATATTATTATTTAATTAAATTATAAAATAACGGTTAAACATAATTATTATTTATATTAAAATGATTTTTTTATATATTTTTTTGAATAATAATATTATTAAATCATATATAAATTATCATATTAAATAAATATATTGTAAAATATTTTTTATAAATTAATTTTTAAATTTAATATTAATTTATATATTATCTAATAGCTAAATTTAAATATTTTTATATTCAAGTATTATTTTTTTTGGTTGTTTACTATCTTATAGTTTAATAGGTCAAAAACTAATTCGTCGTGGATTTGAGTTCCATGTTTTTATTTAAGAGTTTGTCGCTGGCCAATAAATTATTGCATACGTAAAGTGGGGTTCGAACCTCCAATACTTATTTAAGTAGATGAATAAATTTAGGGGAATATTAGGTAAACAATTATCATCTTCAACAACATAAACAACCACCAATTAAATAAAAATACACTACACGCTAATTTAATGCTATTAATTAAATTTAAGATTAATTTATTCTCTTAACCTTGTTAATTCACATTATTCATACATTATTCAAAAATATTGTTAGTTACCTATACTTTTCTATAAATTTATCACTTAACCAATTCAAATGAGTTTAAGACTCGAGTATTAAAATTTAAAAGCAGTAAATGAGTAAAAATAGACAATCTAAGTCAAAAACAATGATGAATTTTACAAAAAGTTCTGAAAAGGTAAAAGAAGTTGTACAAATTAACAAACAAGTCCAAGTAGCACTCTACACTTAACAAAACGGCCCCAAAAGATTGACGTTATTCCATTCGCAAGTCACTAAAATTTGAAAAGAGAAATCCGCAACCCCTTTTCCCTCCTCTCTCTCTCTTCGCCGGAGCCAACGTCTCTTGTTCTTCACTCTTCGCTCTTCACCCTTCACCGCATTCACTTCTCACTCATCACTCATCATCGCCGAGTGAGAGACAGAGAGACAGAGAGAAGAGATCACACAAATGCAAGATATATTCGGATCAGTTCGGCGATCGCTGGTGTTCCGTGCTTCGCCTGAGAACGAAGAGCACTCGCTGAGAGGAACCCTAGTTGATAAGATCGGTTACTGTATACGCAATTCCAGAGTCTTCTCTAAGCCCTCACTGTCGCCACCGTCCTTGCCGCCGATTCCCAAGGACGTTGCTGCTGCTGCTCCGCCGCCGCCTACGATCCGATGGCGCAAGGGCGAGTTGATCGGTTGCGGCGCCTTTGGCCAAGTTTATGTTGGAATGAATCTCGATTCTGGAGAACTTTTAGCAGTTAAACAGGTCGATTCCTTTTCCTTCATTCTTCCTTTGCTTTTTCGCTTTTGTTGCTAATTTCGGTTTTTATTTTTTTTTACTTTGCTAGCATCCTGTTGTTTTTAAAGTGGATTTTCATTTTTGTCTTATGATTAGCTCTCTGTTTCTTAGGAACTGATATTTTGTTTAAATCACTTCTTGAAATTGTCGGCACTTCTATTTGAACTCGTTTCATTTTTTAGATTTAAGACTTGAATTGATTTCGTTTTCCTGTCTGGGTTTTCAGGTTTTGATTGCAGCGAGTAGTGCTTCGAAGGAGAAGGCACAGGTTCGTTGTCTTGATTGAGTTCCATTTGCCACGGATTCTGATTGCATCAACTAAAGCAATTTGATGCGACTCAATTGTTATAAATTCCAAATAATAAACATAAAAAATTGAGAGTTATAGATGTTTATTTATTTACTACCATGGTTCAATGCCGATATTGACCTGAAGTAATGGGAAAACAAATTTGTTTTCTCATAAATCATAATATTTTGGGTTGTCATACTAATGTACTATTTGAGATCATGATAAATTAGCTGACTCCTTGTGCTGTTGTTTGATTAACCTTTTGCATACTAACAGGCTCATGTAAAAGAGCTCGAGGAAGAAGTTAAGCTTCTTAAAGATCTTTCACATCCCAACATTGTTGTGAGTATGATATTCTATTGGTGGAAGAAATTGATAAATCAGTTAGTTAACCCAAACTATTTCTTTTCTTGACTGAATAACTTCTTTTTGTGCTGTAGAGATATTTGGGTACAGTTAGAGAGGAGGACACCTTAAATATTCTCCTGGAGTTTGTCCCTGGTGGATCCATATCATCACTGTTGGGGAAATTCGGAGCTTTCCCTGAGGCAGTAAGTTGTATCTACCAAACTAGTGTACTGGGTAATTTTATATGCCTTACGTCATATGATATTATATTTCCACTAATTCATTTAACAGGTCATAAGAACTTACACAAAGCAGTTGCTGCTTGGACTTGAGTACTTGCACAAAAATGGAATAATGCACAGAGATATTAAGGTGATTTTTCTTGTAGTATCATTGATTAGCATGTAAGATCTCCTTTTTTGACTGACTAATGTTCACTTGTAATCAATTTCAGGGGGCCAATATTCTTGTAGATAATAAAGGTTGCATTAAACTTGCAGATTTTGGGGCCTCCAAACAAGTTGTTGAGCTGGTAATCTAAGTCTTCTTCTCTATTTCTCTACTATAGTACTATTAGATATACTATTTTGACTTTGTAAGGATCTTGTATCTGCGTATTTGTTGAAGAAACGTCTTTGTTTGATTTAGGCTACTATTTCGGGTGCCAAGTCTATGAAGGGTACTCCATATTGGATGGCTCCTGAGGTTATTCTCCAGACTGGACATAGCTTGTAAGGCCGGTTTTTTATTTTTAGTTTTTTTTTTACCTTTGATATACTATTAGGAACTTCCTTGTTCTTATATACCGTACTAAGGTCTATATATATATATATATATATATATATATATATATATATATATATATAATTTTTAAGTTTTTCTATGCAAGTGTATATTGATATTGATGCATTTTCAGCTCTGCTGACATATGGAGTGTGGGTTGCACTGTGATTGAGATGGCCACTGGAAAGCCTCCCTGGAGCCAACAATACCAACAAGAGGTATCCCAAATTTTGATTCATTATATTCTGTTTGAGGTGCTCTCTGAACATCTACTGAAAAATTGGACCAGGTTGCTGCTCTCTTCCATATAGGGACAACTAAGTCTCATCCGCCAATCCCTGATCATCTCTCTGTTGCAGCCAAAGATTTTCTGCTAAAATGTTTGCAGAAGTATGTTTATTTTTATCCTTCTCTGCTTTCTCTCTATCCAAATTAATTCTACTCTATTTCTTAGTGTGAATGATTAATAAATTCTTTATTCTCAAAATGTACTTGCTGGGTTTTATCACCCGGGAAAAAAAAAAAGAATACATTCTCAGTGATAAAGGTGTTTTATTTGGTTTCCTTTCTAAATGTTAATTTTTGGGTTATGATAAATACATTATCCTTTTGCAGGGAACCATATTTGAGGCCATCGGCATCAGAACTACTGCAGGTAATTCTATGAGCATTTCTCTTCTGAATGCGCCCAAGAAAGCTGCACTATTGAAGTGGACATTTGATTCATTTAAGTTACTGTTATCCATAACTAGTGGAATGTGTTGTATTAATATCAATGTTTTGCATTCAAATATTCAGTTCTCGATAAGATTAACTGAGTTTCTTACTGGGTGCAGCATCCCTTTGTTACTGGTGAACCTATGGATTCTCTTCCTGTTTCTTCTACTGTCGTGGTATGTATTATGCATGACTGTTGGGTATAAACACTATGTATCTTTGTTAATCCAATTAAACTACTTTTTCTTCTCAGAAAAATTTGGAAGCTTCATCTTCTTGTGTTCCAAATGTTGAATCCTTGTAAGTAGTGAAATGATATTCTTCTCTGGACTTGTAAGATTGCAGTTGCTTCTTTGGCCCATGTTGACCATTTTTATTTTTTCAATTAGCCTTCGTTGCTCAAATTTGAATCTTGAGGACTCAGGAAATAAAGAGTTGTGGGGAATTAGCAACGATGATGATGACATGTGTATGATTGATGACGATGAGGAGTTCTCTCAGAATGATGTCAAACAGGAACCTTTGATCTCAGAAAATATTGAGGTGAATACTTTCAGATCCTTATCACTTCTTGTAGTTGTAGTATTTATTTCCCATGAAAATCATAACCTAAGTAACCTTTTTTCCTGAAAAAATAAATGTAGAGCTTCAACCCGATGTCAGATCCCTCTGATGATTGGGTGTGTAAGTTTGATGGAAGTCCGGAATTGGAACATAAAGGAGTCAGTTTTGGCACAGATGAAAATGATAAGTCACTTGGTCACTTAGGGGATTATAACAAGGAGCAGAAAGATTTTTCCTTTCCGAGCGTGCCATCTCTATCAGAGGAAGATGATGAGCTCACGGAGTCAAAAATTCAAGCTTTTTTGGACGAGAAGGTATTGTTTCTGGTTGGAATCTAGTTAGTCCTTCTGCACTCTATCTTTTCTACAGTAAATGCTGTGCTGAGTGATGACTGTTTGCTTTTATGGCAGGCTCTTGAACTGAAGAAGCTGCAGACACCTTTATATGAGGAGTTCTACAACAGTTTAAATATATCTTGTTCACCAAGTGTGATTGATGGAACAAGTGATGAAGCTGCTTCTCGGAAGTTTTTGAAATTACCTCCTAAGAGTAAGTCACCAAGTCGGATGCCAAGCACTCCATCTAAAGCAGCTGACAATACTGGAAGTCCTGGAAGTAATGGCAGGTCCTCATCAACTGTTGGCAATGTAAATGATCATAGTTCACAGGACCTTCCATCTTCTCCCCTTAATGAATTTAAAGGGCTGATAGTTGACTCCCAGCAGGAACCTGGTAGCCCAAGGTTAATACTTTGCTTTGCTTTTGTTAGCTTCAATAATTTTTATAAATAAGTAATTTCAGTTCTAGACATTTTACTTTCAGTTTAAGCTTTTCGAAACAGAGAGAGTGGAAAGAAGAGCTCGACCAGGAGCTTGAAAGAAAACGAGGTTAGAAGTTTATTAACTTTGTTGTTAGAAGATTTTTGCTATTATCTAGTATTTGTGCAATTTGTCAATCGTGCATAATTGAAAAGTAATTTGGATGAACCAAACAAACAGAAGAGGCTATGTTTTAATTTATATCTAATCTATTTATTTACTGGGACATGATTGCAGAATGGAGGCGCCAAGCAGGGGTGGGGTCAAAGACTTCTTCACCAAAGGATAGAGCTTTACATCGGCAGAGAGAGCGGACACGATTTGCTTCTCCCAGCAAATAAGATTGTTGTGTTAAGAGCGTTCATCCTGCCTCCGTGAATGCTTCTTATAAAAATCACTCTGCTTGCAAATGCAAGTGTTGCTGCAGTTTTGTTGCGGTTACTAATGCTGTAGTTATATATGTCTTTTTGCCATTCTACACATGCTGAGATCCTTTTGTGTCTGAAAAGCTTCGATTGCTCTCCCAAGTGCTCGAGCTTGTCCGTGTTGTTCTGGCATGTAAAGCTTTTATAGAAGTGTTGCTTGAAAATTTTACTTTATTTTTGGGGTCGAGAGAGATGGATGCTCGTCTCAAGTTTTATGCCCGATTGTATTATGAATATGAATATAGAAATAATCAGAACTAATGCCTTCTATCGGTACTAGTAGTATTCACTATTTGAGACGAATCAACTATAACCAAATCCACTGTCATAGACTCATAGCTTAGGCCTTAGGGGAATGAAAATGCATTTGCAAGTTGGAATCTTGAAAGGAAGAAGCGGAATGAGAATGCTTTCTACTCTTTGAAGTCTCTCTTCTTTCTCGTTCCCTTTCCCTTCAAGAGCTCAACTCATAATCACACCCTAGACAGAGTTGCTGCTGAAATTTAAAACCACTCAACATGCTGGCTTGAGGTTTTGGGTTGCTTCTTAGGTTTTTGAAATCGGTTATTCTCAAACTTAGCTTTAGTGATAAGTGAGTAAAGTAAGTCTGCCTCAGCCGATATATCGTAGGGTGCTTCTAGTATACTGCAACATCAAACATAAATGTATGAGAAATTAATGGAATGGATACAATAAAGCCTAGAACCTATATATCATTTGAAGCACGTTAATGGAAACGTGTGCTAGAGAGTATCGCCGCCAAGAACAGTTTTTGTTGGACGACTAAGCTTAATTACCTGTCAAGTAGCTCCTCCAAGAGGATTCTTTGTGATGGGGTAACGTAATGAATGCAATTTCTAGGGCATTGTCCGACAGCACATTGAACTTGATAATCATCACCATGACCTAAATTATTGTAGAGTAAAATGGATTTTACAAAATTATGAAAATAATGTTGTTTACGCAAAGACATTTTGAAACTAGAAGAATGAACAGTAGAAGAAGCTAACCTTGAGAAGATGCACGCGCTGTTCCAGTGGAAGACACAAACGAAAATGCATGAGGTGCTCTTTGCACACATGAACTTGAACATGCTGCACAAAAATTGTTCATAAGATGCTAAATATTACTGTATGGAGTAATGATTAGGAGTCCTAATCATCTTATTATTCTTCTAACGAGTAAAAATTCAAATATATATATTTATTTTTCCAAATCTTCCTTATTTAAAAATTAAGAAGATAATTAGGAGGATGAGTTATGATTTGTACATGCACCTTACCTTTGCCAACACAGAGAAGCTCATTAACAAAAATATCAAAAGCTTCACACTCTGGTGCATCAAATGGATCTAAGCATTCCCTGCAAAATGCAATTCCAAAGCTGAATGCATATAGCGGAATCTGAAATTATGGAAACAGAGGAAAAGAAGAATCACCTTTCAATAATTTCTGATCGGGTGCAGTTAGAAAGTATCTGCAGCAATATGAAGTTAGAAAAATGAATACTAATACGTGAGTATCATGCGGAAAATTGTAGTAGCACCTGGTACGCCTCAATTACACGGCGAATCATGGAATCACCGTCTTTGTTAACATCTGGATGGAACTGCTTAACCTTTTTTAAAGAAGAGAAATCAGAAAAACATGAGTGAGTAATAGAATTATGATAAGAATGCAAAATATTGATGCTGGTGTTTTGTACTTTGGATCGAAAAGCAGCTTTGATCTCGGTGGTGGAGCAATCAGGTTGAAGTCCAAGAACTGCATAAGCTGAAGCAGTGGAAAGAGGAACATCTTCTCTGCTTCTGCAACTGCAACTGTAACTAACTCTTCTTGCTTGCTTCTTCGGAATGAATGGAGAACCGTGTTTCCGAAAGGGTAAAATGGTAATTGAGGTTGGGGTTGCTGTTAATGTTAAGCCACTCAACAACCACGAACCCATTATTCTCAATTACTCTTGTGGCCACAATGGTTCTATCCACTTTCTTAAAATTTAGATTTGTTATGGTCTACAAGATTCGTGAAACTTTGTTTGGACTAAATTCGTGTTCAACAACAATTCTAAGGTTTTACGTAAAACAGAAATAGATCCTCTTACATTTTTTTTGGTGACTCCTACATTTTTTTTCCCAGGCGTGTAGAGTGTAATTTTTAATTTTTTAATATTTTTTCTTAATCTCACTTACAAAATGTATGGTGAGTACTTTCGCAAATGAGAAAAAAATTGAAAGGATCAATCCCTAAAACAAGGGCCTAAAGACATGAATTAAAATGAAAAATATAAGATGCATTAATTTACACAAAAAAATCTCATATTTGTTTTCTCACTTATATTTAGATGTTCAATATTTATACTGTAAATCAGAAGTTATTTTGTACCACATTTAAAACACGCTTCTTTCATTCAACTGTTGTAAATACATAATAATTCAATCTATTGTGCACACAATTATCGTAAAATTGTGGTATTTTAAAGGGAAGAAAAATTAGTTGAATTATACTCATAATATTATTAGTAAATATTTGAACTAAGTATACAAAATAATGATTAACAAATGCCCTAAATCAATTATACTGCTGTGTCCTCTATTTAAAGAAACAAATCCAAGGCTGGATAATTTTCAGGACAAAAATTGAATTGGATTATCACTAGAAATTCAATGGTGAGAATAAAAGAAGCTAATAATCCTTTTTTTCTTGGCCCAAGTAATAGAGAATACACTTTTTATCAGGTACATAACCTTCATCTTTCAGGTGTTCCAATAACCCACACAAAACCCAGTATATAATGTCAGCTTTTGGATGCAACTTGTCCCCAACAACGAAACTGTTAACTTTCTTGTCAATCTCAATGCAACTTATGCCTACTTCCTTTGCTACTCCCATCTCTTTCATTCTCTTAATGGCACCTGCTCTTTCTTTCCATTTCCCTTCAATGGAGTATATGTTTGCCATCAAAACATAAGGAGCTGGCCTCTCTGGTGTAGCTAAAAATAATTGATCCGCGGCATATTTACCCATCTCAGAATCACCATGGATGCTACAAGCACCAAGCAATGCTTGCCAAATCAGTACACCCGGATTCTCAGGGAATCCCTCAATGAACTTTTTAGCTTCCTCAAGAAGTCCTGCCCTGCCCAACATGTCAACAACACAGGCGTAATGTTCCGAGCGAGGACTTATGCCGTGATCTCTAGTCATGGATTCTAAGAACTCCATGCCCTTGTCGACAAAGCCTGCATGGCTGCACGCGTGTAGTAGTGACAAAAATGTAACATCTGTTGGTGCTACGCCCTCCATTCTCATCTCTTCATAAAATTCAAGTGCTCTAAAACCATCTCCATGGCGAGCGAAAGCCGCAATAATAGAGTTCCATGAAACAGAGTTCTTTTGACGCATTCGATGAAAGACTTGGAGTGAGTCATTTAAATCACCGCACTTGGAATACATGTTTACAAGGCCATTACTTACAAAAGGATTCTGAATGAAGTTCTTCTTAATAACCAAAGAGTGAATCTGCTTACCAAGAGACAAAGACGTGTCAATACCAAATACGCCAAGAATAGCAGAAACCATGTTGGGATCCACTTCAATACCCAATTTCAACATTCTCATGAATATCTGGATAGCCTCCTCCTCAAATCCATTTTGAGCAAAGGCTACAAGGATTACAGTTAAGGAAATTTCATCTAGCTCCTCTGCAGACTCAAAAATTTTCCATGCTTCTTCTAAACTTCCGCACTTCGAATAAAAATCCATCAAAGCACTTTCAATGCATAAATCCGACTGCATTCCTAACTTCCAAAGCAGGCCATGAATTTTACAACCTTCCCTCAGTGCCTGTAAACCTGAACAAGCCATAAGTGAGCTCAAATAGGTCAAAATATTAGGACTCACTGCCCCGCAACGCATTTGAGCAAACAAATTCAAACTATCCTCATAAAATTCATTTTGCGCAAGGCCAGAAATCACTGCTGTCCAAGTCACAACATTCCTCTCAAGCATCTCATCAAAAACCTGCCTCCATTCACTAAAACACCCACACTTAAAGTATGAAGTTATGAGAGCATTTCCCACCGTAATTTCCTTCTCAAAGCCACCAAGAAACACCAAACCATGGATCATTTTGGTTAAACTAGAGAATCCAACTCCATCACAAGCTGACAGCACTGTAGTCAGAGTTGCTTTATCAAATCCACAACACCCTGTCCCTGACTCACTCCTTTGCTTCTTAAAGAACATTAAACCCGAATCAAAATCCCTGTTTCTTAAAAACCCAGAAATCATAGTGTTCCATGACACTGTATCTCTCACGGGCATTCGATCAAACACCTTAAGGGCATCCTGCAGTTCACCACATTTCGAGTACATCGACAAGAGAGAGTTCCAAACAAAAAGGGCATTACGTGGGAACCTATCAAAGTCGAATGATTGAGGTTGTTTGATGAGATGGGCATGGATGGAAGAACCAAGGCGAAGGTTTCCATCTCTGCCGCAAAGGGAGAGAAGATAAGCTGAGGTTGGTGCAGAAAATGGGTTTTGAGAAGTTGGTAATGGTGGGTTCTTCAGATTGAAGGGGGAACTGAGAGAATCCACCAATGAAGGGATATAAACATTGAATTTCCATCTGGATTTCATCCATGAAATGGATCATAACAATGCAGTGGTTCAATGAAAACCACATCACACAAAACATAACTACACCACAGTATCTGGCTTAAGTAAAAATTAGCACTCATCTCAAAAATAAAATAAAAATAAAATCCAAGTACAATGTGCTCTAAAAGACTTCTTAAAACATAGAAATTCGAATTTTTTTTATGTCTTTAATGTATTGAAAATATAAGGAATTTATTTTTTAATAACTTTTATTAAAACTTTTTTGTTATAATATTTTAAACTAATATCTTTAAAGTATTTGTTAACAAGTAGATATTCTACTCGCATAAACAAAATGTTAATACTAGTATTGTGTTAATTTAGTGAGAAACATTAAATAAATTAGTTCATCTTTTAATAGTCTTGAGTTCAAGTTCATAATTAAAAGGAGACGGTTGCTAATGAGTTTTCTAGCTAAAAAAATCAACTAAAATTTTCCTTATGTTTACCCTTCCTTTGTTAAATTTAAGAGAAAGGTAAAAAACCAATACTTTTTCTCATTTTGAGCCTAATATTTTATAATTCAGTATTTGATTTTGGTAAAAAATAATAAACTTTGTTAGTCATGTAGTATTACTTTAAAATCTAAAATACATGAGCATTTCACAAGGCTGTTGTGTTGAGTGTGATTATCATACAACTTCATAGAATGAAGTGTGCTTCATCGTAATTCCAAGCATGCAGAGCAACACAAGGAGTGACACCCTCAGGGTCAGTGACTTCAAAAGTCAACTCAATATGCATCACCTCTCCTGGGATCACTGAAATGTAGTTATCTGAATAATGAACCGGAAGAATTCTTGTGTCTTCCCCTTCCTTATTGTCCTTCTTTGAGGTATGAACAGAAAAATGAAGAAAGAAAGCAACACCAACGTCATCCCCATTTATCTCATAAACTTTCAAACCATCACTTTTCCCAGCAAAACATCTCTGTAACCTCTTAAACCAACCAACTTCATGTTCCTTGTCAACCAAGGAATCTGCTGTTTCCAGTGAGTCCTTACCATCAACATAGCTGAGCCTACTTGTTGAACTTTTGAAGTATGGTTCTTTTGATGTGTTCTTCACTTGAATTTGAATTTTGTAAGTGGACCCTTCATTGGAAGTCTGGGATGTTATCCTCAGAGGTATTTTTTTCTTCCTATATGGCTCCAACAGCTTGTAATCTCCACCGGAAATATGTAACCAATAAAAGTTTCTAGAGATGGTTGTGTGATCTGACATGCTGTATAGTTTGAGAAGAAGAAAATAAACTGGTTCTGAATTTTTTGACTTCGGATAATCCATCTCAGAAATAGATGCAACTTTCTTTGGCAGCAAAGAGAGATTTTCAAGAATCTTATAGTATGAGCATGTTCCTTCCAGATTCCACACTGAAGCTTCCATAGCCACATTAGATAATTCTTTCAACGTAGTATTTACAACCTGTGTTAGGAAAAGATAAATTATAAAATCAAAAGAAAGTTATCATATTTGTAAAATGACGTGTCTAATTTTATTCCTAATTCATATAACTGAGCTTCATTTCATACACAATTACCTCTATAGAATATGTAGCCAGATTAAGTTGTATGTGAATTGGCTCGGCAGCACATCGACAACCATAGAAGCCTGCAGTTTGGTCGAGGAGATGATCATAAAACTGACCTCTCAGACCCGTCCAAGGATTTTGCGTCTTCCAAATCAATACACCGGTATATTTGCTCCACATTCGAGAGCTCCATCCTTCGAGAAGAGCTCTATATTGTACGTAATTGACAAGTTGAGCCTGACAGGATAATAGAATAAAAATTTTACACCAGCTTCAATGAAAGAACAAAGGAAGGAAAATCAGGAATGGCCAAAGATATGAAGACTTCTCTTACCTTCAAACAAAAATCATCAAGATCTTTTGCATCACCATAAAGTTGAATTTGATCATGAACCTTGCTTGGTTTCGAATAAGGAATGTATTTATGGTACTCCCATATGGGGTTTGGAACTTCTTCTACATAACCATTGGAAAGTTTCTTAAACACTGGTATCTTCCATCCTTCCGGAGGCATTGTGGCTCTTATGGTAGATGCAACTGGCACTCCTACGGAGCCAACCTCTGGATTAAATCCATAATCATAATAATTATCCTTGAAGAAGTCTTCCGGATTTTGAATTTCATAAGGACCATCAGTGAAGTTCCCCTTTCCATCAGCAAACCCATCCCACAATGATCCTTCTATGTATATGCGTGTGCCATCAAGGTACTGACTGGGATCGGTCAGCTCCGGAGACAAGTGTCCTACAGATTTGTTAGTTTCATCTACAGCTTCAAACCAAGGATGAAGCCTCAGATCATTTTTCAAAGCAGTATTTATATCATCTGGTGGAGTTTGTTCATTTCCACCCACCCAGAGAGCAAGACTAGGATGATTTCTGAGAAGCTTCACCGTGTCTCTTGCACAAAACAAGAAAAGATCATGGTCTAGAGGTCCATTTGGATTTGATATTGGATCACCACGTCCATCAACATCCCCAGTTATCCAGAACTCTTGCCATACCTGGAAGATTTAAACCAGAAGTATGACCATTTTCAAAACCAATGGTGGCATTGATGTAATATAAAAATAAACTATTAAGATACAGATACTGGGACGCAACAAAAGACCTCCAAAAGTACGCTCATAACAAAGTCATGTTCAACACAGACAATGAAGAGAACTACATAACACTGTTTTTAATAATGACAATTGAGTCATTCAAGTTTGTATGGGTTTGACAGAGCAGCATTATTCAATAAATACAACAACAACAACAACAAAGCCTTATCCCACTAAGTGGGGTCGGCTAAGCATTATTCAATAAATATCTTCAAAAAATATAGCTGAAGGAAAAGGATGACAAGTAGATATATTAGCAATATGGCTTACCAGAAGGCCATAATAGTCACAATAATGATAAAACTCTGGCCTTTCTGCAAGTCCACCACCCCAGCAACGAATCATGTTTAAATTCATATCTGCATGAAATTTTATATCTGCATTATACCGCTTCTTAGAAAGCCTCAGTAGCCCATCAGACAATATCCAGTTTCCCCCTCGAATAAAAATTGGTTCTCCATTGACTTTAAACAACCTAAAAGATAAAAAACATGCAACAGACATATGCAGAAACAGATTAAGATTGAATTAATTCTACTAAGAAGAGGGCACAGAATACCACATTGAAGAAACATCAAATAAGAAATTCATCATACCTCCCTCCAGTAGCATCATCAATATGGCTCTCAATTTTGCGGAACCCAAAGAGATGGCTCCATGAATCAGACTCACCATATTCTTTAACATCAATGTTAATGATAACATTGTACAAAGACTGCTTTCCCATTCCATTTGGCCACCATAAATTGGGCTTATAGAAGAAAAGCTGGGGAAGAAGATGCAGAAGAAAATAAGCTACAACAATGGCTATGATCACTTTGACTACTTAAAAATCTTTATATACTCTCTTGCTGTCAGTTTTGTTTCTTTGGATCACACCATCAGTATAACCACTTCAGAGGAACATCAAGTAATAATTACAACTTATGAATCCCAATATCTTGGAAATTGCTAAACATCACCTCATCAAATATGTCCCCTCATACCTGAACCTTTTATTTCCTTTTCACAAACAAAGAAACACAGAGAACCACTTATTATTTATGGTATCTTGAACCTAAAAACTAGCAGCAGTATATCAAAGATAATAGTCATTTAGGACTTCAGGTTCAGGATATGAAAGTTGATTTCAACAATTATAATAATAGGATTAGAGCAGTTTAAGAGTGAGAATAAGATACATCCACACAGTGGGCTAAACTTTGTCAAAAGCAATTGAATGTTGTCACTTGTCACTGACCTCAGGAAATGTATACTGCACCCTTGAATTTGCTGGAACTGAGAGATATTGAGTTTCCACATGCTCCACTAGGCAAATGTTATCCTCAAGTTCCATGATCGCTTGGATACTCAAAGAACACTCAGCAGTCCAGGAGCTCTTATTTTCCAACTCAGTAGTTGTGTGTAGATAAGCTCTTTCATAATTGTCAAAAAATGATGACACCAAGTGCGGATCAATTATTTTTACTGGCTGCACAAAACAAAGATACTGAAATTATCCTCCCAAGTAATGGTTAGAACTTAGAAGCACTATCAACTATCAAGAAGTAAACTCTAAAAAATGCTCAATCAAATTCATTAGCTGTATGGAAAAAGGTATCGTAGCATTTCTCTAATTGTGAACTACCAAAAAACCAGTATATGACAGGACTAGCAGTTCTTTATATTTAACCATGAATACAGAAGGGAGAGGAAGGGCAATGCACCGAACCGAAAAGGATGATCAGGAGAAAAAAGGCTAACTTAAATGCTCTCAATGACAAATTCTCATGCATGAAAAGAATTTGGGATAGTGAACTAAAATATTTAATATAAGTATAACTCACCCCAGTAACAGAAATGGAAACTTCATCCCATATTCCAGTATTCCTATCTCTGCAACCAAATTCAACACTAGCATTAGATAAACATGCATTTTGTTTTACATGACCCACTCTGTAGTGCACATTCTCTTCAAATTTTAAGCAGTCAACATGTAATGCTCAAAATGCACTATATTTAAAAGAATGATGGTTTTTATATATTATTTGACATAATTAAGGGAAAATAAAAGGAAATACATTGTCCATGGAACATTAATCAAGTAAGTGACCTTATTGGAGCTATCCAATCCCAGCCTTCCACATATTGTGTGGCAACATCCTTGCCTATCTGCAGAGCAACAAACGAGAATGACTTAGACACTACAATAATCAATCACTTCCTCTCTAACTCTCGTCAGGCTCTCAATTCCAAATCCCTAACTGATTTAATAAGCTCTAAACCGTATCCTGACCTCGTGATCACCACCCTGTCCCCTTCAGGAGGAATTCTCCCAGGATGATCGGGAGGGTGAACAAGAACAGCTAGAAGATTACTACCATCAGGGTGAAGAATATCGGTGACATCAATTGCATGCCTTCGAAACATTCCTTTTGGCAATGTGATTTCGTGCCCATTCAAATACACATCAGCATAGTAATTGATTCCACGGAAGTTCAGATCACAGTGTTGATTGATAGACTGCAAAGGATTCAGTAATTAGTTAACTTATGTCAATCCATGATCCATCAAAACAATAAAGAACCACAATTTCAACATGAGAAGAAGAAACGTACCAGCTTACAGTTAAAGGTGGTAAAAAACCAGAAGGTATAATAATCTCTTCCAGAATCAGCAATATCTACAATGTCTTCATTTTGAAGTCCATAAAAGGGATCAGGCACCACTTTGTTCTTCACTAAGGTCCCCAGAACACTGTCAATTCAATAGATAGTAAACTACCACAAAGACAAGAATGAAATGAAATGCATGAATGGATAGTAATTAAAAGCTAATAATGCTGTGTTTGTCACAATCATGAGAGAGAGAGAGAGAGATTACGTTCCAGGGACGAGAGCTTGCATCCATGGTGAAGTGGGGGAAGTAGGGGGGTGAGTAGTGGTGAGCTGGATTCCAGTGAATTGGACTTCGGTGGACCTGGCTGCCAGCCACCCTGAATCAAGCACCGTCTTGCGGTGTTGCTCCGCCATAGTCGCCGGAGTTGAGAATAATTAGATCGCTGAACCGACACGAGTCAGAGAAATGAGAACAGAAATGGAAAGAAAAAGGGTAACGTGTTTTTTTTTTTATTTTAAAAGAATAACCAGCATTGTGCTTAAGGAATTTTAAGTTCGAGATTTTTTTGTCTCAATAAAATTTTTATTCCAAAATTATTAAAATTTATTAATTTTTGTCAATTAATTATTTATATTTAAAAATATAAGTCAAAGTATATTATTAAATTATTATACTAAAAAATTGAGTTGATAATTAAAAGTGATAGGTAAAATTAATAAATTTAAAAAATAATAAAAGCATACATGCATTTTTACAAGATGAATAAATATACATTTTAATTTTTTAACGATAAGGTGTTACATCACACAATAAGTTGTTATCTAGTGATCACTATCTCGAAAAAATTATTCAAGCAATAAAAGGATAGAAACGATAATAGAGTTTAATATTAATGTATACAGATCACTTATTAAAAAAATTAAAATATATATCTATTTATGGTATAAAAATTTATATGCACTTTTATCCATTCTTCCAATTTTTATAATTATCTAACTTTTATTTATTTTTATGAATCTTAAAAAAATACTTTTATCATATAAATCGATTTTTTAATAAGATTAATTTATTTTATAATAATATTTTTTAATTTAATTAATTATTTTATAAAAAAATTGTTAAAAGTTTATTTGTTCAACGTACATAATTAAAACTTAATTAAAAGCAAATGAACTATAATTTATTTGATGAGAATAAATAAAAACGTATTAAAAAATGTCTGATCTATAATTTTTTACGACCAATTTAGATATTTATTATTTTTAAATTATTAACATAATTTTATCCTTATTATTAAAAATGTGTTTTTATTTTCTAAATTCGTTTTATTATTACTAATTCTATTTTTAATATTTCAATTTTGCCCATTCCATCTTTTTTCCTCAAGCTTTATCCTTTTTTATCTCATCTAATTCCTTTATCAACACTACCAACAAAATCAATGCCACTATCACCTACTGCCTCTCACCACAGAAAAAGGAAAAAGATGAAAGAAGGTGGAATAGCAAAAATGAGATAAAAATGACAAAATTAAAAAACCTTAAAATTTTAATGAATTTAGAAGAGATAAATAAAAATAAAATTTATTCAAACAATATAAATTAAATGTTATAAATAATTTTAGAATACGTATCAAACATATATGTACATACTTTATGCAAAGATAAAAAGAAAAAGAATAAAGTCCTTCTGTTTTCTTCTTGGTATGTGGCATAGTGCTTTCTTCTTGATACGTGCGTGTCTTGGTGATTTGCCCAATTATAAAACACAACACGTGGAATTCTGTAAATATAAGACGCATGGAATTAAACGCCGCCATAATTAATCTTTTCTCTTTCGGATTCTAGTAACACAATCTCCATTGTTCACTTCTAAATGCCAACTACTTACCAAACATGGGAGAGTGGTTGATCCTTCACGGTTTCACTTAATAGTTAATCTACAAAAAGTTACATCCCGCTTAAGATCGTTAACATATCTACTTAATATACTAAAATTGGATTTTCTTCCAACTAATAAGGATAATGTGTTGATCTCTCGTGAGTCCGTTTTCCCTCCAAAATGAATAAAATTTTTCATCTATTCTACAATATTTTATAAAAAATACCTTTATTATAATTATATTATTATATTATAATTAATATTTAATAAATAATACATAATTATACTAATTTAGAAACATATCTTCATTATAATTATATCAAATCAATATTTAATACACTATTAAACTATTTATCAATTATAATGTGTAATTACTGTACATAATAAAAAATTACCTTAATAATAATAATTTACATTTTTATTTTTATTTTACTAAAGTCTATAAATAGTGTTTTTCTGTGGTACATAAATCTAAATTTGAGAGTCAGCTCATAATTTTATATTTAGTATTTTTTTTACTACTTCATAGAATAAGAATATATTATTCGTTTTTTATTGAAGTTGATCCTTTTAAGGTACAATTTATAATTTTTTATAATATTTTTCATATACTCATTCTATTATATTATTCTTTTAATAATTTATTAATTGTTGTTACTCTAAGTTATTCTTATCGTCTAATGTTCTAATTCGATTGTCTTTTACCACAATCGTTTACAATGCATCACATCTATGAAATACCTCATCGAGTTGTCTTCACTGATTCAGGTTCCAACTACATGGATGTAAGCGTTCAAAAAAGGGGCAATAATCTCTACTTTACCGAAGGATTGTTGAATCTACTCACCTATTATGACCAACCTAATGGAATGTGGTTAAAGTTAGCTTTTTTTGGAGGAGCTCGATTTTTTATTGAGGAATTGCATCCACGGAATTTTATAGGGCAAGTTCAAGTTCCATCCCTCCATGTTTTTTACGTCTGCTCGAAAATCTTCAAAGTGGAGCACATAATGAGATTGAATTCTCTCAGTTTAAGTTCAGTTTTGCTAAATTCGTGACAAACTCGGATATGCAATTTCAATGATTTGTAATATATTTAAATTTTCTTATTTTAAGTTGTTCATTATTAGAATAATTTTATAACATATTATGATTTTTTTCAGAAATTACCGGCTTTCTTTTGCATGTATGCAATGTCATTGAGAGGAATAAGGGTTAGTTTAGTTTCTTAGTGTGGCAATTCTATACCTTGCCGCATTGCATGGATAGCGGATGATGAAGCTTATTTAACAAGAGAATGGTTTGAATTTGCACGAATTCTAAATGTTGATATTTACGATGTTATTTCAGTTGGTTATCGTTACGAGAATGACTCTATATTATACGTGACTAAGAACTATAATAGATTCAATATTATTTAAGTAATTTGGTTTTAATATTAGTATTTGATTAAATTATAACTAGAAAATTTTAAATTATTGCCTCAATTTATATATTATCAGTATTTTTTGTGGATGTACTATTTTTAAATAATTTAATAATCAATAAAGTGAAGTGGTGCCAGATATATTATTTAAGTTTATTTTTATCCTTTATTTCTTTATTTGTATTTTCATTAAATTGGACAAAAAATCTCTACCTAAACATATAGTTTTCGTTGACCTAAACACAATTTAGTTGCCAATAAAAATCGATTTTATATATAAAAAATAATGAAACATGTATCTTGATATTATATTAATATAGTAAGTAAACATTATGATATAATAATATCTTTAATTGTATTATAATTAGCTCATAAATAATGTATGATTATATTATTTTAGAAAACTTTTTTTATTATAATTATATCAAATCAATATTTAATTATGATAAAATATGTTAATTATAATTATATCATAAAATTATAATAATTACGATAGTTCTGTTATATATTTTAATCATTTATGTAAGTAAATAAACTAGAAAACAATCAAATCAAATCATGACGGTAAATAAATAATATAGAATAATATTATACATTTAATTGCATTATAATTAACTCATGAATAATGTATAATTATATTATTTTAAAAAAATATTTTTATTATAATTATATCAAATTAATATTTAATATATTATTTAAATTTATTTTGTATATAACAATAATATTATATATATTTATATATTACTTTTTTAAACTCATTCTTACAAATATTGGCATATAATTAATATAGATAACATATATACTTAATAAATATCTTTATTAAATTAATTATAACGATTAATACAAGATAATCTCATAAGTATAACCTAATTATAGCAAGAATTTTCATAAAATAATTGACTACTAATTTGAATATAATTGATATAGTTAAACTGATACAACCGATAAGATTGAGAACATGTAGCAATTATAGCAATTATTATATCAATTATAATAATAATTCACGTGACTTCATATACAGTCATTTTTAAATTATAATTGTCACATAATTATACTTAAATATTATTTAATTTTAGATATTTTATAGGTAATATTCATTATCACATGAATTATCATCATTACTCAATAATAATAATAATAATAATAATAATAATAATAATAATAATAATAATAATAATAATAATAATAATAATAATAATTTTGAATTTATATAATTAATATAATTGATATAGTTC